>NC_072030.1:10532692-11151442 GCF_027791375.1 Indicator indicator
AACAAATTTCAAATGTAAGTTTAATTTAGCACCTTCCACTTAACTGAATCCTAGTGTACAAGACCAATTTTGGTTAAGTACTTAAGATGAGATTTAATTGGTCCTGAGCATACTAGTCTGTGTAAAAATCACTTTAAAAACTTTAATCACTGTCTTTCAGGCAGGGCTACACTTCTTAGGCATAGAAAAGCTTTAAAGTGGGACTGATTGAGAAATTTGTTCCAAACTACACAGCTGTCCTTAGTGCTTCTCCATACCTCTTGATAATTAAGGGAATTCATAGTTGGAAAAAGTTTTAAAAACTACCAGGGACAGTTGTTGCTGTTGGGTTTTTTTTAGCTCCAATTAAATGAGGGCAAGGACACACCAGTAAATAAGCATCTGGAGGAAATAAGGAATTATCCTTGCTTCTGAGGAGACCTTTTTTTAAATGTCTGAGAGGGTTAGCAGGCTCTTTTGCTGCTTTCTGCTTATCCTGCACAGCTGTAGCTCACTAGGCTGAAACTGGAGTACCAGGCAAAGAAGTGGAAAGTTATCCAAAATTGCTCACTATATATATTATCTTTAGTCATTCCATGGCATTAGATCTTATAACTATGGTTCAGTTAAGTGCTCTTCTACGAGCACATTCTCTCCCTGTTGTGTTTTTTTGGCAGTAGTGTTCCTTTCCAACAGTATTTTAGTGCTTAGAATTGATGGCAAGCTATATTTTATCTGTATAATGTTTTATTTAATAAGGCAAAATGTGATTATTTGAATTAATTAGAGTGTGTAAGAACTCCATGTGTAATGCACTTTTGATACTTTTAAATGCATGCTTATATCTGTTGATTTATAAACAGTTGGGGTATATTTATGCACATTTGATATACAAGCAGTGCAAGGTATTATAGATCATTTGCAAGAGTGTTGTAGTGTGAATTCACATTTAAGCAGTGTGTGGTGTTCATTAAATGCCTGTGCTTCAGCTGGGTGTTTGCATGGTGGTATTTTTTCTTTTAAGGCTTAGCTATTAAATCCATGGTAAAATACTGCAGAGCTGTATCTCAGCCTTTTTAAGTGATTGCTTGACTCCAGTGGCTGTTTGGTATGGAAGCTACAGTCAAAGTATGTCTATTTAAAACAGATGGAGTCATTAACAGGCCCTCTCAACTGTGCTTCCCAGCTTCTTCTAAGTTAAACCATCTCATCCTAAGCAGGTTAGGAGACACATGATTATCACTGCATCCCCATGTATAGAGTGTGGCTGCACTGCTGCAGTGGCAGGGGGCTAGCAGTAGAAACAGGACTTCTTACTGCATGAAGAGACAAGTTTACTGCTGTCCATGAGCCTCATTCTGTCTCATTGATGCTATTTAAAAATTAAGCCCCTCTCCCCCCCCAAAAAAAATATTAGTGGTTGCTTCTCAATAGGCACAGTAAGGAATTTTTCCACACCTGGATGCTGCCCAGGGTTAGCTTTGGTTGGCTGTTGCATCATGTTGCAACACTACGGAGGGCTACAGGGAAGGTCCATTGGGCCTTTGTGATCCCAGAGAAGTGGCATGGCAGCACCTAGGGTGAATTTAACCACAGAATGATAACAGGAAGAGCAGGCTGTAATAATCTGCTGCAGAGAGGGAAACAGCAAAGCCTGAGCAAGGCCTTACCAGTAACAGAAAAGAAACCAGGCTCTTTTTCAGACTGCCCTAAGCATGACCTTGGGATAGGGATTTCTGACTGACCCTGAGTCATGAAGCATTAAAAATGCAACAAATGATCCACTGGGCTCTCACTTTTTGACCTCCCTTTGAGCAGAGAAGCTTTTCTAGTTCTCACTGAGAGAATGATATAATTTCTGTAGTTATCTTTACATCTTTCAGACTGTTTCTCACCTGCTTAAAGGGTAGTGTCAACCACCACCATTTCACTCCTGTTATTTTTCCTGGTTTAGGACTGCAGCTCTTGCACTTCTGCCGTTCGCTGATGGACCAGAAGAATGTGAACCTGCCCATATGATTTCAGTAGTCTTTTCTTAATTTGGCAAGGTAATTTGTCATTTTGTTAAGATATTTAACACAGCCCTTTTTCTCAGGACTTGTGGAGCTGTCAGCATCAGGAATTAGGTTAAAAAAAGGGATGGTTTTCCATGCAGAATGCATTCACTGGTCAACAAGCACAAAATCTTTCAATCCCTGAGCTGTGAGCCTGTTATAGCAGTCACAGATGCCCTCTCACCAGAGGCTGGCATGGCAAAAGAGCAAAGGCAGTAGAGGTGGGTTTACACAGGCCTGGATAGAGGAGTTTGGTACCCCTCCCAAAATGTCTGTGTGGCTAGTATCCTGCATGAGACAACAGGTGGTACCACCTGCAAACGGGGGTTACAGGTCCACATCTGATGTGCATGCTCCTTCACTAAGCAAAATGTGTGCCCTGAAGCCAAACATACCACTGCAGCAGTTTCAGTGGTTATTCTCTTTGGGTTGCATCCATATATATGAAGCTAGAGTTTGTCAACATCACTCTGCTGGGTTGCATGCTGTCCTGTATATTATGGTCACTCTGTGCTGTTGTAGTATAGACCATTGTAGTCAGCCTCTGGATACTCTTAAATTAAGGCAGATCATCCTTTACTCCTAAGAAACCTCCAGAACCCAGCTGCAGCCATAAAGCTGCTATCAAAAGCAAGCTGGCTGCCATTCAGAACTGGGGCCAATATTTTTAACAGCATGAAATTTTGTTTCAGGCCCTCTGGAAGCATTCTGCATATGAAATGTTGATCTGGAGCAAAATCAAAACTGAAGTCCCCTGTGTGGAAAAGCAGGTGAAGAAAAGGTTGGCTGTGTTTGAGAAGAGAGATGCATCTCTCATATGCACTACAGAGTGTCTGATAACCTTAATTTGGAATAAGGTGCATCTTTCTTTACGCTTGGCTTATGTTAACAAATGTGTTACAATGTCATGACCTCTTGTATTTGAGATAGCATCTTGTAGGTCATAGTGGCCATATTAATCTAACATAATCAGAAAATAACTTGATATTTTATGTTAGGAATTAAATAATAAGCTCTACCCACTCTCCATGATCCTATCCCTCCACATGTACATTCATATTGCCACTGGTGGCATTTTGTTTGCATTACAGCCACCCGAGGGTAAACGCCAGGCAAGATCCAAGATAGGAAGGCAAATTGTTTTTGCAAACATGGCAAAGAAAGTGTGTGGAATCAAATGCCAATATTAATGCATGACATCTGCTCTCTGCTCCAGTTCTGAGTAAAGTAATCCAGTCCTAATTACACACTGCTGTGCCCTCTACCAGCTAAGGAGAATGGTGCAGCCATTCTTAGCACTGGTACATAAATTTCTTTCTGGATCTGATAGATACATTAGATGCAGGACAGGCTTTTCATTTTTGGCCATCACTTGCTTTGGGCAGCACAAAGAGAGGGGAGGAGAAAGGCTGCAGCAGGAAAAGATCAAAATCTTCCAAAAAAGCACTCTGCTCCTAGAATAAAAATGTTTCCTAGAGAACTTTCCCTGCAGATCTCAATCAATATTATTTTCATCTAAGTGCACATATTACTCATTAAGAAATGTTGGGAAGACATGCACTAGAGTGTATGCCTTCACTGGAGCCTCCACCTGCCTGCTGTTATCAGAAGATCTTCAGATCTTGTAATTTCACAAGATGGATTTATTGGGAAAAAAAAACAACCCAACCAAAAGTAATATATTCATCTCTTTGGTTTGTAGACATGTTTTCTACCCTCACACATTAGCAGATCAAGATTATCATCACCATTAGATTCAGACTGAACTGGATGCTGATGAAATCATGTGCAAAACATTGTCCGGTGTGAGAGACCTTCACTGGCTGTGTGACGTGGGAGTAGCTGGAATTCCTCCGTTGTGTCTTCAGCAGCAATGCCACATCCTTTGTGTGCTGGCACCTACTGCTATTGTGCCAGTTGCCATCTTCCTATAGAATCAACATTTTTAGATGATACATTGTTAGAACAATGCTATGAAGACCTGGCAAATGTCACCCATGCCAAGCAGGGTCAGAGGGAGCCAGAAAGCTCAGGGGACACTGGCAGTGTCTTAGAATGTGAGCCTGATATTGCATTTTATTTTTCCATTAAAGTATTTCCATCGTCAACCATTCTATGTCAATTCTGTCTGATCTCTTCGGCAGCAAGACAGTGAAGAAAGAAAGTATCTTCAGGAAAGGCACTGGGATTTTTGGACATTATATTATGGTCTAGCTGCACGACTGGAGCCCCTGTGTGCTGCTGTAGTATGAAGAAGAACAGATAGTAACAGATTATGAAGAGGCAGCTCCATGGCTCTGCCTTTATTTACCCATCTCTGATTAGTCTCTGCTTGACATCAGTCTAGGAGCAATAAGCTCTGATCATAATAGTGGATGTGACAAGAAGCCCAAGAGCTCCATGTGTCACTCTGGAACCAGCCACTGTCTCCATTCCTCCACAACACAACTGAAGCAGATGAGAGGATGCCAGATTTGCCTTTCAGGTGTACCTACTGCACCCACCAAGGTAAGGAACGAAAGACAGGACTATCTGCAGGAAAACACTGCAGTGACAATGAACTTTGACATAGAGAAGGTAATTATTGGTCCAGATGAAAGTGAGAGACATAGAAACACGGTCACCAGAATATAATCATCAGGTTTGGGGTGGGTTTTGTTGAGTTTTGGTTTGGTTTTGAGTTTTGTTAAGGATTGTTTTCCACTTACTTCAAAGAACTCTGGAAACTCTTCACACATACTGCTGTCTGAAGAGGTGGCAGAGTTGCAGTCCATGTGTTGACCTGCTTAGAGAGGTTGGACTAAAGGTGCATTCCTGACATTTTGCTCAGCTTCAGTAAGAACTAACATTTTACATCACTGTTGAGAGCTGATTCACCATACAAGTGGAAGAACATATTTCAGATGAGCCTAGGAAAGTTCTGAGAAGTAGGAGAAAGGAGACATCTCCTGGAAAAAACTCTCTAAGACTTATCTCCTCTAAGTATGATTTTCCTGGAGCCCAGGGAAAACCAGTCTGTTCCAGCTCCTAGTCTGGGCCTTCTCTAAAGCTATTCACTCATGCCATAGGTTCCTCTGCCTTAGACTTGCCTTTCTCTCCAGCTGAACTGGTGCTGGAAAGACACTGATGGATTTGCAGTGTGTCAAACCCAACCTGATCCTCCAGTAGTTCAGACCCACTCAAGAAAACCTTCCTGATGCTGGTTTCTCATGTAGAAAGAAGCATTCATGGAGTTCATTGTAGTTGAGCAGTTTGGGAATGGGGGGGGCTGAGGGGTGGAGGAGGGTTAGAATCTGCCTGTTAAACTTCTGATGAAACAAGATGCAGACCAAAAATATAGGTCTTGATACTTTTATTTTTTGGTGGAAAAAAAAGTGGTTTCTTTTTAACTTTGGGCTATGGAGAGCAGCAGCAAAACATCTGAATAAATAACTTATCTACTGTAAATTTCTCTAAAAGGTCATTAAAGATTGTAAAGCCTAATGGCTTAAAGTGCCAGCCTTATGTCACAGTGGTAAAGAACTCATTCTCCAGTGTTTTTGAAGCTTTGCCATTTTTCTTCTCTCAAAGGAAATGTTGTATTGTTATCACACTACTCTCTTTTTTTTTTATTAGTCTATATTTACAAAAATATTTAACATTCATTTCATGCAAAACAGTAATAGATTCAAGTGATTTATTTTTACAATGTATGGGCAAAGGAGTTAAGTAGATCAAGCAGGAGTTTAGAAATAATTGAGGTCTGTAGATCTCAGGTATGTATTTAAGTGGTCTTTTGATCTGCAGCCTGTGTTTTGTGTGAATGTAACTTTTTTAAGTATTTGTGATTTTCCTTCTTACAGGATGGCTGAATGGTGGAATAAGATCAGGCCAGTGGTCACTCTCCTCTGACACTAGCAAGGTAGGTGTAAGTGGTTCTGAAATGGGTAATAACATAGAGATTATTTGTAGCTAATCTAGTATAGAGCTGTGCAAATTGTCTTGGTTGTTTGTGTGAATTCAAGAAATAAAACCCATGTGACTAAACTGGCAGACAGAAGTCTCATCTGTTCAGAAATCTTGATTTTGGAAGTAGCTACTAAATTCATACGAGCAACAGTGGTCTTTGGTATGACCTGGCACTCTCTTCACTATTGGATTCTGACTGGCACATGACTTAATTATCTTCTCTTTTTTGTTTTGATTTTTTTTTCTCCTGTCAGCTAAAAGATAATATAAGAAACATATTAACCTCCCTGATGAAGCTTTATAATTCCCAACACTGAAACATTAACCAACTCCTTAATTAAGAGAGACTGAACGTAGAAGAATGCTTTTATGTCATTAGCTGGTTTTTGCTCCAGTCATCTGCCTCATTCAAGCATGGGATAATATGAAACCTCACGGGTCTGCTAAAGGCTTGACTTAAGTATATTGCAGACTTCCTTTGCAATTTAGTAAGAACAGCGCGTTGTTCTTAGGAAACTTCATTTTCTCTGTCTTGTGCTCAAGACTAGCAAAAGTAAGAACAGCTAGTGAGCAAGGACCTCCAGTTATACCCAGAGGTCCCCCAAGCCCTAGCCCTTACTGCAGCATATAGGTGTTTCTATTCCTGTTTACCTCTTCCCTCTCACAGGAGGAAGATCAGGAATTACTATTAGACCAGAAGCTTCCCTAGGCAGAGCACAGCTGTTCTCTTTATCTATGGTTTCTGCAGTATTGAGCATGATGACTTCTCAGAACTGCCTAGACAAGGGGGTGTGTGAGGTGCCATAACTGAATGGATAACAGGGCATGTTAACGATAAACTGGCACCTCAGCAACGGTGTTGTCTGATCCTCCTCCAGCAGCGAGCTGCTTTGTTCCAGAGAATGGAGTGCCGGGGACCTGAGGCTTATTCCCAGTTCTGGCACTGATCTGTGTCAAGTTTTCCCAGTCACTCATTCCGGTGCCCGTTACCTACGTAAGCGCTTTTTGAAGGAGCGATCTAGCTGTGCCTCTCTGGTGTCAAGGTACTGAAAAATAAATGCGATCAAATCCTTTGTATGAGATTTCTAATCTACTGGGTGAAAGAGGCTCAAAAATTACTGAAACTTGCTCACTTCACAGAAATGACTTGCTGAACAGAAAACCATGCAGAACAATGCATCACCACACTGTGAAAAAAATGGGGACACTGAGGTTCATCCCTTCATCTTACTAACACTGTAAACCTAAAAATCCCTGTAACTGTAAATGTAGGATTGCAGCAGATTGCTCAAGCTGCAGGATGTTTGTTTGGGAATGGAATGCTTGGGGGGTTGTACTTTTTAACTTTTTTTTTTCTCCCCTTGCGTGACACTCCCGCCGTCTCTTTCATCTCCAGTGACTACCTCTCTCTCAGCTCAAGTGTGAACATCACTTCTTAAGGACGATACCAAAGTCAACATCTGTTTCCTCAGTTTCTTCCTATTCTACCCTTGACATGCCAACAGTGACCTGGAGCTCCGGTGCATGCAGACGAACACCTGCCACTTGGTAAGTCTGCGTGTGGATGAAAATGCATCACCCCTGCAGCAAACTCAGAATTCAGGCACCTGAGTTGCAGACAAAGGTCCCAAGATTCCAGCTTTGCACCCAAAAGTCTCCTTGGCCACAGTGAGAAAAGGGATGGGCTCAAGGACCAAAAGTACACTCAGAGATGAGTCAATGCACAATATTTCCCAGGGTCGGTATTTTTCAAGTGTTGCTGTGTTCTTTCAGAAAAAAAATGTAAAAAAAAAAAAATCATTGAGTTAGATGGACCAAGTTCCTGTGGGTGCAGTATGTGCCATACAATGCAAATTAAACACCAGAGAATTAACAGGGTTCATTGTGTTACAAAACTGAAGGCATTTTTATCCTTATATGTGTGTACTCACAGAAAAACATACTGCACTAATGAAACATAACTTTATATTCCCAGTCATGCTTGTGAAGATGAGCTCAGTAAGTTTGTTGCCAAGCAGGTTTAGCTACAGGGTTTTGTTTGTCAGGTGGGGAAGAGGAGGTATTTGTGGGCTTTTCCATCCCCTTGGCTTTAAGTGATGTGTACAAGGTGTGATTTAAAGAGAGGGGGCAGAGCTGCCAAACAAGCAAGTTTGATCATGGCTGTCTTGACATGGGTGAACGTGAGGATGGGGAGCTGGGGAGAAATCTATCAAAAATTGTCAGCCTCCCCTCAAGGGGAGACAGCCTGAACAAAAATCCCCCCAAAAAAGGCAACATGGGGGGACCTAAATAGAAGCTAATAGATGAGCTGAGCTAATATTAGCTTCTTGATATATAAAGCCAAATGGATTAATGGATCAGCTCATGCATTGCCTAAGGAAACACAAAGAAAATCTTCAATACTTCTGTGAACATTGAGGACATGAACAATAAAGGTCTTTAGAAAGTAAAAACCTAATTTGGGGGAATCAATTACTACTTCTTTTTTTCTTACCCTGTTTTATTTAAAGGAGGTTCATACAGAGGTAAAATTTGGGTGACACACGAGGCAGAAGTCATGTGTCTCAGACACTACAATGATGGTCGATTTCAGTTAGCATCAGTCTTGCCTAGGCTCTTTTTAGCATTCCAGCTTCAGCTAATGGAAATCAAGCCCATTATGGTAAATGTAGGAAGTAAGTACATTAATAGTGGGCACTGACATTAATTCAAATGGTAAACAATTCCAAACTGTTCCCAGTACATACTAGATCATATATCATCTTACCTGCTGCTTCAGAGGGCTACTTCTTTCACAGGTTTTTAAAGTACAGGAGATTGTCTGTCAGAATTTTCTGTTCTCCATCAGTCCTACACACGTTTTTCTTTTAAGATTTGGTTGCAAGAACTTTCACTCCATAACTGCTGATGCGAATCTGTCCCTTACTTGAAGAGCAAGGGGGTGGACAGGGCAAGTTTAGCAAAGGGGAGATGTGAGGAATAATCTAATGCAAAGATAGAGAGAAAATTTGGCTTATTTACATAGTAACACGTGTGTTAGAGTAATGCCTCCCTTCCTTGGCTATACGCTCCCCCATTTTCTCTCTCACACGTATATACACACACACTTTAACTGTGCTTTTGTGTTTTGTCAGAATTAATGAGAAAAGTTCCCTTGCCCTAGGGGTAATTAGTGTCCTTGGAGTTAAATAAGCTAATACTTAGACACCTCTGGCACAGGCAATTATGTTTGTGTATTGAATAATTGATTCAAAGAGGGGGGGAAGGGGCTGCTAATCAGATCTGAGCATAATGAATTGATTTAATTAACAGGGGAATCTGAGGGTCCCTGGGAAATGTGTGCATTTATTCAGCAGCAGGAGAGAGTGCAAAGCACATAAATTGAGAGAGCGAGCGAGAGAGGCAGGCGGCAAGTGCTTTTGCTTTCAGTGATAGGTTCACATCTTTTCTCCCTCCCACCCCCCTTCCTTTGAATATAATTTTAGATTTAGAGTGAAATCAAGAGAAAAGCACTTTAGAAGACTGGAAAGCTCTTGCAGTAGCAACAGCAGAGGGGGGAGAGGTTGTGAGCTATCACATTAAGACAATTTTTGACAGCACAGGTTGGGGACGGACGGAGCTGGGGAGCCAGCCCCCGATATTGTTCCTCCCTTGCCTTTTATTCTCATCCCCCCCTCTCCCCCCCGTCTTTTTTAATATCTAAACTGGCACTCGAGCTGCAGCGGCGGGGCCGGGGGCGAGGCGGCTGGTGCAGCAGCCCAGCTCCAGCTCTCCGGCGCCCAGTGCGACCGTAGCCCGCCTCACCCCCTGCTCCAAACTCGCGTCCCGGGGCAGCGCCGGGGCCGTCGTGCCGCTGTCCCCCGCCTGGGCAGCGCCCCGCTCTCCGGCCCGGCCTCGCCGCCCCTGGAGCCGCGCCGCGGCGGCTGGAGGGGGAGCGCCCTAAGGAGCCGGAGCGGCGGCGGCCGCCCTCGGTGCCCGGGACAATGGTGCTGGACAAGGAGGACGGTAGGTGGGAGCGGGGACGCGGGGCCCCGCCGCCGCCAACTCCGCTCGGGCGCCCCGGGCGCGGAAGGCGGCGGCCGCCGGGCAGGGAGGGAGCGAGGGACGGAGAAGGGGAACGAGGGACGCACGGAGGGAGCTGCCCCACTCCGGGCCGCCGCTCGCCGCGCCGCGACAAGGCGCTGCTGCCTGGCATGTCCCGCATTGCCCCGCCGGCACCGGGTGTAGCGGAGCCCATCGCCTCACAAAGAGATGCCGGGGCCCGGGCAGTGCGCCCGGGACGGTGCCCCCTCCCATCCCCGGGGCCGCTGCTGCCGTTTCAAGGCCGGGCGGTTTGAGGTCTCTCCGCTCAGGCGCGCCCGGCCCCCGCCGTGCGGTGCGATGCGGCGTTGACCGCGCTGGGGACAGCGGCGGCTGCTTGCCCCGGCCGCGGCGAGTGCTGCGGCCAGCAGGGAGGTGTCTGACGCCTGCAGCCCTGTCACCGGGCCCGCCATCAGCTCTGGTGGCCTTGGCGTGTGTGACTGCCGGGCCAACTTCGGTGGCATCCGAGGCAGGCGGTGCCGAAATGCCGCCCCGCGCTCCCATTGCAGTCGGCGCTGCCGTACGTGTTTGCGTGCGCTGCCATAAAATGTCTGTGGCGGGCTGGCGCGGGGCTCTAACTCGGAAAAGTGGATACTACGCTGAAGAGGCAAGCGGGAGATGCTTTCCTATGCTGTCTGTTCCCTCTTTCTCTGCCTCTTTCCCCTCCGCCCTCCCTTTCTCTTTTGATCTGGAGTTGCTGCTTCAGTGAGGTTCGAGTCGCCTGCCACGACCCCTCGGAGTCGGATGGGGCACGACGAGAATGCGGGGCTGGCTTGTGCGACCCGACTGTGGGAGGGGGCCGCGGCGCTGACAGCTAGAAGGTTAAATGCTCGCTGCCCCAGAGAGGTGCGTGAGGAGGGAGCTTGCTGCAGAGTCGTCACATGCCTCTGGCCCGAGAATCCCTCTCCCGGTGTCTTCCTCCAGTTTCTTCAAGCCCTCTGAAGTAAACTGATGTGGTGTTATTAATCGGGTCTGTAATGCACCAGTCAGAAGCGTGTGGGTTGGAGAAGAGGGAATGAACTTATCCAACTGGTCAGTGAGAGGTAACAACAGAAAGACTTTTCTCATCCCTCACCCCCTGTGCACAAAGGTAAAAGGGTTAAGTAACAACAGAGGAATTAATCCAGGGTAATTTCTTATTTCTCTGTGGAAAAAGGTTTGTGTTTCTCTCTGACCTCACTTTCAGGGGTGACCTGCATTGCAAGAGTCCCCTGAATTTTGCCCAACTGTTAGAAGAAAAGGGAAGAAAGGCTTTTATCATCTCCATTAATACCCTTAACTAGTGACAATAACTGGGTAATGTCTTAATCCCAGTGACTCTCTGTCAGAGGGTGCCTGCCGACCTGTATCCATTTCAATCTGATTGACAGGCTAACAGCAGGATGCTGCCTCCATTGCAGGAGTGAGAGGCACAGGTGAGCTGGGAGGAAAAACAGATCTGAAGAGGGTTTCCTAATAGGGGTATTTGGGTTCTTTCAAGTGTTGCAGACATACTCATTAAACACAAGGAGCTCAGGGCTGGTGCGATAGTGGTGTAAGGAAATGAAACTAGAACCATTGATAATCCAGACAGTTTTCAACAGCCTCCTTCCAGGAGATCTCATGAGCAGCTGTATAAAAGCAAATAATGATGCCAATGGTAGAAGTAAAGAGGAAATTAGTGTGAGGTGCACTTAAAAAGGAGTAAAGTAGGAAACAAACCCCTGATGAGAGGGATGTGGAGATCAGAGCAACAAACTGCAGTAATGCCTAGGAATCTCCTGTGTTGTTGATGAAGTAGTTATGTTGGAGGGAAAATTATGCTCACTTATGAAAGTACACTGGAGAAATTGGGGACAGGAGATGAGATTCAGAGAAGAAACTCGTTTATGAAGAGGTTATTTTACCTTTGTACTTCTCTTTCTGCCTGATTCAAATGGGCTCCACTTGCCTGCTCATCTGTGAATGTTAAAAGGGGATGCTGGACCTGCATAGGTTGCAAATGGACTGAAATGGAAGCACTTGCTAACTAAACCAATTCCTTTTGAAATCAAGCTTGAATGAGCTTGTTAATAAAAATGGGTCTGTTTTACTCCCATAAATGACTCTTTCTTTCCTTTTTTCCTTTCTGTCCCAGAGGCCAGTCTGCTTTCTACCATCTAAAAATTCTGGTGTTGTGGCTACTATCCAATTCTCCCCTTGATGCTAAGAGGCTTTGCCATGTGGAGGGAGGTGGGATTTGAGAGGTTTTCTTCTGAGGTCTCTGGCAGCAATAGGAGTATTCATAATTATTACTGAGTGGAAAAGGCAGGATTTCAGAAACCTTTCCCCCACCCCAGTTGAGGGTTGCAAGGATGATACTTGCTGCCTAGTACGTAGAGGTTTCAATGTGCTCCTTGCTTTTGCATTCCTGAGAGGCTACTTAGCAAGCTAGGCCATGGCTGTGGTCTCAGAGGCAGCCATCCACTCTTCCAGCTCCAGGTTGGGGCTGTTACAGTGCCTTAGGGATGTGTGCTAGCCCCTGTGTGGCACCAGTGCCACCCATGAAGTCTAATAACCTCTACATGGCTTTGTGAGTGAAAAGCTTCTTCAGCAGGCACACTCCGTAGTGCCAAAAGAAGTGGTAGAGATGCAGTAATACTTTTCTGTGGTCTTTACAGATATCATTGAGGATGAAGGGGCAGGCTGAAAAAATAACAATAGTAATGTTTTTGACTTGATGTGTTGTGGCATCATGTCAAGTTATGTAAGGGAGGTAACATCATTTTGCATGTTTGAAGTGACATAATATAACTTGACTGATGCAATATGAGTTGATATTAGAAAATACCATTTTACAGTGGATTTTTAGCAAATATCTTCCCAAAACAGATGTTGGGAACTGAGAGATGGGAGGAAAAAAAGATAAGGGCTGAGACTGAAAAACTTCCAGGCTTGCCTTTCAGTCAGTTCCAGTGTGTAAATCACTGCTGATTTGCTGTGGGCAAGTCAACTTATGCATCGTGCAGCGCATTTATACATTTCAAGATAATGAGAGTTATGATATTTCTCAATATTCTCATAAATATTTTGATTGCAAAGGCTAGATTTCTGCTCAACAAAGTAAACTGACATCAGATATCATGTTCAATTCCAACAGGTCATGTTAATTGTAGTTGCCTTCAATTGCCGTACAAATGTGTTGGGGGTTAGAAAACTTTTTTATTGTCGGTGTGTGAAATGAGTAAAGCATTTTAAAATGCCCATTTGCAAAGGGAGTAATCCAGCCTCTATGACACGATGAAGCAGTGAAGGAATAAAACATACACTGATCCGGTACGGTGTATTTTTACAAGTGCTTTATGTCTGCTGGCATGCTCTGATACAGAAGCCAGCTGCGATAGACAATGGCTAACTTCACTTGTATCAAAAACCTGCCCTTCTTGTAATTGACAAGTAGCATAAGTTTACATGTGCTGTATTTTTGAGGGTATGTCTGTCCTGTCTGAAGGTGACGGGGTTGACGAGTGTGCAAACAGGAAGATACGGAACATATCTCCATTTTCTAATGGAGGCCAACAGTGTATTAGCAGTATTAAAATGCCTCCAGTTTAGAAAAGCCTGTGGTGGTGTTAGTTTCTGCACTGATGTTTTTAACTGTTAGACTTTGATCTCTGGCATAAAGTCCTCCTCCTTTTTAGCTTGTGATACTTCTTAAAATAAAATAGTTGTTTATGGTGGTTGCATTCTCACGCTAAAATACATATTCAGGACTTGCAAACCAGTATCACTAGAAAACAGGAGTTGTTCAAAGTACCGGATGAAAACACTTCATTGTAAAATGATAAATTTAACATCAAATATGCTCAAGGACTGTTAGGATTAAGCATTCTGAATGAAGGGGAAGGAAAAGCCACTTCAGCTGTGGATAAGGAATCTAATTAAAAATCAGTATTAGGGATATATAACTTGAGCTTGCTATCATGCCTTTTAGAGTACTGTTGTATCAGTTGTAAAGGGGAGGAAGAAGTGTTATTAAAGCAGGAATGAAATGTTTTCTTGGATTAAAAGACAGAGATGAGTGAAATGGTGCTGTTGATCCTGGTAGTGACGCCTCTGATCCCGCAGATCTTTCTGAGCGCCATCAGGGACTACAGATGACTGGTTGGAGTCAGGGTTGGGAGTTGAGAGAAGGAGGATAAGAGACATGGGCTCCAAACTGGTCACTTTGTATTTGGGCATTGATGGCATCTGTGAAAAGCGCAGCAGACCAGTTAAGTGTTTGTACCAGGTTTGATTTCTTGTATTCATTTTGGTATCATCCTAGTGAAAATGGAGCTCTTGTCTCGAGAGTATTCCTTGAAACTAATACGCACATGTGAAAACAACCCCAAAATGTTTGTACAGAAAATTAGTATCTAAGTTATAGGTCACAGCAGATGTGTGAAATCCAGCAGCAAGAGGTAGGGCTGGTACAAGGCAATGGTGCTGTAAGGCAGGGCCAGTGCCAGGCATCAGCCGCGGAGTTTGGAGCTTCTGAGCTGCCCGAAGATACGGGCTGGTTTCAGTCAAAATCCCGAAGGGGGCGAATCTGGACTCGCACCCCGGCTTTGGACCATCGCGCCGGTGCAGGACACTGCCTGCGGGGCCCTCCTCTCCCCCACCTCGGGCTGTCTCCGCCGCTGTCCCCGGTCCCCGCCCCGCTCTGGCCCCGCCGCGGCTCGGTCCCGGGGAGGAGAGGCGGCGGTGGGGCCGGCGGGCTGCAGGTGGTGCTGCTGAGCCGGGAAGGCTCCGCTCTGCCAGGAAAAGCCTGGAGAGAGGGGTCCCTGGGAAATGTGTGCGCTTATTCAACAGCAAGTGTGCAAAGCTCGCAAATTGCGGGAGGGAGGCAGCAGTAGCCGGGCTGAGGTGTTCTACTCTCGCCCAGTATAATTTTAGATTCAGATTCAGCTTAAATCCAAAGGGAAAACACTTTATAAGGCTGAAAGCTGTGTAGTTGTAACAGCCAGGGTTATGAGCTATCAAATGCAATTACATTAAAATAGATTATACTGTGTAAATTGAGCCATTTAGAAGGTGAGAACCAAAGAAACAGCTCTGATCCCCCTTCTTTCTAAATTGCAGTTTTAGTTCCTTGCAATTCTGAAGCACAAAAGTAGGTGAGACTGCTTTTGTATCTGCAAAGTGCTTTATTTCTGAGTGTAATTCTAACTGAGTGCAATCTAGGTTAAAAGCTGGACAACTGGGTAATTAGAGCTCACTTGCTGCTAAAGGACGATCAGCTGTACCGTAGCTCATTTGTGTTCCCAGAGACGTGTTCTCCTCTCCCCTGAGCGGAGGCTGCTGGAGAAGAAGCATCTGTCCCCGGACTTTTCTTGATTGCAGAGATGATGGTGCTGGACAAGGAGGACGGTAGGTGGGCTGAGATTGTGTAAGCCTGTGCTTCGTGTCTTCTGTGTGCTGCTAATGTAGAAATAAATAGTTTTGAAGCAGATGTGCGCTGTGCATATCAGTGCTCCACTTTCAGCTTCTGATATTTTTCTCTTGTGTTGGTAAGAGCATGCTCATTATCATTATTATTTTTTAATCTTTTCCCTGACACAATCAAACCAGTTGGGAAGGGTTTACCCCAGGCACTGTTTGATGAAGGGCACAGCAGAAACAGCTTGATTTTGTTTTCTTTTAATATCTGTTTAGATTTTTCTTTCTACAAGTTACTCTAATATTTCTATTTTATCCTGTTTATTTTAACAGCTGTTATTTGAAATTTAATTTTGAGATTCTTTTTCCTTTCCATTGCATGCCATTTGGGTCTCTTTAGCATGCCTTCAATATCTATTTCTCACAGCTTTTCTTCATAGATATAAACATAATGACAATAAGCTAATAAGCTGCTCTGGAAAAAAAAAAGCATTGGCTTATTCTAAGAATTTACTCCCTTTGCTAAATGGCAGAAGTGGGGTTCATTTAGGAGGTAATTTAATGAATGAAGCTGAAGGAGAGCTTGACTTATTTTAGAACTTCACAAAATACTTATTTTGTTAAAGCTGACTAATCTTTATCAAGGATGACTAAGAAGTATGAATTGGTAGTCAGTGTGAGTAGTTTGAATGACCTGATGCCTTCGTTTGCACATTGCCTGCTAGGGTATGTAACTGAACTGCTCAGTTGCTAATAGGTTCTAGGATGAATGTGGTAATCTAATCACAACTTTTTAATGAGTTTTTTCTAAGGCTACTTTGTGGCATAGGTACCCTGACAGCGGAGACTAAAACTGAAGCAGAATAGAACATTTCTGTAGCCATCCAGGTGGACTTCCATCGATGGTGCTGCCTCTTGCCAAAGACCGCCACCTGGGTGGCGCTTTGAGCGTTGAGCATGGGAACCACATCTGAGCTTCTAATGCACATTTGTAGCAATTATCTCATTGTTTCATTTCACTTTTATAAGTGGGTGGTGTGTGCCATGTAATGTGTGTATTGCTGATTCACTGATCTTTGTATTTCAGAAATCTCTAAGTATTAAGAAAATAAAAAGTCATAGACTCTTGGCAGTAGAAGAAATTACTCAATATTTGCAAGACTGTAGACAGGAAACAGCTTTTCACAGGGAGCCAAAGAGCTTGGAGAAATTGAAAATCGAGCATTTTGGCATTATCATTGATTTCACTTGAATATATGTATTGCTTTTTAGAATATTTATGAGAAATATAACTTGTAAAAGGCACTTGCTTCCCTGTGCCAGATGGGTGCTAATCATGCATTGTGAATAGTACTGAAAGCTGCCCAGTGATAATAAGTTGGAGTAATATGAATTTTGTTCCCCGACCCATATCTGTCTTATGGTATTTTAAAACTGAATTAATACTGTACTGGAGAATAATGAGGAAAGAAGGCTTGACTACGGAAAATAATGGGTAGATGTTCACATACAACCAAAGGTCTTCTACTAAAGTTTCTCTTCTCTCTCTCCCTTCCTTCCCTCCCCAAAAAGGGTGAGGGGGGGAATACTACCAAGTATTTCACATCTAGAATTTTGAGGTCTTTATGTTATTACAAAGCTTGATTTCTAAAATTGTCAGTCTAGTGTAACCATGTGCATAGGATTTGAATCTAGTTTCTGGGAGGGAGTGTGAGGTTTTATTTCATTCCTGTGTGAAGCACTTGGGACAATGAATAAAAAGTGACTGGACTTTTCACAAAGGTTTAACACCTTTAAAATATGAAACCAAGCAGAAATGTGTCATTCTCAGTGCTCTCTTGTATGTATATTTGATCACCTCTTGACTAAGAGTTGACCAGTGTGGGATCTGTGTCCATATATAAGTTGCCTTGTCCTTCTGAATTTATTCTGTGCTAGTTAAGTTGATATCCTAAAACTGTGAAACCATCTTATTCAGGGAAAATAATAATAAATCACAGGCTTTATTTCTCTTAGAGATCTCATAAGTTTCTTTGTTAACACAGTAGAACTTTCCAAAAAAAAAAAAAAAAAGAAGAAGAAAAGAAGTAGATGTGAAGCATCTGTTACACATCTTCTGGATCAGCTTTGCAGTTGACTGGGCTGTGGATAAAAGACACACTAAGTGGTTGAGTATTGCTTATGCTGGGAAAACAAATGAAGCTAACAGGGTTTCAAAGGCTTTGAAGCAGTGTTGCTCTCAGAGGTGTTCAGTTGTTTTCTTTGGCAATATAAGTTGAAGCAAGCCAGTTTACTTTATTAAAGGCATAAGGCTACTCTTGTAACCTTCCTCTGACTAAGACAAATTTGGCTGACTGACCTGACTTCTTCCTGGACCACACGTGTTGTGCTGGGTTTGGGATTTTTTGTCCCTTTTTTCCCCTTTCTAGGACCCATCCCTTTTAAAAGTCACTACAGCAGCAGCATTTCCATATTTTGTTACATCTTTCCTTTCAATTTGTGTTTCCCTATAGAACCATGTTCTGCTATAGTGGAGCAATGCAAATCAAGTAGAATAGCCTAAATTAATTCTTCACATTGGCGGCAGTGTGATTGCCTGCACAGAATCAATAATGCATCATGGAGGGATCAAATTTTGGAGTATAATGTGTGAATAATGCTTGACACAAAACAAAAATTCAGTCATCATAATAGCAATTAGGAAAAAGCTGCAGCTTATCCCAGCTGTAATCTCTGCTAACAATGAAGCACAGCCTGGTAATCAGCATGTATGGTATGAAATGCACTAATAGAAATCATGGCTCTTTGTTATGTGTGTGTGGGGTGAAAGTTTCCTTTTAGCTAACTTGTAGTGTGTTAACGAGACATAGTATCCTTCAACCCAGTCATTGAGAGTGTGTGCACTGATCAGCTGTGTGTTCCTCCTGATGTTTGCATAGACAGTAGCACCCCAAATCATGGATCCTTTGTGTTTTCAAGCAGAACTCTGATTAAATAGATCACAAGAGTAGGCCAAGTAAATAATGTATCAGAGAACTCCATTAAATATGTTACCCATATGCAAACCTTGGGGTTTATTTGTAAAAAAAATTCCCTAATTTCTTTGCAAATGAGAAGAAAAATATAGATGCTTAATGGTTGTGTGCAGTGGGGTTGGAGAATGGGTCTTAGGTTGATGGGAGGTATTTAGGGCAATGAATATTAGGTAATTTGAAACTGGATTAGTAGCAGCAGTTGGGTTCCCTGTTGTGTAAGAGCCCATCTTACCCTGCACAGAAGGGAAGAAAAGCAGTGTTTGGAATTAGAAAGGCAGTGAAATTGATTGTATAATGGCAGTTACAGAAATGGTGCCACAGCACCCTAGCCAGGATAGCAGAGCTGTGGTTTGGCTTCACAAATGAATATGCCAGCTGCCATATGGAGGTACCTATAGATAGGTAGATGGATAAGGCGAGAGGTCTACCTCCAGCAAGGGAGATCCTGACAGTCCTCTTCTGCTGACAAAAATCATGCAGACAAGCATAAGGCAGGTACCGGTTGCACACAAGCCTGATATAAACGGTGCCATACAGGAAGAAGAGCTGTTCCAGGTGCTGCTGGTACCTTTTGTTTTCTTTTTACTGTACCTTTCTCGGATGTATCTATTGAGAAATCACACAAAGAAAGAGAAGAGGAAACGGCAGGGTAGCTTTTTCCTCATGTGACATGGAATTTAATTTTTCTGTTGCCTAATATGCCTGAGACTGTTTTAGTTACGTTTTTCTTTTTGTCTCTTGTGCTTCTCTACCTTTGGACCATCTTCGTGGTCCACTGTTGTTTTAGCTTCCCTTGTAAAAAGAACCACTACACATCTCTCTAGACATAATCAATGAACATCTAATCCAGGTCACCAAAAGCCAAGTTTTAACCTATTCAGCTGGTTACCTGTTGGTTTTCAGGGACTTGATCTTGACACATGTGGACTTGGTGTTATTTCGGAGGTTTGATCTGGCTTTAGTGCATGACACAGTGTCCTTTGGTGACTCAAATATACAGCGGTGGAGTAATATATTTATGAAGAGAAGAAAGAAGGTGGTAAAAGCAGGAATCTGAATAAATCCAGAGCACAATTTGCAGGAAAATAAACCATGAGACTCTGGCCACAAAGAAAAAAAAAATTTTTGGACTGTTTCTCTAAAGCTGCCAAGCATGGAGTTAGAGGTAGCCTTCCTAGAGCTGCCCTCTGCCCCTGGAAATGGCATATACCAAAGCATGAGAGAACCATGAGGTAGTGAAGTTAACTTCTTAAACGTTTTCAAGAAATGGAAAATAGTGTAGTTGGAGCACTGATAACCTAGATCTCTATTTAATGAAATCTTATCCTATGGGAAGAAGAGGAGCAAAAAGAGTTAGCAGGCCTAATAGGAGCAAACTCTTTTGTACAGGAGCATTCCTGCTGGGCCATCAAGTAGTTCTTGGTGTTTGTTCAGACTAGATAGCTGACTGATCTGGGTAGGCATCTGTACAGGATGTCATCGTTCTTCATTCCCAGATGCCAGTGACACGTGATAGTTCTTGGGCTGACATAAGTGTTAAAACGGTGTAGGAACGTTTTTCAGCTTGGGTAATAGGGCAAAAGAAGGAGCTGGTTCCTGGAAATTAGTTTGCTCTAATTTTGGTTTAATACAGTAGAACGTATGTCTGATACCCTGACAGCAGAACATAATTTGTCTTCTTTGGAGTTAGTGTTAAATTTTATTATCTTTAATAGATACAACATGAACATGTCAGCCTGTTTGTCATAGCCATCCCGAAAATGCTCTCTTATGGTAGAATCCTCAGAAAAATTCCTTTTAAGAGCAGTGCATTATTAATAAAGTAATCCATTAGGTCTGGTGATAAAGGGTCACAGCAGAGTCTGAAATACATTTCTTAAATGGTTAAGAAATTTATCATGGTTGGAGGATTAATTGATTTCATTTGGAGGCTTTCTTAAGGTTTTCAGGCTTTGTATTTAGAGATGGTTTTACTGCCTCTGGAAATGTGCTTTCTGCTCAAAGTTTTGTTGCACTGTCACTAGCATGAACTATTGCATTCTGCTAAAGGCAAACTGTTCTTTTAGCACGTGAGTGATTGCATCTGTGAGGAGCCTTACTTAGGTAAAGAATATGAAAGTTTATGGTAAATAAGGTATTTTACTTGAAATCAATTCAAAATCAGAATAATGGTATCAAGCATTAAGTGTTGCGGTGTATGAATAAAAAAGGCACTTACAGATGCTCCTAAATGCTAGACTCTAAAACTCTAATGGGTTTGTATCTTTTTTAAATGGGGCAGAACTGTCATCATTTAGAATACATAGACATTGTTTTAAACCATATAGGACTCGCTGCCCCCAACTTCAGTAATGTGCGTAACTGTTGCCAGGGAATGATTTATTCAGTGAATGTTCCTCCTATTCACTGAAGACTTTGGGGTGGAGGGAGGGGTGGTTTAAATGAAAGTTGTTCACTCTTAGATTAACATAATTGAACCTATAGATGGCCTGAGAACAATTCTCCACAGCTCCTGTTTTTGAAACCTCAGTGTGTAAGTGTGTGTATGTTTTCTGTCCTCCAACAGCATGACTCCTGAGCACAAGTTTTCAAGCATGATGTTGGGTGCTATCAGTGCAAACAGATGCTCAGCTCTCCAGTGAATGTTCTTGCAAGCTAGTTTCTTCATACATTGCACATCAAAGCAGATAATGGATGCTGTTGTCCAAATATAGAGGATTTTTAATTTCACTGAATGTTTCTGAATTCTCTACACCAGTGTTCAGAGTTCCTTGCATGCTAATCAAACTCTGAAAGGGTGATTTGGGCAGTGAAAGTAATATTTGCCTTCTTTTTAAACTGTTGATTTCAACATTTCTAGTTCCTCTTAAGGAAAAAGGGGATGATTGTTGCATATTCATGACTGAACTGCAGAGAACTTGGACCAGAATTAAACAATTAACCCTCTCACCAATGTAAACATCCATTTGAGTAGAAGCCAGGGATGTTCCTACTTGGTTTATTATGGATCTGAGATATAGAAATGTATTCCGGAGGACTGTGTTTCTAATAAATAAGAAGGCATAATGAGAATGTAACTGGGAAGGAAGACAAAAGCAGCCATGCTTTAAATTGTTAATGATGGTGCCAGTGGCTGCAGCTTTACCACAGCTGTTTAAATTGATCAGCTAGTGAAAATGGTTTGTTTTGGCATTTTCCCTGCATGTGCAACTCTTTCGAAGGGACGTCTGGAAGCTTTTCAAAGGGGAATCATGATTTTTTTTTTTTAAACTAGACTTAGAACACTAGAGTCTCCAGTATTTTAAATCCAATATTTAAGGATGCAGTTGAGATTGTCTTTTGTAAAGGTTTTGGCTGATGAGCATTGCTTCCCCTAAATTTCCCTTACCAATCTTCTCTCTTTTTTAAAAATGTTTTTTCTTCCCTTTCCAAAAATACTGCAAATTACTCAATACCAACAAGAGATGAGGCAACAGCACACTTTCTAGCTGTCCTTTTTCCCCCATCTCCTCTATTTTCCTGGTGCTACTGAGCTTGCTCAGAAAAGCAGAAAGGTGCTATGTCAATTTGCTATGCATCTTTTGGTCAAGCATCCAGTGTGAAATTGTTCTGTAAAATGTACTTTTTCAGAGGAAACTTGCTACTAATTTGTTTCCTGGTCGGCTCTACCTTGAAGGGGATGTGGGTTAACCGATACTTCTTTAATGCTTGTATTGTTTCCCTCTGTTCCAGAGAGATGGGTATACATTTCAAAAGGATGCAATCCCTTCAAGTTGAGTAGGTAGGGCAAGGTTGTGTTTTCTATATATTGACAAGTGATGTGTTAGAAGTGTATGGGTGGAGGACTGGCTTGAGCTGGAAAAATGTGGTGTTTTGAAGAACACTTTCTGCCTTGGGTTCTCTCCTGAAAGAGCTCATGAGCAGACCCAACTTGTGTTGGGCCCTTGTGTGAAGCCTCTTCCTGGCAGTCTTGATGGCAGGTGACTTTTGGATAGGCCATGAGTTAGATAATGTTGAGCAACCTGGTTTCTGGCTAATGTAGTGGGGGTGGGTATTGAACATTATTCAGAATCCATTATATATTTATCTTTATACTCCTTTGTGGAAAATGATTTCTGTAAGTACCCTGTTATGGTTATGAAAGCCCAAACCAAGCATCAGTCTCAAACTCTTTGACCTGTCTGCACAGAATGGAGATCTGTTTTGAAAAGGACTCCTTTATATCTGGTTTTACTCCATGCCCTTCCATTCATTTGCCTATACAAAGCAATAAAGGGTAAAACTAAAGTAACATAAATTGGTCTGTCTTCCTGAATCCATGTCTCGCTAATGTACCCAGATTAACTCAACTGTAAATTGTCTCCTTTGGATGTCGTGTCTTGCTAAAAGTTTCCTATATGATTCATGATTTGGATTGCTTTTAACAGCTATTGGCTAAGCAATATGGTAAATGTACAAGGTGATGCAATTGGCATTAGTGAGAGGATGCACAGGAGCATGTAATGCAGTCAATACTACATTAACTACTGATGCCCAATTACAGAAACTGGAAGAGTGGCTTTTAGGAGCATTAGGACTTGCAGAAGAGCTGAGATCACCTGCCGCTCCTTGCCTAAAAGCTTCACCCTTTATGCGCTGGGATCAAAGCAAAACATTTAGTAGCTATTTTGTCATGTATAACAACGAAGGTATTTTTCCTTTTTTTTTTTTTTTCCCCCCCACCCAAAAAATGACACACTAATGCTTTTAGCACATGTAAAACCCTATCTCCATATTTCAAGATTCTCCTTCCATCTCCTGGGGCAAGACTTTATTTGAATAAAAACTCTTTAACCACCACTGCATTTACTGTTTCTCTAAAGCTTACTACTTTAGCCTTTTTTTCCTTCTAAAGAAATACTAAGTGCAATTTAAAGTGTCCTATTTCAGTGTGTCAGACAAGGCTCCCCTTCACTCCCCCCAGCTCCTTCCCCTTTCTAATCTGTATATGATTGTTTGTGACCTCAGCTGGCTCGAAGTCTGTAGAAAGAGTGTTTTAAAATACAACCAGACACCACATAAAACAGGATATTTGAGTGTGTGACCTCTCTGCAGTCCACGTTCAGATTAAGCACACATTGTTTCCACCACTGCTTTTAAAACCCATTGCAGTAGATGGCAAAGGACCACATTGCACTGAAAGACAGCGCATGCTTCTAGATTGAGCTGAGTGTGATCGTAGCTTCTAAACCTATTTGAAAAGCAATGAGCAGTGTCACTGCTGCCTGGCAGAACTAGCAACCCACAAAGTTCCTCTGGACTTGGAGCAAGATGGGAAATCAAGCAGCTCTAAGAACACTGAAATATTTTCATACAAAGGACAGCTGGCAGGTGGCTTATTGCTCTTATTGCAGCATTTGTCTTTACTTCCAGCTATGACACTTGGCATATAGCTGCTGCTTTTAATCCTCAAAGCATTTTGCCAGTATTAAGGAATTTGCATACCTCAAGTTAGCATTCCCTGGAACTAAGGCCTGGGTATCTGGGTGGATGTGCCTGATTCCCCCTGAAGCATGGGTAGGCTTCTGTTCAGGTTGTCCCAGATTTGTTCAGCTTTGCTTTCTCTCTGTGCAGCACTTGCTGCCCTGCCCAGCAAAAGAGGAGGGCGGGATCTGCAATGCCATCTCTTAATTGGGGCACACTGGTTTTGGAGGTCAGAGCTCCACAGAAGGAGGGAGAAATAACTTCTGGATCTCCTGGGAAGGATGCAGTACTCCTGCAGCAGTTGCTCTCTTGGGCTGTTGCTGGAGTGGTTGTGTTGATCTCCTCTCAATAGTCAACGGAACCTCCCTGAGGTTCAGTCCAATTGTGAATTGTTGAGGAAAAATCTTCAGTAGCCTATCTTCCCTGCTATGATTAAGAGCATTTGTTGTGTTCCCCTCTGATTCCTGCCATGATTGTGGCAGTCTCGTACCCCTCTACCATTTCATGCACATGACAGACAAACAAGGTAAGAGTGTGCTGTAAAACATCCTGGCAGTCTACAGGCGGTTCCTCAGCGACCCTTTTTTGGTAGATGGTGCTTGAACAGCTGGTGTGTTGGTTCTCCATGTGATTGATCCAAGGTCCCATGGAGCTCTCTGTCCCATATCTAGTGACTGTCTTGGTATTCAGCTGCCCCAGGGTGTCAGCTGTAGCCAAAGGAGTAGGGGCTGGAAGGGCAGGGGCAGAGGAGGAGTGCTGTTATTTTTAAGAGGGTTGTTGCTTTCAATTCCTGATTGATGCTCTTTTGAACATCTAGGGGAGTAAGCAGAAGGTAACCTGCTGGGTTTCTTCTTGCACTAATGTGTTTAAAAGGTGGCACCAGCAGTGGAGGTGTGGGGAAACTTGACTGAGCTCTGCCTTTAGCACAGCTTCAATGTATCCTGTGCCTGATGCACTTTCCAAGCTGTACAAACAACGCTTTAAATGTCTGAAGTACCCAGCAGGGCAAGTCAAAATGTCCTTGAGCAACTCTGTATTTAGACAGTGTTTTCTTTTTTCCTTTGATCAAGAAAGAACAGATGTGTCTCTTCTTATGTGTGTGTTTGTGCACACCCCTTGATGCACATGCTTTCCCTATCCTTGTGCAGGGGATGCAGTATTTAGGGTAGGCTGTTACTCCTCTTTGTTCTTTCCTATTACTGTTTTGTTTGGGGGTATTTTTGATTTTTTTGTGGTTGTTTTGGTTTTGTGGTTTTTTTTTTTTTTTCAGGGGAATTTGAGTTGGAATTTAGAGAGGTCAGACTAAACAGGGTTTTAACTTACACTCACTCATTCCCTTAGATCTCTTTAATTTGGATAGAGTCAGGAAAAAAATCAACTAAAATATAAGGCTGCCTTTTAAAAAGTGTATGTGTATGTATAATCAATTCATTGACTAGTCTTTTTGGGGGTTTTAAGCATTCAGTCTAAGTGGGCTGCTCAGTGAAATTTGTACATTCATAAAATAGCTGATTGAAAAGCAATATTTCAGATAAATACAAGCCAGCGATCTATCAGCAGTTGTAATAAAAGCTGGGCTTCAGGCTGTGATTTTATTTTGAAATAATAAGAATTGCTTTATTCTTTTTACTTGAGTTACCATGGTAATTCTGTCGTGTAGCTGTGTTATATTGATTTAGAAAGTGGACAGTAATATTTCTTTTGTGTTATTCTGTTTCTAGGGGTTGATTTCTAATTTCCACTTGGAGATTACTTTTATAAATTTCTTAAGTCCTTCCACTTTTTTCTCCAGCAGTGTAATTTTCCTCTCACACATTGCTATTTTCTGAGCTTATTGGTTTGCTCTTATTTTAAATTAAACTTGCTGGTTTCAAATATTGAAATGACATCTTTGTCTGTGTCTGTACTTCGGTTTAGCAAAATATTACAGTCTGCTGTTTTATGCTTAATAATTTAAGGGAAGCTTTATGTCTGCCATCAGTGGTTGTTGGTAACTTATGACTAAACCAACACAGAGCTTAAACCTCTGACATTTTAATACTGTGTGACAGTGCTTCCACCCTGCCTTCTGTGTGTGTGCTAAAGAGAATGACAATTAAATTCTGAAGAGATCAGGAGGAGTTTTTGGGTGGAGATGACTCTTGGCCGTGTTAGGTCTCTGTTGCAACTTAAGAGAGTCACTGGTTTTGTCCATAACACAAGTTCCATTCCTGGTTGACCATCTTCCTCAGGCAATTAAGAAGCTTCAAGTCGTGAAAGCAAAACTTGCAGAAGTGTGTGCACATACTCAGTGGCTGACAAAACATTGCAAGCTGCTTTAGCTCTGTACAGGATTGCTATACTTTAGCTATGGAGCACTGCTCTTAGACTGCTGCTGCTTTAACAGATGACAGCCTAAAGAGGATATGACTGTTCCTTGTGGCATCTATTTCTCTTCTTATGAATGAAAAATAATACTTCTATGCTAAACCTGAGAGATGAGGGGAAACGAACCTCAAGCGTCACTGTTTCCAGAAGTGGTAGTCTAGATCCTGAAAGCAAAGCCATGAATTCTGCTTTCAAACAGAAGTCATTCTGCTTCTGTTTGAAAGCTTTTAGTATGGAGGGTGGAAAACCTTCCTGAGCACTACACACAAACGTCCTGATCTCATGAAAATGCCTCTTGAAAGGTTTTGCAGCACAGAAGTGCTATGGTATGATAGCCTCCATCTGCAGGAGGTGGGACTTGCTGGTCTTTCTCAGTCATCAGTCCATGCTGAGACATTTATGTCACAGTGTGTGAAGCTCTATCAGCATTTCCACATAAAATCCATATTACCTTGAACATTTATTTGTGGTGAAAGTCTGCACATAAGATCCTGCCTAAGGATACCTTTTTCTTTCCTATTAAAATTTTATAAACCCGTCACTTGGCTGGAATTTTTAGTTCTCTGTGAAAGTAAAATCGAAGGGAGGCCCTGGTGGGGAAGCATGAGAGTATAGGCACAAGCTACAAGCTTACAGGTGAACTCCAAATGAGAATGGCAAAATCCATGTCTAAGTGTTCTGAACTTCTCAATCACCTGATTCAGTTTGATCTGTGTGTGAAAATGCATAAGCAGGTGCTGTTCCCAGAGGCCTTTCCTAGCTTTTCTGCATGCGTGTTGCTGTGCAGGTGTCATCTGTGCTGTTTGGCTTGAGAACAGTAATCCCCAAACTTTAAAACCTTCAAATAGGTCTTGACCTGTGAGGCTGTAATGGCCCTTGGAGCCTTTACAGCCCATCGAGTGATGTCTGTTACACATTAGTCTGTAGTAGCTCCGGAATAAATAACTTGTTTTTTTTTTTTTTTTCTGGTCAGTAATTATCTCTCTCCACAATGGAGTGCAATCACTCTGCATGCTAAAATCCTGTTTTAAAGTAATGCAACAAGAGACTGTTTAATGTCTCTGACAGTGAGTATTGAGCACGAGTTCTCTGCTTTCTTTCTCCAGCATTTTATTTCTCATTGCTTACTCATATTACAGCATGTCCATGTTACCAGGAGCTGACATCTCACCCCAGATTCTCTGTGATGTGAGAGAGAAGTATCTGATACCATGGGTCTCCTCAAAATAATGCTTTGGTCTTTCCCCATCACACCTCCTTTTCAGGAAGTTTTAGCTGATAATTTGCAGTCATAGTAGGTGTCTCTGCTCAAGAGACCAATCTTGTCCTGGTAGAAGACAGGACTAGATGATCTAATAGACTTTATTAATAATAATTTCTCTCTGTATCTGATCTTTTCACAGGATACAGTGTTGCTTGCATCCTAAATTGGGATTTGGGTTTGCTACCCCCTACCTAAAATATATTTTCTTTCCCTATGGTTCGTTCAATTATAACTCTAGGGTATATCTTCTGGGACTGAGTAATTGGCTAGGTCAGAAGTAACCTTTCTTTTCACTAGAGAGATGTTTACAAACTGGTGCTGTAGTATCTCTTTAAAACCCACTGAGAATCTGATTAAAGGCCTGAGGATCTTCTGCAAAGATTGCCTGCTCCCAGTTGACTTGAAAGGGTCAGCATGCTGTCACAGTTTCAACGACTAAGAATTAACTTAAGGCTGATTCAGACGCTACTCTCTGTGTACAGCATTGATTGGACTGCTTTCAGATGGCAAGAGGTAACTTTATACTGTAGCATGTGTGAACTCCATTTACTTAAATCGGAAAGCTGAATGAATATGGTTGCTTGTGGCAGGGGAGCTCAGAGGTGAACATGTTCTACACCTTCTGCCCTGAATTAAATACTTTGGGGAAGGTGGGAGAGAAATACAATTTTTGTGGTAACATACTTGGGATACTGTCTGCTGCAGCTGTTCTTCATCAAGTGAGCTCCTAACTTTTGCGTAATCTTTTCTTCTCTTTTCCTATGCATGGTCCACCTTGTAAGCTTAATGAGAGGGGGTTGCTTGTAGTGGAAATGGCAGCATGGTGCTTTTCTGAACGAGGTAGAAATCTCAGGCCAAATAACATGAGTTTGGTGTGATGTTATTGCTGTCCCTTTTTCAGAAAAGGTAGCAGGCCTAAGATTTTTAATCTGGTTTCATGTGAACATCAATGCTTAAGGATACCATGCGTTAATGTGGGAAACAGCTGGTGCTGACTTGCACAGTGCTGTGGGCTTTGTGGTGCCACACATCAAGTTACTAATCTTAGAGCAGCTTTTCTAACAAGGTCCTGCTAAATGCAACCACCTGATGTAATGATGGGCTCTGTGGGAAGCAAATGTCTAACTGCAAACTGGTGTATTCTGGTGCTGTCTGTGAGTGCACCAAAGCAGGCAGTGCTATTGCTGCAGCTGAGCCTGAAATGGGAAGTTCTGCTGGGCACCTTATGCAAAGAAAATGAGCTAAGCTTGAGGTGTACTTCTGAGGACCTGCTTCTGCTTGCCAGCCTCTCTGCCAAGCCAGCAGTTGCCTCTAGCAGGTGGTGCAACCAGGGAAGGTGCCACATGAACACTAAACCTTCAGCCAGGACTCAGGGGTCAGCTGGTGTAAGTCAGTGAGCACGCTGCTGCCTCAAAACAAAGACAGGAATTCCTGATTTCTTGCCTTCTCTAGTGTCTGCTAAGCTAAAGGCCTTTCTGGGGATGCAGTCACAGCACCTAGGCCCTTCTTGAGGCTTCAGTGCTGTCCATGAGTGAATGACCTCAAGGGCCTCGGGGGTGTGTGTATGTTAGAGGGTTCAGGGCAATTTCTTGGGGATTCTTCCTAGTGCTGTCTTGGAGTGAAGGTGATGTAGCTGTAGGCCAAGATCTAAAGCTAACCTAAAGCCTTGGTGTGGGTTTTATTTGGCTTTTTCTTACTTTTTTTTTCCGGTCTCTCAACTGTTGTGAGTCCAGGAGGAAGACATGCTGGAAAGTCTGACATGCTCTGAGTTAGAGCAACTAGAGAAACCATGCTGCAGTAATGTGCTGCTCAGCTTTAATTGTGCCCAGGGAAATTTCTGTGTTACCTGTGGGCAGTTACTGGGTAGTGCTCATACATGGTTGCCACACTTCCATCCAGAGTTGTAGTCTGCCAGTGATCACTCAGAATCAAAATATGCCCTGTCAGGATCCTGGGCAAGCTAAAGGTGAGAGCAACTGCACCACCCAAGGCAGAGGAAGAGAGAATGATTTTGATGTCTCCTGTTGGTGACCAACCATGAAATCAGTTTTCTGTCTGCAAGAGTTGAAAAGTTACACCAAAAACCAACAGTCTGGTCCCTCCTTCCCCCACCTGCTCTGTCAGGCTGCCTCGTGGTCACTGTAGTTTAATTTTCGCATGTTTCACTGTACACAATGGATCCATTTTTGTACAGTAAACAAAGCTCTGATTGCCTCTCGTGACAAATATTTTGACTGTCTTTTGCCATTACAAGCTTTTCATCAAATTAAACAGTGCATTGAACTAAGGAACTGTGGACATGTAACAGTAACCCCTGTGCTATACTTCACGGATACTTAGTGTTTGCTTTTGCTTGTTTTCATCCTGCCTTATTTCTTCTTGGGATGGCAGGCTCCTTCTTCATCACTGAGCAAGCTCCTTATGTTTAAGTCTCAAATGATGACTTGTTTCCCACTCCCTCCCATCCCAAAGAACTAGGTAAAAATTTGAGCTCAACAAAATCCTTGCCAAATCCTGATCTGTGCTTAGGGTTTCTCAATGTGTGCTGTTTTCATTTAGCGTGCAAGCTGACAGCACTGACTCTTCAAAGAACACTCCTTGGTAATGTTTAATCAAAGAAAGCAAATATTTCTTGGTCTTGGCTTAAGTTTCCATTCTATCTACAGAGCAAGTCAGTTGTGAAGATTACTATGCTGGTTCCTGCTGCAGGAGGGCTGTGTGAGTGGTTCCTACAGTACCGGCTGTGACAAGCTTATGTTGTTTCAAATAAATGAATACTCTTCATATGGTATTAACCTAGTTAAAATTTTGCTTATCAAAGCAAGATCTGTAAAGCAAGCCAGGTAAGTGCATATTACTGTTTGAAGTTGTATGAGAATGCAGGAGGAGGAGTTGATTTTGAACTTTCCTCACGCTGCATATCGTGATAGAGTGCTTGAGGCAACTTTAACATCTGAATGAGTTTGTCATCAGAGGAGCAGTGTTGATAGCAGGGCTGTGTTTACTCAGCATTTCCCTGCAAGCTCTCAGAGCCCTCCTTCCACCTTCATGTTTACTCCTGAGTTTAACAGAGGTGCTGACCCAATGAAGGAAAGGTCCAACATACCCTGTGGATGCTGAATGACAGTATTTTCATGAAATAAATGCTAGGGATGCTTCTCAGATCCTGGAAGAAATCACAAAGATCACATAGGGAACAAAACCAGCAGGCCTTGATTCTGATTGTGTTTGTATTTGTTTGGTACTATGCTATGTAAGGCAGCGTATGCATAAAGAGCAATGTATTAGCTCTCAGTTGGAATGTTTGAATTAAGCATCCAAAAAGGAAAACAAAACCAAACCAAACCCCAGCACCAAAAAACTGAAACAACCAGCCAACCAAAACAACCAAAAATCCCCAAACAATCAGTTGAGAAGGGCAAAGAAAGTAAAATAACTTTCCCCATATAGCAAATGGGATAAAATTCTGGTCTCCAGACTTCAGGCCTGAACACTATGTCCTGAATTGCAAAAAATAATGTAAGTTCATGTGATTATTCCTTCAGTACCATACCCAAGGGCAGATCAGGATGGGTGCTGGCTGTCAGTCTGTTTCCAGTATACTTTGAGAGTAAGATTTTGTGTTGTACTGTGTCAAATGCTAATCTGGCTAAGGCTTTCTGTATCACTTATGCAATTTAATATGTCATCCTCACCTTCCCGCTTGCTGGATTTACTGTATAATACATATTTTGGCAAAGTGTTTTTCCTCTAAAATAGAGATAAGCAATTTAGGAACAATGCATAAAGCAAATGAAACACATGCTCTGCTGCAAGAGTGGTTGACAGCTCCTTTTTAAAAAACATTAACAGGGAGATATGCAGTAAAGAACATAAGTCTCTTTGGAAATGTTAAAGGAAACTGGGTCTTTTTTTATGGGAGGAGATAAGTTTGATTACTTAGGGAAGAGGAGGAGAGGGGCATGCATGGGTTGGTAGCAGGACATACTGGGGTTTCTTTTGTGAGTTTCAGGTGTTACTGGCTCTAAGTCGGAAGAACTGATACAGAGGTAAATAGGATCTGTGTGGAACCTGACATTTTAAAATGTATACAGAAAAATATTCCTAAGTAGTTAAGGATATGTCAACACTTAGTTTTTATTTTACACAGTGACTAACCAGCTGCTCTTTAGGCTTTTCTTGGGTCTTGAATGGTTTTGGCTGATTTTGCATAGGGTGCATCATAGGAGCTGGACCCAAAGGGAGAAGCGGGAGATGGGGAGTGTAGCATTCCTCCTCTTTGTGCCACAGTCCTATGCATAAGGCCCATTCATGGCCAGCTTTCTGTGGGATAGAAGGGTGCTTGTAAGCACTCAGTCTTTCATGGTTGTCCTGTGGAACATACGGTGGAGAGAACCGGTGGTGTGTGCTGACATGGAGCTGGGAGACAGAAGCCCCTGCTGCAAGCCATGGGCAGCTGAAGAACCACCCCAAACAGACCCTGGCCAGGGCCAGCGTGCTTTGTGACCTGACCAACTCTGCCTCACCTGAGGTACTTGGCATGGAGGCCATGTCTTGCTTCTGTTTGAGGGTGCGTGGCTGAAAGGCATGATTTGATGTGTGAAATGAAGAGAGCAAGAGCAGAGACCTTCCTGAGCACGGTGACAGAGCCCTCCTCCTTGTTGTCTCTGTACTGGTTGTAGCCTGTTCTTCACCTGGAGCTGCAGCCATTTGCCTCCCGCATCTGAGGAGCATGTCCTGCTTTATACCTCCATCTTTCTGACTTCTTTCAGATATCCCTGTGGCTCTGTATTCATCCTGGTTCTTCAAAAGATAGGAATCTTAATTTCTCCATCCATTTTTGAAAAACTGAGATTCTTGACTCCTTGAATCATTTGACTTGCCCTCTGCTATGCTGCCTTTGCAGCATCCCTTTTATATAATCTCCACCGCTTGCAGTATTCTGTAATACAGCCCCACTCCTCTCTCTAATAGACTGCTCTGATGTCCATGACTTACATCCCTGAATTTTCATTACTGCTACAAAGACTGTTATGCACTTTAAAAGGGAACAGATGGATTCTTCCCTATTTTGGAAGAGATCATTCTTGCCTGTCCACCTTCTCAAGTTCACCTATTTTCATTACTTTAACTTAAAATGATTTGTGGAGCCTTCTGAGCTCTCAAAATTAAACTGGAGCCTGAATAAGATTTGAACCTAGATTTTCCACATCTAACCTAAAGTAGATGATAGCTTCAAGGGAGGACCTAGAGAATAGTTCATTTTGGTCATAGTTCAAAACAGTAGTCAGTCTGTTCCTTCCCACTGCGCTCTTTCAGAATTGCTCCAAGGAAGCTCACAAAGAGCCCTTCTGAGATTGAAGTGGGAACAAAGTGCTAATTGTTAAATTATCTTTTGTCCAAACCAAAACCTAAGGAAAATCATCTGAAGGATGTTAGTTGCATACAGAGTATTTCTGTCTCTATCCAGTGTTAAGTAGTCTGTTTTAGAAAACCTTTATGTTTTGTCCTTTGCAGTTCTCAATAGGCTTTTGCACTCAAACAATATGGACTCTAGCAGGTGGCATTTTTGGCAAATGACCTTTTCTCAATACCGGGATGCTCAGAAGTTGGCCTTTCTCATCTTTTTTTCAGAACTATTAAAATAGGAGGTGAAGGGCAGATTTAGTACTAATGGGGTGAAGGTGCACTAAGATCTTAGACCGGAAGAAAATAAAAAAATCCATTTCCAAAGAATTGAGTAACTGGTGAAGAGCTGGGTCTAATAGCTGGCTGTAGTGACTAGCAGCACTTCTCTCCAGAAACAAATCACACAAACTTACAAGAGTGGGTCTTCTGCTGTGGCAGAGGTTAATTATACGAGCGGGTCTGCTACTTGCAGCCTTTTTCTTCTGCGCTCTGCTCACATTTGCCTTTCCGACGTGAACTGCAGTAATATGCACAATTTATGTGCCTCTGTCTGATTTTGGTTAATTGTAGTAGTAATTACTAATTTCCAACCCTTGACCTGCTTTTTTAATCATATTTTTAAAATGATCTTTTTGTGCCATTCTAGAATTTGGTGTTTGGTTTTTAATTTAGATAAATTATGCCAAAGTGTTCTTGAGAGAGCTGCACGCTGAGGTCAAAAGCTTTATCTTTGCAGTGCCCGTTTTCTTTAACCTATTTTAATAATCATAGCTGCTTCCTTTAGTGAGTGCCTTTTGTCTGAACTATGCTAAATCTGTCCTGTTTAGACCAGGCTGCTGATGTAGCAGTAAAACAAAGTGCTGCGGAGCAGCCCCGAGGCTTTGGGATCACCACCTGGGTCAGGGAGACTCTGGGACTGGATTTCCCTTCTTCTGTCCCTCCCAACACAGCTTGCAGTACACCAAGCTCACAGCTCCCCCCTACCCTGTGCCTTTGTGGAGCACCCAGAGCCAGACCCATGGGCGGGCCATGCTCGGCAGCCATCCCATCCTGGATCTTCATCTCATCACCAGTTCAGCTGCACTCACGCTGTGTGGACCGTATTTGAAAGCCTTTCCCATCCTATTTCCCCATAAATAATGGGCAGATGCTCACAGGTGCCTGCAGTGGCAAGGTCCCTGGCCATGCTGGTGGCACCAGAGCATGTGTGAGCTTGGGGAGCAATTTGGGTGAGCACCTCCCCACCTCACAGACTGCAGCTTGCTCTACACTGGAGACAGAGAAAGGAGGTGGCACTTCATGGCCAGATGTCATCATGAACAGCGAAGGCTCCTTGACATCCTTCTTGTGGGATAGTTCTCAACCTTTTTAAAGAGGACTTTTTCTTATCCCCAGACATGCAAGGGCAATATTTGTGTGTAGATGTTTACAGGTCAAGAGGCAGTTTGCTTTGGCTGGTTATGTGGTAGACTCTGCTAGATCTGATGCAGACTGGTTTCCCTGCCTTTCTCTCACTCTTCTCCTCCTTTTGCTTTAGATATGGAAAGTTTAACAGGGTGTGACGTTTTTGAACTTGGAAACAGGTATTAAAGAGCAATTAGCTGGCTGGCCTCCCTGGATAAAACAGAGAAAACTTGCCAAAGATCTTCTTGTCTTTAAACATTTGTACAAATCTCTTGTCAAATATAGAAGTAATTGCCTTTCCCCCCTTTTCTTTTCCTCTCCCCTCAACCTCTTTCAGTCCTGCATCTGGTTTAATATAATGGGTGTTTGCATGAATGGCTTAGTTAGCCAGAGTGGCAATAAAACACTTTAAATTTATTGTGACATTTGGATTTAATTAAAAAGTACACACTTAGAAAAGTAAAACATAATGTGTAGAGGGAGTCAGGAAGGTTTCTCTCCTTTTCTTCCAAAAAGCTAATTAGAGTTGTATTTTAAATTGTTTATGTGCTGCTAATCATTGTAATAAATCATTTATACTGAGAAAGACACACTCTAATGTGCTTGTGTAACTGTTTATGCTCTCAAGTTTCTATCATGAACAAATTGATCTGGAAGTGAATTTATTAACCACTAGGGAAGAAATCATTAGTGCTTTCTCTAAATATTCCCCAGGTACACTTTTATTATAGTAGTTTACTGTTTTAACTAAAAGTAACTTTACAGGGCCTTGGTTGTAATTATGATGCAAATCGACTTCCCATCATTTAAAAGGAGGGGAAACTGCCTTTTTGCTGGCAATGTATATCTATGTCCTATATGCCAGAGAGCCTCACAGCTTCCAAAGGGTTTGGGTTTGTTGGGTTTTTTTCCTTTTTTTTTTTTTTTTTTTTTTTTTTGCTGAAAACAAAATGTAAACTTGTGCTTTCAGAGGAATTAGTTGTGGGGACTTCATGGAAGTTTTGAAATAATCCAGTGGAAAGTTTAATCTCATTAATCTACCTGGCCTTTGCTAAAGGATCTTAGGACAAGGTAAGTAGAGCCTGTCACGTTAAATCTTTTGCATCTGACAGCGCGCTTACACTCACAAAGCAGCTTGGTACTTTCAGAGTGCTGGAGATTACTTGAAATCTCTTGGAGATAACTGCCATTGCTGTTTCCCCATCACGGGTGAAGCTGTCTATGCAGAGATTTTAATGTGGAAAATCAATAGCAGAACTGCGATTTTAACCTAGATTTTCTTGTTCATAGTGCAACTGTTAATCCAAACTGGAGAGCTGGTGACATCCCTGCTCTTCCCAAGGGTTTTTAAGGTGAGCTTGTCCTGTGAGTCTGGAGGTGGTTGCGGAGCTGCGTGTGAAGGTGTTGGGAGCCATGGTCCATGGTGGGTTTGCAGGCACTGGCTAGGACTGAGGAACAACTTTCATATTTGGAGGTGTTGCTGAATCAGTTTTCAACACCAGTACTTCCCCTGTGGTAGTAAATTGCATTTCCCAACCAAGAAACCAGTTCTGACTACCAAAAGCTGCAGTTAATGCTAGTAGCTTTTGTGGGTGCTTTTAAAATTCAGCTGCTATTATTTGAGTACTGAATTATTTACTTACAGGTGTAGCATCAGACCACCAGGTGGGAATACTCACAACATGTAGATTTATATAGTTGAATAGGTGGTTAGGCATTTTTATTTGAAGTCCTCAGAACTGTGAACTACAGTATAACTCAATAGCAAGGTTTCATTCTCAATGGGGTAGTCTTAATTAAACAAACAAAAACCCCAAACAAAGCCCCAAAAAACCCAAACAACCAAACAGCAAACCCAAACAACCAAACTGACCAAAACAATCCAACCCTAAAACAACAAACAAAACCAACAAACAACCAACCAGGAAAACCCAACAGCTAACTCACCAAACTAACCAGTGTTGCAATTTCTGGTAAAGCAAGCAGTCTGCAGCTCTTTCCAGCAGCAGAAAGAGTCAATATGGGTAAAATTGTTCTCTTTAATTCATGTTCTTTGACTTAAAAATGGAGAGCCAGGAGATCGGAGGAGTCCACAGAGGCAGCTGCAGAATGCAGCGGCACCAGGACTGGAGCAGAAACCGAGTTAAGCTGGAACAAAAGCAAAGGCTTCTCGCACCTTCACACGGGAGCTTTCCAAAGATCACTCGTTGTGGGAGCTGAAGTGCCTCTGGGATTGCAGCTTGTTTCTCCCACCCTTCCCATGTCAAAGTTCAGTCAGTCTGCCTGTGCACTGTCTCTGTGCTCGGTGGAGGTGTGTTGACTGCTTAACAATTCATGTCAGCGTTTCCACGGTGGAGAGGGTTGGAAGGGTTTGATGTCTGATGCTTGTGGGAAAGATCTCCTCTTGCCTCGGGGACATAAGCACTGGAATAGCTTTGGGCCTTAAGTATCAGCATTCCTACTGTTTTGGTTTTGGTTTTTTTTTTTTTTTTTTTTTTTTTTTAATATGGTCCTTAGCTGCTCATGGTTGCATTAATGGTTGGGGGTTTTTTTCTCCTTAGCCTTGGGGAGGTTCAAAAGTGTCAAACATTTGTGTATCAGTCCCGGCCACAGGTGTGCTGTGCCACCAGCAACCTGTTCATACCTACATGTATGTAGGAAGAATTTATTGGTGCTTCAGTTACACAAATGTCACTGAAGAGGCTTTTCCTTTCTAGATTTTCTGCCAGCCAAACAGAGATCAAGATATCTATTCTCTGTCTCTTTTTAGACCCTATTTTTGTTATGTTGGTTTAAAATCCAATCACATTATACACATCTTGCTTGCAAAGTCTGATTTTTTTTTTTTTTTTTGAGACTTCTAGCTATTCATTTTTCCAGAAACCTGCTATAGAGTGTTCTGCCACATTAGGTTTCCCTAATAATCCATGGGAGGATGTGATAAAGATCTATTACTGGCTCTCGATGTGGATGTCACCGAATTCCGTGAAGGAGCTGTAGTGGCAATTTGCTTTGTCTTCTATTTGGAAAGCCTTGCTGTACTGACCAGGACTGTAAGGAATCAAGAGGACATTTTCTAGGAAATGTGGATCTTATTTTATTTTTTTATTTTTTGGAGATCCTTTTATGGCCATTTTCAGAGTGAAATATGAGACCCCCAGCCATTCCATTTCTGTTGAATCAGACACTTAGAAATGCAAACGTGTCTACCAGAATGCCATTAATTGAGAACGATAAATGTCTTTTTATATGCAAAGTCTTTACATAGAGGTGACTCTTGCTGTGATTCCTGTAGGCATTTTTCCTTCAAAACACACAAGTATATCAGCACTTAAAGAACCATTTTATATCCTCTTGCCATTCCTGTGGCCTGAACCTCTGCATTGCTGTGCCTTATTTCTCTTTTCTTGACACTTTACAAGGTGTGCCATATCCAAACTTGGACCTTTTCTGCAGAAGTGTCCATTAATTAGTAACTCAAAAATAGATAGCAGCAGTTTTATACAAAGTCCCAGAATTCAACTTGTCCTTTGGTGAACAGAAGGAGAGGGAAAGGGATGAAGACAGCCATGTAAGGAACGTAGTGGAACAGAGTTGGTGCCCATTTACCCTAGGGGAGCCAATAAGGACAAGTTGTTCTCTGCCACCACTTGCTGCATAAGAGCAGCTTTTGTGTACAGTCTTCTAATGGAGCTTTGGGCTCATGTAAAAGTGTTAAAGCATCTTCAATGATACAAACAGTATCTGCAAGCTACGTAAATACATGGTCTTGGATAACCAGTTCTGTAGGTTTTTATTCTGTAGTTTCATTCTGTTGCTTTCCTTGCTAAAAATTCCTTCCAACTGGGCAAGAGGTGACCCAAGTTGACTCTTCTATTTGTGAGACTTTTAAGACGTTGGCATCTCAAGAGAGTGGGGCAGTGGCTCTTCTGTGGTGTGGCAGGAGTGTTTCCTGGGTGTGTGACAGTGGTGCTGGATTGGAGGAGCAGCACCAGTGGAAATTGTTACTTCATCATTTAGGATGAAAATAAGGTAAACCCTGTCCACGATGAGTCAAAGTGAGTAATGATTTTACTATATTAAGGCTGTGTTAAGTGGTAGGGGCACAGGATTACTGCAATTTTATCATGTGGAATGGGAAGAAGTGGTCCCTTGGTTTAACTCTTCACTGCTCTCAGAAGATGATAATGTTAGGGTACTGATGCTGACTCAGGCCTTACCAGGGTGACACATAGTGTTGCAGTGTCTTGCTTCAAGTAAAGCCACCAAATGGAGCTGTGATGAAGCCATCCATGAGCTGTGTACCACAGGCTGATTATTTTCTGGTGTTTTATAGCACAAGGCATCTGTCTAAATGTTAACTTCCAAAATATTTCTCTGTATGCTGATAATGTGATGCTAACTGTGGGATGCAGCTTTACCATTTTTTATGCTCTATAATGAAAATATGAGCTGAGGGGTGTATTAGCATGATAATACATTATCATGAAGTACCCCTTTTTTCTGCAAAAAATAGGCATTCCTCCAACAACAACTGAAAAGCAGAGAGGATATTGTCTGTAGAGGTTTGCATATTGTACTGCAAGTGTATTTTGACACTAGAAACTGAAGAAATGGGAAACTAGATATGTCTGGGGAATAACTACTAATCTAAGTGTCAGGTTTGATACTGGCAGACTCCGTGGAACCAGTAGCTCAAATCTCCAGAGGACTGGCAGAGCCCTTGACCTTTGTAGCAGCAGATGAACTGTTAGCATTACTGAGGGCTGACTTCAGAGAAAGGGATGGACAGGTCTTAAACATGGAATTGGTGCCTGTTTTGCATAGATACAGGATGTCAGAGAGCACTCATACAGAGGAAGGGGCTCCCCTGATTTTCTTGGCCATTTAAATAGTACTGTATGCATGCTATTTGTTGGCTTCACTTGTCTCTGGAGATGGCCATGTTTCATCCCTCTGTCTGTGGTTGCACTATGGAGGTCTCTAGGCAAAAGATATTTAGTATCAGCACTGGAAGCATATTTTTTTAAATGGAATTTTCTGATTGCTCAGGCTGTAGGAGTAATTTGTGGTAGAGCTCATTAAAACAACAACAACAAAACTATTTTGGAGGTATCTGATTTGAATTGTTGGTGATATCAGGCAAAAGTGACAAAATTTTGCTTTGCAGAGGTCAGTGTGTCAGTTGTGAAATCAGCTCTAGGCATTTGAACACAAGGTAAGTATCCATCACTTGAAGCTGGTCAGGTGTCCCGTGGGCAGACTAGAGAGAGCCTAGCAAGCACCATCTTGGTGGTGGCACATACGGGGAGAGGCTGAGTGAGGGCAATGTGTTTTGAGTCTCGGAGAGGAGAAGGCAACAAGGAGTTGTCACCGCCAAGGAGTTCAGAGACAACTGAGCAAAACTCCTCTCCGACTGGAGCAGAGGCTCTCACCTGGGAGAGGAATTCATTCCAGACAGTTCCACAGGAAACAGCCCCTGTCTCAGGTAGCTGTGGGCAGGAGCAGGCAGAGGGGGACAGGTTGTAGATGATACAGCCATGGTCCCATTCCAATACTGGGAGGAGAAGCTGGCTGTCAGCTTCCTTGACAATGTTGGCTTCAAGTGCAGATCTGCCCCTTCTCTTGTGTGGTCTGATGGACCTGTTTGGGTCTGGGGCTGGGTGTCAGCTGCAGTAGGTTTGGGAATGAAGTGAAAATAAGGCTGAACCTGCATAAGAAGTGAGAAGTCTCCAGAGAAGTCTTCTGCTTCTTAATTCTCTGAAAGCAGAGTGGCAGTCGCACACTTGGCAGTTGCTGTGAAATTTCTGCTATGGGTAACTAAAAATGGGATAGATTTTTTCACTTGAACTTTGGGGTGCCTGAAATGCTGATATCTATTCTTTTTCACCCAATTCCTATTTGTAAGCAGTTTAGTTAAGGGCTCAAAAAGATTTTGCTTTTGCAAACAGTTATTCACACACTTCCATTAGGTATTGGATCTGGAGCAGGTGCTGGTTGTCCTTATCAAATTTTTGATTCCCTATTAATAGGGAATAAGTACACTACTGGTATATAAAGATAAAGCAACATAAATTAAGATTTCTGTATGCACATTACCACTTCAAACAGAACTGGTAGGCAAAAAAAAAAAAAAAAAATCAGAACCCACCAAAACCCAAGCAGCCTCCTATCACTCCAAGTAACAAATTACTCATTGTACACTTTGCTGTGGCAGATCATGGCTTGCTTTAAAGTATCATTCTTTTCTCCTGTGCTTAGATAATTTACACACTCCTGAAAAGAGGTACCACATGGAGTGCAGTAGAGTTGAGGCAGACTGGAGAAAAGGATTGCATTCTGCATGTGGAAGCAATGAATGTAGGCTGTAGATAAATGACATGGGTTTAGAGCCATCATTGCTGCTACAGCTCGATTATTTTTCTCAGTGACAGGCACTGGCTCTCTCCTTCCTTTGAAGAACTGCTGTACCTGTGTCTGCACTGTATTTTATATAAGGTTGTGCTGACTTTTATTCTTCCACTTCCTATCTGCCTCCCTTTCTCACCCAAAAGTAGGATGCTGCAATTGTGTAGCTTCCAAGTGTTCAGCGATGGCAACAGGCTATGAAAAGGGCCCCCTATGGCCTGTGAAAATACCCATATCATGTACTTCATCCATATAAAAGCATCTGCTCCAGAGCTTTAAAAATGAGGCTTGCAGAGAGGCTGATGTAGTCCTGGGAGCAATCAGAGCTAGGAATAATGTAGGGTTGTTCAGGAGCTCTTTAGGGTAACAGGTAAATGTTTGTAGCTGTTTCCTCCCTGGAAAGTGTGCTGGAATTTTTGCCTTGGCCTGTGCAGCAGAGAGAGGAGGGCATGGCAGGGCTGGAGATGTGTGCTATTGCTGCTAGAAGCTTGCTGCTTCTAGCCCAGCTGTATGTCCAACCATATTTCTTGAGTACCACATTCACTTTGCAAGAAGACAAGGCAGGGAAGAAGGAATCTAATACATGTAGAAGTAATAAGGTGGACTTTGGAGCAGCCCTGCTCTTAATGACTTTTACCACACAAACCTGCTTTACAGATATTTATAATGAATTTTTTCTTGATATATCAAAATATTTATAGATATTTTCTTTAAAGGGTGAATAAATCACTTGGTGTCATTTGACACTAGTGGATACATTTCTTTTTGTACAGAGCAAATTTTCTTTAGGTGATGTTTCTTGAACTCATAGGAAAATTGCATGGCATTGAAATGCTAGGAATTTATCTAAACAACCAGTGTGAGGTGAAAATGCTCCCTCTGCTCTAATTGGCATGGCCCAGTGAAAGACAGCTCTTGGGCTGTCTCTCTTGCTAACTGCCCAGCTCGTAGCAGATTGACATAATTCCCCATCCCTGGGGAACCATAATAGAGCACTCCCTGAAGTGCTCAAAATTCCAAGGGGAAATAAGGAAATTATTTTTTTAATTATTTTTATATATTTTTTGAAAAGTATTATTTTTATGGGTTTTCTGGAGTGCTTATGGTCATCCAAAGGACTGTGGGCTATTAAACAGAGCAGGTTTTAAGGGTTTTTCTAATTGCCACACTTCCTCCCTCTCCGCTCTTTTAAGTGGCTTTGGACAGTTGCAGAACTTTGATTTTAGATTTGTCTAATCTCTTGAGATATCTATGTAGGAAAACCATTGTAATTGAAATGGCTCTGTTTTTTTTTTTTTCCTTTCTTCCATTTTAATAGATGTGTTTAGTCTACTTTAAAAGCTTTCTGGAGCACCTTTTATAAATGGCTAATTTAAGCTTGTCAGGTTTTAATTATAATCTCTCTATGCACAAGTTAAGATGCTTAATGCTAGTGAAAAGTTCTGAATACAAAGCAAACCTGTGTCAAGTTGCAGAGTACTCTTTCCTGTCTTAATTGCTTCTGGTCTGAACTTTAACCTTAACTCTCCCATCTGTCTTAGACATTCCCTTCTCTCATCACAATCACTTTCTTTCTGTAGAGTGCTGAGGATCTGTCTTAATTCTGCAGGATTTTTAGTCTGGCAAAAACCTACCATCAGTCTGTGGATGTTCAGCTCCTTTTTTATCCCACTGCAGTGTGATGAACATTCCTGGAGTGCAGCCCTGCTGCCTCATGTAGCCTAGAGCATGCCCTTACCCCCTGCTAGAGTGGGACTCATGATGGAAGATGGGGCACCTAATATATCAGAGGAGTCCCTAGGATCCCAAATGTTATGACAGCTTCTGGTCTCAGTTAAAATCACTTCCCAACAGCATCAGTCATGCTTTTTGTTTGCAGTTTTACAGATGCTTTCTTAGGTAGTTTATTCCTTTTTAGGACTGTCATCTTCCTGATTTTCTGACTATGACCCACAGCCTTGGTGGCAAAGTTTAGCTGACTCTTTTTCTTAGATAACAATGAGTTTCATTCAAGCTTAGAAAATTAGCCTTGAAAATACTCAGTCAGTGCAGATTCTTTCTGGAGAGTGCATTTAAAAGTTTGAATCCAAAATTGATTTGGAAGTGCTCTAATCTAAAATAACCCTGATGTTAGCATTGTTGTCTGCAGCTCTGGCTAGCCCTGGCGTTCCGGTTCAGCGCATTGGCACACAGTTCCCTGATGCTGTGAAATTGAGACTCATCTGGAGATACAGACTTCTCTAAAAAGGATTGCAGGGCACTTAAGATTCCTTATTTCATTAGTTCAGTGAAGGAGTTCTTTTCAACAGTCAGGAATCTCATGATGAGGTGGACAAAAACTGAGCAAATCAAGCAGTAGGACTGCCATGGAAATGTAGTGGAGGAAAAGCTGCTCAGTAAGATTTTTTGGCCCAGAAGTGTAGCATTTTTGGAGCTGAAGGTTAGTGGTTTAGAAAGTCTTTTTAGTCTGAGGTTTCAGGCAAAGCATTAGTAGTTACACATCCAAGCCAGACGTCAGGAGGTACATTTCAGGAGCCTTTCATTTCTGCATGCTGGGCTAGGTCATACGTGTGGGGGTTTTTATTGTTTTTAACCAAGTGTAGCCATCAGCATCTTCCTGTGTGTTGGTGAGAATTAAATGGAGCATAAATAGCTGAATTGAAGAGCAGACTGCCACTTTAAGGGGATCAGTTGCTGCACAAAGCAGTGGTAATGATCCAGAGGAGCAGGACGCATTGAGGAAAAGAGTAAAGTGTGAGTACCATCCAAAGCCAAGGCAGCAGATCATAAATTCTTGTAGTGGTGGTGGTCTGAAATTCAAGGAATAGGATTAGAGAGCTACTGTAGGTTAATGAAAACGGCTCCCTTAGGATCAGCTTGAATTCAACTCAGTGGTCAACCGTAAGAAGAGGAATGTCTTGTGCAATTCCAACTTCTCATCCATATTCTGAATACTGCAGTGCTCCTGGATGCTTAATAGAGTAGAATATGCTCTGTTACGGTGTATTTCATGTGACTCCTAAGATGCTTTAATGCAAACTAAATGTCATGCTAACTTACCCCAGACCATTAGTGCTCACGTTATTCTGGAATATATGGTGACTTGCAGCTGAGTTTTCACAGCCTTTCTTGGGCATTTCACACACACACACAAAGAAACAAAAGGATAAAAAAAAAAAAAAAAAAAAAGTCTTGCAATTTTGCTTGGGTCTTTCCTGTTGTCCAGGCTAATAGTGCTCAAATCCTGTCTCTATACGTCACCTCAAAGGAACTCATTATAGAATGAGTATACAACAGCTAATGCCAAGAAACCACTTTTAGTTCTTATCAGCATAATTTCTTGTAAAGAAGGGTCGCATTAATGGCCAGCTGTGGCTTGTGAGCCCTGACTTAATCAGTTGTGAATAACAAAAATTAGTTTGAGGCATATAGTTACTAGCCAACTGCAGCTATAACAAATGGTTAATGAACAGTGTTGCACTGGGGTCTGCATACCTTTCCCTGTGAATGAAAGGGGAAATGGCCAAGAGCAGGACTTTCTCACTCCTAATTGCAGTGGCAAAATGGGGTAGAGTAAAATCTGCCTACGGAAGCAAACTGTTGGTAAGTAAGCCTTTAGACAGACCTCAGTAAACAGAAGAACAGAAGCAATGGAAGTATTTAGCCTCTGCTTTCTCAGTCTTCTCTATCTTTGTGGCATTAAGGGAATGACAACTTTAGTTATTTGCAAGGTACAGCAAATTCTTTCTGAGAAACTTCCCCCTGTCCTTTTTCTAGTCTTGAAATATTAAACTGCCTTTGCTAAAGCAGTCAAGTGTGCAGGGTGCTGTGCTCTCTGGGGTCAGTGGAGGGATGGGAAGGATGATTCCAGTTTTGGTGGGCTATACTTTGCATAAACATATAGGATCTGTTAAACTGGATGCAAGGCCAGGATATCCAGGGACCTCCAGTAGTTTGAGCATCTTCATCACAGAAATTGTGGGCTTTTGTCTGGTTATTCTCAGATAGGAGCTGCAACTGAGCAAAATGCACCTTTGTCCACTTTCTCCTAGGAAGGGCAAGACAGTGCTGGCTTACTGTCCTGTTCAAAATCTCCCCTTCCTCCTAGCCATCTCTGGGTGAGCAGAGGATTTTAGAAAGGAGCAAGGCAAAACCTTAAGAATTTTCAAGGTAACTTTAGGCCCCTGAAATAGGTTGTCCTGTTGACTGCAGGTACGATCCAGATAAATCCAGTAAAGTTGCACTAGATGTGAACCATTTTTGCCACCTCTTCTGGAGCTTGTTCAGGTACAGCTGAAGCTTACCAAAGCACCTCCACAAATTCCATGGCTTTTCTATGTTGCCAACTTTTTAGGAGGTTGTACAGAGTCATTCAAAACTTCAGGGCTTGCAAAAGGTTAGGGTATTGTTTATATCCACAATGATACAACTTCCACATCCTAAATCAGTAATTAGTTATTGGTTACCTGCACAGTAATCACCAATGCAAAACTGAGATTGAGACTCTCCTCACCCAGGCCACTTAGGCCCCTCTCTTATACAAAACAAAACAAAACAAACAAACAAAAACAAACAAACAAACAAAAAAAAAACACACACAAAAAACCAAAACCACCACTTGGAAATTCTGGAGGTGGGGGGAAGTGGAGAAATGGAATGCTCTCTTCACCTTGGTTTTTCTTTCCTACTTTCATGAGACAAAATTCCAGTCTGCTTTATTTTTTAAGTCAGCAAACTGATTATATATTGTAAAAGATCAGTGTTTTCATGGGTGAGTAGTAATTACTGAGTAATGGCTTAAAACATTTCCTGAAGGAACATAAAGCTGTTTTTAAAAGTCAAGAGTACATTAAAAGGATTACCATGTAGATTTGATTTTTAGATAACACTAAAATGGATCCCAAATGGACTTATGAAAAGGGATGCTATCTCTTTAATGGAAAGTGCATGGTCTGACAGCTCAGCATGCAAATGGTCCTGCAGAGAACTGTCTGTTGTGTTTTTTTCCTTTCAACAAGAAGAGAAGGAAATAGCTTTCCTTGCCCTTCTCCTTTTAACTTTTAATAGCAGATGGGCTGGTCTGGTTTTGCTAGGGAAGGGAGAGAAGGCTAGATTTGAGGAATAGCTGCATCTTTCTGAATCACAGGGGAGGTGTATGGCATGACTTCAAGAAGGTCAGCAGCAATTGTATCACTTACATGGATTGCATTAAGTAGATAGACTCCCTCTTGCATTCTTTATAGGTGAATTTTTACTTGTCTCTTGGAAATGAAGAAAATATGCAGAAAAACCCCGTGGTCCTTGTATATTTATTATACTAATCTTACACAGGGCAGGAGTGTCAGTGCTTGGCTTTGCAATAAGTTTGGATGGGGGCAGGAGGGGCAGTTATTTTCATGCTACAGTAACTTGCAATCACAATAGCTTTTGCTGTTTCAGAGTTGCCAGCACAACTTTCTGCTGATCGATGGTGTAAAACATGCTCTTGGCCTGAGTAGGATTTCCTCTAGAAATGTTTGAAAGAGCGTATTCTTATTTCATTAAAAACAGAGCGCTGGGATTCCAAATTCTTTTGTGGTCTTGCACAAATTAGTATAGGCTCCAAAAGTCTTGAGAAATTTCTATAAGCCTGTGAAAGCTTTAGATTGGCTAGTCACCACTGCCTGCATTAGGGCCTGTGACAGATTGCTTCATCAGTGTACACAGAGCAGAACATCAAATGGCCGTTTGGCAGTGGGCACTGAAATTCTATTAAGGTTGCCGAAAGCTTCAGCTGACATTGTGTATGTCTGCAAAGAGGCAGAAGAAAAGATGATGATGATGGTGCAATGATATAGTTCTGTTCTCCTTAAAGTATTCACATATTTAGCCTACCAAATCTGTCAGGGTGACGTTAGTGTCTCACTGCTAAACCTGAGCTCTGCTACGTCGCGTGTCGTGTCTCCGACCCTCAGCTGCAGGATGTTAAACGGTGTGTTGTAACTGGAAGGTGAGAGTTGTGTAGTATTACACATGTGCCTGGAAAGAAATTGACTTGAGTTTTTTACTTCTCAAACACTCTTTGAGATTTTTAACTCGATACAGGGGGTTTTACGTTTTATTTTCTTTTCTTTTTGGAAAGGAAAGGGACAAAAAACCTCCCTGGATTCAACATTAGTACATAGATTCTACTTAAATGAGTCTAAAAGCAAGGGATGCATGCTTACCTTTGTGACTATTTACTCAGAGATTCTTCTTCCATTGATCTGTTTGACACCCAAACCCCCTGAATAGAAAACCTTTGAGCTGAGTGTTTTCAGTGGACACCTGCAAATTGATTGGGATATTGAGGAATATAGGATGAATTTCAGGCTAGTCATCCCTAATAACAACTTTGTCACCTGTGATGTGTTTATACTGCTGGAAAGGTGGTCTGAGGATAGTTCTGTCCATTGCCAGACTTTTTTTCTACTTCAGACATTATAAAAAGCAACTGGCCACCTGAAATCAGGACCATTGCCAGACTGTAGGATGTTAAATTGTGACTAATTGAGAAAACTTAATCGAACGTTCTGGGGTTGAAGGTGGAAGAAATCTGTACATCTTTTTAATGTTCTCAGAGCTTCAGACAGTGAAAATGAAACATTACATATGCTAAGAATAATCCTTGGACATATGCCAATTATAAAAAAATTAAAGCTCAAACAAGCATATTTTATGAGCAGAGGGCAAATGCTGTTTACCAGGATGATTTATAGATGCTGGTTTGCAGTAACAATGATTATGGTTTACATTTAGTCCTCCTGCCATGTTTTCCTGTCTAGCTACAGGTTGTCTTCTGGTAAAAACTGCTCTGCAAGAAAGATCTTAAAGCAAATACTGGAAGTCCCAAAACCTTTGGGGAAAATGAAAATCTGGATTCTAACCTTCAACCTCATGTCTTGAATCAGGACTGATGTTGATACAAATTCAAAGGATGCCAATGATTGTTTTGGATATCTTGGTATCTCTTGACAAATGGCTTGAAAGCAGGGTCTACTGGAGGGCTCTAAGCTGCTCATGAAGCTTTGGGTCACTTTTAGGCAACTGCAACTGCCTGGGGACACTAGACTAAACTGTGTTTTCTCTAAAGTTTGTTCTGAACTGTAGGGTCCCAAAAAATTCTGGTTTTGAGAGGAGGATTATAGTATAGTTAAAATAGAAGTACTGATAAAAATGTTGTTTCTCCCATTAACTGCCTTCTCCAAATAACTTTTTTTGCCATGCTTGGGAAATCAGCTCACGGGTGATTCAGAAGAAAGAATACCACAAATGAATTGCTAAAGCCACAGTAAAAATCACCAGCTGTAGACTGCAGCATGAAACTGGAAATGAAAAAAAGATTGTGGTTACTCATTGAATAATTTTGATGAATGGTCTAAGGCTTGTTCATAAGCATTTGGTTGCAAGTACTTGATGTTCCAAATGTAATGTTTTAATTGGGTATACAGACGAGATGATGAGTTTCACCTTGCTAGCCATAATTCTTCAAATGAAATTCTTGGTGAAGATGCCCAAGACAGCTTGCTGTGAGTTCAGAGGAAGTGCATGGTTTAACTTGTTTCACAGGGTGTAATATTCATAGAAGGTGAGTAATACAATACTGGGAACACAAAGTGAGTTTCTTTTTAAGGGAATTAAATTCACTGCATCTTTTTGGCAATGACTGTCTGCATTTACTTAAATGGGTGATGCAGGTCTCTAATGCTTTTAAATGATATCAGATCCTCTGATAAAAGACATAAGACTGCAGCTTATTTATTGTGATGAGACAGGAGTTAATAAGATTACTCCTACTCTTCAGTTTCTTTTTCATCTTTTGCAGCCAAATGCTGAGGTTTTTGTTAACAGGCGAAAGGAGGTCAGCTCATTTAAAGAGTGTTGATGCTAGAAATAAACATTTTTTCCCCTCAAGTGGAACTCTGAAACCTAGGCTCAATTGCCCAACTGCAAAACTCCGGAATTGCTTTTAGCACTGGAATGCTGCATCTCTGTAATCACCACTGACAAAAATTACAAAGAAAAAACAATAACAACAACAAAAAAGGCCAAGAAAAAAAAATCTGTAAAAAAAAGAAAAGGGCAGAAGAAAGAAGTGTAACATAAACCCACAATAATTGTGGTTGGCAGAAGGGTTGTTCAGAAATGTGATAACTGGAAGGCTCTGCTCAAGCAAGAATTTGAGAATAAAACCTTACTTCCAGTGCTACGTTATGCAAGGTATTGTACAACTGCACCAGGGCAGTTCTCACAAACCTTTCAGGGAGCAGTTGTGTGTGTGTGTGTGTGTGTAGTTAGCTACCTTGTTGCTGAGTAAGCTTTTATGGTAGAGGTAGCTAATTTGAAGGAAAGTTTTGTGATTATTTATTTATTTGTTTGTTTATTTTAAAGCTCTAAACAAACAACAAAAAACCCTCCAACCAACCAAAAAAAACCACCAAAAACTTGCAGAGGGAAAGAGTTAAAGCCATCTGCCTGGGAGCATTGTGTAAAACATACACACAATGTTGGGGAAATAAGCCAATTATGTGTGCTTCACAGGAGGTGGGGGACTGACCTTTGTGTATAATTAGTTCTTTTATTTAAAGCAAAGATTTTGAATAGAATAACTAATTAGCTGTCATAAATGGCAAATTGAAGATTTTGGCCAGATTCCTTGGGGAGTGTGGGAGGATGTCTCTCCTCCCAGCCCGCACTGTATGCTCTGGCTCTCCTCATTAGGGTTGTTTTTAGTTCTCTGCCGTGGTAATGAGGATTGCAGTGGTGGCACTTCTTGAAGCCCCCTCTAACAAGGCATGAAATGCAGGTGGAGGAGAACTGCCTTCAGCTCCTGCCTCTTTCCCGCAGCACGTGTGGTGTAGCAGGGCTCGGGTGGGAGAGGGGGAGGCCACGGGGGGCTGGGGGAAGTTGGAGGGGGTCTGCAAAGTCCTGTGATATCACCTTTGTTTTATGCTCTGGACCTGACTGTATAAAATACAGGCAAGCTGCAAAGCCTTGAGGCATATATCATTAGCTAGCAGTCCCACATTACTCTTTCAGACCAATTAACCTTTAGAGTTGCATTAAAGAAATTAGGTGGTGAACTTCCATGCTTTCAGAGGGGACCAGTAGCTCTCTTGCAGACCGGAGCACTGTGGAGCTGTGCACCACAGGGCCGTTGCAGATAACTGTTATTTAAAAAGGCTGCCATTTATAAAAAGTTCCCAGGCTCTCCTGGAAACAAGGCTTTATGAACAATGCCCTTGGAGGGACTGCAACTGATTGCCATGTGAATGGAAATATCAGTAAAATGGCTTAGAAAAATTTAAAGGTGTACTTAGTGGACACTTGTGTTATAAAGGCAGCTGAATAATTTCACCAAAAGACCCCGACTGAGAAGATACAGGCTGATTAAAGCTGGTTTGTCTGACTGTGAATAGAGGTAAAGTTTAGATTACTCACTACAATAACAGCCTCTTTAGACACAGCCATAAATTTCAGTATGTCCAGAGGTGGTGTCTATAATTTTTTAATGTGCATTGGAGCTCTGAGCACTCAGAACAGGTTTTGTTTTGTATTTACCAGCAGCAAGTCTATTAAGTTGTAGAGGGCAAAGAAGGGAGTGGAAGTAGCTGAAAATAGAAAGGCTTCATCTACTGCTTCTAAGAAAAGATAGCCATGGATGGCTAGCAACAGGAGAGGAGAGAGCAACTTGATGGTACTTTCAGAATTAAGTAATCAATCAGCATTCCCTTTGTGATCATGTATTTCAGTGAGTGAGTGTCCAGCTGTTAATTTTTCCACTTCTGCAGCACTACTTCCCATTTTCCAATCCTCGCCCACAGAGCACACACGGAATTTATCGAAGCTGAGCCCTTTGTTTCTTGACAAGCCCTGGTTAGACACCACATGCCCCTGATCAAATTGAACTAGGTATTTGGGCATTTTTTTTGTGAGTACTGGGGGAAAATCTACACAGAGAAATGAAGCAGCATCTCCTTCTTGCAGTGTGGAAATTTCCAGAAATAAAAGAGCAGCTCTCCAGGTGGTTTCTACCTGCAAAGCTTGGACTGCTCAGGGTTTGCTGGAAGGGCTGCAGGAGGAGGAAGGTGGCCTTTGGTTGTGGCTGTGTCCTCTCTCCGCAAGCCTCTGACCATGAAAGGGGTTAACCTTCTGAGATGCTGCTCTCTTGTTGCTTAGAAATGACATGGCAAGCATTTGAGGAACCCTTGCTGATCAAGTTTGGCAGTTTTTGAAATTTTGTTTCACGCCTTGCCTGCTGTGTCAACTCACCAGCTAATTGCAGCTGCAACTTTCTGTCGTGGCGTGTGTGCTGCGTGCAGACCGGTTGGCTGGGATGTTGGAGGGAAGCCTCACAGACCAAAATGTAATTTCAAAACACTGAACCTGACCAGCAGAGGCTGACCTTGCTCGTTATTATCTGAGTGGGAATAGCAGCTTTGAACATCATATGATCTCTGAAATGGTACCTTTTTTCATTAGAAAGCCCCCTGCTGAACACTGACCAAATACATAGCTTTTTTACTTGCTTAAGGTACTGTTTAAAAATATATCCATCTGTTCCTTTGCTAGTTATTAGAGGAAAATCAAAGCACTTCATTCCTTTTCTTCACAGAAGCCTCTCGTAAGACAATGGTGTGCTTGCAATAGCAGGGAACTGAGATGGCTGCGGTGAGTGAGGGTCTGCCAGGGCCACAAACAGGACAAGAACCACAAGTACGGCCAGTCCACAGCCCTCTGGATCTGCTTGCCACCTCAGGGGACCCTCCTAACCTGCCAACCTGCCTTTACTGATCAAACCAACCTCTCCTAATGGTCCAGCCAGCATTTCAGCCCTGCACAACTGTCCTTGCACTTGACTGTGCTGCTGTCACAGTGGGCCTCTTGCACTGGATGAGTGCAGCTGTAACCCTTAAAGGGCACTGGTTTCAGAAGTGCTCGAGGGCCTTGGACTATCCTGTCTGGCTGACTGTCTGGTGTTTCTCAGTCTCAGGGATGATCTCAACATCCAGAGCCACAGCAGTTCTCTTGCAAGGGGGCTTAAGGGGCTTTGGTTATCTAGAATCTGAATTTGAAATCTGTAGCACCTCCAGACACAGGATCTTAAAGGTACCTAGATGAACCTTGTAAAAGAATTGTATGATGACCCCTCTTGTAAGAAACCTTCTTCTGTCTCTAAGGGTACACAGCTCACATTTAGAAAGCCTGTTTTGTAGGTGGGTAATGACTCATTGGTGTCCAGGGCTCCTATCTGAAAATATAATTTGCACATTTAGGTCTTAGTTTTCATAGGTGCCAACTATTTTCTTTCATCATTGGTGCTGATCTTGCACAGTTTGCAAATGCACACAAATGCAGTTTGTGTGCACCCTTCTCTGCCTCAGAAGAAAGCATTCTCCTCTCACAATGTTTCATTTTCCTGGTGTGGAGTTGGAGAGAGCACGGGATGACGGCTCTTAAGTTTTCTGAAACAGAAATTGTTCAAAAAGTGAAGCTTGGTTTTGCTCCTGAAATGTACTCTTAGGAAAAAAAATGTATTGTGTCCAGGACCATGCAGCCACTTCCCTCATTCTCATAAGAAGCTCTTACTGAGAGCACAGGACTGCTGCAGTCTGACCTCTAGCACCTGCAATACATTTCCGATACTTCCCTGCCTTTTCCCTCTTTCCAAATGTGCAGGTGTTTCTCTGTGGCTATGTATGTAGAATTTCTCTCAGAAGCATTATGTATTGCATGTGTGGCAGTTAAACACAGAATTAAGTTTTCACTTAATTATTGCATACTTGTCACTGGCATCAAAAGTTTGCTTGTATCGACTTTGCATGTGGTTTCAAGTGTGCTGCAGCAAGAGCAAGAGGACTCTTTAAGCTTTAAGAGTTTCTGAATGTTACTTGACCTGTCTCCGTGCTGCTGAGACCACTTTGGCAACAAATGGATCAATACCTTGCTGTTTGTGTAGAGGTGTCTTAAGTGCTATTGTCATCTGCTCACAGCTCTGACAAAGCAATTATTACTGTAGGAGTGGAGAGTTTTACATGTGCTGAGCATTAGCCACTGTCAGGTCACCCTGGCTTTTAAGGAAAGCAGCAAATGTCACTTATTACAGTGGCACTGACTCGGTCCTCTCTGGTTAAGGGACTGTTAATAATTCCATTTTCAAGCTGCTGCTTTCTGGGGCATCTGCCGCTTCCTACAGAAATGGTGGTTGAACTTTGGGGAAGAGTGTATAACCAGTGACACCTGCTACTGGAGCCAGTGTCCCCTCATCATTTCTGCAGTGGTTAAGCCCATGGCATACTTGTTACAGGACCAGCATTGTCATTTTTTGTGATTGACACTAGTGGAAATAAAAAGCCGTAGCAAAATAAAACCAAAGCTCCAGAGAAAATGGGATTCTGGCGTCTCGGGGAGTTCGTTTCTTCTTTCATTATTTCCTGTCCCCTTCCTCCTCCACAGTACAGTCCTTGTTTATTTTTCCACCTTGCCTGTTGATTCCATAAAATCCTCTCCTGCCTTACTGTTGTGGCAGGTGTCACACCTGTGTCAGTGCTCACCATAGGAGGCACTAGCTGCTTGGGGGAGAGTTTAAAAATGGAGACAGCAGTGTGAGGAACGTGGCCACAGCAAGTCTCCACCAGACTAGTGACTTGACTGCCCTGTCCCCACATCATACCCACCTGGCTCATGCTTGCATTGCTGTCCCAGTAGAGATTTCCAGGGAGGAAAAGAATCTTGACTTTGTACTACCTTTTCCAGCTATACAAGAGGAGAAGTAAAGTTCTGCTTCAGTTAAAGAACATGGCTTCACTAGTGGTAGAGAGGCACTGGTTGGGTTATTCTCAGCAGTCCTCAAGGGTTTTGAATGAAATTCATTTTAGAGCAGCCCCTGGGCTTGCTCTGCCTTTCAGTGGGGCCTCTGTGGCCAGCAAGGTTCACAAAAAAGGAAAACCAGTAGTGTGCCACATGTTTTATACCTGTTCCTCTCCTTTCCCCATCAAGCTTGATCCAACCAAGATGTTGGGATGGTGGTACGTACAGTGGTGGTCCTTCTGATCTTCATAATTGCCTGTGACAGGTAATTAACAACACAAGGGTACCGGTAATGAGGGAAAAAGCCAATGTTGGAATTGCAGCCAGTTTATTCTGCTGCAAGATGTTAATTAAAAAGTCTGGTGCTTTGTGTCAGCCCTACCCTTAGGAAAAAAGGGCTATGCTCCTGCAAGTGTCACATTCCCACTTAACCCACAACAGCATGAAGTTTAAATTCCTTTGACTATCAGCTTCTTGCAAGGTGAACTCCCTGTAATGAAAGCAGCAGCAGTATTTGCTCACAGATCTGCCTATAGCTTTCAGTGCTACCCTAAATTCAAGCTGTTTGGATGCCTGCTAAAGGAAACGCTTTGTTTGCACTGCAGGTGTGCCGATGTTATCCGTACAACCTAAAGGGAAGCAGAAGGGCTGTGCTGGCTGCAACCGGAAGATCAAGGACCGGTACCTGCTGAAGGCTTTGGATAAGTATTGGCATGAGGACTGCCTAAAGTGTGCCTGCTGTGACTGTCGTCTTGGAGAGGTTGGATCAACTCTTTACACAAAAGCAAATCTCATTCTTTGCCGCAGAGATTACCTGAGGTAAATATGAGAACGTACTGTGGGCTCTTCCCAAAGCCTCTCAGTGTGCTGCCAGCTGTTTGTCTTTCTAAACCTCCACTGTGAAAACATGTACTTGTGCATGGACAGCTCTGCCCAGAAGAGGTTGGAGTTTCTCCCTCTGTCTAAGCATGGCTTTTTATTTGCACTTAATGTATTTTGTTGTCAGGGAGGTGGAATCCTATTATCATGTCAAGGTAGTAGGAGGAGGACATGACTTAACTCTTTACTGTGATGAACCAACAAGAACAAACAGTACTTGCTGAGAAAATTAGGAAAAGACTGTTAATTCTTCTTCCATATCTTTGATGTTATGCTCCTGCGTATTGACTGAGTCCTGACCAAACCCTGGAGCTTTTCTTTTTCAGCGATAGCTTTCAGATAGACTCTTAGTATAAGGTTCCTCCCAGGGGGCTCTTGTCTCTTCCCTAAGTAAACAGAGCAAAACACTCCAAAATTACAGATCAACTTCAAAATTTTTTTCTTCTCAAGGAAGTCTGCAGAGACCATCACTAACTCTGAGTTAGAACTAACCTGTCAGTGTGCCTGTAATACATAACAACACATGGGACTTTTTGCCTAATGTGTGTGGAGATTTTGTACAATATACTTTAGATAAACAGCAATGACTTTTAATAAGAGAGTAGACCTAATCCAAACATACTTATGAGGGACAGACTGCAAGGCACTCCCAAGCTTTGTTTTCTTTTTCCTTTGGAAGACTGTACGTGATCTCCAGCTAATGTGTGTGTTCTCTTTTTTTTTCTTATTTCGCTGATAGCATTTCCTATGAAACTTCAACCAGCAAATACATCTGAAGCAAAACAAAAATCAACATGCTGGTTTAAGATAGGGAGGTAAAATGCCACCTAACCTTGAGTTGTCCAGAGGCTGGCTAGATTAATCTCAATGATCAGAGGCTTCATGTGTTTCAATGTAAAATGTACACCTGAAAATCTTCAGTAAATATTTTCTTAGTAAACTTTAAAAACAAAAAGTTTCTCCTTCTAAAGATGAGAGATAAAGCACTGAGACAAAAAGATAAAAATAATTTTCTTAGTGGCCATTTGGAGCTGCCACCTTGCCTTTCAGCCAGGCAGCATGTCCTGCCCACACTGAGGGGATTTGCTCTTGTTTGAGCTGAAACTCTCCAGGGCATGCATAAAATAGCATAGATTAGGTGGGATACTTCCCCAAAATATGAGGAGGAGCTTGGGGAAGGGTGGAGCACATCTGAAGGGGAAAAGACAGGACAAGAAGCCTTTGGAAAGGTATAAAAGGTGCAGTGTCATGAAATAGTTTTTGTACCTTGCATATTTACTAATGCCACGAGTCACTTGCTCTGGAAGTGTGCTTAATCCTGTCTGTGCTAAACTGGAAAAAAAATGAGCTCCAGAAAGTTCTGTAACACAGATTTTTACCCTCAGATTAGCATTTTGGTTCTTCCCTGACCCTCCTTCAACTCAGCTGTACACTTACTAATGTGTCAATGGAGAATATAACAGCTCTTGATCTTCCATTGCTGAGATTGCATTCATTTCTTTTCATTGTAGTATCACAATTGGGTTGTTGTAGGTACCAATCACAAGGAGTCCCAAAACCTCTCAGGAGAGCTTCTTTCAGGAATCTTCTTGCTTCCATAAAGCACAGCCTGCATTATTTTCTGGAGTATTTCTTTACGTTCTATGTTGTTTGTACTTTTTATCTTATTTGCATCCAACTTGCCAAGTGGTCCAGATCTCTCCATCAGTCATCCTCCTCTTCAGGATTTTGTCATTTGTGCATTTGATAACCAGTGCTGTCTTTGTTGTTAGGGTTTGGTTGTTATCTTTTTAATCTGATCTGAAAGGTGGATATTCAGCATTATCCTATGTGCTACAGAACCCTACTAGAAATATTCAGATGGGTGGTGATCCCTGTTTATATTTGCTTTTTGAGACCTATGAGCTACCCCATGTTTTGTCCATTTAATGAGCACTGTATTGATTTTGGTTTGTTCTGGTTTCATAACAAAAATAATGTGCAGCATCAAACCAGACACGTTAAAGTGCCAAAGGAGAGCAGTACTGATGCTATTAAACTTAGAAGGACCTTTTTATCACTGCAGCTGCAGAGCATTTCTTTCTTTCCTTGGTTTATCCTGAGAATGCTTCTTTGAGGTGGAAAAACTTGATTTGTGATTTTCTCACTGGGCCCCAGATGACACAACTTTTGGGGGCACACCAGAAGCCTGTGTTGGAAGCCAGGTGTTGGAGACCCCAGGGAATGGCTCATGTCACATCTTTGAGAAGAGAGGGAATTCGTTACATGAAAACATTGAAGGCAACAGTTGGAGCTGGTGTTTGACCATGGCTGTGCAGTTTCTGGCACAGTAGCAAAGTGTGATCTCTGAAACAAACTTATTCTGTGCCAGGAAGAGGTCTCATAGCCCCTCTGCCTCCATTTGTGTGTTAGTATAATCCCCAGCCCACCAAGGATGAGTCCATTGCTATTTGTACAGCATGGTTACATTGTAGAGGGAAGGCTTAGGAGGCCTTCACATTAAATATTTTTCCCCTGTCTGGATTTAGTCTGTTATTGAACCTTTAATCACTATAAATATTTCTCACTTGATTTTTTTTTTTTTTTTTGATGGAGAAAACCATGTAATTGTCAAATCCCAGGAAATGTGACCAAGACTCAGGTAGGAAGGAATAACACTAATTCTGTAACACAGTTGTTAACTAGCTGTTAACACAGTTGTTAACTAGGTATTAGCCAGCTTTAGAGCTGGTTCATGTTCTTGCTAATAAGTAAATTTAGATTTATACTGTTTTTTTGGAGGTTCTGCTAAAAACCCTTTCAGGGTTCTAGGATAGGATTAAGGGCATTGCTCTGCAGTACCATGTTTGAAGGAAGTATAAAGTGGTGGGCTTTTTTGGTTTTGTGTTTGACTTTAAAACATCTTCTGTTGCCTTCAACACATAATAGTTCCTTCTCTTTCAATTGTAACAGTTCTATTAATAGAAGGAACTAACTTTGCCATCACCATTTTCTCTACTGTCTGTTTACTCCTGGTAATTTGAATTTATCTTCTTGGAGAATTACCTGTTCCCATCATTATATAATTCCTTCACTAATAGTTTTAGAGCCTCTTTCATATCTTTTTTACCACTTTAAACAACTCAGTATTTGTTCCACTGGTCAAAATTTAGCAAAATTCATTCCTAAAAATAAGTTTTCATACTTCACACTCTACTCACACCATAAAGGAAATACTTTACCTGGAGGACAGTCAAATGAGTTTATTGTTGGCTACTTCCTTTTATGCCTTTGAATAAGAACAGGGTGAATATTGCACTGATACTTAGTAGGTCAACCACCATATCTGATTCTGTACCTACAAATAGAATCATTAAGATTTGAAAAGACCTCTAAGGTCATCAAGTCCAACCATCAACCCAACGCTACCAAAACTACTAAACCATGTCCTAAAGTGCCATTTTTTAACACCTTCAGGGATGGTGAACCCACTGCTTCCCTGGGCAGCCTGTTCCAATGCCTGAGTACTCCTTCAGTAAAGAAATTTTTCCTAATACCCAATCTAAACCTCCCCTGGTGCAACTTGAGACCATTTCCCTTTGTCCTATCACTAGTTATGTGAGAGACCAACCTCCACCTAGCTCAAACATCCTTTCAGGTAGTTGTAGAGATGAAGAATGTCTCCCTGGAGCCTCCTCTTCTCCAGACTAAGCAATCCCATCTTGCTCAGCTGCTCTTCATAAGGCATGAGGAAATGTAAATATATGCATCTTTCATAGCTGAAGTCCAAAAGGATTATTGCTGTGTAATGACCAGGAGGAGAAATCAATGTTTCATCATCTCTGTATAGACCAATGTTTCTTTGAATTTGGCTGTGAGCTGATTGTGTCATTTAGGAACATGTGCTTCCATATGTGCTGAGATGTGCTTTCTCCTCCCCTTGCTCAGCCCTCACTTCCAAGCCTGGAGCAACTTGTTTCTCCCTGGGTCTGCTCAGACCTGGCCATTGCCCCCCAGCACCAGGCAGCAATGTGCAGCTCCTTGGCTACAGACAGCAAAGGCTTGGGGAACAGTCTGGGCAGCTCAGGAAGTCAGCTGAAATGCTTGTCAGGGTCTGGGACCCTGCTTGTGCCACCCCTCTTCTGGACAGGTCTCACTGGGCTGGGGATCACAGAATCACAGAAACATTCAGGTTGGAAAGGACACTCAGGATGACCAACTGCAACCAATAACCTTACTCGATAAGGTTCACCCCTAAACCATAGCCCCAAGCACCACATCCAAACCACCTTTAAACACATCCAGGGTTGGTGACTCGATCACCTCCCTGGGCAGCCCACTCCAATGCCTGACTCCTCTTTCTGTGAAAAATTTTCTCCTAATGTCCAGTCTAAACCTACCCAGTCGTAGCTTGAGGCTACTCCCCCTTGTTCTATCACTAATTACCTGTAAGAAGAGACCAGCACCAGCCCTTCTACAACGTCCTTTCAGCTAGTTGTAGAGAGCAATGAGGTCTCCCCTCACCCTCCTCTCTTCCAAACTAAACAGCCCCAGCTCCCTCTGTCGCTCCTCCTAAGATTTGTTCTCCAGGCCCTTCACCAGCTTCGTCGCCCTCCTCTGCACTCGCTCCAGCACCAGGACTGGGGACAGGGATGTACTTCTGGGCTTGTGTCCTCAGTGCAGGGCAGAGTGCTGGGACAGGAGCGTGGCTGGCTCCTGCCCTGCTGCATGGGCTTGGCTTTGGGGCCGCCTTTGCCCACGGTGTGGGCAGCACAGTGGGCTGCAGGCTGCCTGCACCGGTCCTCAGTGGGTCTTTAGAAGAAATCTTTCAGATGTATTTCAGGAGCTGCTGGCAGACCGTAGCCTGATCATTTGTTTCAAAAGATAAACTGTCGTCATTGGTTGTGAAGGAACATTTGTTAACCTTCACATCTCATAAAACACTTTCTTGCTCATTTTTTAATCATGAAAGATGAAATTGGATCTGGAGTTGTTATCCTTGCGGTATCACCTCAGTCTCCAGCTGTGTCTGGATGTATCTTTCGATACATTTCATCAGAGCAAATAGATTTACCATTTGTTTCATAATCTCAGTTCCAGCATTCCTACCTCTAATTATTTTTGATAAGCAAATGCTATTGAAGAAACTGCTTCTGGGACAGCAAAGCTTAGCATGCAGCTCGGGTGGCTCCTCACAGCCCCCACGCAGCAATGTCTGTTTGTTCCTAGGCGTAATTAAACCTTCACCAAGCTCGGGTTCACAGGGACGGTTTGGGTGTTGCATCAGGATTTCCCGGGAGGAACTGACAACTTAAATTTCACTGTGAAGTGCTGATGAAGAACGTGGTTTTCCCTTTTTACTCAGCATGGTGCCCTCACATGAGCAAAGGAGAATCAGGCTTACTTTGACAGGAGCAGAGCTGTCACTTCTGCATGTTTGATATGATGGTGTTGGGAAAGTTTTTCATCATTTAAACTGATTAGGGCCTTAATTAGACTCCAAAGAAAGCTCAAAACCCGCATTAAGAGATGATGGCAAATCAGTAAGAGAGAAGGGCTTTCCAGGACACCCTGATGCTGTTCTCAGTGGATTTAATGGAAATTCTTTTCACCCAGCTTCCTGTGTGTTTTGATCAGTGCTGCAAGCTCAGCATGGGTCAGTGCTGCTACCCAAACATGGTGTCAGTGCCTCTGGCAGGAGGAGGAGCCCTGTGTACCCCAACAGGAGTGCCACCCCTGGCACTGGTGCCCCTCAGCACTGCATTACAGAAGCTTGAACTGCACCCTAGGCAGCTCCCAGTCCAAGTAAGTCAGCTGCCTGGTACTGGGGTTTCTAGTTGTTGGATACTGGTTGTTGCTCGGCTCTGAATGCCCCAGCAGGTTTGTGCTGTTAGTGAATTGCTTTGGAAGCCCTTTAGATGAAGTGTACCATATCCAGCAAATGTGCAGGGCTTAATTTTGTTGTGGGATGTGAAAAGTGTTCTTGCACAAACATGAGTGTCCAGCACAGGAGAATGTAGGCAAATGCCTGCCTTCTGGTGGGCTTCCCCAGGTCAGTAACAAAGGCCCTAAGCCAAGCCATTAAACCACAGTTGGATGTGTAAGCACAAGTCTTCAGGAACCATATACCACAGCTAGCAGAACTCAATTCAATTTCCCAGAGACATCACTTATACTCTGAACGGAGCTTCAACCTGCAGAGACTGCAACCCCTTTGGAGCAGCAAGGAGTCTTTGGGTTTTTCCCTGCTGGAGGACTGCAGCATGCCCTGCCTGCCTTTTAAGGGACACATTTAGTGTGAGAGGCAGTATAAATGCAGTGTGGCTGAACAAATGATATCCACTTAGAGCCTAAAAATGTTGCTAAATTGAAGTGCTGTTCTTGCATCTCAACAGGGAGCATCTTGCATGCTATGTAGGGTACCCTCACTTCTGCACTTGGTATCTGTACAGCTATTAATGAGAACTAATTAGGCTCCAAATGCAATGTCTTGTCAACGTTGCTGTGCTGTGTGATGTTAAAGCACAGACTTTTTTTCCTCCTTAGGAGCATGTCCAGGAGTTTCTCACAACCCATGCCTTTCAAGATAAACAAGGAATGCTTGGTTTGTTCATTTGCTCTTCTCCCCGCCCTTTCTCATTTTGTTCCTTCTCCACAACCCCCCAGTGAGGAGGAAAGCTCATGGGGAATAATTCTGCCCAGATGTGGTAGACTAGCACACCTCTAGTGATCTCAGCCTTGCAGTTTTCTGAGTGCTGTTTTTAAACTCTCCTAAGAGGAAATTGTCACATGTGTGTTCAGCTGTGCCAGAGAAGCCAAGATGGGGCTTAAGGGCAGTAGCTTCAGTTATACCATAAGCAAGGCTGGGGCAGGGGAGGAGTACTTGGACTACTCCTACCTGCAAAGAGTTTCAACCCCACTGTAAATATCAACTGAAAATACAGAGGGAGGGACCAAAAGAGTTAAAGTAAGTGAACATTTGGATGTATGCTTCAACTGAAAACAGATGCCCTTGAGCAACCTTGAAGTTTACACCCAGTAATCTCTGAACTAGTGCGGTCACTCAACCAGAGGGCTTTTTTGTACTGCTTTGGTTCAACTCCTCCTGCTATGCCATCCATGAATGGCAAACCCTTTGGCATGCACAGTGTAACTTCTTTAGGATTGAACTTGAAGGATTCATGAGAGGACAGCTTGACCAGCTTCATTAGTATCAAAATGAATTTCCTTTCCTTCAGCTGATATGACTTCCCACTGCAGCACTGACAGCAGTGTCCTGCCCAAGAGGGTGCAGTGGCTAGTGTGTATTTACCATGCTGGAACACCTATTGCTAAGGCTTGCTCTGAATATTACACGAAGGCTGATTGTAGGGAAGCTGTGAACCTTGAGCCTAAAGTTGCTTTTAAGCTTATTCTTTTTATCTTTTTAAGTGATGCTCAGGCTTTCCTGCAATTACTGGCATATTCAGTACTTTGGGCAAATCAGACTTGTAGCTCAATTTCTAGTATCCACAGATGAGAAAAATACTGCTTGCAAGTTGCTAAGAGCCCTCTTCACTGGAGGACTAGTTGGGTGTTTGTTTCAGATGCAGAGACAAAACCTTTTCTTTTCATGACATAAAGCAAGTCATGTTCCACAGTAGATCCTGATGGAGCTAGGAAATAAATAGCATCAGGCATATAGGGAAGGAGTATGGGAAAACTAGATGATCATTAAGGTCCCTTCCAACTCAAGGTCTTCTATGATTCTGTGATGATTCTATGAAAACCTATTTCATCTACTAGATGGAGAAGACGTGAACATGGGCTTTAGTATCTCTTCAAAAACTTAAACATACAGATAATCTAGGTAGACAAATATAGAGAGAAATACATAGCTGCACACAGTATCCACAAATGTAGATAAGTTTGTAGTCCTCTTTTAACTCATAATTCTTACAGTGTTGACCAAGCCTTTTAATTGGGGGAATCACCAGTCTCAGCTCAACTGTTTAATTTGAACTTGTCTTATTCTTACATTGTTTAAAATAAATAAATCCACCTGATACTCCCAACCTATCCTTTCTGTACTACTCATTATTCCTGTGTGCCTGTCTGGCTCCTTGGGTTTGTCTCCAGTGAAGTTAACAGCTCCAAAATTTTCACTCTTTCTGTGGAGGGAAGATTTTCTTCCTCTCACTCAGTTGCAAGCTGCTAGCTAGTCAGGCACCAGGCCAGAAAGAGGAGAAGAAATGAGGACTCTTTCTTTGTAGGCAATGACTAAACCAGATTGATGTTTTTAATGGTGGCAGAAACAAGCAATCAGGTTTTCAGTTTAGCCACTCTGCACGTTTTGGTCAGAGAAGTTAAAAATCTGTTAACAGATGCTAAACCTGATGTGTCCGTATGTCCGTATGAGATGTTTCTTATTGTTTTCCCTACAGTAAGGACCCTTTATCATCCTTTTTTCCCCCTCAAAAACCTGCAAGGAGCTGTGCCTTTCCTGGAGTTTGAATTCAAGTGTGTTCATAGAGCTGGTGAGGTCTGGATCATCATGCAGAAGACTAGTCTTTAGCCCAGGCTACATAAGTAGCATCCTTTGGCAGTTGCTACTGCTTCCAGGAGCACTCCCTTCTTTTCCCATTAATTCATTTGCATTCACTGCTGCTCCTGGATGCCAATTAGCTTTAATTTTCACTATACACACTGACATCAATGGCCAATGAGAACAGCGCATAGCAGGGATTTTAGTGTGCCTATAAACTACACAAAATTGTCCTTGGACAAACTCCTGCTTTTAGACTGGCTGACAACAATAGGCATGGTTAAGTTCAGGCTAAGAGCCATTAAACATAATTACTACCACAGGGTAAAAGTTTAATTGTGCTAAATTTTAAATCTGCATAGTCTATGCTTATTTACAAGCTGGCGAGATCTTCCTGTTACATAAGGGGGAATAAATCTCTGCTTTAAAATTGTTGCCTTTTAACTTCAAAGGAACGTGGGGGGGCAGGGGGGGGAGGAGGGGAAAAGGAGGGGGGTGTTTAGCAGAAGCAAAAAACTCCCATCTCAAATCTTTCTGTATTTCCAGCTCATTTTATGCCAATGGCTCCAATGTGGTAAGTAGATGCTGATACATTTTCCTAATGCACTTCAACTTTTTGTGTGTGAATGTCCAAGAGAATATTGCATCTGTTCTGAAGTTGTCTGGAGGACAGAATGCATGGGGGGTTATTTTAAATTTAACCACAGATGGGGCTTGAGGTGGAAGATTTTCCTCCTGCTCCTTGTCTTCTCTTCCTCTTCTGATAATATTAAGCTCCCCACCTCAGAAAGTTTCAGCTCAAGTAGCTTCTGTGTATGCAGGTATCAGAGGTGGCAGGTTTTTAGCAAGGAAAGAAAAAAGACAGAAGTCTGTGTTTGTTTTGCTTTTTTCTTTCAGCAGATATAAAAAAAAATCCTGTTCACTGATCTACAAGTTCCAGCGTATTTTTGGAAGCATGGTGAATCTACAAGGCACTAAATCACTCCCTGAAAAGCAGATTAAAATTAGGAAGTGCTAGAATAAGTGTGAACTGTTCATGTGTTGGGAAAGGGAGGGTATGGAGGACTGTGAAACTTGATAGAAGAGGAAAAGATTAGCATGCTGACTAGCTGGAAGCTACGTTTATGTAGACATTAGACGGCAACACGATTTCAGCTGGACAGAACACATAAGCTTCAGATCTTATGCAAACGGTCAAAGCTGTTTAACAATTGGTTTACCCCTAAAACCCCTGACAGGAGACAGGTGAATACGATGCCAAATACATTTTTCATGTTTCTTAAGCTAACTGTTTAAATAGTTAAGTGAACATCTGTCCAAATTTCCCCATCATTTCCATTTAGAAAAGTCTCCTATTTGAAGGCTGAAGAAAAGCGCCTGCTTAACAATGCAAATGGTGCTGTCTGGGGCCCCTTTATTTTGTTTAATCTAGATTGAGCTCCACACAACTGTGATGCTAATGAATAATGGATATTTTATACTTGTGCATGTAGCAGTGCTGGGCACAGAGCAAATCTAGGATTAACCTCCCAGTTTCCCTGCCTAACGTATTGGACTCATTTTTTTTTTTTGAGTTTGCTGTGACTTGGCTACTCTAAACATGGATTCCTGAGTATACAGAAAACAGCAAAACCCCAGCAAAAACTGTCAGGTTTTGCTGTGCTGCTCCAGTGAGGTACTGCAGAAGGGGGCAGCTACACTGGGGGAGGGAGGGAGGGATGTTTGTGTTAAGGGCTTGATTTGTAAGTGGGTGCTGAATGAGAGCTAGGGCTTTGCAGGGTGGAGGAGACCTGGACACTTTTCAGTGCCACGATTTTGCAGTCCAGCCTGCTGGCCTGAGGCAGCCAAGCGCTGTGCTCAACTGCTTCCCCTGCAACCCCTGCCTGCCTGTGGGAGCAGGAGCAAGCCTGAGCCAGCCTTGCAGGGAAACAGGGACTACCCCATTGCCTATTACATGGGCTGAGTTTGCTAGCACAAACTATATAGCTGGAATTTTACTCTGCCTTTCAACTCTCATATGATGAAGTTGTAGGGGAAGAAATTTTGCTATTCCCTTTGTGATTTTTCTGTCCTGTACGAGAAATTTCGTTTGGTTTGGATTGTTTAACTTCCAGGGAAAATGAGGTTCTGTCTCTTCATAGGAAGTCTTGGGCTTTTCCAGCCGGGGCTTAATGAAAGACCATTGGTATCACTTCTAGTGAAAAATAAGGGTAACCTTTTTTTATAGCTGAAGAGCAAGCTGGCTTTGGTAGCATAGCACTGTGGGAGGGTGGAAGTCTCATGTGGAGGTTTCTATAACATTGCTGGGTGTTTTAATTCACAGTTACTAGCCAGCAATAATTAGTATTGATTAGCTTGGCAAATTGCAGGTTTAGAAATTGGTTATAGATTTTCCTGATGCTTCTCGTCGGCATGTTGTGGAATCAGCCAGAACCAATGGCTTGAAACAAACCTTGAGCCCAAATCTGTCTGCAGGCAGTGGCGCGTTGCACACGCAGAGCTAATGGTCAGCAGGAATCGTAGGTCTTGAGGCTCACTGCCCCAAGAATATGATTTTTATCATCTCCTCAGCAAACTAACCACATGCATATTGACCACAGCCTACAGCGAAACTTGGGTTTGTTGGCCTGTTGATTCATGCCCTAACTGGTTTGTGTGGCTTTAATGTCCCAGTGGTGTGCTGGCACGTGTAGGGGACTGTGGGGACATCTTGGAGAAGGGGACCAGGGGAAGGATGCTGCAGTCTTGGTTAAGTCCCCGTCGGGAGCTGTAACAGCAGCAGACATCTGGGGAGACAGATAGTGAAAGCCAAGACGAAAATGGCAAAGCTTCCAGTGCTGAAGGGCTGTCCTCGAGGACTGGGGAGCTGAAGTGGAACGGCTGAGCATGCTGTTCAGGCTGTGGTGGAAGGGCTTAGCTGGCTCCCGGGAGGGATGCAGAGGCTGGAGGAGGGGTGTGCAGCCAAGGGAGGAGGGTTTCCGCTCTGAGATGCCTTGCAGATGCTTGTGTACTACTCATTGCAAGAGAAACTGTTCATTTTCATTTCAAACAGCAGGTAAGTGAGGTTCTTCCCAAGCTATGTCATAGCATTGCCTGCTAGGGTTGGCAAAGTTTTCTGCATCCCACTGCAGATGGGGCAGGCACATCTGGAGCAGCTCTGATCACCCACCCCACTGCTGCAGAGACCAATAGTTTTTGACTGAAATTTTGTGAGCCCCAAAATAGTGCTTGGAGTGTTTAATGCTTTTCTTCATTAGACAGCAAATTAGCCCTAGGCTCACAAACCAAATGAAGTTTCATCTCAACAGTCGGAGCCTGCACACCAGGCAGTTTTATCCCAAGTTCCTGCACACTGGTTGGTCAGTGAAATGGAGACTGCAACTTCTATTTATTGGTGCAATACAGTATTTGATACTGCTAATTACACTTAATTAGTCCTTCCACCATTTAATTAAAATGGCTTCTAATGATTGTGCTTCTTTGGCAGGCTCTTTGGTACCACCGGGAATTGTGCTGCCTGCAGTAAACTGATCCCTGCCTTTGAGATGGTGATGAGGGCCAGAGATAATGTTTACCATTTGGACTGCTTTGCCTGTCAGCTCTGCAACCAGCGGTGAGGACGCAGTTATTACACACACAAACACAAGCCAATTTATACCTTTGCCTGCAAAATCAGGGAAATGTTTGATCCATGCTACCTGTCTGGGGCTCACAGCCTGCTGGTGTGGCTCAGGCTGTTTTATTAGGCTGAGCTGGGTGATCCATGTAAGTACCTGTAGTGCCCTTACTGCAAATCCCTTTGGAGCTGGTGGGAGTTGGAGGGACGAGAGCGAGCACGGAGACTGCAGATCTGGCCATGGCTGTATGCAGCACAGCTGCTGCTGAATAAAACAAACTGCTTCGGCGTCCTTTCAGGATCTGCCCTTTTTGCAGAACACAGATGACAGAGAATGGACCTCCTCTGGCAAACTGATGTTATTTTGCTTAAATCAAGTTTCTAACAGGCTCAAAACTGGAAATGGCAAAGGACAAAGAGAAGGGGCCAGAAGGAGCAAAATACTGTAGATGAGCTATTTCCAACACTAGGAACAAATCCCTTCAGTTGTTGTATAATTAATAGGGGATCTTGGTATAATTTTGAGTGTATGTGTGTAGGGTTTTACCTGGTGGGAAATGCACTTCAAGGACTGTAATAAAGGGTCACGCACAAAGTTTTCACTTGGGCTGCTTGTTGCCAGCTGAATATGGGCCAGCTGCGAAAAGTATTCCCAGCACGCTGTTTTTGGTCCTTGTAGGCAGAATGCAAGCCCTTAGAGCCAGATGTGATGCAATGTTGTCTTCTGATGCATCCCTCCTTCTTTGTCCAAGAAAGTGATTGTTGTTCTTTCTGCTTGTTTAGTCAGTCTGTAGTAACTGCCCAGGGCTCTGCTGGGGTTCCTGTTCTGGATTTGTGGTTGTGTTTCCCAAAGATGAAACTAGGAGGCAATGCTTCATCCTGTGTGAAAGTGCAAGAGAGATGACAAAACTCATGGGAAGATGGAGAACCTAATTCTGCAAAAGTCAAGCTGAAACCCTGACTTAAAATTTCATCACTCACCTTGAAGCAAAAGTCACAGTGGGGTCTCTTGAGTAGCAATACAGGGTGTGTATGTGGATGCAAACCCCTCCCACCTTTCCCACTGAACTTAGGAGACCATGCAAACTGGAGTCCATGCCCTCTGACAGTAGCATAGTTGAGGATGAATGGGGTTGTGGTGGCTGGTGCCAGAGCATGCAGGAGGAGACCTGGGTGAGCCATTTGCAGCTCAGGTGGCTTTACTCAATCCCATTACTGAAGGCAGAGGTGGTGTTTGTTGGAGGTACAAAACTCCTATGAGTACTACCGGTGTGTCCACAGAGGCAGTGCCGAAGCGGCAGTGACATCTAGTGGCTCCTGGCCTTGGGCTCCTTTCTGGAAGCCACACTATATCTTTCAGTTGCCCACTTCTGTTTTGCCACTCGAACACACTCCTGCAACAGCTGTGACTCCCCATCAGCAGTGTGTGGCTATCTACAGGGCCAAGACCTTGCCTCCCCAAGATGGGCTCTCCACATAGCTGAAGTTGCTGGTGGTTGGTAGGGTTTGTCTCCAGTGTTGGAAGAGTGGCAAGGTACTGCTGGTGCTCAGCCCTCAAGCTCAGCTTTCTGGAGCATGCTAATGAAGGCTGGGCAGGAGAGGAGTGCTCCCAAACTCCATACTGATGCTAGGGCTTGAGCATCTCAAACGTGTCTTCTGCCAGAAGCAAGTCAGGGCTTGGGGCTGCACAGGCAGGAGTGCTGGGTTGGCCTTGGAGTCTGTTGGATGAGTATTTGAAATCAAACTGCTACTTTACCCTGGCTTCTCTCACAGAAAAGCTTAGCCCTGCCTAGTTTTCATTTTCAGGAATGTCTTTTAAATGCCACTCTTTATTACAAAGGCTCCAAAGCACCTTTCCCTCTTGCCTCTGCGACTGCCAACACTGTTACTGCACTCAGTGCAAAGTGTGGTCCTACTTTGCCCTTAAAACAACCTCCACACACTGTCGCAGCCTGGCAGGAAAGCACAGGTAATCCCCCATTCTGGCAGAGTCACGCTTTGATGCACAAAGGATTTGCCCAGTTTGGGAGGAGCAGGGTTTCTCTGAAAGATGGGCTGAGTAGACAGTGTAGAGCTATGTGCAGATTGTTATTTTTGGCTGAGATCTGAAGGCAACAAACTTTTATGGTTTGTCCTCTAGAGATTTTAGCCTGAAAGGGCAGAATGGAAGTGCTTCTGTAACAAATAACATTGGAAGGTGAACCAAGAACTGAGTTCAAGTAACCCTAAAGTCAAAATTGCAGAGGTGCAAAGCTAGTCCCAAATTGGAAACACCACCTGAAACCCCACCTCATTCTTCAGCCATAAAAAAAAATTGATTATGAAGAACTTTCTGTAGCTACCTTCCTTCTTGTCCTTCTATAGCTAGACTGTGTAGAGTGTTAAATGCACCACAGCAAAATCTCTAATATTTTTACCAAGTGTGCAGTGTTTTCATTAGCTTCATTCTGCAAAACATCAGGTTTGCAGCAAGTCCTACAACACTACTCAGCCTACTGTGCTTTAAGCTGTTGTAAGGTCAACATTGCTTGTCACAATACTGAATAAAAGTTGGTCACCACTGCAGCTGGCTATAGGTCAGCATTTACAGGGTTTGCTTGCATTGCTTTATCTAAAATGTGGTTTTGTTCAGAAGAAAATCACTCTGTGGAAGTGGCAGAGTAGGTTTGGCTCCTGCCTCTCTCTGCTGCCAGCTGGAGCTCGATCAGCCAGATGGGCTCTGCAGCAGACAGGCTCTGAGCATGGAGCTGGCAGTGCAGCCCCACATCTCACTCTGAAGAGAACTGCAGACTGGGACAAGTGAGAGGTGAAAGTTGGTGGAAATTGCCCTCTTAAATCCTCTGTCTCTAGTAGATGCATCAGCTGGGAAAATCCCAGTTTCCTGCTGGTTTTGCTTGACTGGTAGGTGGAAAGAAAAAGCTACCTTTCCAGTGAATCAAGCCTTTCTCCCCAAACTTCACAGGGTCTCAGTGTACCCCTGCTGTGCATTTCAGCTCCCATGTACTCACACACCTTCCCCCCACACCCCTCATTCTCCAGCTCTTCCTTTTGGCTCCTCTAGACCCAAACTGAGTTTGGCAAGAGGCACCTGTTGATGGTGCTGGTGGCAAGAGTGAGGTTTGCATTTCTCTTTCTGGATATTTCTATAGTACTTAGGGTGGGGATTAATAGTAAAAACCAAGGAGCTGTGTCTGCTGCTTAGAGTGAGTAAACCTACTGGTGGGGAAGGTGGTGGTAAGGAGAGCATGTGCAATGCAGTTTAGCTTAGAAGCTGTTATTGTAAATTGAGATTAATTTTTAGCCTCTTAATATACGAAAGTTGAATTTCAGAACTACTAAAGCATTGGTCCTGCTCTGGCAGGGGGGTTGGACTCAATGATCTCCAGAGGTCCCTTCCAACCCCGTGATGTTGATGGAAGGTCACCAGTGAAATCACATAAACTGAGAACCACCATCCAGTTCTGTTTGTAGCAACTTGGCAAATTAATCAGCTTATTTGCAGGTGTGGAGCTGAAAAAAACTTGCACCCATGTCGGCTCTAAAATCATCACTCCTGTTCTTGCAGCAGAGGATACTTAGTTTTATGGAGATGCAATGCCTGAAGCTGCCTGACTTAGAAATCTAGAAAGCATTTTTGACAAGGAGTAGGCAGAGCAGAGTAAATGGGAATTTGAGGTGTGCTAGGTCTCCTGAGGATAGAGTCATCTCCAATGATCTTCCTTCAAAGCCCAGTAATTATTTGGCCTTGCCAGAGGCCAGTACCTACCTATTCCTCTGGGTTCAGCACTGCTTTTTGGCATAGTGCTTCTCTGCTTTAGGGACCTGGAACTGATCTCAGACTTGGTGCTCTGGTCTGTCGTTGCCCCAGTAGTGTAATGGACAAAAAACAGCTCCTGAATTGGATGCAAAGAGCATTATTTGTTATCTTAAGAAGTAAAGATTAGCTTCTAATTCTTGAGCAAGCAGGAAGGGCAAAAAAGTTATTGGCTGTCAATTCACACCTCTCTGATCTTATATGTGGAACTTTTTTGACCTTAATGGTCAAATAAAATTGTTAAATATCACAAGCCTCTCTGTCAACTTCCAGACAAACAGAACAATTTACATGGTATATAGAGAGCAGTGCCCTTCGCTCAATGAAGATAAAGGTTAGGAGTGCAGCCACCAGGAAATTTCTATTTATTGTTCTGCACTGTACACAAGGGGGTGAGGAAGGACTTAATAGCCAGTCCTTGCCTGGAAATTAGTGTAAATACTGCCTCACCCTAGGGAACCCTGGCGATGTGGATACCAGCAAAAACTTCAAATAGTCTCTGTGTAATATCGCCTGTTTGATTTCCCGGTTGTAGAGCCGACATGTCTCGTCTGCTGCAGGGATAAATCCCTCCACTACTCCTGGCCCCCTCCCACTGCTGGCATGGGACCTGAGGGGACCAGGACATGTTCCTCGAGCTGCTTCGTCCAGCCCTGGCCTGGGACCTGAGCACCACCACGCTGGGAAGGGGGACAGCAAAACCCTAGGGCCTATACAGAGAAGGGGAGATGGAGGAGAAGCATGTGGGCGCTCCCAGGGTCCAGCGCCACCAGCAGAGCTGGAAACTGCAGTCTGGTCCCCAGAGTTGCCTTCAGACCCAAACAATCTCATATTCCTTCTCTGTTCATACTTAACACCCTCTCATTCTTTTTATCTTCCAGATTCTGTGTGGGAGACAAGTTTTTCCTGAAGAACAACATGATCTTGTGTCAGATGGACTATGAGGAAGGGCAGCTGAACGGGAGCTTCGAGTCCCAGGTTCAATAACAAACCCTGCTTCGCTGAAGCACTGTGGGATGGGCGCTCGGCCGCAGGAGCAGCGAGGGTGCCTGTCAGCTTGCCTGCAATATTTTTTTAATTCTTGGTCCAGAGAGGACTATATACATTGTAGTACTTCCCCCCCACCCCCAACACAAAGCAGTTACAATTTTAGATGTACAGTTGTGCCTGCTTAGCTGAGCACTGCATTGCCTGTATGTTTGTGAGTTTTTGGGGTCTGGGGGAGGGCTCTGTACAGTCCGTTTTCTGTATATAAACTGGAACATTTATTTTATGAAAAATGTAATGCAATTTTATTACTGGTGTGAATTAAAAATTATGAATGTTTCCTGGTCATCCTAGCTGTGGTTTGTTCCCCGTGTGGCGACAGCCTCTATTTCCTGTGCTTGATGTTGAGCAGACTGTTAGAAACACACTCATAGATCCCTGCCAACTGCCTGGATAATGCAGAGGCAGGAGCTCTCAGGCAGAAACTGGGGTTAGAAATGCAGACCTCTCTGAACTGTGTGGAGACTTGTGCCCAAAATCCCCCTGTGCTGTGCAGAGGAAGGAATGAGCTGTGGGCAGGGTGATGGCTGGGAACTGTCCATGTTACTGGGTCTCACTATGACTGCTGGGCTATGCTGAACTGAACTGCAGCTGAGAGGCCTCTTGCTTTTCACCTCTATCCATTTAGGTCATTTCCATGGCTAGGAGTGCTTGTTGGCCAGCTGACACAGTGTCTCCAGGCTGAGCTGCAAGGAACAGGCTCCTGCCAGCCCTGCTACAGGTGTCCCGGCATTGATCAGAATATTAATTTCCAGGCTTTAATAGGCAGTGGGGTTTTCCTGCAGGGCATCACTTGTGGAGGTCTGAGCTGCTGTGAGAGCTGATGTCAGGGTTCAAACGTGAGCAGGCGCTGACGCAGCATCCCTCTTTGCAGCTATTTTTGCTTACTCTGTGCCAAGTGCTTTGACCTCCCACGTAAGGAAAGCAGTCAGATTTGAAGCATCTCCCAGAGAAAAGCTCTGAACTGCGTTCCTGCTGCGGTGCTCTGTGCAATGATTTTCAAGGTTATGCAATTTGTGTGCAACCCACTGGACTGTACCAAACAAATTTCTTGTGTTTTGTCACTTTAATACAGTGCACCAGTGGCTCTAAAGGATGGCTGCAATGCTATTTATTTTCTCTTCTTGCCTGTTTTTTAGGTTTATACCCTTTCCTCCAGTAAGTAGGCACCAAGTACTTTTTTTCTGCTTTGGATTAATCAGTTACTGCTCTTGGGTCATGTGTGTGTTTTTGGAATTGCAAACACCAAATGCAGTGCATCTTGATGCTGCTCTGCCTGTTGCATGAAATACTTCTTTGTATATCTGTATTGAATAATGGTTAAACAGAAGCAAAACCTCATCAGACCCTTGGTGTGATTTAAAATATTGCCTGTCAACTGAAGCTTTCTCAGACATGTGGATTGGTTGAGTGATTTTTCTTCATGAACAGATGTTTTAGGTTGGGATCCCCATTATCAAAGGTATGGTCCCACCCTCACTTATTCTAATGAAAATGGAATGGCAATTAAAAAGCCACCTATAGCCACCTGTGGATAGGTGGTGTTTTAATTGCTGTTCCATTTTCGTGCCTTTTGGGGTTGGAGGGGAGGGCTCTTTTGGGAAACTGTGGAGTTGATGCTCCTTTTGTAGAGGCTATTGCAAGTGGCCACACTGGGGCTACTGAAGGAACAGCTTGTTGCCCAAACATTTCAATTCCTTGCTTTGGAATGGGCTGTCAGATGGTCACTGCCTGTGCCTGTGCCCCAGAGTGATGGCCACGCACTTGCCCATGGGCTTTGCTGCAATTAAACACACAATGGCAGCACACAGATATTGTCCCGTGGGCAGGATGGGAGCAGTCAAAACAAAGCATAACCCCACACCAAGCAAGGTGAGGGGGGCACTTTATTCAGATTCAATTCCAATTCTTTAGGAGGGGTTTGGTACCAGTTTAAAATGAAGCCCTTTGGAGAATGGTACTTCAGCCTTCTAGAAAGAATTTCTAACTTGGTTTATGTGGTCACCATACATCAGAAGGAAGAGAGGAAGAAAATATAACTTTTCAGAGCTGCTTGGCTCATGCCACCTAATGGCTCTCTCTCAGACATCAGTGGGAAAGCCACAGAAGTGTCACCCCAGAGGTAGAGACATGCTGGAGGAGAGAGTTGCTTGTGTGGGGAATTCCTCTCTACCGCTAGATGAATGAAAATTGCACTTGGTTAGTGTGAGCCATGTCTTGCTGTGTACTTGAGTCCCCATGCTCTGCAGGGCAGATGTAGCTGAGCTGGGCCTGTTTGGATGTGTATGGGTATAGGGGTGGTTTGGTGGGGTTTTTATATGTGGCAATGCAACAGATTGGGTCAGCAAACCTAGCAGAATGATGAAGCAGAAGATAGCCCAGGAACTTGGATGAAAAAAATGGACAAGAGACTGCTAAATGGGATGAAATAACCAGTAGGTTGAAACAGCTATGGCAAGGTCTAGTCTCAGTGGATGCTATTTATATGGTTCTGTCAGCACAGCAGTGTGGTGTGGAGGAAGCTTGGAGCCAAGGTTGAAAGCAGTGTTGTCTAAGAGCAGGGAGCACATTGAGGTCCAGCAGTCACAGGAGATGTTGCCAGAACATGAGTCTCTTCCCCTGGAAAGGTAAATGTCAGGGCAGTGCATTATGAGAAAACGAGCCCCCATGAAGAGCACCTCTGTCTCCAAGGCACAGCAGGAACCAAGCCCTGCATGTCCAAGAAAGAATGACTTCCCTTCCAGTTGTGCACACCAGACCATGCTGCTTGGATGTCAGCGTCTCTTCACCTTGTGTAACGGTCCCTAATGAGGGCCAGTCTGCACCCTTCCCTCACTGCTGCTGGGGAGCACAGAGGGGGTTTGTACCTTGCCAAAACGCCCTTCTGTCCAGGGAAGAGAGTAGGTGGTGGGGTTAGTCACACCCTGGGCCATGACCCACACGTGATGGCAACTCATTGCCTCCCTTCACTTGCCCTTGCTGTGACACGCAGGCAGTGCTTCCTGCCACAGCCTTCACTGCTGGTGGGCAGCCCTCTGGAGCTGTCACTGTGCTTGTAGATCTTATCCCTGATGCCTACAAGCAATTTCATGATGTATTTCATATAAAAGCCCTGGCTGATGGCTGGCTGGGTGGGAGGGAAGGCTGGGACAGGACACAGGTTCTTGGGAATTGAATGGGGTGCAGCAAATGTCCAGTTGTCCTATATTAAAAAGAAAAAGAAAGAAAGAAACAATACAAGGAAGGAATTGTGCAGCATCTGTACCCCTCTGTCCTGCGTGTGCAGCAGACAAGGCCCACCTGCCACAGCCCACGGCCCAGAGAGCACTGGTAGTGGGATTGCTTTAAAACTAAAAATCCCAGGAGTACAATGCAATCATGAATTTTTGCCTGAACACTGCAAATTTGCTTAATAGAAACAAGTGCTGGAGAGCAGACCTGCTGTTGAATAATCACTTCCACTCTGCAGAGCAGAGCACGGAAACCTTTTGATGGTGTTATAGTCATCACTTGGCATAAATATTCATTCAAGGAATCAGAGCAGAGTAAATGGCATTTTAGACTCTAATCATCTAGTATTAGCAGACAGCCTTTTTACTGCTAAAGATAACCACTGCTTAATCAGTTTAGTGACCACTGGCATATAGTATGACATTTAAGCTTGTGCCTCAGTCCCTGCGTTGAGGACACGGCTGGCTGTGACCCCTCTGCTCAAGTCTTCATCCTGCCCAAAGTTGGTCCCTATGCCACCAGCTGCCAGCCACACTCAACTGGCATCAACTTCTGCACAATCTACCTCTTTATCTTAGATCAAAGTGGTATTTAAAATTCTTATTACAACTGTTAAAATCGAGGATATTTTCTCTTTTTTTTTTTTTTTTTTGTTGTAGTTGGGGCTAATGGCTTATCACAGCAGAGTCTGATTTTGAGATTAAAAGCAAGCCAGTATTTAAAGGCAATCAAAATCTCAGACTTCTTCTCCATTCATCTTTAATGCTGGTGTAATTGCTGCACCGATTCTGGCTCTTCCTCCAGTCTCATTTTTTTTTTTTCTTTTTTTTTAGTGCATGCCTCTGTCTGTCAGAGGGATGTTACACTTCCCTGAGCAGCATTAGCGCTGTGGAGCACTCTGCTATCAGCAATCCAGCTCACCCCATTTCATATCTTGCCAAACAAGTTAATCTAATATTAACAGCGGTTTGTTACCTCGGTGTTAGCTTAATTTCCTTTACAAGAAATGCTATATTTGCATTTCATCCCTCTGCCATTGGCTTGCGATCCCTGCTTCCCGATGCCAAGGAGGGATGGCTCGCACCGTTCGGTGCCAGTCTCTCGGTGTGGCCTTGCCACATGGTGGGGGGGGCATCACCCCTACCAGGCACGTTCCCTAATTGGCTGGGGGAGATGTGGGGAGCCGAAAGAAGGATTTCAGAAGCCATAGAGCAGGTCCTGGAAATGCAATATTCACAACAGCACAAACATGCTGCTGCTCTTCCAGTAATCGAGCTGAGTCGTAGACAGTAGTTTTCCCTGGTGGCAAAGATCTACAGTAAATGTCTGGAGTATGGAAATCAGCAGACATATGGACACAGCAGCAGACATTTGCACCACCAACAGGTTCCTCAGGCTTTTAGGGAGTGCTCCCATGCCAGGACGTGCTGATATCTCTCTGCCATCATTGTGAGGGCCTGCACCTCACAAATTGCTGCAGTGGTGGGGGTGGGGAACTGTGAGTAAAGTCCTCCAAGCAGTCATTCCAAGGGTGCTCCCCAAAATAACCCAGCTCCTCAGCAGCTCTTGGGAAGGATTTTCCCCAGTGACCACATGGAGTCACGCTGGCTGCTGGGCTGGGGGGAGTGGTGGGACAGGGCCAGGAACTGCTGGCTTTCACCCCTGGTGGGTGCCTGCTAACCCTTTTGGTTCTCAGTGCTGTAAAATGCACACAAGTCACATCTCTATATTGCCTAGCTGTGTCAAAGCAAGACCACTCGGGCAAACCAGTTCTCCCAGTGCAGGCAGGCCAAGCCAGTGCTGGTTGGGCAGGTGCTGCCCGCCATCTGCCTGAGGATGGGCAGCTGGAGCTTGCATCACCTTCTCTGCCTCGCTGGCAATACTGCTGGAAAGAGCTCTTGCTGATGCAGCCTGAGCTTTCATGGGTAGTTTTACTAAGAATGTGACCTTGGGAAGAGCTTTATTGTTATTAAACAGATTCAGGTGTTTACTTACAGGTCTTAACACCCCTGTAGAAACTGTAGAAAGCTGAGGGGTTTATTTAATGAAAACCATGTTGTTCAAAACCAGCATCTCACTCCAGGGCTTGTCCTGTGTCCTCACACGGGTGCACCCTGGCAGCGTGTGCCTGTGTGTGCTGCCAGTGCTGAGACAGGGAACTTGCTGATTGCCTATTCCCAATTCCTTCCAGTCTGCCTCTCCCTCTGCAGCTCCTGGGTGTTTTCACTCTCAAACTACTTCCCTGTGCCCTTTGCCAGCAGTGTCCATCCCACACTGGTGCTGCCCACAGCAGACTGTTGGAGCTGAGGACAGGTGTACAGCCGTGCTGCAGAACTCCACAGCATTTGGGCATGGTGCAAACCATGCCGTCTTTACCATCACTTTTAAGAATGGCTTTTCAGTAATGTGTTATTTAACATAAACAACTCCTTTCATGCTCAACACTCAAATTCTCTCTGTAACAATGGCACTACACTAATGAAATGTAACTGAAGGCAAAAAGGGGCTGTCTCTTTGTGGTGTGGTTTCCTGAAACAGCATATCTTTGTCTTTGTCTGTCCTTTTTTAAAATTATTATTATAGTTTATTAAATTCTTGCCAAAGGCAGCCCAGAGATTCTGTGGAGAGCTTTGCTTGGGTAGTACAAAGAGTGCAGTAATAGGAGCCTGCCACACAGAAGGGGGAAAGGCATCCCAAAAATCCTTATGGGAACACAGAGGTTCAGGACACAGCATCCTCCAGAGCAGAGCATTTTTGTCTCTGCACCCAAGAAAGCTCTGGGAACCCATAGCCTTTGGCAAGAAAGAAGCATCCACATTGCTGCTGAGCCATGCTCTGGCAGGCTCGGGGCAGCCACCAGCCACGCCACACTGCGTCCCCTCACCCTGGTGGGGAGCAGCAGGCACATAAATAATTCCTCAGTGTAATGGCAATGTTGTAAAACATGAATATTTAGTACATGCATAATAGTTGTTTATTCAGACTTAAATGTCAGCTGGTAAAAACATATCTAAAAGGCTCCCTTCCCAGGGAAGCACAAAGCACTGGAGGAGCTGGCTCTGAAAAGTCACACCATTTCTTGCCATGCTGACGCCCAGGGCTGGAGTGATGGACCCTGCTGTGTCATGACCCTGCTTGCTGGGGACCAGACCTACAGGAGCCACCACTGTCACACCAGCAACATCTCCCACTGACAGAGTGTTTTGTACTTGTGTTGGGGCTAAATTTTGCCCAAACAATGCCAGTTCTCTTGGTACACTTGTGTAACCAACATGGGTGAGCCATGGGGATGCTGGTGAGGTGGGCTAGGGGCCTGAGTGCATCCCAGCATGGGCTGTGTGGAAATGGACATTCTGCAGGACAGGACTGCTGCAACAGTGGATACAGGGATGCAGCTAAGACAGCAGGCAGGGTGAGGTGGGAGAGTCTGCCCATCACCTGTCCACTGTCTGCCAGCTCCCTGCCTGTCCCAGCAGATTGAGGGAGGTGATTCTCCCCCTCTACTCTGCTGTCCTGAGACCCCACCTGGAGTACTGCATCCAATTCTGGAGTCCCTACTACAAGAAGGATCTGGAGGTGCTGGAATGTGTCCAAAGAAGGACCACAAGGATGATCAGAGGGCTGGAGCACCTCTCCTATGGGGACAGACTGAAAGAGTTGGGGCCCCCCTTAAGGGGGCCTGCAAGAAACCTGGTGAGGGATTTTTTAGGATGTCAGGTAGTGATAGGACTAGGGGGAATGGAGCAAAATTAGAAGTGGGTAGATTCGGATTGGATGTTAGGAAGAAGTTCTTCACCATGAGGGTGGTGAGACTCTAGAATTAGGTTGCCCAGGGAGGTGGTGGAAGCCTCATCCGTGGAGGTTTTTGCAGCCAGGTTGGGTGTGGCTCTGAGCAACCTGATCTAGTGTGAGGTGTCCTGTCCCATGGCAGGGGGTTGGAACTAGATCATCCTTGAGGTTCTTTCCAACCCTAAGAATTCTATGATTCTCTGATTCTACCCACTGCCCACTGCCTGCCTGCTCATGCTCACTGCTAGCACCAACGTTCATCAGTCGAGAAAGGAAAAAAAAAAGAACAAGTCAGCGAGAAATAAATTATCAGTAAAGTAAAGCAACACAAACTTATGAAGGACAATTTTTTTTTTTTTTTGCTGTCAATACAGACAAAGAGGCAAAAATTGGAAGCTTTTGAGGAAAAGAAATGCGTCTGAACTTCTGAGCAAACGAGAAAGTACTGAAAAACCCTGCACTGCCGAGCTCCTCTGAGGTAACTTCTGTGCTTGGAGAGAATATTTCAGAAGACATTTTATTCTTTAGAAGATGCCAAAAATGCAAGACTTGGCACTTTAACAAAACAGAAAGAGGAAAACACATAATCTTCTTAACTAGTAAGTCTTTGAGCCCAGGATCACATTGTTGCCATATAATAAAAAGGGATGTTATGCAGTAATTTGGGCAGTTAAGAATTCTGTGCATACTCAAAATTGTGACATTTCAAGGACAATAAAGTTGGCTGGCTCGTGGCCATTGCCCATACGAAGAGAAAACAAAAAAGCGAATTGTCAGCTGGTTATTCATACCACATTACAAAACAAGCCTCCCAACAGGCAAACACTCTTTATTGCTTGTGTTTTTGCTCCAGAAATATATTTTTTAATTAAAAAAAAAAAAAAAGTTCTCACAGCATTCATCTTACAAATGTTAACCCCTTAAAAGACAATTCTGACATACTTTGCCGCTGGCTTTTCCACTTTATAAATGTTCTACAGACAAGGAGAAAATTAGAAAGAAAAATTTATTTCTCACATGGCACAAGCTGTCTGTTTCTTTATGGGAAAAGAGAAAAAAAAAGAGAAAGAATAAAAAAGAAGAGAATCAAGGCACTGAAGGCAACTTTTTCGCTATTAATCATGTGGGGTGCTTTGATTTTCGGGGCATCCGACTTGAAACAACACCTAGGGACCCATTTTTCCAGATAAAACATCTGAAATCCATGAGCATGTGCCCAGTGGTGCCCCCAAACCTGCAGCATGGGCTGAGGATGGCCCCAGTTTGGCAAGGGGTTGCAGTGCAGAGCTGGTGGCACTGGCATACTGGGGAGGAGGAGGGGTCAGCCCCTGCTCAGCCAGAGCTGGTGGCTGGGCATGGCACAGCAGGGAAGGACACCCACTGCGGGTGTTATCTGGGCTTGTGGGTGTATGATGGCACTTTACTGGGTCATGCAGGCTTCTCTGATGCCATACAGGTGACCAACTCTTTTCCAGAGCCTTTATGCCCTGGAGTCCATGCTGCTGCCTTCACTTTCCAGGCAGCCTGCACTGGAGAGTTCAGCCAGGAGCAAGGAAAGCCAAAGTCCAAGCCACACACTCTCATACTTTCATGGCTCTTTACTTCCATGATTTAATTTCTCCCTAAATAACTCTATTCTGGCTTTTCAGTAATGAAAGAGCTTTCTAATAAGTCCTTTCTTGAGCATCACTGTCCTTTTTGGAAACAGCTGAAGCACCATGATGAGTACATCACTGGATAGAACTGTGTGAAGTATGAAACCATAGCATCACAGAATGATAGGGGTTGGAAGGGACCTCTTGAGATCATCAAGTCCAGCCCCCCTGCCAGAGCAAGTTCACCTACAGCATGTTGAATAGGATGGCATCCAGATAGGCTTTGAATGATTCCTGAGACAGAGCCTCCACCATCTCTCTGGGCAGCCTATTCCAGTGCTCCACCACCTTCAACCTTAAGAAGTTACTTGTCATGTTTAGATGGGGCTGCAGAAGGAGGACCAAGCCATATTGTTGTGGTGGTAGCTTTCCCTCCCATCATCTGAGTAAGTGTCTCCTGACCACAGCTCAGGGGAGATGTTTGACCAGCAAACTTTTCTAAGTGCTTTTGGGGGGAATTGCTTGTTTGTGGAAATGCACCAGGGTAGATTCTGCTCTCAGATCCTCCATAGCAGCTCATACTTTCTGCATCATCAGTGTCAACCCACTGCCTTGCCCACTCCTTGCATTTTTCCTTCTCCTCACAGCTTCTTGAGCATCTCTATTTGCAGTGCGTTTTAATCCACATTGGTCTCTTCCCTGGCTCTGCCTATATCTGTTGTTGGCTCTATTTACCTTGATTTGATTGCATCTTCTTGAGATAAAGCACAATGATGCCATTTGGTGGAGAATTAAATCTGCATGGTTGTGGTCCAGCCAGCAGGACAACCTCTGTCATGGTGCAATGGGAGGGTATAAACTGCCCAGATTTGCAGGCAGCATCTGTCATGTGCAGTGAATCATTTTGGGATGCTTTTGCATGAGAGAAACTGCTTAAAAATAAATTGTATTGTATTAGGCTAATGGAAGACAATAAATTTGGCTGGTCTTTTAACTTGAAATTCATCAATGTCTGGAGCTGGAAGGGAAGAAGGAGCTGGAGGATATCAAGCCACTGGGCAATTGATGGCCAGGAGCTTGGCACTTGCCAGGCTGCTGTGATGCCCAGCTGTGTCACAGTGCTCTGGAGGAATGAGGACATTGTCAACATTAAACTCTCCTTAAAAAGGCAAAAACTACAAAAAAATATCCTCATCTAAACATCAGTTAGCAATAATCAAAGTCTGCTCTTACTGCAAGACCAAAATCCTTTCAATTATTGAAGCTTTTCAAGCCTGATGACATTTTCTGTCCCCACCCCATCCCCTGTGCTACAGCAGGGAAAGCTCTTGGGTTTGGGTGTAACTTCCCCCAGGTCAGAACACATCAGCTCCATGCTAACTTTGGCCAGCAATGGGGGAAGGGGATTGCAGAATCAAGCCCAAAGCTTGGCCAGGCTGTCCCTGGGCAGTTCTGGGGAGACACCACAGAGAGCAGAACCCACCTCTGCCCTGCCTTGCTGTTGTGTGCCAGAGCTCCTGGGACAGGGTTGCCTTGTGGGCTTTGTCCTGCAGCACTGTCCTGGCTGTGAGGATGCCACAGGGAAGGAACCTGGGGTGGGGATGAGTCACATCCTGTTGGAAAAACGGCACCAGCTCTCAAGTGAGGTTTATGGTGATTCCTGGGCATCACCACCTGCTCCAAGCACCAGTGTCCCACTCCTCTGTCCCCCCACAGTCCCCAGCATATGCTCCCTTTGCTTGCCTGCTATGAAATGGCTGCAGACAGACCGTGGCACCAGGTGGCTCTGGCATGGCTCCAGAAGAGCATCCCTGAGGCATGACAGCCTGTGACAACAAGCCCAGGGCTGTGGCAGAGGCTCCCTGCTTATGTGAAGATCTGGGGGATCTTTCCCTCACCACCCCCAGTTTAAGGGGGCTGGCAGAGTTCTAAGTTCAGGGTGACTCTGCTAATATCTGCAGAGCATAGCCTGGTTGATAACCATGCTTGTGGGAGGAGAGGTGAGCATGAGACGTGGGGGAAAGCAGCTCATTAGTAGAGCAAATAATTCACAGAGAATAATTTCTTCAGCAAACATGGCTTCTATTTCTGAACGTCTGTGAAGGGGCTGTGCTTCCCCCAAACCTGCTGGTGTCCAGAATTACTGGATTTTGCTTTTTTCTCTTTGGTTTGGGATGAGTGAGAGCACACTGGCTGTCCTCAGGCTGTCCATGGCTCACACCTGTTGCCACTCTAGTACCTCACCCGCTATACCTCATCAGAGCACCCCAGCTGTATATAGCAAAGGTGCTAGAAACTTCCCATTTCCCAGGGTGCAAGGCTCCTCACTGCAAGACAGACATTGAGTTGCTGGAGAGTGTTCAAAGAAGGGCAACAAGGCTGCTGAAGGGACTGAAGAACAGGTCTGGTAAGGAGTGACTGATGGAATGGGGCTGTTTATCCTGCAGAAAATGAGGCCGAGGTCAGATATTCTTGCTCTCTACAACCATGTGAAAGGAGGCTGTAGCAAGGTGGGGTCAGTCTCTTTTCCCAGGTAACTAGCAATAGGGTAAGAGGAAATGGCCTCAGGTTGCACCAGGGAAAGCTTAGACTGGGTATAAGGAAAAATTTCTTTACTGAAGGAGTGGTCAGGCATGGGAACAGGCTGCCCAGGGAGGTGGTGTTCAAGAAACAGGAAGATGTGGTACTTTGGGACACTGTTTAGTGGATGTGGTGATGTTGATGGTTAGACTTCATAATTTTAGAAGTCTTTCCAACCTTAATGTTTCTATGATTTTATAATTCTATGGCTTGTGTAGATAGGCTTAGTATTCACCTGATAGATCATGTAGGCAAACCTTGCTCATTGATGGAAGATGAAAATAAGACAAACGTGTGACTTCAGGACATGGTTTAATGGCCAGGATGGTGTTGGGTCAATGGTTGGACTTAATGACCTTCAAGGTTCTTTTCCAACCAAAGCAAACATTATATAACTCTATTCTATGATCTAAGCAGGGCTGCTGCAACCTCATGTTTAAACTCACCTGAGTGGTTGAGAAAATGCCCTGGATACATCTGCCTGGTCATTTTTCATTTTGTATGTTTGACCCATTACAACTGGAAGTTTTCTTTCGCATCCTCAGCAGCACTCAGCTGGGCAGGAGGAGGAGAGGGAAGCCAGGAAAGTAATTTATGGCAGGAAAAGCTGCAGCAATCAGATGTTTTGTCCTCTAGGAAGTACTCCTGCCACTTAAGTGTTCATTTCTTCAGTGGTACTTTTGGTTATGTCATTTACTGGCTTTGTGAGCAGCTTCTTCCAAAAACTTGCTTGGAGGAAATGTGTATTTTAAAAAACTGCATGGGTATGGTCTGCAACCTGCTGCTACAAGTGCTGAGGCCCTGGGTCATGGAAACTCAATTCCCTTATTGCTGGTAACTTGACCTAGTAGCACTCCTGAAGCCTGCCTCTCACACCCCCCAAAATGTTGCACTTCCATCAGGAGATATGGACCATGGGTGAGATGAAGGCTGTGGGAAAGCTGCAGGTACAAACATGCCATGCTTTGAACTGTTGTCCTTCCTCACACAGATCACTGGTGGTGCCCATCTGGCCAGAGTTAACTCTGCCCATTGCTGCCCACTTCTTCCCAGACTAGGGAGGCAATGTGGGCAGAGGCTAATTCAGCAGGAAGGTGTGATGAGCAACACCTGCTGGGCTGTGTGGTGATGGTTGCCTACACCAGGCAGGTAAAATGAGCTCAGATCTTATCTCCACTAGCACTAGCTCAGACCAGCACATCTTTGCTGTGGATATTGAGTGGCTGACACAGGAGTGGGCTCCAGGGATGCTGAGGAAGCAGGGGAGGGATTTGGGATGGGGGGAATTTGGAGAGGTTTGGGGGGGTGGTCTTGTCTTCCCTGTGTCCCTCTCCAAGCTGGCACCCCCTTGTGTGGCCTCTGCCATGGGTTTTGCAGGGTTCTTTTGAACAGTCACTTCTGGTGACTTCCTTGCTCCAGCCCAGAACTCAGCAGTGTGATTGCCCCTTCCCCAGCACCACACCAGTTCTCCTAGCGTGTGCTGGTAGCACAAGAGCCATACCCAGGGACTGCACAGCAGATAAATCTGTGCCTGTGGATGAGGGAGAGGCATCACTGTCCTGGTAAATCACGCTGCTCGGGAGTTCACTAGATTAACTTTCTAGTCATCCCAGGTCTTTTAAAGGTTTGTTTTTTTTATTATCCAATTAACTATACATGTTAATAAGATATTTTCTTTTATATAAAACCAAGCAAAATTTTTTTTCTCTGCCTGGAGTGACATAAATAGACCTTTTCACATATAACTTCAGTGTCCTGGGACTGATTTGTGGATATATATTGCTGCTTAGAAAGACTGTAATTTACAGGTGATTGTTTGGAGGACTTCAAATTACCACCACTCATATATATGGATATATAAATAAAAAATGAAGCTTCTCGGGAGATTCTGCATAAACAATTTTCTTGGGAAGAAAAAGGATTCTCAATAAAAACCCCAACAAACAGTATTTTTTATATCTCTGCCACTGCATAAAGTATGGGTAGATTATTTCAGTCCTTCATTTCTATTTCAGCATTTCAGGACCATTTCCTCTAGCATTTTATCTTTTTCTCTTCCATCATATAAATCCTCCTATATTCTGCTCTGGGAGGAAGGGGCAGGTTTGGGGTCCAGTCCTGCCTGAGAAGAATAGGGATGGGAAGGATTAGCTCCAGCTACCTTAATGAAATATCACTTCAGCTCTTAAGTCTCTCTCACAGAAAAATGCACACACACACAAAGAGGAATACTTTTGGAAGCTGCTTGTAATTTTATTGCCTTGCTGCTGGGGAAGCTCCACTGGTTGCAGCTCACAGGCATCTGTGCTGCTGGGAGCTGCTGACACTGCCTGCTCTCAGCAATCAGGCTTTCTGCTAAAGCTTGGTACCCTAAAGTCACCATTTCACTTTGGAAGATATTCATATAAAGTTTGTTGGCTCTTCCAGCCCACCACAGAGCCACGACTCACCCGAATCAGGCCTGGGGTGACGAAGCAGGTCTGCAAGAGCAGCACAGCAGCAAGGAGCACCCAGGGCTGGGCATCTCCTTTTCACGTTTTTCCATCCTCCAGGGTCTGTGCTTTGGGGGCAGCTCTAAGGAAGAGTTGTATAATAGCCCTTGAGGGACCTTTTCTGCCATCAATTTGTCTAGTATCTGCTTTTTTCACCCCCACCCCCCCCTTTTTTTTTTTTTTTTTTCCTTAATACATATGAACTTTCAGGTGTCTGTAACACATGTCTGTGTGATTTTTTTTTTTTTAATTATTACTTTTTTCAAAGCTGTAAACAGATTAATGAAAGCCTATATGACTTTACATGACCTGAAAGTAAATCATTTAGTGGTAGTGAGTGCTCCTTCCCAATCTTCAGTAAACAAGTTGTTTCCAGTCCTCCTATTAAAGCTAGCAGCAAAATCTGCCCTCAGCTGCCAGTGTACATTTCCAGTGTAATGAAGGGGCTTAAAAGTGGGCACAAATTGTGTGGAGGAAAAGGGATCTCTACGTACAAAGAACAGGCCTTTAATTGAGATGGTTGATCCATGTTCCATTAGCAAATCTGTCCTGTGGACAGTGTCCCTGCAGAGCCAGGTGGGATTTATCGGCCTCAGCGCTCGCGGGCTCCCTTGTGCTGCTGCTCTCCCAGGGAGCCGTGAGAGGAGCCAGGCAGGATGGGCTGCTCTATATCTCCCATCTCCTGGTCGCCAAATGATGATTCAGATTCACACCGAGATCTATAAAAGTCAGTGGTTTATTGCTGACTTGTATTTCTGTATTAACCACCTCATTATCATCCCAAATGGAGCATAAATCCAAGGGTATCCAGTTGCTCCAGCCTGCGTGCTCGTGCTCCCCCGCCTCCTGCCATATAAATCTCAGCTCTGGGTAACAGGAGGGACCCTGCGGTTTCCCCGCTCGGGAGCAGGCACTGTTTATAGAGGATGAGTTTCCTCTGCTCAGGGACAAGCCAGGCAGCATTCCATGTTTCTCTTGACTGTGCATCTCTGCTCCCATGGTTGAGCCACTGGTGCATGTGGGGACCTTTCAGGCAGGAAGCTCTGCTTTCTGCCACTCCATGTGTCTTGTCCCTGTACTTCTGGGAGGTGTGCTGGTCCCTTGGAGAATGGTCTGTCTTTGGAGACTGGGGCTTTTCAGGGGTGGGGTGGTGATTTTCTTCAGTCCCATGGTTGCCAATGCAAAGACAGTGGATAAGTGGTTGGGAACCAGTTGGGATGAGCTCTGAGATCTTAGCCTTGGAGACATACCACCTGCTCAGGAGCTTGGCTCAGTGTTCCTCCCAGCTACTCCATGTTTGCATCACTACAGTTTGATTTGATGGAAACTCCAGGTGGGAGAAGAAGAGTGAAGGCTGAAGCTGCTGGTATGGCAGTTATGCATATCTGTATGATTGTGTATGGAAACAGTGGGCCAAGGCATGCAGCTTTTCTCAGAGAGCTTTTCTTTTTAGTTTGCCTAGCAGGAGGAGACCAAATGAACAATAGGGAATGCAAAATTATTCTAAAATAAGCTGCTTTCTGTTTCTGTGCAATACAGGACACTTCTCGGGTAGCTCCCTCTTTTATAACATGCACATCACCACAGGCTATTTCTGCTGCAAGTTCCTGTCCAAAGCAAAGTGATGAGCTTCCCAGAATTTGATAAATTACACCCTTGCTTTGTAAATTATTCTCCTTCAATCTGACAGCACCTCTGCCCTTGACACGCATGCAGGAAAGGGTGACAAGCTTTTAAACCTCACTTAGTGCTCGCAGCCAGGAGGTGTGGAGTTTTCTGGCTTCCTCAGAGGTCGGGTGCATTTCTCACACTCTGTGTGCATGCATTACTGGGTTTTAATTATTATTATTATTTTCATCACAATGCACATGCTGGCCAGGGATATATGCTACTCCTGCACCCTGCGGTCGCACCATGTGTGACAGCACCCTGCACTGGAAATGCAGGGGAAGGCTGTGGGGGGGGTGCACTGACCTTTAGAATTAGGAGTTTAACTGGGAGATGTTATTTGAGAGGTCTTTTGGAAATTCATGCTCACAACTACAATCTCATACATTTCAAAGCCTTGGTCTTGTTGCTGTATTGTAATTTTAGACTCCTGAGGCAAAGTCAGCACCAGGAGAGGGTAAGAAGAAAGTAAGACCTTTCCCCAAACCTTCATTCATTTTTGGGGTGTATAGTTGTTGGAGTGTCTCTACCAGCATGCTCAGCATTGCTCTGGTCACTGTAGACTCCTCTAGATGGAGATGACTCACCCTGACTTTGGATCTGTTGCAAATGAAAGGCACTTAACAAATGTTTCTGAAATAAGAAAACCTCTGTACTCCTCTCCTCGTCATTCATTTTCAAATTGATAAGTTAAATACTGTACTCCAGCATAAACATTTCTCAGGGACAAAGTATAAACATTTCTAGTGGAGTGCACTTAATAGAGTTTTGTTTGCCAAGTGGCGCTGTCTCCTCCCCAGCTATGACTGCAAGAGGGTTTTATTTAAATGGAGATATAAATTAATTGCACTCAGCACAGCCTCTCATCCCAGCTCTCTTCTGCATCCGTGCCCTTGGATTCTCTGAAGGAAAGAGCAGGTGGGAGCTGCTGGGGCACAGCCTTGCTGAAATGCTGGCAGGACACTGCTGCAGTTGCTTTCCCTGCCTCCCCATGACAATTTTTTTTTTCTTCCCATTAGAAGAGATGTGCCTATATTTGCTTTAGTTAGATGGGTGCAGATGCAGTTTGATAAAAGATATCCTTCCCAAGGCAAGGGTTAATGCAATGTTTTGTGACCTGGCAGTACAGAGGGTGACACTGACTCTGAGACAGCTGGATTAGATTGATATAGGTTAGATATTTTAAGGTTTCATTCAGGGGAAGAAAGGCTAATTTTAGACTTTGATTGAAAGCCCATCCTGGGTTTTCAAAAGCTAATTTCCTTTCAAAATCGACAAAATGTAAGTTTCAACAATGTCTTAAACTGGGCTCAGCTACTAACAAGTCTGAACTTTCTGTCCATCTCTCTGTCCCTTCTCTAGCTGAACTCCTGTTCAGGTGCAAACGATAGAGAAGTTGGCAAAAGCCATCTCTCCTCTGATTCCTACTCACATATGTACTTTGCTCATCCCTAGGAAGCTCCCTGCCTCCTTCATCCCCAAAGGAAAGTGGGTAGTCAGGAGCTTACTACCTGTTTTGGGGCTTGTTTTGTTTTCTATGAGATGCTGAAGTTACTACCTGGAGGATTTTAGCAAAAGAAAAGAAAAAGTTTCCTCCACAGGAATATGAGCTGCTCACTGCAAAAGCCAAGAGGAGGCTCAAGGCAAGGGATGGAGGCTTCAGATCAAGCACTGGAGGGTCCTTGTGACCCCAGCCTGCTTGAGGACCCTCTGAAGCTCTGCCCAGTGATGGCCCCACTCTTCCCTAGGAGGAGAGGCCAACTGTGAAGGGTGCAGAAACAAACTTATTCTCCTACAACACGCAGCAGTAATTTTATGGTGCAAGAGGAGAGATGTACAGCCAGGGTCTTACTACTCATCAGAAAGATGGCAGTTACCTTTTGTACAACTATTGCTTTCTCTCACCTTTTTTTTTTTTTTTTTTTTTACCTTTAAGATTAAAAACCTCCTGGAGAAGGCTTACAAGGTTTATGGCAGAGGGATACAAGAAGGGAATTAAAATTCCATAAATATATTTGCTGGCTAAAATTTATCTATCCTGTATTCCTCGGGTATCTAATTAGACCCAAGAAGAAAATAGCCCGGCAATGGATAGGCATTTTGTTCAAATAATTTAAAAAAATGGAGCTAAATAATGGCCGTTTTATACTGCACACAATATAATTGTTCTTCTTGTATTGGGGAGCAGTTATAAATTATCTGGTGTCCCATTCAGTCTGGTTGCCACGCCGAGTAGCACACAATTGTGAATGTAGTTAGTGGGCACGTAAATTCCCAGCCCTCTGACAGCTCTAGCGTGAGTGCTGCTGCTAACTAACCTCCTGCATAAAAAAAAAAAATGCAATCCCTGGGAAAGAAGGAGCATTTATCTAAGTGCTGACATTGAAACATTCTGAATAACTCTTTGAATCATTTGTACTATTATGGGTAGAAAATGTAATTATTGTAATCAGCCTTGAGTCTGAGGCCATGTTGTTTCAAAAAAAAAAAAAAAAAAAAAAGAAAAAAAAGGAGGGGGGGGGGAAAAACCAGATCTGAACAACGAAAATGAACCTTGATAATGGAGCAGCCTTGAATTCCACTTCATTTATCACACTAATGGATGTCAAGATGACCTCAATCAAACATTTTGTTTTCTAGTTTTAAGCAATGGAAAATGCTTTCTTTTTTCTTTCTTCTTTTTATTTCCAGTTAAAAAAAAAAAAAGTTATTTAAATTGTTCCTAGTAATTACATTAGAGTAGAAGGTCAAAGTCAATATGAAATAATATCCACCAACCTTTTGATGAGTCTAGTCCAGTCTCTTTAACTGGCACAGTTCACATATCTCTATAATCCTAGTGCAAGTCTTCTGTTTCTCCTTCCCTATTTCTTATGGGTTTATATTTAAATAGAAATTACATTTCTTGGTGGTTTTATTACTTTTCATTTGGAGTCCCAGTAGTATTTCACCTAATATTTTGAAGTAAATGATCATGTGGTTTAACCACTACCTCTCTGACAGGATAGGATATAGCTGTACAAAAGGCAGAGAAAGCTAAATGAAAATAAGCTTATGACAGCAGCACTTCATTAAAATGTCCTGATTCCCCTAGAGCAGTCTTGTGACTAATATTTCATGGGACCTGAGGTAGGTCATGGCCAAAACCTTGTGAACAGGGGACTTGTATCCAGATTTGAGTATTTCAGCTCAGTTATATCTCTGTGAGGCAAAGGAGCATCCAGACTCCAGCACTTCTGCTTCCCACGACTGGTGAAAACCTTGGTTGGATCCAAATGTAGTCAGGGCTCAGAGCTGCCTCTGGTGGCTTGTACAACTGCATTGTACAACTTAGTTCTGGACCTTGAGTGAAACTGAATGTCTGCTCCTCAGAAAAGGGGTGACAAGCTGGGTATTTTTATGTTACTGTGCAAGTCTACTCCATAATCTGCTCTACTGTCACCTGTAACAATCAAAAGCAATACCTGATGGGTGTGTTTTGACTCGTTTAATTTGGCATTTCTGTGGATGCACACAGTGTCTTGAGTCATTAAGGACCTGCTTCACAGGTTTCCAAACATGACTGTGAGCTGTAGAAATCTGAATTGCATAGAAGCTACAAATTAATTCTTTCATTGAATGCTGGCAGTTTCATCTGGAGGAAAAAAAAAAAAGGGGGGGGGGGGTGAGAGTAACAAAAATTCATCAGTCTTGGGGAGAAACTATCTGTGAGCATTCACCATCCTTGAACCCACCTGTAGCTGTGGCAGCTACAAGCTTGTCCCTATTATAATCTCATCTGTCCATGTGGGATGAGGCAAAAGTGGTTTCACTTCTGTAAGTACCAAAAAGCTTTTCAGCAGGTGGGCTTTTTTTGTTTTGGGGGTTGGTGGGGTTTTTTTGTAATTTTTAGTCATATGTATTTGTCCTAGTGCATTTATGCAATGGTCAGAAAAGAAGAAAATACATGCCCTAAAAGAAGGCACTGTTAGAGGGTCCAGGTCTCAGTTTGGAGCCACACCTTCTACAGCAGATTACACAAATCCTTGATTTGGACACAAGAAGTAGCACTAGGCCCAGGTGTGTGGATTTACTTGATCTGCATGCTCCCTTGCACCACAAGAATTCCATGTTTTCTGTTGTCTAACACAAGATTATTTCTATCTTTTCTACTTCTAGCAGTATAATGATGGTCTCTGTTGACATTTTCCCATTACAGCTTGTAACACTGTAAGAATATCTTGATTTTTTAATTCTGCAACTTTCAAGGGTGCTTACCTTAGTGTTTGTGGACAGTACTCACAAATATACTATGCTTTATTTCAGTGGCAGTTTGCTTCTTTAGGAAAAGATATGATGCAGTAAATGATCTGTTAAAAAATCTGCAACAAACCCTCTGCTGCAGTAACAGCATCATACAGGCCCTTGCTCACTTAGGTGTGAGGCTCTTGGAGTGGTCTGTGCCAAATAAACTTGTTTCAAACTGTCAGAAATCTCCCATATGGTAAAATACCACCCTGACTCTCTTTACCAATAATTCGGTATTTAGAAAAATCCTATTGGAAAAGAATTTGAACTGTCTTGATGTCTGCAAAGGGACCCTCCTGCAGGGAGGTCAGAGACCAGCACACCCAGGTCCCCTGCCCTCCCCAGCTGGGCACAAAGTACTTGCATGGCAGAAAAGAGCAGAAGCAAACAGGTAAGATGAGAGGAAGGATGCACAGTGCTTAAAAGGAGGTAGAGAGGGGCAGGGCACAGACCTCAGTGTCTTTCCTAGGAATAATAGTGCAGCGAGGAGTAACCTCAGGCCAAAAGATAGACCAGTGAATCATAATAAGGGGGGGAAGGGTAGGTGGGGGTTGGAGAGCATGGATATTTTTAAGCTAAGCTTGTAAGAATAAATAAATCTGTAGAATGCAATATAAATCAGCTGCCTTTACCCCCCTCCTCTCCTCCCCCCACCCCCAAACACTCACTAAAGCGATTGGAAACATTTGGGCCTGAAAAAAAAAAAAAGGGAAAGCTATAAGTGCTTTTTCTTTCTTTTTTTTGCCAAATCATGCAGAAGATGCTGGCAGCTGCAAAGATTCAATTATACACAACGCAAAAAATAATTTAAAAAAATAATGGCACTTGAAAAAAAAATTGCCTCTCCAGAAATTGCGTGGAACAATAAATCTGTTAATTAGCTAATTAATATTCAATTGGGGTCAGTGGGCTTAATAGAACCTTTTTCTGAGACCCAAGAAATTTTCCAATCACAATGTTAAGTCTGCCCACTTTCATTATCATCTAAGCACAGGCAGCCCTTATCTGGCCGCCAGGCGCCCAGGAACAATGCGGCACCATTATCATCTCAGCGCAGTGGGTGCGGGTACCACAGTCGGATGTTGCAGGCTGTGAAGTAAAAATGCTTGAGCATTTAGGGTAATTGATATATGGGTTCTGCTGTATTGTTTAGGGCTGTTTGTTTGCTCTACTGGTATTTAAGGCAGCGGAGCATCAGAAGATTGATTTTCATTGGCTGTCGGGTGTTTTTTTTTTTTTTTATTTTTTATTTAACAAAATCCATGACAAGTTGTCAGCGAGGGGCCCAGGCCAATAGCAGCTGGCAGGTCCATCCCATAGTGCCAGTGCTGGCAGGACTGCCACCAGCCAGGGCACAGAGATGCTGGGGCAGCGTGCTCCTCGTGCCTTCCTCTGGATCTTGTCTGGCAGAGATGCTGAGCCAATGCTCGCCTCTGCGGGGCAGACACTTAAACCTGCATGGCTACAAGGCAGGACACATTTAAATCAGCATCACTGCCAGAAAGGACAAAATGCAAGAGCTGTGCTGTTAATGGTGGGAGCTGCTTTTATTTGTTTTTCCAAGGGACTGTCATTTTCTGCCATAAGACCTGCTATCTGTCTCTCCTCTTGATATCAAAGTATGGAAGAGGGGAGTGTTTGGTTTAGGTTCCCCCCTCCACTGCCCTCCAGGTTAAGAAAAAGCTGTAGATCACAGCTTTTGGAGTTCACTGGACTGAATACTGTTGTTTATGGTATTCCACAACATTTCATAAAACAGTTTGTGACTGAAATTACATTTGTTCTGTGGCTGGTAGTAAATCCTCCAGGTTAGCTTTGAAAGGCCATTGAGGTCCAAGCGATTTGACACAGACTCCTTAAATCACTGTGCCAGGCCCCTGACATCTACCATACTCTTCTGATGATTAGGTTGTAAATGAAAAATACAGTTGGCATTAACTCTACAGAATGGGGACATGATCTACAGGACCCACCTGCTCCTCCACTTCTTCACTGAGCTTCATCTCAATGCACTATTGCAACTTACACCAAAGAGGGCTGCAGTTGCCTGGACAATTTGTAGTTACTTAATTTGACTATTTAAAGTTTCTACAAAAACATCTCCGTGAAGGAGCAATTCTGCTTTCCCTGCCTTGCATGGCTCCCTCAGTGGCCCCTGGGAGATGATCTTAGAAAGCTGAAAAAGAGGGCAAGAGGATTCTCACTGCAAATTTGGAGACTGGAAAATCCTTTTTCTTTCCTTCTTTCTCTCTCTTGTCCCTTTCTTGCAAAGGATCCCTGTTGCTGGTGGCCAGGGGAGAATAGAATTTCTTCAGAAGAAAAACTGAGAATTTTGGAAGTATTTCCCAGGTGACATGCCTGACAGTTATTTGTGTACTTAACATGAAACTGGGTCTGGATGGCGTATCCCCAAAACTGCTGGAAAAGAACATTTCAAATAATTTCTTGTCAAGGAAGCTATAGGTTAAATGATTTACAGATGCTAGCCTTTCATGCTGGTGGCTCCTCTGTTCACTGCACCCTCAGGAAGTTTCCCACCAGAGCTGTCAGGAGGACACAGGTGTTTGTTGGACAGGGAGATCTCTGGAGGAGAAGAGAAGGTGCTGTACACAGGGGTCATCATCAGCCCTTCCAAGCTGTCAGGCAGATGTTTGTATTCTCACTTCAACCTTGCTGTGGTTTCTTGGTTAGCTTTTCCAGCCCCACTTCACAGGGCTCACACACTTTATTTTAGGAACACAGGCTGGGGAGTGGGAAATAAGGTTTTGTTTTGGTTTGGTTTGGTTTTTCTTTTCTTTCTTTTCTTTCTCCTTCAACTTTCTTGCAAGTCACTGGACTTTCATATTTATTTCCTGGATAGCCTATGTGCAATTATTCTGATTAGATCCCACTCGCCACCCCTCTGCTGTAGCACAGGCACACCCGAAACCTTAAAGGGAAAAAATGAAAGCTGCTAGTTCCTATTTTCACAAATGAAAAAATGTTTCAAGTATTGGGAGACACTGAAAGAAATTCTGCAGTTTGAAGATACTTCAACTTAACTACTAATTGCAGAGGACCAGTGGGCGTAATTTTGGCACTGTATTAGCTTTGCCACTCCATGAATAATTTGCATACAAAATGCTTTATTTTGGCAATCTATTAAAGAGCTATACAGTATTTGTGGCTTATCGCATTCACGCAGGAAGCAGGATCCTTGGCCATCTCGTTAAATTCTGTTGATGCATAACAATTTAAAGCATGGCACAAGCTGGTATGACATTTAAAGATGCCTTCACTTAATTATATTACACAAATATTGGGTTGTTTATCCTTGGGAATAAAGTCTTTTTGAAGTCAAAGTTGGCATGCGTATAAAGGAGTAAATTTTAACTGATCCCTCAAGTGGGCCTCCTAGCTGCAAATTGGGGTTCTTGCATTTTTTAAATTATTTGTGATAAGAAGCATTACACTTTGAATAGAGCCACTGGAGTTTGTTTGGTACTACACATCCCCCCCTCCCTTCTTCTCTTCTACCAGAAAATACACTCTTTAGCAATAAATCATCACATGAAACCAGGGGGGTAAGCATAGGCTGGGGGGAGAGAAGGGGTAAACGGTGGTGATCAGAACAGTTTGTGGCTGCCAAAAATCCTCACTTTTGTCTTCAACAGGAGGAAAAAGTTGTCTGACTGTGTCTACAGATGGTTTGCACAGAAACAATGGGGAACTTAGGGTTAAAGCAAAAAATTATGTGGGTTTTTTTTTGTTTTTTTTTTTTTTACTCTTAGAAGGATAATCAGCATGAAGCAAACCCTGGAGTTTGGGTTTCTCTGTAGATATTAAATTGAAAGGCTGCAAATCTAAAATTCTCGTTGTTCACTTCACTGGGGTGATTGCATTTTCTTCAGTAGTAAGGATACTTTTATATATGTCACATGCAGAAGCTGAAGAGAAAGACTGAGAATGGGCTGGGCAGAGGAGTCTCTAGCCCAGTAAAATGCACATACCTGAAGATCCTAGAAAATGAAATCAAAATAAATCCATCTGCTTGCCAGTGTTGGGAAGAAAGTGTGATCATGATGCTCTGTAGGTGATGGTAATACTAGAGAAGAAATCAAATTTTGACTCACTGGGCTGTAAAAGGGAAGACTGCTGTGTGATGAAACCCCTAGGTGAGAGCAGGAACTTTACTCTATTCCCTGCCCCACTTTGACCAGCAAAAAAAGAAACAAACAAAAAGCCCCAACCAAAACCCAGGGAACATTTCTACTTAAGCTTCCTTGTTAATAAGTGGATTGACCTCCAGAAGTGGACAACCCATTGCTTAGAAGCTCACTGCGTATCTGGTGAGCTATATTAAATGGCCTCCTGTCCCTTTCTAGATGTCTTTTAGAAGCAAAGTGTGGTGGCTTGAAATGACCTTGTATTTGTTGAGTAGAGTAATCAGAATCCTTCAAAACACACTTGCCAAAACCAGTCAGACCAAAAGCACTCAAACAACACAGCTCAGAGTGCTTGTCTGGGCAGTTGTAACTAATATTTTTCTCCTTTGGTTTAGCTAAGATATCCACTCTCACAGAAAAAGTAATTTTATATATCATATCTTAGTATACTCATTTGGCTATTTAGAGTTTGGTTTTTTTTTTTTTTAATGGTGTATATTTATATTAATTTTAATTCTGTAGTTTCTCTTATTCAGCCACAGTTCTGCCAGCTGCAGCTCTGAGCTGCAATTCACTGAGGAGCTACCTTGTCCCTTGTCTCAAAAAGCTGAAAAGAAGAGCTGGTCCTGGCATGGGTGTCTCATCTCCTTCTTGCTGCTACTTTGTAAAGCTGCACTGCTGTGAATAAGGATCTTGAAAAGCTCAGATTGGATGAGGCCTTGAGCAACCTGGCCTAGTGGAAGGTGTCCCTGCCCATGATGGAGGGGTTGTCACTAGATGATCTTTAAGGTCCCTTCCAACCCAAACCACTCTATGAACCATTCTGTGAATCTCCCCAAATCATACAGGCCAGTGGGAGTTAGCATCACTGCAACAGAGGCAGAGCTGCTCTTTTCACTCCAGGGTGAGTTTGGGTCCTCAATCTTCTTTGGCTTTGTTGCGTGTCCCCCTTTTATAATTAATTAACTAATGAGCTGATGTGAAGTAATTTTCTGTATCATGGACTATTGATAAAATTAGTACTAAGTATATTAGCAATTAGGAAGCTGAGAGGATGTTAGGAATCCTTAAGTCCAATAAAGTGCTATGATTTAAATTACTGTCCTCCCATTATCCTCTGTTTCAATCTATAAACTGTCCTTTATTGATGATGGATGTGTATAGATGCACTCCTGCAGATGCTACACCATGTCTTGAGCTATCTGCCAGTGCAGCAGGTTGGATCCAAGCACAGGCACTCTGTCCCAGGCCCCAGCCAGCTGGATTCAGGCACCTGAGTGTCTTCAAATGCACGAGCCTCCTTAGCCTAAATCCTGTTGACTTTTGGCAAGGCTTCAGAGCCCCAGCTTTGTCCTTAGATCCCCACAACGTCGTGAGTGCTGGCACGTCTGGTCACTGTCAGTGTCTGTGGTCAAAAACATGCTCCTGAAATGGGGAGACATGAAGCAGGTTTTAGTACTGCCAGTGACCCCAAGTGGCATGACCCCACCAAAGTGGCCTCAAAGCCAGCATGGGACTCCCCTGGGTGCTCTGTAAATTAGCTAGCCACATTCCAAAATCTGGACTTGAATCCTGTGGCACCTGCCTTTAACTGGTTATGGCATTTGCAGTGACTAGAGCATGGGTGACCAGCTCCCAGTGGTGTAATTTTTTAATGGGAGTTGGACATTACCTAAATAAGGCTCTGCACCAAAGGACTGGCTCAGGTTGCTGTCTGGAAGTACATTGAATATTTTCAACCACTCATTTGCCCTACAGACTATTGGAAAACTACTCTGTTACTAAAATGGAAAGGTACCACTTTTCAGTTTTTATAAAGAAAAAACAAAACAAGTTTTGCACAGAAATATTCTTAAGTTTCAGAGAGGAAAAGTCTGATTAAAGCTGTGCTTTGCAGCAATGCAGTGAGGTCTCCTCCTGTGATAGCTTTGACACAAACTAAGCATCATTCACCTCTACCCTGGTAAACAGCATTTCCTTTACTGTTTCTACCAAGTGCAGCCCTAATATTTATCTTCTACTTTCTATTTGTTATGTGATTTGGTTGAATAAATTTTAGCTTCATAATAAACATCTCTGGGAGTTAATGGACCAGCAGAGAGGCTGCTGAGCTCCAAGCTGCACCAATGACTCCCAGGGAATTACTTGCAGGTGCAGGTACTTGGCAGTGCCTGGGGCTTGCCAAATGCAGGCAGTTAATGAGTGGCATAGAAGTTTGGCTGGTGTGTTAGATGAACTGGGCATGCTGCAATGCCAGGGCTTGCAGATCTCCTGCACCCAGCTCAGCAGTGGTTCCACCAGACATCCATCTGCCATCAGGACAAGCACATCCTCACTAGAGCTGTAACACCCTGGAAAGCAGGCTGAGGCACCATGCAATGCTCTGCAGCATAGCCTGGGGGTCTGGCAGGGATGTCTGGGGACAGAAAGGAAAACCTGCAGCATCAGCTCACACTCAGTAATAACTCTTGGGAGGTTTTCTCTTTTTACTTTTTCTATCATGTAATGTAAAAGGGAGAACACCAGATTTTGTACCTACATCGAGTTCTAGTTCTACACAAGATGTACTCACTGTAGTTACTTGTCACTGCTGTGTGAGCCCCAGCTCTCACAGCCATACTGAGCTGAAGGGCAGGTGCCTGCCCTTTTCAGGTTTTCAAGAACAGTCACTTAAGGCACACACATGCCACAGCAGTGCCAGTCTTGGTCCTCATGGGATCAGTCAACTGCCTTGCTCTGTGAATTTTTCAGTGTAGCTGCATGTATGAGCAGAACCAAACATGTGAGGGTCAGCCTGAGAGGCCAGGACTAGAGTAACAGAGCAGCCAGGATAAGCAGAAGGTGGGGAGAGGGGAGGCTGCTTGGGGAAGACAAGCACAGTGTGACTTCCAGACCACACAGCTGGGCTGACCTTATGCTCTTCAGGGGCTTTTCTGTTTCAGTGGAGGATGCCTGATTTCAAGGTAGAATGTGGGCCTTTGGGCTAATTTTATTTAATCTTACAAGATCTCCTGAGAGACTTCTAATGGGAACTCTGTGTTAACCATCCCTACAGCTGCACGTCCAAAGATTATTTAAACTTTAGCGTCTTCCCAGCCTTTAACACTGAAAATCACAAGCTGCCATTTCTATCCTTTTTTTCCTTCCCAAACTCTTGATTCTTTCTTCATCACTGTGTTCTTGCAGCTACATTGTCTCTCTTTGAGGCTCCTCTAACAGTTTCTGAGAGTGGGATTTTTTTACTCCTTTCCTCATTTGTGGGCAGCATCTATCAGCAATGGCAACACTGTTGTGTTCAGAGGCTTCAACCAAGCTCTAAACATATAAAGTGGGAACCATAGTTAAGCCCTGGTAGCAACTGGAGGAAACCAACCAAGCAGGGAAAAAAAGAAAAACAAACAAACAAAGACTCAGAGAGGTTGAATGATTTAAGTAAAGACGCATGGAAAGTAACAAATCAGTGCTGTGTGACCTTTGTTAATGTTCAGTTCTTTGATCTGCCTGTCTTCTGGTGACTCGTCCTACCTGCACTGCAGAGCTGCAGAGGCATAGTGTGCTGTAGGGAGCTGGGCTGTCCATGCCTTTCTTGCATGAGAAGAATGGCATTTTAATCACACCTCAGAGTAATCTGCACTTGAACTTGTGTGGGAGGTGCATGTGCCTTCAAAGGCATAGGGCCTCACTTATGAAAATCACCTTGGTGATAACAGATGACTGTGCACACCCTATTGGTCTTACTCTTCTAGCTTGTTTCCAGCTCCACCGTTGTTGAGGAGAGGGTTCCTCCAGGATCTCGTTGGAGTTTTATGGTCTGTGCATCTGAGTTCTCTCAGGTATGTGCATGAGAAGTGTTTTACCCCTCATACTTGGCTGTTTCTCATATGTGACAGAAACCTGCTGTGCTCTTTTTTTCCAGTTCTGATGCCTCACATTCTACAAGTACCTGTCCTGTTTAGCATTAGCTTGTTGTTTGTGTGTACAGAGTTACACCTCTGAGCAATGTGGTCTGTGACACCTGTGCTGGCATTGCTTGCATTAATAACAGCATTTCATACAAATACTGAACTAAATCCTCAGTGGATATAAAATGAGGAGGCTCTGTTCACTTGCAGTTTTCAAGCCCTGCTTACCTGACTTCTTACCCACCAGCATAGTCATGTGATGGACACAAGGCTGGTTGGAGTGCTGCTTAGTCAGAAATCAGCATGATTTATAGTTTTTTTCTTTTTTCCTAACAGGATAGGACCTGAGCTTCTTTCTGATTAGTTCTTAAGTGTTCACCTGTCCTACAGGTGCACAGTTTAATATGTGGAATGTTATATTTGAAAAGTTATTATTTAAGTACCTTATTTAGGTATATTGTTGTAAAGTCTATGCAATAAATTGAAAAGCATAAATAATGAGGAGGTTCTCCACAACACACATCAATTTCCTGAGCTTTTTATCACCTGTGTAATGCAAAATACCATTACCAGTTACTTCCCCATCATCATTCACACTGCAAATTGAAAGTAACTGATATATATTATTATATACAACACCTGCCTTTCCTTCTTGTACCTTGGTTACCTCCATCATCACAATTGTTACACCTCCTTCTCCAGCACCCACCAGTCAAATGTGTAGTGAGTGTTTTGTGACACATTGTCACGTAGTGTGGGGCAGGTTTTAGCACCATCTAGGAGGGATACAAATGATGTAACACGCATGCCCATAAGGCTGGAAAGAGCACTGAGGTGCTGCTGCTGTTACAACAAATGAGATTGCTGTTGACACGGCTTTCCACAGATTCCTATGGCTTGCAAAAGATGATGTTGACCAGCTAATTATGTTTACATTACTGCTGACTATGAAACAAGGATCTAATCTAAATCTCATTGATGCTAATGAACAGTTTTACACTGACTTCAAAAGGTGCTGTTGGATCAAGCAGCAAATTATTTTCCTCCGGGGTATTTAAATTTTCATTGTGTCCCACAAACCCGGAATCTCTCAGGTCTAATGAGCAGTGTGTAACTCTTGCCCTATTACAAGGAAAACGCAGAGGCTGACATTGATGAAACAAGGTGGATCTTTCCTTCTGCCAGCTATTTGACAGTTGCGACAAATTGTCTTCTGCCATGAGTTCCTACCAGAGACTCAGTTGTCAGTACGGAGGGCAGGGTCAGCAGTATAAACTTTCAGAGCTTCAAAAAAAACCCCAGCCACAAGGTGTTTCTATAAAGCACATATTTCTGGCCTACTTGAATCCAGCTGTGTGACTTTCAGGTCAGGAAGAGGAATTACAATACAATCTTCACTAACTTTTGATTCTCCACAAAAGGTCTTAACAAAATTGGATGAGTTTTATATGAATATGTTAGCAGGGTGTAGAATAACTCTTTGCTTGCCTTCTTCTCACTGAACTGGTAGGTAGCCTTTCTAGTGTGAATAGAGCTTCTTTTTTTTTTTTTTTTTTTTTTTTTTGGTAATGAAAGACTTAGGAAAAATATAATAAATGAATGGAAAGAGAAGCACAGTAAGTTCTGCATCTTTTCATTGATCTTGTTATTTTTAGTAAATCACATGTAATCATAACACAAAACCCTAGAAATATGATGTGACAAAAAATAATCAGAAATCAAGCTCAACCTGAAATTAAAGGCATCAGCTTACACAGTTCATGAAAGCAAGAATACGTTTCAGATGGTCTAGTTAGCATATTGCAATCTACTTAGCAATGTAGTTAGCATACCACTGCATCTGGTGCAGTGCTGTGTTCCTTATTAATTTTCAGTACATTTATTCACTTATTTTATACTTCAGATCTGCCAGCTGCTGCCAGATGTGCTATGCCATTTCCTCGGATTGAATCCAGGGTCTACTCGCTGCTTGCCTTCTACTCCAACTCTTGCAACACCTGTGCTTATCCCAGGTAGGGGCAGAGGAGATGGGTGTTAGGAGGGCAGTTCAACATCCACTGGAAACACGAGAAGCAAAAATTAATTATAGCACATACTGTATGTGATAGAAATGAGTTACTGCCTAATTATGTCTCCTGTTTCCATTGAGGTGAATTAACGTTTGTTGTGAGCCCTTGGGAAACCAGACACACTTTAAAGTTGTAATGAGTGCTATCATTATTGCTTTTGACAGTCATTGAAGTATAATTATCTGATCATCTATTTAAAAAAAAAAAAAATCAAACTTGTTATATATGAGTTCTGAGCTGGCAAATTAGAGAGCAGTCACCTTAGAAGCTCAGCTACTCTGCTATTTTCTGTAGTGGCACTGCCATCTCCTGGAAAAACTGAAGTTGTGCTTCCAAATAAGATGAAACTTTTTTAAGAGCAAATACAAAAGCCAACAAACCTCTAAAATGTAAGGTGCAAAGAGTTGCTGTGATACCTGGTTTCCATGAAATGGCTGCACAGCTCCCTGTTACCAAAGGGTTTTGCTAAGGAACAAGAATGAGTGAGATGTTTGGGCTGTCGTGGACTACTCCTAGCAAAAGGAGATGGTGAGCTCAACTAAGTGCTCCAGTGGTTTGGTGTTTCTTTACAAAACAGAAGTGCCCCAAACACATCATGAATTGCCCACCAAGAAATGGTGCAGCATTACTTTCCTTGCTCCCAATAACCCAGAGCAATAACCCAGAGAGAGATATTCTCAGATGATGGGGTTTTAGCAGTAAAGAGGTTTGTATTGCAGTTTTAATTCGAGAGGAGATGGTATTGAATCAGGTTTTGTCTGCTTTCTTGGCCTTCCCTGAGCCACCCTGTGATAATTAGCATTGACTACCCAGTGGTTCTGTCTGCAACTGAAAGATTTCCCCCAGTTCCAAGCACACCTCCTGTACCTCTAGCCACTGTGATGCTTTCAAATCTTCTCTTAGAGAAGAAAACTTTTCCTGTGTTACTGTAGGCTATGTACATACCAAGGTCAGTTATTTAAATCTCTTCCTGCAACTGTGCCACTGAAGGATGAGGAATATTTGCATGCCTGCAAAGAGAAGAGGAGCAACAGTTTTTTTTTCCCTTCCTGAACAGATTTATTCCCTTCAGCAACCAAAACTTTTCTGTCATGCTTAGGGCAATGTTTGATATTAGTTCCCCAATCAGCTACATGGGGTGAACATCAGCAATGCAGAGCTTTAACCCAAGACAGACTGCAAAACCAAATTGCTTCTGGTTTTCTAAGCATTCAATTGGGCATCTGCAAAGGTTCCTCAACCACAAGCTACTACAAGAAGCATAGCTTGAACTGGCCTGGTAGACAAGGACAGGAATTCCTACGACACACACAAAATTTATTTCTGAAGAGCTCAGGTTTTTCTAACAAGCCATTATCCTCCCAGCAACCCTGTACTGAGTAGCTAATAGCAAAACACAAAGCAAAAACACTAACTAGAAGGATCTTAAGCTCTGAAAATATGCCAGTTCATGCTGCTGACCAGTACAACACTCCGTTTTCTCACCTCCTACAAAGTTTCTGAAGTACTGCCAAACATAAATGCGTATGTCACAAGAATCTGAAGCCAGCAACATGAATTCACTTCTTCAGACTTACTGTTACACAACCCCTAGCATTTGCATTGCCTTGTTCTCCTTAGTTTCCCACAGTAAAGAATGCTCCCTAAAACTGGCCCTGTGGACTCAATTTTCACCTTTACAACAGTGACAGTCCTGCCAGTCCAGCACGTGAGAAATGCTGATCCAAATCATACACCCAGGAGATAACCCAAAACATCTCTGCACTGAAGTTCTGTTGACTTCAGGGTGAATTTACACATACTTCAAGCAAGCTGGGGTCCATCCCAGTGAACCTCCGAAAGAGTTAGGCTCATCACACATGTGACTCCCTACAGCCACCAAAAGAGGATGGTTCTGTGAGGCTGGCACTCTCCCCCGTACAACAACTTCTCTAAGAGAGGCTTTGCATCACAGTTAGCACAATAAACACTCCTTGAATTATCTGTACCTGAGCCACAACAAAATCAATTCATGATGAGGAACTTTTATGTCCAAGTAAAGTGAAAGTTTTGCCTGGTAATAGATAAAATTATAGTTTAACTAGCCCTAAAGGTGGCTGGCATGTAGTAAAAAGGCCATGTTCTCTGGTTCCCACTGTACTAAATGCATCCTCTAGCTGAAAGAAAACAGTGATTATCAGAAAGTCAATTGTCATTCTGCCTCTTTAGAAAAATTCCCATTAAAGATAAAGCCAATTTTAATTAGATTAAGTATCCAATTACTGTAATTACATTTTTAAAAAATTCACATCATGAGGATGACCCTTTTAAAAAGGGTTACAAGAATAATTAGTGTATTCATATTAACCAAAATGTATTGGATAATATTTATACCCAGAAGGCAAAGTACATTACACATATTTCACCTTTGGGGAAAGCTTGCAAACGTTTTGGCAGTGGTATGAATATTTATAGAGAAGAGCGTGCTTTAGCAAGATTATATGAGAAAGCATTTATGTGCTCACAAATTTTTACCCAAGGGTAAAGTATACATAAAATGTAGTGCAGAGATTATGGATATGCAAAGTACAATTTAAGCAGGGAATTTATATCAGTTTGTTTAATTAATTGGAGCAGAATACCACATCCCTTATTTTATTTTTGTGACAGAAGGGCCCACAGAATTAAAGTTTGAGCTTGCTTTCTGCTGATCAAGAAGAAGAACGATGCAGCGAAAGGGTCTTCGCTCTGCAAGGCATCACCTTGACCACAGGTTAAACCATCCCCCTTAACGTGTTCCTGATCACACTGTGTAAGCAACCCTCTGTTGCCTGATGTTACCTTACCAACTCACCACAGAGCTGGAAAACACAAAGGCAGCCTCTAGTCAACACTGCTCATTTAGGGGCAAATCCAGTTCTCAGGATGGAAAAGACTTGAAGATGTGCCAAGATATCCTCACACACAGAAGAGAATAAACCACAGCCTTGTTCTAGGCTACCCATGGAAGGCACAGAGGATGTGACCCATTTTTACCTGGCTTAGCATTGCTGCCAGCTCTTGAGCTGCACCCAGAACTCTCGTTTCAGGTAGCTAGTACAACACACCACAGAGATCGTCCCAGCAGGTACTGCCCATGCAGCCTAACCACTGATTCTTCCCTGCTCTGCAGCTAATCAACAGGTTTGGCAATTACCAAGGCATTACAGACTTCCTCAGAAAAAAGCTCTCAGGCTTCCTGCTGATGTGTGTATTTACCTAATCCTGCAGTACTTGCCCCTTGACTACTAAGAGACTCTGCACTAGGAAGTATGCACACAAATACTTTCTTAAATTAGGTGAGAAGAAGATGTGATAGGACAGCTTTTGACAACATCTAAACATATGAGAAGGTTCCTAAGTCATTTGTTAGTTTGATTAAGTTAAGAAATTTGTTCCTAATTTACATTTATAAAGCTTGTTCATTTTTCTAGCAATTTATGTATGGCAAAGAATGAGCAGACAAAAAAAGAGAGAGAGAGAAAGAGACAGGCTTAAGATTATTCATTCAAGTTCTTTCACATTGATTTGCTCTTCACTGAATTATCAGCAATTGTACTCAAGCATTAATGCCTTTCTTGGTTTTCAGAATTGCTGAATATGGGTTTAAACAATCCAGTTTGGTAGTCATTAAGCCACAGACTGTGGCTTATGCAGATCTTTACCTACACATATTAAAAGGTTCTAGCTTCTGAGGATGACCCTCCTCTTAAAGGAAAAATGGAGAGTAGCTTCAATGCTGATACTGCCAGCATGATTAATAGCATGAACAGGTATATTTCCTCAGTTTACACTGTCATTTCCTGGGATTTGAGCTTTCTTGCAAAATACAGTAGTCCAAGAACATCCTCAGAAAAAAAGGAGAAAAACAAAGGGAAACAAGTCTTTAAAAACTTTTCTCAACATTTATCCCACAATAAGGAGAAACTGGGAAACCAAAGGGGCAGGTAAGTGGCAGACTATCAGGGTTAAATAAATAGGAAGAAAATGAAATTAATTTCTAATGTTCCTTTCCAGAAGTTCAAAATGAATCATTTGTTGGAGATTGCTAGTGATACCTGCTGAATAGCTATTATAGTACCTGGAAGGCATTTTACCATGTAAGTGCTGGGTTTGAACGCTATAAAGGCTGTACTTATATAAGTTTAGAAGCATAAATCAAACAAGACATTTATGGCACTTATGAGGGAATCACTCTATGAAAACATCTCTTCCTATGTGATAACAACACAATTCAGAGCAATCTAAATACAGCAAAATCCACTTCACAAGGGTGACCTTTTTGAGGCCCAAGTAAGCAATCAGTGAATTCGTGGTACTCAGACTGTGGTCTGAAAAACACATACTCGGATCAGAGTATTTTTCCCATTCCAGGAAGTAAAATTATTTAAAACATCCTCTTCATCTTCTTTGTCAGGATGTTCTTTTCAACAGTTATTTTGTGTGACTAAAAATGGATTCCACAGCAAGCTGAACCAGGAATTCTGTTTGGCTGTAGAAGAAAAATAGGTTTATCAAGTATTCCTTTTTCAAAAACCTAACTTCTGATGATTGAAGACTTCACAACAAATCACTACAACTATGTAGTCTTTATGTATAATCCCAGTGTGAAATGCTTCATCCAGACCTGTTCACCAAGGCAGCTCCTAAATATCAGTGTTTTGAATCAATGGCCTTGATGACACCTGTGGCACTTAAATGATCCTCTGACAGCTGCAGCTAATGTCTGAAAGGCTCAGCTAGTGGCACCACAACAACAGTTGCTGTTTGTCCTTCCTGCACATCCCAAGAGTTACAATAGAAAGAGAAATTATTCCCTAGGAGTGCTGTGCCAGGCCAGCGGTGGTCCCCTGTGGTCACAGAACGTAATTTTGCTTTTGACTGAAGAACTGATGCTTTGGGTAACTCCACCATCATCAGATGCTGTCCTAACCAGTTGCAAACTCACCACTGTGCTATGCTAAAAAACTTTCTTTCCTGAATGAAGAGACAAAAGCTGCTGTGCATGGTAGAACATCATTGCCAGACAACAGCAACACATTTTTTGTGACATATTGAGTAAATTGTTGTTGTTAGTGGACTGACAATTCATTTCCAATCAGCAAGATGCTTTGTTTGGTGCCCCAACCTGCTAACTTTGCTAAGTGCAGGCATCAAGAGCTGCTGGCAAGTTTAGGAGAGACATAGCCTTTGAAACAAATACTTCCCACAGTTCTGATTTCCAGGAGCAGAATGAGCCCCAAAAGTCCTAACGTGAGTTGCCTGAGAATAGTGAATGAGTGGTGGGTGAAGGAGACATGGAAGCAGCTAGTCCAGCCTGGTTAGTCCAGTAATGAATGGTAGAATGTAGCCAAGGGCTGCCACTTCCCTAGGGCTGAGGTGCTCAGTAAGAATAATTTCTGGAATCATCCATCCTGTTTCAGTTGTTCAGACAGAAGATATCCCTTTTGTCAAGTGTCTGTGGTATTTTGCTGCAGTAGTGGTCTGCAGTGGTAGTGAAAGAAATTCTGCTCTCAGCTCAACTCTAATTAAGAGTAGCTCTTGCGTAAAGTGAGTTAAATTCAGTAGTCACAGCCCAGACCCCATGGAAAATAGTCTAATTCAACTACAGTAATACAGTGCAATATAAATATAATGGAAATACAAACCCATATAATTTAATTTGACATGACTGGCAGTTTTTTGCTTAACTCAGTGAAAATGTGCGAGTACAGACAATGAACCTCCCTCTTTCATCTTTTATTGTTAATACAGTAGGAAGGTGGTTTCAGGATGACTTTCCAAAGCAGCAGCCTAAACAAATGCTGTAACAATAAACAGATTTCAAGCTTTTTTTATTGAAAACCTGTACACATTTATAATTTCTAAATGTGTTAGATACTTAAGAGCAAATTGAATTGATTTTAAACATGGTCTGGGCTTTGTTCTATGTGCTTAGACACAACAATTCCGTATCGAGCGCAGGTGAGCCATGGCCTCAATTAGTTCCTTGGGCCCAGACACTTTCCTGCCCCTGTACCCAACTGTGCTCCCAGCAGCTGTCTCATCGCCGGTAAGGCTCTGCCCGGGCTCGAAGCACGCCGGTACCCACTGGTGCCAGTGAAAGGTGCTGCAGCTCTCAGCACCTGGGGCCCACCTACTCCATCCTGCCATCGCTGCCCCCAGCAGAGGCCACTTGTAACACCAATGCAACCCTTCACTGGGGAGGGAAAAAGAAAGAAAGAAAGAAAAAAAACTTTCTTTTTTTCCTTTTTTTTCCTTTTCCCTCCCGCTAAGTTTGCAGCGCTATAGCCACGTGAGGACGGACGCAGTCTGGGAAGCACTTAATAGTGGGAACGGAGAGAGGGGTTCCAAATGTCCGCTCCTGCCCCTGCGTTTTGGGGTTTCGGGGCCGCTTCTACAGTAACCCAACCCATACCAGAAGCCTCCCGCTCCCCAGCGCCGTCCCATGCCACTGCCCTAGGCGAAGCCCACCGGGTGCCCGACCCAAGCTCCCCTCAGGTTCCCGCCGGCCGCTGCTCTGCACTGCGCCTGCGCTCTGCCTGCACCTGCGCAGAGGCCGGCGGCACGGTACCGGCACGGTGACAGCTCTGCGCCATGGCGTACTCGACGTGCTGCAGGGTGGCCATGGTCTCCTGCCTGGTGCTCTGCGTCTCCCTCCTCCTGCCGAGGACCTTCTTGTCTCGGGGCGGCGGGAGGCAGGAGCCCGGGGCTGCGCCGCTCGCAGCGCCCGCGCCGCCCGAGGGTAAGAGGCTGCCGTGGGCTCTGCCGCCGGCGGCTTGCTGAGGCGAGGGAGGGTCGCTCCTCGCTGCCCGTCCCCACCGCCCTGGAACGGCGAAGGGACCGAGCGTAAAGTGCGGGTGGTGGCTTGGCGGTGAGGCCGGGACGGGCTCGCCGGGCTCTCGGCTGTGGGCCGCGCTGGGCCCGGCCCGTGAGCGCCGCGGCCCCGGGGTGCTGCTCCCGCTGGCTGGGAGGTTTGTGAGAGAGCCTGGGCTGCACAGCGCGGCTTGGAGGTGCTGTGCTGCCTGGTATGAAAGCGTAGTGTAGCTCATTGTTCCCGTGAGTGGCACCCGGCTCATTCGCTCATACCTGCGCTTAGTGACGTGCGGAGTGGCTCAGCTGCCGTGATCTACCTCTTTCTTGTGTTTTAAATCCCCGGTAGATTAAAATACTACCATTTAAATTTTATTCGGTTGATGCAAGATACTAAAGCTGCTGAACTGAGACATACTATTTTTTTTTCATTGTGATATATCCTTTTTATTTGAAAGCTCTAGTATTTTATTTTTTTTATGTATGGAATGCTTTTATTGTTGCATATGAAATAAAAGTTCATTTGAATTGTCTTCATTGTTTAGTTTCCTATTCTAGCATTTAAAGCTTGGCTTTCATGCACCTGATTCTCCTAAAGATGTGCTACATGATGACTCATTTAGGCTCATATCCTTATCCATGCAGTCCTGCTTCTTTTTCCTCCCTCTCCATGTGTCCCCTCTTAAGTTCTAGAAGAATGGATTCATACAAGCATCTCCCATTATTTTCATGCCCATTGAGTTTTAATGTATTTTTTTTCTACCCAAGACACTTCACACAGGTAGTGTCATAGCCCCAGGTCTTGGCAGAGAAAGAGTTTTGCCCAGGGCTGCCTGCAAGCCAGAGGAGAGGCTGGTGGAAGTACAGAGGACTTGTAGCTTGCGGTGGATACTGGCCCACAGGGACCCATGTTTGGTGGATTCCATCTTTGGCAGGCTTGCAACAGCTGGTTCATGTGTGACCATATGCTTCAATGACATTGATTTCATTTGACCAGGGTTTTCAAGGACATCAAAACTGAAGTTACTGCTGAAAACAGTAGTACTGTGTTTAACCGTGGCTGCCCTTCCATGGTGACTGTGTGTATTCCTGGTCTTTAAGAACTTGAATATGAGTTGCAGTAATGGCAGACTGGCAAGGACGGTTGTAAACAAGCTTAAGTGATTTGCTCCTGGGGTGTATCGTACTATCTGTCATACCATGCTATCATACTAATGGTTGTTTACTGTTGTTTGACAAGTAGAAAGTGTTTTGATAAGATAGGTCTGTGATAGACTTTAAGCAACCTGTTAAATGTGCTTGAGATTCTTGCCCTGCTGTGGGTCAAAGCATAGTCGTAAATTACACCTGTGTGAATCCAGATAAAAGGTGGGAACAGCAGGTTTGGTGATCCTCTAGCGTGGACCATGCTCTACATTGACCACATCCCTGCTTGTGTGCCTCTGCTGGGGTATTGCTTCAAGGATCCCATGGCTGGTGAGGTAATGAAGATAAATTTACTCTTTGCATTTCACCCATGGTTTTGCTGTTGGTCCTGAGTCCTGCCTGGCTCATATATAGGTTCACCAGTACTGTAGGTCTATATGTTTATAATTTCACTGCAGAATCTCTTAATGCTGAAAACCTGAGTGGTAGCTGAATTTTTTGGCAGCATGTCAAAAGCATTACTGCGAAGGGCTCCACAAAGGCTCATCAGAGAGCACGGGCTGTGGACTCACCTGCCAGATGCAGGGATGGGAGCCAATGCTCTTGGAAGTGATACTGGTCCTCCCTTAACTTCTGCCCCTCTTCAGCTCCTAACTCCAATGTCACCAGATGACAGACATCTGACAAACAGAAACAGGCTGCCCAGAGAGGTTGTGGTGTCTCCTCTTTCCAAACCAACCTGGATGTCTTCCTGTGTAATTCAATCTAGGTGTGCCTGCTTTAGCAGTGTGGTTGGACTAGATGATGTCCGGAAGTCCTTTTAAATCTCACTATTCTGTGATCAGATTTTCCCACAGCAGTGCAGTCTTGGGCAGTTGTAATTTAATGTTCTGGTGTTTATTTCTTCAGCTGCAGGATGGACTGGATGAAATTGATCTGGCAGAAAAATTAACTTTAAAAAAACAAACAAAAAACCACAACCAAAAGACTAATTCTTTGCAGTGACATCTGTCTGATGAATGATTGTTCTAGCACAGCCTGCTTTAAGCAGTGCTGTCATAAGCTGACTAATTGCTGCCACAGTTGAATGCTTAAAACAGGTAACATAAATACTCTTTACATCATCAATATGTAGTATAAATACTCTTTCCATCATCCTGAAGGAAATGACAGCACAGCACAGTGTGTGCCTAATCCAGAGCAAGTGCTCAGTGTGCTCTGCTGTACCCCAGCACCTGTCTTTGGCTGAGGACATAATACTTCACCTCAGCTGATCCATTTCAGATAAGAATTTATAGTCCATATTTTCAATTTAATAGCGAGAATTTCATAACACCTGCTCTGTAGAACAAACTTTATTTCACCTGAAGTTATTTTTTTATTGGAAGAATAAATCTTGATTGAACAGTTCAATTCATATCTCTGTCATTAGTTGTCCTCTTCAGTGAACTGATAACTGCAGTTACCTGACAGAAGTTTCAGGGGCTTGAAGTAATCATGTCATTCTTGAAGTTAATAAAGTGCTTATTGTAGTCTTGGGGGCAAAATGCCTCTGAATAAAACATTCTTAAAGTTTACTACCATTTGTTAGAACTCGATGTTAACAGAAGGCTTTTTATTGAAACAGACTTTAAGCTTGGGAATGCTTCTCTAATAAAGCCATTATGCAAGGTCTCTTTTAGGAAGATTGTGAGCATAGCACTATAGAAGTTAATATTATCTTGCAGGCAGGGTTCTTTTTCCCAGTAATCGTTTCATGTATATGAAAGAATTTATTTAAAGAATTACTGTGAATGTATCACATTTGTCGTTTACTTCATGGGCAGGCATTAGAATTTTATTTTTTTTAAAAATCTTTTGGAAAAGAGGGGGGAAAAAAGAGCTACTGACAGTTAAAAAAGTTCTTTTAAGTCTAATGTTCATAAATATATGCCATGCCATTTTGTAAAGCTCCCCTCTAAGTTGCTTGTTTAAGAAGAACCTTACAGCTCCATGACAATAGGGGTATAGTCTGTCTGCATTCTTAGGAACAATCAAGTAGTATCAGCTTTATGAGAAAAAATGCATGGCTGTTCAGGTGACACCTCTGCCCAGCTTGGATTTGTGCAATGCACACATCAATTGCCTGCAGGAGTCCTTATTTAAGAAAATTAAGATATTTCCATGTTGGGTAGTTTTTATGTGTGTGGTTTTTTTTAAGTTCACCTGCAATATTTAATTTAAAATGTTTGAATATTTGACTGGTGCATTAAGAACAGTTGTGCAGGGGTTTAAAGTAAAGGGATTTCAAACCTCTCATTCCTTGTGACCTTTTCTGGGTGGGTTTCTGAAGTTGTGTTGTTGGGAACACAGCTAGAGCTATTTTGTAAATGTCAGTAAAAGAGCAAGAACTAAACAAATGCATACTGTTTTTCCAGTTCATCTTGGTGTTACACTGTCTGCCAGAATCTGAATTATTTATACAAAGATTTAGAAGAGAAAAATGTAAGTGACTGAAAATGTAAGAAATCTAAAACCTGGCTCTTGTGATGGTGTGTAATACTGAAATAGAGTGACCTCAACAACAAACCAAAAAGTGAACTTGTAGCATATAAAATGGATTCATTGCTTGGGCTTTCTGTGGGAAGAGATGTTGGGGAAATTAGAGGGTTTTAAAGAATAGCAACAGAAATTATATAGTGGCTTGAAAGAGAATTTAGATTAAATGTCAAGAAAACAGTTTCTATACAGATTGTTCTAAGCTATGATACTAAACACGGTGGCAAGAAAACCTAGGAGGAGACTTTCAGTCTGCAGAAGATCAAGTTGCTTTATCCTGGTGTTTCTCTCTGTTGCCACTTGCAGGTTTAGAACCCTTTGGCCAATTCATCTCATTGAAGTGAGAGAGAAAATAAATGTTTTATGAAAATACACTGCTGAGAGGGGCTAAAGATTGATTCAAGTGTCCTGAGGCAGAGGCTTCAGTATGACTGCCTCTTTATTGGCACCGACCAGAGAGGGGAGTCTTGCATATCCTACTTAACAAAAGCTTTGCTTAAAGCACACATCTTCCTTAAATATCAAGTCCAACAGTGCATGGGAGGAAAATGTACTCTCAGTTCTGGTTGTCACAGAAGCATGTTGTCATTTTTGATCCCTGTGACTGTCAGAAAAGGCAGCAGTTTGCTTTTTCAGCCACTACAACAAACATTTTACCAGGAAAACGTAAACGGCACCTCAGCATCCCTAATTGTAGGAGACAGAGTTTGAAGATCAGTTTGAGGACTGGAATTTGCATTGCTGACCCAGGAGGATAGTTCTGCATCCCACTGGCAGGTACTTTTCCAGTTAAAGCTTTTGTAAACCATCCAGCTGCTTTGCTGATGGACTGGGGGGTTTTTGTTTAGTTGATTTTGTCTCAGAAAACCCCACAATATTAGCATTTCCAAACCAAGGCAATGTAACCATGGTGTAGGGATGGAGACAAAGGAAAAAGGCAGAGCTCCTACAGCAGAGCATGAGTTGAACTGTGGGTGCTGTCCCACTGAGGAGCAGCTTGGTTGAGGTTTGAGGAGCAATGAGAAGAGTATCTTTTGCTGTCAGCTGGGACAAGTCACACACACTTCCCAGACTGCCATTTCCTATCTCTAACCCTCCTCCTACATTTCCTGGGGTCTGAAGAACATGCACAGTTTAAAAATGAAGTCATCTGTCATAAATCTCCTGATGAGTGGAGTGCAAACTTGATGTAGCAACAGCCCATATCTACTGTATGCCAAACTTATCTTTTTACTATATATATCTATGTGTGCAGCCCAGCTTCTTACAGGTGTCCAGATGTTGCAGGCATGCTATCTAGACAAAGAGTTAAGTCTAAAAATCTATAGTCGAGTTGGGCTCAGTAACAATTCCTAAACCACATTAGGTGGAACTTATAACAGCTGTCTTGGCAAAAAAGATACTTGGGTGGTCTGAATATGATGAGCTGCTTGGCTGTTGTATTGGGTGTGCTATAAATAAGCTTTCTAAGATCAGCTTTTTGCAGATGAGTGTTAGTATTGTTAAAAGAAAAAAAGCAGTAATTCTGAGATGATACTGCTATTAAGGACTTCATTTGCCTACAGTCTCTTAACACAGATGTCATTTTGGGCATAATTTCATTTTTGGATTTGAAGCTATTTGAAGGGACAGGATAAGACAAAGCAGGCTGTGCTTGCCCTCTAGCTGGTTTGCAAAGTTGACTGAAGGATTAAACTGACAAGCTATTGAACATGTTGGGTAAACCTTAGGTAACAACACTGCACAGCCAGGTTTGGTGGGGTTATGTATGCAGCAGTCAGGTCTGGGAGAAGTCAACCCTCAGGCTGTCACAGGGGAGTTGAGAAACATTTCAAAATCAGAGCAGCACTGAGACATCCTTCAAAGCTAAATGGAGGTTAGTGCTCTTCCCTTCCCATAGCATGGAAAATGTCCTGCTGAAGTGCTCACCATCTACCCTGGCAGCTGGACGGTGCAGCAAACAAGGACCCAACATGTCCCCTTCTTTGTTCACATAGAAGTGTCCCCTGATTTTATTGATGAGGAGGATGTGGTTGCTTCCATTTGAAACTGGTTTGTTTCTTCCCTGGAAATGTGGACTCCAGTTATATCACCTGCCAGTGTGTGTGCTAGGGTTGGGTTTTTTAGTAGCACAAGATACCTTGTTTAATTGGCAGTTGCATCCAAATGGCTCCATTTATGCACTGCATATTTGACAGCTTTGTGTGTATGGTGCTTTTAAGCTGCCTGTGCCATCAATTTCCTCAATAATTTGCAAGGGTTCTTTGAAAAAAAAAAATATAGAAAATAATATTTGTTTTTAAAAAAAATAAGGAAATCATTATAAAACTTTAGAGATTTAGAACTAGGAGCCATGAAATTCCCTTTTAAAATTGTTTTGATAATGAAATTACTAGTGTGTGCCCTTTTGGCCTGATTAATTGAATTGAATCTTTTAAAGCACAATCAAGACCTTGTGGGTAATATAGAAAACTATTCCCTTTAAATACCGTTTCACCTCTGTCTTTTATTTTTTGCTTTCTTCACCTTTTTTTTTTTTTTAATAAAGAGTATTTGCATAAGATGTTTTCCAATTTAGGTTTATTTAGGTTTATCTACCCTGCTGTTTCACCCCCATCTCAGTGATACAGCTCACTACACGACATCATGCTTATTTCCACAGTGACCTACTGCCACAAGGCATTCCTGCTGCAGCAATGAGACTCTCTTGTAAATAAGATGCTATGCTTTCCATCACAGACTTTGAATAATTCACTGAAATTAAAGTGCATTATAACAGCTTCCTCAAAGTTAAGCCTGAGCTGCTCTGAGAGTGGGTTTGGTCAGTGGTGGTACACCCAGGCACTTTCACAAATATTGATATCACTCCCTAATATGTATTTACTGGCATTATCTGTGCTCAGGAATTTAGCTGCCTATGGTGGTATTTCCTAGCAAGAGCAAATGTTGATTTAATCTAATTTCCTCTTGTCTTGCTTCTCATAAAAATATTTGCAGCTGGGTACTCACAGAAGTAAAGTTATTTTTTTTTCAGTGCTGTTTCAAACCTGGGGTTTGTTTTCATTATGCAGGTATACACAGCCTGCCCCAGCACCACTGACTAGTGTCCAAGCTGCCTGGCTTTCCTGCTGCATGTGCCAGGGGTGAGCTGCAGCCTAGCTAGTTTAGCAGTCCTCATCTCCAGTGCTTCCATCCAGCATCTCCTGCTCTATACTCATAGGCTGAGTAGTTCAGTTCAGTCCTAATCGATGGAAGGGAGTGCAGGTGCAAGTCCAAACTGGATATGGAGTCAGAAAGCAGGATGTCAAGTACACAGAGGAGTAAAATAGTGAATTTCATGGCAAAATTGCTGAATTGCTGGTAGCAAGAAAATAGAATAATGTGTGAGCTCAGATTTATTGCAATTCTAGTACCTTTCTGTTGAGTGAAATTGTCCACAGTACTGTTTCAGTCTCTCTGCAGTCTTACTCTAGCATCCATGCATGCATTTATACTCACTCCCCTTTCTTGTTTCAAATTATCTCTGCCTCTCTCAAGACTAGAAACCAGTTCTTTTCCATCTAAAATGCCAAAGATAATTGTGTCCCAGGTTATAGTCAATCTCTCTTTTAACAGTGCTTTACTTCATGCATTTTTAAATGCATAATGCACTTTATGTTTCATTACACATTTGGTGAAAATCAGGTAAAATACTACTTGTTATGGCAATAGCCACAGCAACAGCTGTACTGGGCAAACACTGCAGTCTTGTATCAGGATGTTTTGTGGGTAGTGGTTTATACATTGGCATGCCTTTGTCTAAAACAGATAGGATGTTGGGGTGGGTTTTTTTTTTTTTGAGTAGAGGACCAGAAGTAAGAGTTTGGGTTTTAAGAGTTTGGGTTTTCATCCTGCTAGGGATACTGATACTAGATCTTTGGACACATACATAACTGTTAAAACAAAAAGTAAACAAGTGTCTTGTAAATTGCCCTGCCAATTTTTCTGTTCTTAAAATTGAGAGTAATTATTCATACCTAACTCCTAGAACTGTGTATAGGAAGTGACCAAGGATTGAGTTTACAGACTTAGTAATTACAGTCAAACAAGTTACTTTATTCACCAGTGGGGTTGCATTAAAAAGTAGAGAAAATAGGTCAGCCACACCTGCTGCAGTTTTAGGAAGCAGAGAGGAAAAGTAATAGAAGATAATAATGTTTGTGTGTTTTTTTGCAGGGAAGCTGGGGCGCTTTCCACCAAGGATGCATTACCAGGCCACTCCCAACAGTCCAGCTGCCCCTCACTTTCCAAGGTCTCACCTTGCTGAAGCAGTTGCCAAAGCCAAGGCAGGTGGTGGTGGTAGTGGAAGTACTGGTGGAACTGGGAGAGGTCTTGTGGGGCAGATTATCCCTATATATGGATTTGGCATCTTCTTATATATCTTGTACATTCTATTCAAGGTAAGACCAACATAAATTTTAAAACTTGGGGAAGTAACTGAAATAAACCTTGAAACAGAAATGGCAGTTTCATTTCTATACCTGGTTCCATTTCAGCCATGCTCAAAATAAACCCAACAGCTTCTGCTGGACCTTAGACTGATGGTTGGAAGACTGAAGTGTCCTGTGGGTTTTGCTATTGCAAAGACTGGAGCTGAGAAAGCAGGGATGGGTTGTTGTGGTCCTGTATTGACCTCTGACCTATTACCATTTTTTAAGGACTTTTTTTTTCACCCCTGGAAAATGTTCATGTCTAGAACAATGTTATATTAATTTTGAATGTACACATAGTCTTCTTTTCTCTTGGATGTGACTGCATACTATGTGTACTGTATATATCACATCCTGTGTTACAAAGTGTGAGAGAGGGAGTACAGTTCTTTGTATACTTTCTAGAACAAGAACACCACCACGTTGTTGAAGGGGAGTTTGTAAGGTTGTATTGACCATGCTAGAACTACCTCAGCTGAGGAGGTGATAGAAAGTTAGCTTAAAAAAAAGCACAGCCCAAGTTCCCCTCAAGAGTTTCACACATAATTTGAGCTTCTCACAGCTTTTTGTTACAGAGATGTGACTTGCATGTTGGCAATGACAGTGAGCTGTGTGGGAGGAGGGAAAAGTGGACTTGTAGAAATGATTTTTCCTTTGAGTGAGAGTCCAGAATGAGCAGTGTCCAAACAGTTGAGCCTGCTCCGGTCAGACAGAGGCAAGGACAAAGTGAATTGGGTAAACTAGTCAAACACAGGGAAGACAAGAGAATTGGATAGCCTGCATCTGCTGTACAGAGCCAGGCAGTGTCTTTGCTGCAGGTACAAAGTTGGTAAGGAATAATGGCAGAAAGTCCTGCAAGAGAGACAAGCAGAGTCACATAATTCCTTCAAAACCTGTCCCTTATTTCACAATAATTGCCTGGTGTGTTGGGGTTTTTTTTCCCCCTCCTATACACAGAAAAATGGAACAGATAAATCATTTTGAAGCAGAGTTATTTGTGATAAGTTATGCCTTCACTGTGCTTAAAAATATAATTTATTCCAAGTGTATTTCAGGAGTTTTCAGCTGGCAAGATCTCCCAGGCATTTTTCATGGTCATCTGGTTTCACTGCTGGAAATATTTTTCTGTGGTTACTTTCTGGCATATTTTAGGGGGTTTTTATCCTTTTTTTCTGTTGCCTTTGGGGCTTATATAGTACTATGGTGGTAACTCATAGAAGGGTCATCTGTTTTCACTCATCAGCTGGCTTCCAAGGGAAAAACTACTGCTGGAGAGCGGAAATGCCCTACTGCTGCACCTGGAAATGCGAAGAGGAAAATCAGTGAGTATGAATTCTGAGGTATAATATATCTGTGTAGCTGTGTAACTCTGGAGAGGTGTGGTCCAACCATGTTCTTCAAGTTCTGGGCACACTGTAAAGCTGCTGTTCTCTCCCATAAAGAGCAAGCCAGAAGCTTCTGTGATGGAATGAGCAAGATTTCAAGTGAGTTACTGCGTGGTCATTTTCTAATCTCATTCAGCTAATGATGTTCTGCAGTTGTAGCCTGATCTCAATCCCTCCTGGGAGCAGTGGCTTTTCATGAAGTTCACTGAATTAACTCTATGGATTTGCTGAAAAGCTATGTAGATAATAGTTGAAAATGGATAATAGGATGTCCATCTATAATTATTCCATAATCTGTGATATTCTAGTAATAGTATATAAAGATATTATTAAAAGCTAGTTTCATCTGTTTGAGTTTGTGAATTCTTAGCCATCACCAGGCATTTCCCTACCTTTTCCCTTCCCTTTTTGCAACGCTCAGAGTTTTCATGAGTGCAATAAAACAAGCAAACAGTATTCTGAAATATTGTGATTTTACCTAAACAGCAGTGGGATAGATCCAACTATTTGTAGACATTTATTAGATAAATGAATAAGCTTACTGTTGAAGATTGGATGAGTAGTTACTGTAACACTATCTAAATGTGTGGTGTTTGGCTGGCTAAATTGTAATAGGGAAGAAAAGTACTTAGGGCTTTATAAACGTGCTAACAGTAAGGTAATTCTCTTAACATAGCTGTAATTACCTGACATTAATGTGTATATTAGGAATACCTAATGTGCTCAGTGCTATAGATTGTCTTTTCAGTGCACTTACACTGCACTGTGCCTGGCAATTTTGTGCAATTTATTAGCAATGGTAATTGTATTTTTTTTTTCTCTAATGCTTAGTAAGAGAAACTAACTTTGCAGGAAGTTAAACATTTACTGTCATTATAACCCAGAGAATTAGTGATGAAAATTATTCTGCCTTTTTCTGGAGCTCTCCATTTGTATTCCAAAAGCACTCATGGCAAGCTGTAGCAGAGCAGGGGCCGAGTCACTGGTCTAGGAACCTGAAGACTGAGTAGCTACTTAGTGACTTGAAGAGAGCAACTTCCTTTTGCTTTGCTTTTTCCCTTCCTCTATTTTTCAAGTCTTAGACATGGGAAATTATGACATCAGTGATACATTAAGTGATGGCATTCTCTGCAGAATAGAGATCTTTCTAAAGGCAGGGTGTTGGTGGATGTCTTTCTCCATTCCTACAATATTGGATTTCGGTTGTACTGTTGTGCTGCTTAAATGAGTGTGCCTGGAGCAACTAACCCAGGCTGGTTCATTTTGTTCTGCAGTGGGGGACAGCAAAGTCTCAATTACAGGGTTTTGAGTGTGAGCTACAAAAGCCAAACAAGGAGCTCAAGCATTTCTGTGGATCTCTATGCTGTTGCATCTTTACTGTTAATGCTTTAGGCTAAATTAAAGCTAGTCTGGATGTCCCTGCATATATGCAGGTGTGTCTGCTACTGTGCTATGGACACGTTTTGAAAGACAAGTGCAGCCATGGACATCCTGTGCTTTGCTCCCCAGGCAGACACCACGTGGCTCCTGTTCATCCTAGTCAGCCTGGCAGAACATTAGCACTCCCTGCTGCCCTGACACACCCAGGCAGGGCTGGATGCTAACAAGCCAGAGAACCTCTTTGATAAAGATGTGGTTTCTCAAACCTTAGACACATTAGAAAAAGCACAAATGACCTTTTGTCTCTCTTCTCAAGGACTTAACAGGGGAATTCCTTGAGAACTGTTAATTTTGCAATAGACATTAAAATACTATAGCTTTCTTGGGAGAAAAAAAAATTAAAGGGTATTTTCCCTAACTCCAGGGCATTTACAGTGGCCTTCTCACTCTGTTTACTGGGAGGTTGCTCAAGAGCCTTGGAAAAAAGGTGCTTTACCACTGGCAATAGTCTTCACCTTCTTATACCAAGAGAAGTAGGTAGAACTATTAAAGCAGAGTGCTTTAGTTTCTTCACAGCCAGTTTGGTTTGGTACAGGATGTGTTACCTGTGAGAATGGCACAGGGATACATGTCAAAGCTCATGCTTTGGGTCTTTGCTTGTTTTACAGCTGATTATGAGCTCAATCAACTCCAGGAAAAACTGAGAGAGACAGAAGAGGCTATGGAAAAATTAATCAACAGAGTGGGACCTAACTGTGACAGGTATGCTTCAAATGATGGCATTTTAAGGAGACATTCTGCTCTGACTAGAAATTAAACTTTTGTACATTGGCTATGTTAAAATAGCATTTTTATTGCTCCTTCAAAATGCAGAATTTAGCTTTTACACATCACAATTTTTGGTCTGAAGTTTTTCTCTTTTCTGCTTCCATATCTAAAATAAATAATGTTTTTCCAACTTCATTTTCCTTAAACAGAATTGCAAATATCCCTACCCCTCACCATTGTACAGTGCCCTTTTTGGAAGATAATGACAGGTGTGTGTAAACAGGAGATAAAACATCTGCACTTAAAGCACATAAAACAGCCTGTCTTGTGTGACCCAAGTAATATTCTGAATGATTCCTAAGAGACCTATTTGGTTTATGTTATGTTCTACTTCTCTGGTTTATTTTCTAAGTAGAAATGCTGTTATAAACTATATAAGTGCCTGTTAGACTACCCATAAATACTTCTTTAAGAGCAGAATTGTATAATAATCTGATTCCATGAGTTAGTTCCATCCCATAACCAGTAAATCCATGCATTTGCTTCTACATATGAAAGGGGGGGGAAAAGGAGTAGTAAAATCGGGACTTAAAAAATTTATTATGTTCATTAATGTTTGCTATAAATCTGAGATCACTATTCTGCATTATAAAGAAACACTGTTGACAAGTCTATATTTTTCATGAGGACTGTAGACATAAGGACTGTAGACAACACTGCACAGCTGCAGTGTTGGCAGATTTAAATACCATGAGTATTAAGGTGACATTAGCAAGCAAAAGAGATATCTGTTCAGGTTGGAACACATTAGCTTTGTCTGGATCAGCCAGTGCCTGTTGTAATCCATTCTGTGGGAACAGTTCTGTGCTGAACTTGCAGGTTATGTTCACTCAAACTTCAGACTCTGTTCTTTTGGAGCCTGTAGTTTTGTCCCCTTTGCGCCATGCCCAATATCAGAGCTGCGCTTGTCTCAGCAAGACCAGGTGCCAGACCTGTCTGTGTTAGGCCAGGTTCCAGGGGGAGAACCCCTAAGCTGCCCTGGTTTTGCTAGTGAAACTGAAGGATGCTGTTTTGACTGGGGTCATCTTTGTTTTGGAGGGCTGACAAGGTGCTCTACAGATACCTTTAAGCTGCCAGAAGCAGGCTTATGAGCTGCCCAGATACTGTGCTAAATCAGAATAGGATATTTTTTGTTACTGAGAAAATGGGTTTAGGGTCTGATCCAGATTTGTTCCACTCTGTGTTATTGGCTTAGAGCCTCTATTTAGTAGAACTTCCCTTCTTTGTTCACCAAACTATTTATATAGATGGATCTAAAGGTCTCAGGGGAAATCAGATTCTGATTCTAATAAAGAATTTTGTGTATATCCTCTGTAAAGAGAAGGGGGAAAGCACCTCTAGATGGAGCAAATAGCTGTTTTTCAAATATACCCAGACTTAGAAGCTTTCTTAATCTGCACTGTGAACTTATCAAGTTCGGTAATACTGGATGAATGTCTTAAAATAAAATGCATGGTTGTAAAAGCATAAGTAGAGCAGAATGCAGGGATAAGTTTATTCAATCTAGATGTTGATAAGTTTAAATAAAAAGGAAACAGGAAGAGAACAAAAATTAACTTGATCTCTATTTATTAATATGTTCTGATCAAAGTGTAAGAATAAGAAACCTTTATTTTACCCATTGGTGAGCACTTTGGGACGCTACAAAGTGTAAGCATTATGAAAATAACTGTGTTGAAGCTACAAACACAGAGAGCAAAAATAATGACCTTTCCTCACACTGTAAATATTTTGCATCTGTTCTCTTGGTATTCAAAAGTGAATTATGCCCTGGTAAACCTTCCATGTGTGGGCAGTGAGATCTTACACATTGCCAACAGCCTACAGTAAGACTTCTTAGAGGCCTTAATGGAAGTAGAGATAGTGCATGGGCTTTGGTTTGTCCCTGCCAGCAGGGAAACTGGTCTTTTAAGCAAGGTGTCTGGAGGAGGAATGTTCTGAAATAGAGAGACCTTGTGTTGCAGTAAGACAGCAGCACTTTCTAACACGGGTATCCCATGAGTTAGGAATTTTCCTGTATGAAATGCTTGAGTGAGGCAGCTGCCTTGATTGATCCCATTATCTGAGCTCACCTGTCTCCCCACTGTGCTAACCAGACAAGCCTGTCTGCACCCAGGTGATACCTATTCAAATTAAAAACACTTGTCTATAAAGGGTGGATGCATGCAGCAGGTCTATTACAGCTTCTGTCAAAGACAGCTAGCTGATGTAAGCTGATGAGAGTAGTTCCTTTTGTCTGCCTCTTAACTCACATCTCAAATTCTACATCTGCATAACCCAGGCTTTTGAGAAGTTACTGCCTCACACCTTCACTTCTTCTGTGAAACAAACTTCCACCATGACTTGAGGGTACTCACTGCAACCTCTATATAGCGTTGGGACCTATCAACTTTTCAACCTGTGGGGCAAACTCCCCTTCAGGGGAAGTGCAGAGAAGTGATGTTTAACCTTGTGATTTCAGTCAAACTGTTTAATCGGAGTAGCTGCTCATGAACCCAGTGGGCCTGCTCCTGAGCTAAATTCAGTTACAAACAAGTGAGTGTGTGTGTGTGTGTGTGTATGTGCAGCAGTGCACAAAATCTAGCCCTGGGTCAGCACCTTTGATCACCATCAAACGAACCAGCAGTATGAAGCTAATCTTTTTGGTTTTAACAGTATGACTCTGCTGTCTTTCATGGAGTAACTGTCATGTCACCATCATTTCCATACATGTAGAGTATCAGAAAATACCTATTAAAGTGCTGCTCTAGTCATGACAGTAGGAGGAGGAAAAACTGAAGATGGATGATGCAAGTTTTCAAGTTCCTGAAACAAGGTTTAGGTGGATACCCATCAGCTAAATCGAAAATCATTTACTTGTGTCCAGCTCCACTCTTCCCATCTAACCCCTGAGAGTCAAAGAGCAGCTGTCTAATCTTGGAGATTATCTGTCTAGCTGATTGTCTGGAGATCACCAGAGATCATCTGCCTGACCTCCCATACCACTGTCAGTTCAACATTCTGTGTATGCCAAGGGCCAGTCTCTCTGAGAAACTAGGGGCAATAGCTCCTACCTAAGACAGTGAGATACAAAAGAGCTCCAGAGTAGTGCTTCAGTCCTCTGAGAGGCTTGAACTGGCACTTACACAGAGATCAAACACTTGCTCAATATCAGCTTGAAACTCAAGATCAAACAAGCACAACAGTCGGAACCATTATCACCCCTACCTTGAGCCAGTGTGTTTCTTATTCTGACCTATTGAATGAGTTATTTGAGCTCAGATCACCACCATCCAAATATTTTGATTTTTGTCCATAGATTTTTAGGAGACTGGTTTTTTTTCCAGAGAAAATAACATGTAATGATTACATGATCTTATCTGTTGGAAGCCTTTTTCCTACAACGGTAAGCAATTGTATTACCTGAGCAGTGGTAATTACTAGAATCAGCTGTGTAGAACCAGTCAAAATTATAGTTTGTTTTTAATCTGATAAAAAGCTCAGTCCTCTCCCACACCCCCTCTGATTCTGAAGGGCAAGTTAAAGTTAAATGTAACACCTTCTTTTCATTTTGAAATCTTCCTGCTTCTCCCCCCACTTCCCTGTTGGGCATCATTGTTGACTCTGTATGACAGAATGATCTATCCAGCTGACATATCTTAATGAGCCTTTGCAGATTTAATACCTTTAATGGTCATAATTAGGGATCATTAGACTCTTGAGACTAATGTCTGTGTGAGACATTTTGATCAGTCCCAAGTTGTTTTAAATGCAGCATAGGTACTGAATTACATTTCTTCCTAATGCATCAAACAGGGCCTGGCCATCTGATTCTCACCTCCCACTCTTGCAAAGGCCAGAAATTTCTGCCAGTGTCTTCTGTCCCCTAAGTCTTGCTTGTGTGTCATTTCCTTATGCTCTCCCATTGGCTGTGCCTGTCTTCTTTTACCTGTTTTAAGTTTGCAGGCTATCTGAAATGGACAAACCTTTATCCCAAGCCACAGTGCACACCACATGCAGATACTGAATAGTGATCATACTCCAGCCATACTTCTTCAGAGTGTTGGGATGAACCAAACAGGTTGGTTCAAACTCTGCTTGTAGTTTGTCATAATAGTGAACTGAATTCTGGTGTCTAATATTTTCTAGCAGAGCTCAAAATGTTACAACAGACCAGGAGAAAAGGTTACTTCAGCAGCTTCGAGAAATTACTAGAGTTATGAAAGAAGGCAAATTCATAGATGGCATCTCTCCTGAGAAGGAAGCTGAAGAAGCTCCTTACATGGAGGACTGGGAAGGTAAGCAAGAGCCTTTCTTACCATTAGTCTGGTGAGTAAAACTAAGTAAGGATTACCCTTTCAAATTGTTAAATTTATCCTTCCTTTCAGAAGTCAGTGTTCAAAACTTTACAAGAGGTGGTTTGTTTTCCCAACCATAAGAGAAAGAAAATAGATTTTGAGACACTGAGCATTTCCTGTAGCATAAACACTACACTATCTGCTGCCAAAGTGGCATATGAATATTCACATATGCTCCATCTGCTGCTGGGTCTTGGCTGCTCTAGGTTTATCTCTTTCCTGGGCTAGATTTCTTGCAAAATCCTAGAATCATAAAACCCTTGGAAATCAGACTCAGTTTGTTTTGGATAACTTACAGTTTTTACTTTTGATTAGTCATTCTTTCTTTGCTCCAGTGTTGTAGAAATCAACTCCAGGAACTGTCTTTTTCAAGTGATCTGTTTTCGTGTCCTTTCTGTTCCTTGGTGTTTATGTGTTACATAAATGTGTTTTCAAGCTATCCTACTTGAGCTGCTCACTATCATAATTTTAAACGCAGACTTAATTTCTTGCTTTTTAAGAACCTTTCAAAAATGATCCAAAACATACAGCACAAACAGTGGCCTTGAGCTCTGGTTTTGCAAGTCAAGTTTCATTTTTTAAAATGAAATGCACCAAGTCATTGACATATCTGGTTTTCCAACTAGATAAACAATGTGGTTTATAGCAAAAGTCTTCAAAACTTTAATCTGTCAATCAGTAGACAGAAACAAACCAACCAAACAAAAAAGGATCTGTTTAAAGATCTAAGACATACATTTTCACCTGTTAGGTCCCATAGCTCTCAGCAAAGCTCAGTCACTCCTGAAATTCAGAGTTGATACCCTTGCTCCCTAACAATAAGTGGAATTTTCTCATCCTCTCCCAAGAAATCCTGTTTTGCACAGTCTTGCCATGGGTTTAACACTGGGACATATACATGGCATTAAATATATGACACTTATTGGCAGTGCTAACAACTGTTCTGGCAAACTTGTGCATCCATTACTGAAGTCAGTACTACTTCTAGATGCTGGTAATACTTCAAGCTGCATATCACTTTGCTCCTAAGGTTATCCAGAAGAGACCTACCCCGTCTATGATAATTCTGATTGCTTCAAGCGCAAGCAGGATACCATCCTTGTAGATTACCCCGACCTGAGCCAGCCCTCTGCAGAAGAGCTGGCAGAAAGAATGGAGGGCATAGAAGAGGAGTATCTGTGCAATGAAGGCCTGCTTTCTGATCTCACCAGGGGAAGAGTCAGTCATGATTTAACGCAGAAAAAGGATGAGGTAACTGGCAACAGTGAAGAGGAGAGGGACCTTCGGCACAGCCAAAGCTCTGAGGAGTGCTGCTGTTGTTATGAGGATGATGATCCTGCTGTCCTAGCAGAGAATGCTGGATTGCACTCTGAAAGCTGCAGTGAAGCAGAAGAGTCAGCCCAAGAGGATCTGTCTTTGGAGTCAGAAAATGAAAATGCAGCACTGAGAAAGCAGCAAGCCAGTGATTCAGATGAAACAGGCACGCTGAGAAAACGCAACATGAAAGCACTTGGGTGGTAGGGTCATTAGTGGATGTTATTTAGATTCTGAAGGTAAAGTCATAAACTGTCATTCCTGTGGGTTTTGTTCCCAAAGATGTCTCTGTGTTTATCTCCCTGTACCAATTTCATTCCCATGGTAACAATCAGTTGCATCATCTACCTGAACTGCAAGCTGTTAAAGGACTGCTCTCAGTCTACTCCAAGTAATAGCATCTGTCCATCTTTGTGTCTCTGTAACAATGCTCTCACAATGTAAACACTTCTAAAAGCCACATGAGTGGACAGACTGAGTGCAAAGGATGTGAAGATGGACAGTTCTGGTTCTTCTGTAGAAAGAGGCTGGACAGATTCATACTGCTATGTAACGTGCCAGGTATACAGCCTGCCCTTATCCCATACCAGTGGTCTATCACATCTATGATGTCCCACAGCTGCTGCAGGTGGAGCAGTAGTCCAACCCATTGCCATGAGAAACAGAGATGCCATCTCAGGTCTACTTCAGCCAACAGAAAGGCAGACTCACAGAATTTTACCTATCAATACAAATATGTGCTTATGGTGTACTTCAAATTCCTGCTGCTTTTAAAGGTACGTGAAATTTCAAAGGTTTGACTGTTTTCATTTGGGCAAATTTGTGCATTTAATTTTGTGTAAGACATAATTGTAAAAGCATGAAAAAGTGGCTTTCTTCATTAAATATAAGATAGAGTTTTTAAGCGGCTATTTTCATGGATTAAGAAGCTAAAACACTGTAAGTCTTTGTGAATAACAAAGTCCATGCTCCAAAGTGCAATATTAAGACTACCACGGGCTGCATCCTAAGTCAAATCTGGTTTTTTGACCTTGCTATCTTCCAGCCTCCCTACTAAAAGGTCATTTTTGACACACAAGTTGAAGTCCAGAATTTCTTTATAGGCCCCTTAGCATAGGTAACTCCAGAATTTGGCTGTGTGAGTTTGGTGGGCCACCACAATCCTCACAGACACACCAAGCACACCAAGCTGCACTGGGGTGTGAGATGAAAAATAATTCTATCGCAGCACTAGTGAGGAAAACACAAATGAAATGAAAACCCAGTGAGTTTTCCTTTAACAGAGACCACCTGTTAGGACTCCTTTTAAAACCTGTGGCAGAGCTAAAGGCATTCATCACGATTAATTGTTCACTTTTAGCAGAGAATGTTCACCATTTGGAGAATTTTAGAATCATAGAATGGTTTGGGGTGGAAGGGACCTTCAAAGGTCATCTAGTCCAGCCCTCATGCAGTCAGCTGGGACATCCTTCACTAGATCAGGTAGCTCAGAGCCTTGTCGATCCTGACCTTGAATATCTTCAGGGATGGGTCCTCAACTACCTCCCTGGGCAACCTGTTCCAGCGTTCCAGCACCTTCATGGTAAAGAACTTGTTCCTAACATCCAATCTAAATCTGCTCTTCTCCAATTTCAAACCATTGCCCCTTGTCCTATCGCCACAGGCCTTTGGAAACAGTTCCTCTGCAGCCTTCTTATAGGACCCCTTCAGGGGGAAGGCTGATATTAGGTCTCCCTGGAGTCTTCTCCAGGCTGAACAACCACAGCCTGTCCTCATAGCAGAGGTGATCTAGCCCCCCTGACCATTTTTGTGGCCTTCCTCTGGACCCGCTCCATCCATCAGGTCCATGTCCTTCCTGTGTCGAAGGCTCCTGGCAGAATCACCTCTCTTGAACTGCTGGCCTCACTTCTGATGCAGTCCAGGATGCAATTGGCCTTCTGGGCTTCAAGCCCAGAACACATTGTTGGCTCATGCCCAGCTTTTCATCCACCAGCACCCCCAAGTCCTTTTCTGTAGGACTTCTCTCAATTTCATCATGCCCCAGCCTGTATTGATATTTAGGAGACGATATCTAGAAGACATCTTCTAGAGGAGCTTATGTGAACAAAAATCAAGATTCTCAAAGAACTTAACTTCTGTTAAAAAAAATCAAAATCATAGGTCAGAACATTAGCAAATCTGGGTCTTTGATAAACTGTAGAAGCTCAGGTGAGCAGCCAGTGAAAGCAGTCAGGCTTGTTAAAAGCACATGCTCCTTTACTTACAGTGTTTCCCAACTAGCAAATTAAATGGCTATACTTTTTATTAAAGCTAAAAGAAACAGCACATGTGTTGTTTAAATTAAATACCCTGATTAAACTAGATTGAAAAACCCACACAAGTGCTTAATTCTTCCTGGATGTTCATTAATGGTTACAGATCTTTTCAGGCTTTCCATGGGATCAGGGAAACAAACAAACAAACAAAAGTACAAGGTATAAGATCAGTGCTGTAAAGAGGGTTAGTTATCAAATAGTGTTTGGAAAACAGATAGACATGTAAGAATCTTATGACCTAAATCATTACCTTAGCAATTAGTGTGCATATGTTGGATTCCTTCCTCTTCCAGCTGACTGTAACTAAGGATATTGTGATTCACTTTGAGGTCACAGAACAATCTAGTGCAACAGCCTCTATTTAAAAGATTTTTACTGGCACATACTAATAAGAATATTGTTTCTAACCTCATGTATCACAAATGCTTGATAAGAGAACCCAGGGAAGAGAGAGAGGACTTCAGAAACATAGCCTTTAGGATGTAGGTGCTGAGCTTTGCAAGTACAGTTCAAGAAGCTAACTGTCCTGTAAATCAGAACTGCCACCCTAAGAATGCAGCAGGGTGAATCCTTTACGTATGCTCATCAGTATCTTGGTCAGAAGCTGAACAACCTTGAACTGCACCATGTGATGACTGCCCCCATGGAGGATTATGCAAGCAGAATTGAAGGCCACCCCACTTTGAAATGAGAACATATACACAGGGATTTAACACACTTTAATTCATAGACATTAACTTTATAGGTTTCACTGACTAGCTTTCTGGAGTGTCCCGTGACATGTTTGAAACAAGAGGAAGTTATAGATGGGAAAATCAGGGAGCTTAAAATGAAACAAGGAAAATGTAGCAACACAGATAACTGAGAAGCTGAAAATCATTTAGTACCTCTAAGAAAGTATTTGAAGTGACACCAAATGAAATTCATCCTCACGGACTTGTGCTGTGTAGTCCAAAAGACAGAATAAGCAGAGCTTTTGCAAACAGAGTTGGGTTTTAGAACAAAAAGAAAAGCAACAGCAAAGCCCCTTGTCATAGTGTTGCCAAATTCAGCAGCTTGAGAATCCACCACAGCTGTGAAGAGCTGTATTCCACAAACAGCTTTTTAAGACAACATTGTTAGAAAAATTGTGTCACTGATGTAGCTCTGCTTTAAACCAGAAGTTAGAATTACCAGTATATAGGTTTTGTGTATTTTCCGCCTACACTGTAAAACACTGACTCTCCAAATAAAATGGAGCCCCACTCAGGAAGAGTCAGTGGGCCTGATTGAAGATACTTGCCAAGGAACTTTGCAGTTCCTGACACTTGCACAGCACCCTCATGTTTGCTCTGGGCCATCCTGATGAATTAATGTGCACAACACTGTAGCAATGCTGACTTTGCAGTATTCCAAACTGAAGTGAAACTGTTGAGTCTTCACAATAAAGTTCAAAACAGAGACCTCTGTCTGCTAGTTGATCACCCACAGCAGTAGCTAGAATACAGGTTCAGGGACTAAGAACTTAGTTTTAGTGCTGGCTATAAAAATAACTCTTTGCTTGTTTTTTCTGTTTTCCTTTATAAGCTGCAAATCACAGTTTCACTGCCATTATAATGATGCTTACCTGCTGCTCCTGGGCTGCTTCTTGTGAGGCTTTACTAGCTGATGTGAAGTATTTGGTTTAGTTCGTGGATATTTAAGGCTGATACTTACACAGATTGGCCCCAAGATGGAAGAGACTGCACTAAGCATAAAAGAGTCAGCAGAAAGTGCTCCCCACCCCCACCAAAAAAACCCCACAAACAAACAAGTGGTGCCACTTTGGACCAGGTCCTCACACTTTGTCCCACATGTATGCAACAGGGTATCACAGGATGTTTCCTACTCTTCCAGTATTTAATATATCTGGTTGAAAGCAAAAGCCTTCTGTCAATCCAGGCACATAGGACTGAAAGTTAATGATTTTGCCTAGAAATCCTGTTTTTTTCTTAGTTGAAAAATTTCTATTTTCAGTATCAAATATCACATGTAAGGCAGCAGAAAATGAGGCAGACATGAGTAGAAAAACTGCTGTCTTTGTGTTTAGCACTGTAAGTACTGACCTTCAGAAATAAAGATAGTGGTGCACAGGCAGCAGTATCGTAAGGCAAACCCCAAGGAGAGCACACTGTAAGAGCTACATCATCTTTCCACAGCAGGACTATCAAGCACTGCTCTATGTCAGCTGAGAAAAGGCAGCTGCCTCTCAACCAAATCATCTTGGTACACTTACAGCTGCTTCACAGACTCTCTCCTCTGAGCTCAAAGTACATCTTGAGAGCATTTTTAAACCATTAAAAAATACCATGATGCTTAAAGAAACATCAGGATCAATACAGCTCTACTTCTAGCTGGTGAGGACAAGAGATTCTTCCTAGGGAAGAGAACAGGATTGTAATGATTACATCTTCTGATGTCCCCTGACTGGAATGAAAAACCTCCTGTTACAAGGTACAAACTTGCTTGAAGGCTGAACTTCATATAGCCTGAGCAGTGCCCAAAGCCCAGTGTCACAAAACTTTACTGTGGTTTTGTACTTGTGAGATTTTCTGCAAAATAAGCCACCTCATGATGTAATTTTCCAAGACATCAAGGCTAAACATCTGATAGAATTACACTTGCCTGGACAGTAAGGATAGCCTTAAAAAAAAACAAACAAACAAACAAAAAAACAATCAAAGGGAGTGAAAATGCTCCTGCTGTTATTTGGTAAGTTAACATATGTAAGGTACATGATGTCTTATGTGATGTTTGAGAGTGCCTAAAAGAATCAGAAGTGCAGTCCTGTTAGGACTTTGGAAATCCCATCACTTACTGTGTCCTGATCACAGTGACAGATGCCTGCAGCCAAGTCTGTGTAGGCCAAGCTGAATTCTGCTTGCACAGCTGGAGCTGCAGCATCAGGAGCATACTGCTCAAATGAGAGCTCAAACTTCAAGATGAGCTTAAGAAGAGGAAATTTTGAACGAATAATTTCCTTGCCATTTTACCCAGTCAGCTAAAAACATCTGTAAAACTATTTATAAACTACATTCTGTTCCTCTGAGGGCATTCATTTTATAAGTTAGTGATATTTCTAATGGCATTGTGCCAACTGGGATAACCTCAGCAAGAAGCCACAGACACAGGGTCAAATGGGAGAAACAGATTCCATTGTAAACATCCCATGTGAGGATAAAGGTAGCCATGAATCATGAGACTGTTTTTAAATCAGATGTGTGTGACAGTCAGTGTCTGCTGTAACAACAGTGCTGAGCAACTGAGTCACATTCAAGAAAGGAGACAAAACCAACCCAAAGGTACAAAAAGGGAATTTGCAGCCCAGTGTCTTGAGTTTGCTACAGAAAAGGCTAAATAGGCAGCTCAACCTCTGCAGTGTATTCAGGAATAAGTTTTAAAACAACTGATGGTGCAAACTAAAACACAGCCAACAACACATCATTTGGTGAAGAAAAATCTCTCAGATGGATTGCCCTTACATTTTTCCCTGCACATTTAATGATCAAAAGTGATAGTAGGTAAAAAACGCAATGCTCACTGAAATAATTGACTATATTTCCATAGAACCCAACAGATCTGACCCTAAGAGACTGGTTAGCTATTCAATTCCTACATCCCTAGCAGGAAACCCTTCATATATTACTGTGGTTTCTTCAGTGAGAATTAAATAGGATACTTAGCATGCCAACACCACCTGCCACCCACCAGCCTCAAAAACACTCCTGAGAAGCCTCTCAGCAGACCAGGGACAGACACAGACAGGTCTGAAAACTCTTATTTCAATTCAGTTCTTTGGAGCTGAGGCACAAAGAGCTTACAAGATTTTTGCACAAGGTCACAGTCAGTGGGGATTAAAGCCCAGGTGACCTATCTTCAGGCCAGCTGTTGGATAGCCTAAAAGGCTAGGCTGATTTTATCACAGATTTGTGACTCCTCAGCACTTTTTTTGCAGGCAGGGACTACTTAAGCACAGAGTAGATGCAGGAGTATTTACCTTGCTAGGCTCTGACCCACAGGTAGGACTTCATTCCAGTTGTTGTGCTAGCAGGCTTTTGTCAGAGTAATTTTCAAACTGCTGTTGTAGACCTAAATAAAACCATGATAAGCTCTCAGTGTTGAGCCATCCAATAAGAGTAATTAAGAAGGGGTTTTCTCAAAAATGCAAGCATAACTTTTCTGAACTGTATCCTCTGCCTAAACCAATTTAGCAAACCAGTGTACTGGTTCCATTAAACAGGTTCAAGAGAGCCAGCAGTTCATTCAAGTCTTCTCAGTGAAGGCAGGGAGGAACATACCCTGACTGAAAAAGGGGAGTTTGAATTTTTTAGGCAGTTAAATAAAATACAACTTATAAAATAACTTTTAATGCATTTTCATCCAATACACAGGCATTTGTGAGTATCAGCTACTGAGCTATGTAGTTCACAGCAAAATACCAAAATATCTAGATAGTTGTGCAACAGAAAGAGCCCTGGAAGGTACATTTCACACAGGGAGAGCAACAGACCTGTTTTCACTAAGTAGCACGTACAAGAGAGGCCTGCATCTACAGCTAGAGTAATTCTAGAGCAAAGCTGATATGTATAAAACTCTTTTAGTAACCAAAATGAGGCCTTCTGAGACATCTGAGAGCCATCAGTCTATAATTCTAATAAAGGTGACATGTGCTGGCCTTATTTGCCCAGCAAGGATATTTCATTGGTGAGTACAAGCTTCTCTAAAATCAGGGAAAATCTTGCAAATGATGTTTTAGGAGAGCAACAGGATAGTATGGGGGAACTAGTTAGGATACCACAGAATCAAACCCCCTGTGATGCATGCCACATATCAGGAGAAACTCTTTCTGCCCAGAACACCAGGCAAACCCCTGTCTTATCCTACCACAACAATAAAAGAGAAAATACTCTGATACTGGTCTAGAGGGGTCATCTCTTCAGCACAAGAATTCTTGTTCAGCTTGTGCCATCCAGTCCTTGACATATCCTTATGTGAAATCACTCATAAATTAATAATAAAATTCGTAAAAAGCTAAGATACAAGAATTTGGGAGTGATTTTGCTGTACTAAAGACTAAGTTAGTTTCCTCCTTTTTTAATGGGCAGCACTCAGGTAGGGGTAAGCTTTTTACAGGTAGGAAAGTATACTCAGTACTTCTAGAGACTTCACTGATGTCTCTGCTTGTTGAAAGTCCCTGCTTCCCCTTACCAAAAGGGAGCAAAAAACCAGAAAGCTCAAACTGATGGCATTGGTTCACCATGACTGGTAAAACTCAGCGGTGTCTACAATATTTTTCAATGCTGCAGCTATCAGAGTTTATTACAGAGCCCTTCCACTAAAGCTCCTTCCATTCCAGTAACCCATGAGGACAGCCAGCTGGGAAAGGCAGCACTACATAAGGCAACTTGAATAGTGAGAGTCTTGCCCAGGAACTATTACAGAATCATCTTCACAGACTTCTTAGCATCAGAATTCACAATAGCCTGCAACATTACTATTTTATGTGCCATATATTATCCTACAACAGGAGTGGGGGGATGTCTATCTAAAAACAAACCTCTGTTTTAGGGCACCAACACGCAATCACTTTCAACCTTCTGAAAAAGGAAAAATAAGGCAGCACTACAAAGGCAATCTGTCTAACAGACTGCCTTCAGGCTTGTGGACAGTTCTGCTCATTGATTTGCAGCCAATGGTTTGGAAACTCTGATTATGGAATGTTTACTTGAGAAAAATTCTGATTACATTTTTAGGTAAGTTTTTTTTTTTATCTGCTACCTTTTAATGTGTTAATTCACTCTACTGAAAAGCCAAAGGGCCAAATTCACCCTTCTGATAAGGCTTCTATTGTAGAAGCATCACTGGATGAGCACCGAAGGCATTATTCATCTGTGGAGAGATCACTGAGTAATGTTGTCAAAATAAACACTTTTGAGTTGCACAACCTTGAAGAAAAGATAAAGGGATTGTGAAGAGAATGAGAAGGAACAGAACATCAGAGATGAAGAAAATTAGATAAAGTGCCAGGAAGAAACTGTTTGATGTAAATGGAGTGACAAGTTATATTAAGAACTCTCATTAAAGCATGCAGTATTTGCCTATAAGCAATTCAGGCAAGGAATTTGTTTACAACTCTCTGCCAAAATCAACAGCAGCTGCAAAAAAAAAAAAAATCATCAATACTGGAATTTTAAATAATATTAAATCTACTGTATCTAAACACTCACTAGGACTATGTGAAGGAAATACACAGTTCAGTGCCATTATATTGTCACATGAAGTAAACAAGGTTATGTCCAGTTGCACATGGACATGCAGGCCCTGCAGAAGCTACTACTGATAAGAGCATGCTACTACCCAGCTACTCCTTGGTTACTTTAGCACGCATGGTGCCAGGATTTTACTGCTGTGCCAAGTTTGCACAAGCCTAATTTTGTGAGGATAGTGTAATCTCAGCTATGCCTCTATGTTAAGGTAGAACATGCTGTGACTTTATCAAGTTAGGAAAACAAAATTCGGAGATGTGCTAGGAAGCTTGTGGTAGCACCTTGCATTGAAAAGCAGGAGTGACTTCCACCAGAAAATATCCATCAGAAGACTAAAAGCAGCTGCTTCTGGAGCAGATGGTGATGGGCAAATGCAAAGAACACAATACCTCGCTCAAGGACAGTGAGGAATCAGTATTTGGGCAAAGGCCACTAGAAACAAATCCTATTGTAACTGGATTAGCTTTAATGAGAGCTCCTCATGTTAACCTCCTCAGGTTAACATCCCCCTCTAGTGATCCCAGTTTATGGTGGGGAGTTTTTTTTCTCAGCAGCTCATTGGCTGATACCCCTCTGTGATTCTGTTAAGATGATGGGAATTTGAGTCACCCTTTCCTCCTGGCATGCTTACAGTTTAAAAAAAATACCTGTCTGGGAAGAACATGCAGTGAGAGTGAAGTCACACAATGTGCTGGCAGCAAAACTGTCCCAAGAAGCTGAATGCTCTGCCTTTCCCCAGCCCCTCGTTCTCACCCTTGTGCAGGAGTTCACTGCACACGAGCTTCCTTTTCGTGCCAGCTCCCTGTGGGGCCATGACACAACTCAGGCCATTGTTAGCATCCACATTAAAAATAACTCTTCCTGAAGGAACTCCGCTCCTCGAGCCAACAGATTGTGAATTTGCACTGTAAGACACTTAGTTCCTTTGACACAGTGTTGTGCACAGAGAGAGGCAGAAAACTATGTCAGGTGCCACTCTCTCAGGCTTTAGAGAAAACAGGTGACTGGTGAGCCACTGAATTAAGGCCAAGCAGACTCAATGGATCCCATGCTGCAGAGCTCTTGAAATCCACATCACACCTAAACACCAGCAGTGGGAACTCCCTCCTGGTTTTGCAGTAGTCTAAACAAAAGAAATCTGGTTACCATTGGAGCTAGTTTTTGAAGAATGACATCAGGTAATGAAAGGCCTAAGAGCCTGCTCTCTTAAAGTCCAAAGTCAGTTCACAGATGGAGACGTGAAGTGGTGGGAAACCACCAACTACAGAGAAAAATAAAGCACCCATGTGCAATGCCAAGGTATCACACTGCAGCTCATGACTCATTGTTTCAATAGTTCATGAGGGAACTGCCTGCTCAGTTCTCTCAAACAAAAGGTGGCTTTCCATTTTATGCCACTGTGTGGAAGGGCTTCCTGCAAAAAGGTCTGAGAAAAGGTCTGTTATTTAAAGATGACATTTGACAGGCTGAGTCCATCAACATAACACTGTTCAAAGCCAGCAATTTTTTTCCCCATATATATATATATGTATATATATAAAAATTTAGAAAAAATGCTGGGGATTAATTATGTCCATCTGAAATTGCCTTTTCCCTATACTGGGAAGGAGACCTGAAGGCAAATGTGAAGAAGAGAGCATATTTCTTTTATTAGGTAGAGTTACACAGTCCAAACAGCACAACCTCTCCTTATGGCCTGTCCCCTATAGTCAAAAAGGGATTGACGGCTATGAGACAAATAGATCTGATCTCATTTTCTCATTATGTAATCTTTGGTTGTGCAATGCAAGAGTCTATAAAGAATAAAAAGGAGGATCTGAAGACAGAGTATAAAACACAACTACTCCTTCACTCGCATTTCAGTGCCCTTCTGGTGAACTACATGTGAATTCTGTAACTGTGTGCTGTTCAGGATAGCATTGTACAGAATGATGGCAGAAAGGCTCATTTTTAAAGGTGATTGTTACAGTGTGCTTTCAGTTGCAGTTCTTGGCTTGTGAGATGTTCAGAAGAGAAGGGAATGGCTTGTTCTTTGCTTCTGTTATGAAATGGTATTTGTTTACATATTGCAGATAAATCAGAAAACCAAAAAGAAAACCCCAGCCTGTTATAAGGTATTTTCTGCCCTGCCAGTGTCTCATTTGTATGCAGCATACACTAGATTTGCCTAGAAGGATTTAGCTCAGTAGCTGGCACGTTTACATTAGGGAACAACATACACAGTTTCAATCGATACCAAGTGTTCTTACAATGGGAAATAAATATTAGAAGTGGCTGTAGCTGAAAGGTCAAAAAATACAATCAACAAATTGTAAAATCGCAAAGGCCAGACAAATTTAATAAAATAGTTCCATTTACCTTCCTCAGCTTTACACAGTCTGTTCAAAATAGTAAGATTCTCTGCAGAGAGCCTTTATCCAACTGTTTATATCACTTCATAGAAAATATGTGTCTGAATTCCCAAGGATATAAATTCCCAGCACGCTCAAGCCAAATTCAACATAAGTTATGCTTTCTTGGCATCTAAACATTTCCCTTTTCTTTTTCTGTACTCCAAATACATTTTCATTTGAAACAAATTAAAAAGCCTGTAGATGTTAAAACATAATGACAGCTTAGAATTCAAGTGACTTGTGCAACATTGTTTTTTGTGCTTTCTACTTCTCCGTTTCCTCCTACTGCAATTACAATTCATCATGCCCTACCACGTACACAACAGCAATGCATCAAGTTCAGTCCCATATAGGTCTTCTACCTTCAGGCTTGGCTTTCTACTACATGAGATCCTTGCACATTCCAAAAAGTGCATCTTTTCTTGTGATCTTTCCCTTACGTTGGATGATGTGAAGCTCTGATTAGTCGATGTAGGAATGCAACCTTGAGGTACGATTGCAGCCTCGGAATAATTCTTAAATGTAAAAAGAAATTGTCTGAGCCTGCACACCCCTTCTGGATTTAAAAAAGACACCATTGTCATGGTGCTGCTAGAGCCACGGTACAGTACCTCATGGCACGGCTCTGTGACAGAATTGAGGACATGATACAGAACTTCTATTTACACAAAGTGATGCCACATCCAGAAAAAATATGACAGAAAAAAAAAAAAAAGGAAAGTATTTTTTCCTGAAAGTCCTGAATTTTTAGAAGATTCCTTTGACTTTCTCTTCAGCAACAGACTTGTCCTCCACAACTGCACTTTCCCTGACCTGTTTAGCATGAACCGAATGTGACACCAGCAGGAATTGGGAATCATATGGCAAACTGCTTCCTTTGGGAGGATGCTCACCCATGCCCTTTTACTCACAAGCCAGCTTGCTGTCAAAACTGGAAAGGGCAATAGCAAAGGCTTGTAGTGCGCACATTGGGTAGTTGTAGTCCATGGTGAACACATCCTCAGCCACGCGGCCAAACTGCATCACTATATAGTCAGCTGCAAGAAAGGTCATGAAAGGTGACAAAGCATTAATTTTGTTTGCTGCCCTTATTAAATAATTATGCATGCAACATCATCTTCTGAGCCAGTTCAACAAAACACAAACTGTGCTCACTCCTCAAGCTCTGCAACACGTATGCAAGTGGGTGTGCTGAGACCAGAGGGAGAAGCAAGGAGAGTTGAACAGCTGAGTGATGAAGGATTGCAAGACACAGATAAAAAGTGGGTTCTGTAAGCAGAGAGAAAAAATTGCTTCTGTGCAGCTTGCTCAAACCTCTTATATAGATCTAGTACCAAGCTTCACATGTACCAAGAACGAATTAATTCTCTTCCTACTTAACTTCAGACAAGTGGACAAGCAAGGACAACAGGGGAAGAGAAGACATAACTGTAATCTAGACTTAATCATGTCTGGTTTATCATATTCAGAAATTCTTCCTCTTTTCCCCTTTTGTACTCTGTCAGCAAGAGGAAATCTCAGCCTCATTCACAGTTTGAACTGTTCAGTTGCAGAAGCAAGTGGAATTGTTTCACCTTATAAAATGCAGCAAATGCATACAAGAGTTCCTCAAATTCAATGTTGCTCTTGGAGGGTGGCACAGCCACTTTCATCAGTTTCCACTCTTCCTCTACGGTCTAAGCATAGCACTGGTACAGCCCAGTGTGCTCCAGCACTAGTGACTATGCCTGCCTGAAGGCAGTGTAAAGTAGGGCAGCATCACTCCACTTGCACACGTGTCTTTAACCCTGCTCCTAGAAGTGTACTTAAACCTGAGAATAAAAGGGGCTGGGCATTGCTGGCAGAGAGCAGCACGTCAGTAAGCTCCCTGTGATGGTGTGAAAGGCAGTCCTGACATTTTTGGGGTGTTCTGATGGGCTAAGGATACAAAGACAGCAATGGCAATGTAAATGTGCAGTGGGACCTGTCTGAGTGCCACTGTCTCTGGGCAGCATAAGGGTGCCAGAGTGAAGCAAAACACTAAGGCAGGATTGTGTGACGTAAGTGCTTGAGCAGAGGGATACTGCCCCATGGTCCTGCTGACTGGGAGTACCACAGCTCTGAGAGCAGGAAAGACTCCAAAGTGTTCCTCAGTTCACAAGCTGAGCAGCCAAGGGAGAAAACTATGATAGCACATAACAGAATCAGTTGCCTCAAGCGCGAGCATTTGAACACCCAACTCGCATCAACGTCTCAGCCACATGGCTGAGTTGGACCCATGCAATAAATTAAACCTGCTCAAGTAACACCAGCAAGAGCAGAATCACTGTCAGGCTGTGCATGCAGTACTGGTTTTGCACTCTACTGACTGAGAGCTGTACTTACGATCATTGTCATGAATGATTTGGAAGTTTTTCACTGAGGCCTGTGTGACTCGCCCATGGAAATTTAAAACATAGGACTGGGTGTCATCATTCCAGACTGGTGTTTTGTTATGCAGCTCAATCACACTCTCTGTATTTTTGTTCTGCCATCTTGCAAGAAGTGTCTCATGTTCCTGTACGCACCACAGATACACAATTCAGTTGAACACTCTTGCGAGACGAAAGATAAATTCACCAAAACCCCCAAAACCTTCATAAATACTAGCCCAAAGATTAATTGGTCACACTCAACTCTCAAAACAGCATCACAACAGCGAGCTCTGAGTCTAATGTGAATGTGCATTCACATTCTGGATCCTTTCCAGAGCTTAGGAAAGGTTAGGTGCATCTTTTGTTATCAAAAGACACTATTTGCAGTGCTTTTGTGAGTCATACATCCCATTATTCTGCAATTGTTCAAATACTCTGGTTTTTTAACCTCTAAACCTTCAGAAATGCAAAAGCCCCGAATTTCACTGAAAAAGAATGCAAACAATTTTTACTGTTGGCTGATGGTATGACTTACATTTCGTGGTCTGATGGAAACTCTTTCATGGTCCATATTCATTCCTGGTATGATCACACTCATTTTACGAGGTCCTTTAAACCCCAAGACGTTTGTTTCCTAAAAATATTTAGAAAAGAGTTCATCATCTTCTGTATTTTTAAAGTTAATTTCTTCCACAGAGAGGCACAGTGACAGCCCAGGGAACTTATTTGTTAGTCAACTCAGAAAAACATCTTGAAACTCCTACCTTCACTGGCACTGCCAAACACTCTAGCTTTGTCTTAGAAGCTCCAACAACAGGAAAAATGGAAATAGAGAGGTTTCCAAAAATGCTCCTAGCACTGGCTGCCAGCAACCTGAATACATTTTTGTTTTTTTGTAAATCCCTTTGTTAAAAAAAGGATATGAACTAACCAGATTGCTTGGCTACTGCTAGCTCCCAAAATAAAGTAGCTATAATTTAAAAATCATAAAATGCAATCACACATTTTGATGAGAGACAAAATTAAATAGATGGAACCGACTCCCATTTATTCCAGAGCCAGCAGAAAAGCAAACAAGAAGAAGCTGCCAGGAAGAGCATCTGTTAGCAGTGCTGTGGTTTTCAAAGTCTTCAGATATGTTATGCTTAGAGATTATCATGGTAAAAAACAAACATATTAGCATGGATGTTAATTTTCAAGCTATGAAGGCAGGGAAAGTAAAGAAGTAACATAAGCAGCAAAAATAAATCCATGGAAGGTACAAGTTCTTCTATTAAACATGACTTGATGGCTTTCTGACCAGCTTTTCACAAAAGTTGCTCTAGTATTGCACTGACCTGTCAAAACTCAACCACTAAAACCTGATCAGGACTAAAGTCTTAATTTTATGTAACATTTTCTTCCACTCAGTGGAAGTGGAAGTGCCTGTTTTAGCATTAATTCCAGTAAATGAAACAGTGACACCTCTGAAGGTCCACCTCCTCATGGTCTGTGCCACTTTTGTTTTACTCAGTCACAGATTTTCCCCCTCTACCTTTCCCCAGTGAAAGGGCTGTGGACACACATTAAGGCATCTCAGGTGGAAAGTTCCCATTGGCATATTCCCAGCAACATACCACAAAGTGCCAAGAACTGGACACCCTTGGGCTCCAGCTGGTGTGGCTCTACCACCAGGACATTTAGAAGTGACATGTTCACTTCTTTCTGCCTTTATATATTTAATTGAAATGTCTTGATTGTAAAGAAAATTAAACATTTAAAAACACCTCTACTTTTGCAAGTAAAAACCCACACATCTCAACTCACTGGTAACATCTGAAAATACCCACCTCAAATTTACTAATGCAGAAGTTTCGTCATCCATCAGACCTTTGAAATATCTTTGGTTGCTGCACCAAATCACCTGAGGATTTTATACAACTCGCTAAAGATCTTAATGCATGCAAGAAAATTTCCACTGAGTTACTTCACCAAATACTATTGAAGCAATCCAGGTATATTCATACAGCTTCATAACTGCATTAATGGGAAGATTCCACCTCTTTTCTGCATCATTTATGTCATGGCCTTTGGCAGAGTAAACCAGTATTATCAATTCAGCTGGAAGTGTATACTTGGATCTGGATCATGGTGAGACTCAAACGAAAATGATTGCCAGCAGATTTTATAAGAGAGAATCAGCACAGCAGAGCATGATTTCTAAGAAAAGATTCATCCTTATGCTTATTTCCCACTAACTACTGCTCAGTTTGGTCTTCTCTGTAATGCCTTAGAAGCTTTTCTTCTCATCAAGCTGCAATTATGCTGTGTACAATGAATTTAGATGCTGACTGGTTGAAGATGTTGCTGAATCACTTCCCTCCCAACAAGCAGTGTTACCACTTTGAAAAAAACAGGGTTACATTCTTTGGATTTACTCAGAAACACTAAAATCAGTACTTCTGCTAAATGATGAGGGAATGGTTCCTAGCTGCACATTACATCAGTCACCAGTTATATCAACCTTTTCATTGGCAAATGCTACCCTTTTGCTCCATCAAGGTACAGAACTGAAATTTTACACAGAACAGATGAGGAAAACACTTGGGACAAAAGAGAAGCTTTAATTAAAAGCAGACCTCTCCAATCTACCTGCATCCAAATAAAATGAATTCTCCTTATCTCCTGTCTCCTTCTCTGCTTCTCTTTTCTTTCCCTCCTCAACTATTTCATGTGTGTAAATTCAAGACTACATTTGGCATTACATTTGGCCAAACTCTGGTTTCACACTATTTTAGTGCCACTGACAATCTTGGATTACATGAGAACTCAGTGTTTTTAGCTGGCAGATCCCTTTTGACTCAACCAGCATGCCAATGACTTACATCAGCTGAGGACTTGGCCCAGCATTGCTTAGAAGCTGCACCCTGTGCCCTAGCTCCACCAGTATGCTGTTCTGTGCACAGAAGGTACAGGTGTCACAATAAACTGGATTGAAGGAACGCAGAGCTGCTCCCCAGGGCTGCTTCTAAAATCTCACACGCTTTCAGAAAATGCTGTAAACATTTTCCACAGTGGCAAGAGCTGCCATGAGAGAATCAGCAAGGTGTGTATCCCAGCAGCTCCCAGGAGATTCACAATTTAACTGTCACAGTTTTCTTTCAGCCATTTCCCTTTCTGGATGTGATCTACACAGCTGTGTCTTGTCCTTAGTATCTTCTGTAGAAACTATCACTCCATAGAAAGCCCAGAGCACAGGACCCCCTGCACTGGAGCACAACACCAGTGATGGAGACCTGAGTAGTTTTATGGCTTTACTGAAATCTGAGTCACACCTCTGATAATCAGCTGAGATCCCAGCTTGCAGAATCTGATAGCAATTGAATTGTGAGGTACTGTAGAAATAAAAGCATCCAGCACAGAAAACCCTGCTACAAATGGTGGAGTAACTTTGCCAGGCGATTCTGAAGGCAGCCATTAGGTGCTGCTGCAGGGTTATTAATACACCAGCTGGCCCTGGTGGGAGGAGAAAAACCCTCACAGCACCTGATAGAGCTCTATCCCTGCACTAACTTCATTCCTGTTGCTTGAAGCTTGCCCTAAGGTGAGCTCCACGTTGAGCGTTCTCAAGATGTATATTGCAGTCAACAACAGATGCATTACCAGCCTCTGCCTGTATGAACTAGACCTGCAGAGATGATCCAGCAGCAAGGCTGAGGGAGCTGGTGGAAGCAGGTACTTGAGCAGATGAGCTGGGAGGCACTGAGAGGCACAGTGGTGCTTTCAAATGATTGTTTATATTACAGTTTTTGCTTCAGGAATTAAATGTTATTTTAGGCCAAGGGTATATTGGGAGGCCTAGCTGTTCAGCTAGGATCAGAGAGGCCTCCTCCAAAATGCCATCACAAATGATCATACTTTAGTGCATTAATTCCATATGCACAATTCCTTCCAGCTCAGGAGGCTCCCTGAGTGATGTCTCCAGGCTCTGAAGCATTCTACCCCTTCCAGGGGGTTAGGAAGAAGCTCCGACAACTTCCGACCAGAAGTATGAACTGTGCAGCCTGGTTCTCTGCACATTTTTCACCTCTACTTTCCAATGAATTTCCTGGTTTCTCTAGTGAAGATCAGCAGTTTACCCATGCTTATAAATAACTAAGGGGCAAGTGTCAAGAGGATGGGGCTGAATTCTTTTCAGTGGTGCCCAGCGATAGGACAAGGGGCAACACACACAAACTAGAACACAGGAAGTTCCACTTAAACATAAGAAAAAAACTTCTTTACTTTGAGGGTGCTGGACCACTGTATCAGGATGCCCAGAGAGATTGTGGAATCTCCTTCTCTGCAGACTTTCAAAGCCCATCTGGACAGATTCCTGTGCAACCTGATCTAAACAAATCTGCTTTTAAGAGTGAGGTTGTTCTAGATGATCTCCAGAGGTCCCTTCCAACCCCTACCATTCTGTGATTACATCAAAGTATGAATGCTGATTTACATAATCATAAGTGAGAAGGAAATCCAGTGTGCTATTTCTGCAAGTGAACTGCCCTTTCTTGCATGTTTTGCCTGTGAGCAGTACTTACATAACAAATAGCAGCTAGCTCTTGACGCAGGATACTCGCCTCCAGGCTTGATGTTGTTTTCACTGGATTTACTCCATTGTCATAAACTGTAAACTTAGTTCCCATAAGATTTGATCTATCAAAAAACCAGAAATTCCAGTCACCATTTGTCACTAACATTGCCTGAGACATCTATCCTTCACTGCTCTGCCCCAAAGGAAAGAGAGAGAATATAGAGCACAAATAGTTGTTCATTTTAATCCCAACTAAATGGCAGCTTCTGGATTAAAGGCCATAACACAAAGGTAAAGGTACAGTAAAGCAGAGTATACTAAAGGTTCCTTATCATTACACTCATGACATCTTGCAAACCAGCAAATTCAAGAAAGCAATGAGGAGACACTCAGGTAAGGCTAGTTTGTTTGTTTGCTTGGTCTTTAAAACAAGTCTACTCTCTACAGACTACATGCTTTCTTACCTGACTGGTAACTCCATTAGAATACAGAGAGAGATTTTCATAAAGTTATAAATAAGATCAGCCTTTCCTACTGACATGGAGATGACACCAAGGAATGCAAAATACAACTCAGAACATACTAAACCCACATGACGTTTTTAAGGCCAGGCTGGATGGGGCTCTGAGCAACCTGATCTAGTGGAGGTGTCCCTGCCCATGGTAGGAGGGTTGGAACTGGATGATCTTTGAGGTCCCTACCAACCCTGTGATTCTGTGATCCTTATTCTGTGTCTGCACTGCACGACATTGCAAGATCCACACAGGCAAAGGGCAATTAGCAGCACAGCCCCTTTCCTCAGGCACACAATCTAAATACACATTGAGAGGCTCCACATAGCTATCAACAGACTGAGGTTGGATGGGGTGACAGATAAAAGAAACGTGGTGCTGAAAGAATTCCACTACTTCCAGATAACTCTAATGAGGATCTGAAGAAACGGGCAAACCCAAATTTTCAGGCTATGTAGCAGACAGGACTTCCATTCTAAGGTGCTCATATCCATAGGGGCTAGACACAATCTACTTGTACACTTCTAAAAACCCCATCAAGACAAACTGTGTTCAACCCTTGAGAATCTGGCCTTTAAACATTCGTTCTAATAAACTTATAATAAATATTACTCTTTTTAATATTATTTTTAGTAACTAAGCATTACTTTTTATTAAAAGTGATCTTGTAAGTACTTGAGACATTTTGAAAACATGAATTGGATACTGATGGAGCTTTAAGACCATTATCACATGATGTAGTGAAGCCTTTAATGAAATCATAGTGGCTTACAGGCTTCTTAATTTCAAATGAAGTTTATAATATAAAGAAAATTCTTAGATGTAGCAGTGTTTACCTCAGTTTTCCAATAAAACTCTCTCCACCTCGAGACAGGTCAGTTGGGTCTATGGAGATGAGGTAATTAGAGGTTTTACTCTTCTTTCGTTTCCTTCCAGCTAACAAAAACACCTAAGCAGTGCAAAAAACCAAACATATTTGAGAATGCCAAAGGAATTAGCACACACCACTCCCTGCTTTGATATAAGGAAACCATAGGCAATTTTTTTATCTTCCAGCATCATTAGCAAAGTAACAGAAGGTCTCCTGAGGCTTAGCAAAACCAGATAAAAATCTGGAAAGGCAAAGTGACTTCTCAACCACTGAGTCCATTATTTACGGCTTAAATAATTAAATCTGACCTATTTTATTGACTGTTTCATTCTAAGTTGCTCTGGCTCTTCCAGTTGAATTGGAAATAGATGCTTTTCAAGGCCAGAGGATGCAGAGAGCCCCAGATGCTGACTATCACATAAAGGTGACATGCATGGATTATTTAAGACTAAAGTTTAGACATGTGAAGAAAGGCAGTAGAACAAAGGGATACTATTGTTTTGCTTTTGCAAGACCAAAGGGTAGATCTCAGTGAAAGTGAAAATATATTTAAAATATAACATTGTATTTTATTTGCAAGACTTCTTCAGACTTCTAATAATGTTTGTTTGTTTTTAATATTCAGATGCAACTGGTATGCCATTCAAGTTATTTTATGACCTTTTTACCATGCTCCCTTTCCAAGTGGAGGTAATAAGTAGGGTACATCCCTCGGTCCATTCCCTTCTTGTCTCTTGTGATTCTGCATTTGACAGTGACACCCTGTGGAGCAGGTCTTATGGCAAATTCCTCCAGATCATCAACATCTATGAGAGGCTCATTTGTGGAAGGACTGGGGGCTGAGGCCGCTTCCTAAAACAGAAAGCAAAAGTCAGGTTTCCTCCATTTTGATTTACAAGACTACAAGTACAAAGGAATAGCATTTGTCAGAAGCTGCACTTGAAAAAAATAAAACCTATAGGCATATTGTCTTCTCCATTCTAACCCCTCAGCAGCCCTGAAGGCACCTTATCATACTAGGGATCTCTCCCCATCCAGCTGGTCAAGCTCTTGGCTGCAGAAGACCTATGGAGCAGTCCTCTGTGCCGCTGGTGCTCAACATACAGACACACCTGGCAAAGCAGAACAGTGCAGCTGCACAGCCAGAGTGCTGTAATGTTAAAAAGCACACCCTGGCTGACACTTTTCCATCTCACCACACTTCTTTTTTCAGAAAGACCATACCCATGGACAGTGATGGTCTTTGACAAAAAGAAGACATAGGAGAGACAGATTAAGCAAGACAGAGATACAACAGAGATGAGAAGTTGGTATGGTATGTAAAAGAGTGGGACCCCATAAACTGGTTTAACAAGACCTTGTGATTTGGAATATTTGAACAAGCCAAAGTCTTATTTTATGTTTCAATGGTAACAGGGAGAAAAGGGCAGGGAAATGCTCAGAAAAAGGCAATAGAAACAAAAGATTCTTCTAAGCACCTGCAAGAAGTAGAAAGGTAAATATCTACTGTTTACCTTTTTCTTCATTCAAGTTCAGACAGTATTTGTTATTCTTTTCTCCAAGTCATTATTTTCCTTGCTTCCTCCTGGGAGCCCTGGGAGCTACCACAATAATCACCTTGGAGATACTCTAGTGCTTATTAAAATCAAAACTAGAAAGCCAGGCCCATCATGACTGCAGTCTGAAACCACACAGCATATAGCAGCCTGCATGCCCCTTCTTTGGCACTCACCCCTTACCTTATTTGATTTCTTGCTCGTGGCAGAACCAGGTCGAGTGTTACTGTTTAACTGTGAAGAACTGGAGCTGTCTTCATCCTCTTCATCTTCTTCCTCATCAAAATTCATGCTGCTTGAAATACCTGAGGAGAAAGCAGCACACTTATATGAAATACTAATACATCAAAGCTGCCCATACTTGCTGTAAGTCGTCACTGATGACACTGCTGCCAGGGTGTGTGGGAGGGAGTTCACTGTGAGAGCAGTGTTACAAGTGGGTGAGACAGTACCTGCCCTGAGAAGCCAAAACATTTCAGCAAATGAGGAAAGAAGTATCATGGTTGCAGTCCCCAAAGAGGTTCTAGTTACCCAGCGATACAGGAGCACTGTCCAGTTAGGAATTAAATTCAGACCTTCTTCATCCAATCAAGTGCTTCAAACACAACACAAAGTCTTAAACCTGAAACTGGAGCTGAGTGGACAACCTATCACAGCCATTTGGAAACCTCAACAATTAAAATACAAGCCCTTCTGCAGCACGCTTTTAAGTGTTCCCCTGTGATCTGACGAAGAGCAGATCATAGACTGAGAAATGTTCACATCAAGGAAATGTTCTCATGCATATTTATTTAATGTAAAATCAGTATCAGCCCAGGCCAAAGGAACTGCCTTACAGCACTTAAAAATCTGACTTTAGAAGAATTCAAAACCTCAGACATTTCAAAGGGAAACACAACTTTGAACATCAAATAGAACTTAGCAGCAGAAAGCATCAATAGTGGGACACAGGCCAGGCCTAGTTTTTCAAGGAATATCATGCAGATGAAGCCATCCTGTATGCAGGTTCAAACTCTTAAGTTCCACATATTAGAGGCTAACTACACAATGCTTTTTCCTAAAAAAAAAAAAACAAAAAAACAAAAAACAAACAAACAACGAAAGAACCCACCAAAACACTTGATTCAGAATCTCCACTATTGGCAAGTTCAATGCAGAAGGAGAAACTAAATGCAAAGATTTCCAGAGCCAAGCAGCATGGGCATAATTAACTTTTTCCTTCTGTACTTACCAGGAACATGATCCAGGGCGACAAGACTGGATTGGGATGTGGAAGAGGACCAGGATGTATTTGCATGGGGATCTGGGAAAGGAAAAAATCCATGGGCTTGATTTTGCAAACCCTTCATTGAGTGAACAAGCCTAACTTGCCAACAGGACTCCACACAGGGCTGAAGGTTTACTGGATGGGGCCGTAATGCTGCTGCTTGAATTCTCAGCCTTGGATATTTTATCTTTCTGCACAATCAAATTCACCTTATACCTGCTGCCACCTTCTTTTTTAGTACTTTCAATCAAGTGAAGAAGCTGAAGCTTCCGAAAACATCATCCATGCTAAGCTGCTGTGCCACAAAGCCTTCTGTGTACAACGTGCCCTGCACAGGAGTGCTTTGCCCTACTTCTCAGTTCTGACACACAAAATAGAACACCTGATAGACACAAGTGATGTACATAGAGTCTACACAAATATTCACTCAGTAACACTGAAAAAAGTATGCAGATGGCCTAAATTCTGCCTAAATCCCTGCGCCCAGCATGTGCTCATCATCGTTCTTGGGCTCTCTAAACTGTTCTTCTGTAACTTCCAGGTCTATGCAGAGAGACCTTCATGTAGCTTAGGCTCTGCAACAGGCAGAGACTGAACCAAAATAATATACATAAATCTAAACATTAGAGATAGTATCAGTAATTATTTTTTTTTCATTTAAAATTTGGAACAGCACAAGAAAAAGGACACCAAAAAAGGCATTTAAGCACATAGTGTGTTATTGCTGCTTCCAATAACTCCAATGCATACTGCTTTAAAATAGCTTTTGCCACCAGATACACACTGGATAATGAAACAACACCAAAGCAGTGAGTGTATAAAACAGAAGCACATGTAATGCTTGTATTCCCTTTAGCTGCACCATGAATGGTCTTGTTATTCATTTCTTCAGTTCCTCCACTCTGGACATAAACCACACAGCATGACAGCAACAACTTTCAATAGGATCTGGTTATGCAAAGGAGGCCTGAGTTCACAGGTCAACAGATATTTTCAAAGCCTGTAGAACTCACTCATTATTAATCACACACTCATTAATCACAAACATTATTCCTTAATAATGACAACCACATTCTAGTCAGCTATGCATGGGTAACAGAGACAGTCCAGGTCCTCAGTTGGCAGTTGTGCACTAAAGCCACACTTCAGAGTTTGTTTCTACTGTGATCGCCAACACATTTGTGGTGAAAATTCTGTGCCAGCCTTAGAAAAGTCTGCACTCCTGACCTGTGGGGAAGAATCCCTCAGAGAGTCCTGTTCTAAACTAGAAATCAAATCTATTCCTTCCCCAAATCTCAAAGCACTTGTAACTTCAGGTGGTAAAGAAGAACTAAGACCACATTTTTCATTCCAAGTCTTTATAAAGACATATTGCAAACTGATAAACGTGAAGAATGTTAGTTTTCAATGTTAAAACTTATGGAAGTCTGTCTCTGTCCTAGTGACTCATTTGCTAGAGAGGAACTTGACATATTAAGAGTTCTGAAATCAAAAGGATGAATATTTGTTGTAGGAAAAAAAATTATTCTACTATGGCAATTTCCAACAGATGGAGAAATCAAAGAAAACATTTGGCATTTTCTTGCAAGTGGTATATTCTTCTCACACTCAGGTAGCCTATAACCTCTTGTCTCTTAATAGAACTTGGCTCACTGGAGAAGCAGAGACAGATGCTGAGAGGATTCTCTCCACAAAGCTAGTGTCAAAGAGCAGAATGGGCACAAATCAGTGCTCTGCAAATCTGATGGGAGCTGACCTTTGCCATTAGGACTATTAGCATTTAGCTCTGTGCTCCGCTTTAGCTCCTGTTCCATGCAAGAGAAAGACTGATGGGAGACAGCAATTCTAAATGCTTTTTTGACCAAGAGGGACATGCTAGTAGGGACCCCCAGGAAAAGCCTTAGCTCAACATAAAGTTCCCCATGAACACTTGGACACTCAAAGCTTTCTAACAAGCCTCCTCTGCTAGTATGAAGTCACAAACGACATATGCATAGTAAAAATATCTTATGATGGTGCTGCTAGTTGCAGTCTTAATACCTTCCTTAGTGTCTCATAGAGCATAGCTCTGTTGTTAATGAAATACTTCAGCATTCTTTTTTTAAAAAGCACCCTTCCATCCCTCCGTGACTTGAAGCATACTAGTGCTCCACTCTTAGTGTCTGGTCTGAACAAGGAGTATGCTAAGACCTGGTGAGAAAAGGTCTTAGTGTCTGTTCTGATCAAGGAGTATGCTAAGACCTGGTGAAAAAAGGTCATATTGTGTATTTAAGCATATGAAGCAACAAAGCAAAACAAAATCAAATGAAAACAAACACACAAAAAATGCCCATCCACTACTTCTATTAAAAAGCTAACAAAAAAATGTGGGGAATAAAAATATATCTTAACCTGGAAAACCCATCAAAAATAGAAAGGTTCCCCAGAGTAAAAATCTGAGTGTTCTGACCTAATTTGAGAAATCTGTTGATAGGTTTTAAGTCAATCAGCTTTAGTAAGTAGTGTGCCTGATGATTAAATATTCTGAGCCACAGTCTAAGGCAACACAATCACCACACAGATCAGAACCTGTTAGTCATGCCAACATCCCTCTGAGTCAAATGCCCAGGAAATACCACACTTGAAGAAAATCTGTCCATTTCAGCTGAAGCTGCTCACATCTGCAGAGTGATGTCCCCCAAAAAATGAATCTTAGTGAGAACTGCTCTGCAGACAAGAGGCGGGCATTTAGGTATGAATGGTCTATTCTGGGTGAGTCAAGTTTGCACTTACATTTTGCTCTTTATACACAAAGAGCTGATTCTTAAAGCATCAGAGCACTCTTGGCTTGAGCCATCTTTGCTTCAAAAGCAGTACACTGAGGAAGAACAACTCCAAAGCAAATGTCTTTAGAAAAAGCTTTGTGAGGATTTTAGGATTTTTCTCTCCTTCCTACTGTTAATGCCTAATGAGAAATAGTAAGAGTACAGGAAGGAAGAGACAGATGCATGAATGTGTACACACACAATCTATCTCCCAAATCATGCATGCCTCTAGAGAAAAAAAAGGAAAAAAAATGCAACACAAAAAAGCCCCAGAACATTCGAGATCTATGCATAGGAAATGCTGCAGAATACACAGTGATGCAATTTTCACCTCTGAAGCATGAACACACATTGTAAAACCATGAACAACATTTAACTGACAACACAACTAAAAGGCATATTCTGAGTGTTGCTATTCCATACGCTGTTTAACCCTCAAGGAAGTGATTTCCAGAGTTGTACAATATAAAAATGTGAACAGATGGGTGTGAGCATTAGCATCTGCCTGGTACCTCAATAGCAGTACTGCAGTGCAGATGGGAAAGCCACAGCCCCGAGAGCTCTTGTTGCTTGGGATGAGAGAGAACTTCATTATAATTTTTTGAGATAACAGAGTAAACCAAATAGGCTCTAAGGAGAAGCAGCACAGAGTAACAATGTGTGCTTAGGCTAGGGCTGAGGATAAGAAAAGGAGGCAACATACATAAAGCAAACAATGAGAAAATGAAGGCAGCTTGGGGGACTTACCTTTTTTCTGCATTGCTGTTCTAAGGTCTTGTTTGCTTTGCTGTTGTTGGCCACTAGCCATCTTCTCTCCATCATTCTCATCATGGCTAGACTGTCCAACAGTAAGAATCTGCACTTGACTTCCTATCTTCTGAACATCATCTTGAAAAGCAGCTGGGCCATCAATCCCTGTCAGACAACAGCAAAAGCCTTAGCTGTCTTTGTGTCAAGAAGTTAATGAAAAGAGAATTGCTCACTCCCCAAACCCATCTTTTCTAAGAATCAGAGGTTCACGTTCAATAGCACTTCTAAACAAGACTAAACAAGCCTCCAAGGCAAACATCTTACTTCCCACATATTGCACTTGAGACTCTCCAAGAGGTAATCAGGATTTCACTGCTGCTCTCCTCACCCCCAAAGCACACCCATCCATGCACCAGAAACACTGAAAACTAAACAGAAAAGGAATTCACTGCAGAGGAATGACAAAGAAAACAGATGCAGCTTTCATAAGGACAAAGCAAATGGTCCAGAAGCAGATAAACCTGAGACCTCCATTATGCCATATCCCCTAATAAACAACACGGCTATTATGAAATGATGCTTCAGAGTTTCAGAAACCTGGGAAATTCTCAAGTAGATCCAGCAGTGCATACAACAGGATGAGCACCATGCTAACAAGCTCAAATATGCCCACTGAGCTAGTGTATATAGTTTATATACATAGTTATATATACTATATAGTTCAACATCAGTGTGAAACTATAAAGAAGATAATACATATTCCCTGCCTAAAACATCCATCTTCTGAGATGTTCAAATCCGGACCAGGCACAGTCCTGGGCAATCTGCTTTGCACAGGGGCATGGGACTAGACAGTGCCCAGAGGCACCTGCCAACCTGAGCCATGCTGGGATTCTGTGCCTTCCGAAGACACCCAGACAGGGTGGTGTCTGTTCTAATCACAAGCCAACTTCATCTGTTTCTTCAGGAAAGCAAGTTAAAACATCAGATTGCAAATGTGCTTCATCTCTTAGTTAAAACTTAGTGCTGGTATGTATTACAAAAGTAACTGTATAAAAAAGCATTTTTGTACCAATACAATTGCACCAAATGTAATATTTTCATGTGCAGATACAGTAAATAACCTAAGCCTGCATACTGCTGCTCTTCTGAAATTTTTGTTAATAGGCAAGCAACATTGTGAAGAATTAGCAAGCATTACAAAGAGTTAGCTCAGTACAAGAATATTGTGCTTCTCACACCAAACAGAGCTGAATAAATCCTGTAAGAAGAAGCTGCAGGGATTTGGATTTTTTCAAACTTCAAAAAAAGAAGTCTGCAAGATTACCATTTCAACCTGCTTTATGAGGAGCTGTCAACTTGCATTAAAACACAACTGGGTGATTCATTTGGCACACTTAAGGGTACCTTGCCACACTTGCTGTCACTGCCACTGCAATACGAAGCAGAAGTGGAAAGGGGAGCAGTCCACACCCTCAGGAACAGCACTGGCTGTGCAACTACCTAACAAAATGCAATCTGACACTGCAGAAGAACTAAATTCACAGAGCTCAAAACTACGAGGATTTATTGACTCAGCTGTATCACTGACCTTTACTTGGCAACTTCTGCATCAGCTCTGTAAATTCTGATTTGCTTATAGTAACAACAACAACAAACAACAATAAATAAACCATCTGTCCACCCAACCTTGAAGGACTAAATAAAGTCCATAGAAAAGTTCTTCACATCTTTGTAGGATGACAATTTCAGACAGAAGCTCTGTGTGCTGCAGAATGAAAAATTTAATTTCCTATGTTGCAGGTATAATCTGGCAGTGAACAGAACTGCATTTTTCTTTATCTCAGGATATGCACTACAGGAAAGGTGCTCTAGGACAGACAGGTTGCTGTTCAGATCCACTGTGGTATTTATAACAGTTTTAACCATATTAAACCTTACCATTAAAGTGACTGCCTGAAGTTAGGTTCTTACCTCAGTACTCTGAATTTCACAAGTGTTAAGCATCCATGAGCTAACAAGATACTCATACATATCTATCTAGCCTCTGAGTAAGCTTTGGATGATACAAATCTAATTTTGAGAACCTATTTCAAAAGAAACAAATTACCTTAATTATTATTCTTCAAAGTAGACATTGATCTGCAGCAAATCAAATGCCTTTGACAGTGTTAGACATTGTACTGAGGCTGCTTTTTACTGATGCCTGCAGAACATCTGCACTCCCATCTCGTGCTGTCAGGACATCATGTATTATTAGGTGCTAGGACAAAGGCTACGCTGGCAGGTCACACTTTTAGAGAAGAAAAATCCATTTCACTATTCTAAAGAGTGCATCACTGGTACAGTGTGTGATTAAGAATTATGAATGGTTCCACCAGTGACCCCATTTAAGGCAAAGGAAGATGTGGCCAGACAAAGAGGGGGGCGAAAAAAAACCTCTGCTGCATTAGAATACTGTGGATGGTTTGTGGTAAAAGCAACATGAACTGTTTAATATTTGTGGGTGTGTGCACATCTCTGTAGCTACACCTGCATGTGCAAAATAGGATTAAATGCAAGCATACATACATGTTCCTTTTATTCTATCATGAGGTATAACTCATAGTTTAAAACAGAGCTTTACCATCACCTACCTAATGTCTGAAAACACTTCCATGCTTGCATAATTAGGATCCTCAAGGTGGATCTCTGTCTATGTTCTCACTTTCTCTGCCTCAATGACTCCCTTTCGCCCACCCACTAACTGGAAGGATGGTTCACTGTGCAATAAAGCAAATCATTCATGTCTCTAGTTATAAGTTTCCCAGTTTAAGGACAGGGTCAAAAGAGGCAAAGAACCTGAGTGGGCTGTGCCAAAAAGCAAGTCTTTATTGCTACAGTCAGCGCTTTTACAGCTTTTCCCAAAATATAGAAAAAAAAAAAACTGACAGAGATGTCCTTGAATACTTGCTAAGATAAAAAAGAAATTTTTATGAGGCAACTGTGAAGGAGGGCAGGGAAGAAAAAAGAAGACTGAAACAATCCCCAGAACATCAGTCCCTTCAGTAAAGGCCTTCTGCTAAACTTTGACATGGTCATGTCTCAGATAAAACCCTGAGGTTACAGAAATGAAAAACAAGAGATAATGAAAAAATTGCAACAGAAAACTGGCATTTACTAGTATTTCCATCCTATAAACTACTATTTATCAATGCTCATATTCTGTTACCACCTAAAATCTTCAAGACAATATTTATGTCTAAGAAACAACTCTTAAGCTTTTGTTCACTTTACCATGCCAAAATATGCCTGTCTGAAACTTCAGCTTCTAAATTAACCCAAAATCTATTCAGTCTCACTGGATTTAGTAAAGACAATACACTTCAAGGATATGCTGTTGAGACCTTGTTTTACTCTTCCAATCCAGCAGTTAAGGAATTCTCTTCATGGCATACAGCTCTCTATCCTACAGCCTAGGCAGCTTTCTGCTGAAGTTTCCAACCCTTTTGATATGTTGTCCTATAGTTAGATGCTAGAATGAACACAGCTGAGCCATCTCAGTTTCCCTATAATTATCAAATTTCTTTCTGACAAAGCAAGTACAGATTACAGAGGATGGAAGCTATGGATCCCTACTGCTTGGCCCTACAGATCTAGAGGTTGTTTTGAGGTAAGGTTTTTTCACCCACAGTAATAGTAGAGTATTACAAGTGCAGTTCTAGGTATCCATTCAAGCCTTATGGATTTTTATTTCAGCTTCACAGTCTTAAATGATTTTGAAAGAAAAAATACACATCCTAACCCTATTTGCAAGTGGGAAACTAAGGGCATAGTCATGCTGAACACAAGGCTTAGATCAGTCTGTTGAACTGTCATGTCTAAACCCAGAATTTGTAACAGAATTGGTCCAAGTGGCACTTCCTCTTCAAACTGGACAGAAGTTGAGCATTTCTAGACAACCTACTAAAGAAATTGTCAATTCTCAAAGTCATCATAGTCTAATGACTACAGCAGATTAAGAAAATTAAAGAAGAAGGGCTAAAGCTGCAATTTTGGTTATTTCATTGCTCAAAAGATAATCAAGAGACAACATTTAAAATCTTTAGTGGGTTGAGGGGTTGGGAGAGAAGATTAAAAGGGAGGAAAACACTACATACTACCAAGCTATTTATGACCACAGAAAGTTCAGAGATGTATGTGGCCACAATTTACAGATGAGCACAAGAGCTAACATGAATGAGGAAAGATTTTGTTGACAATAGTGCATGACACACAGTGGTAGTCTTGAAAAAATTAGTCACAGACTAAATTAAGTGACAAACTACCCAGCAGGAAATTACAGGCACAAGCATAGTGAGTCAGCTCTCCAAAACATTATTCAAGTATTTGACTACATACAAAGACTATTGCTAACACCAGATCAGGTCACTAAAAGCTAAAGTTTTTGAGCACCCAGCTCTACATTCACTTTAATGTAATCTAGAAAACTGTGGCAGTAACTGTGCTTTCATAAATCTATATCCTAGGGAGGCCAGAATGACTTCTTCACAATCAAGTTCATGTGTTGCCAAAGCACAACCAGAATGGGTTGTCAGATCTAGAAATAACAGGATTTTTCGTGGTGAAAACTCACTTACTGTTTCTCCTACCCTTTCTCTTTAACATGTAGGGATGCCAAGATAAATCTACTCTGCATGAACTTCTCTCCCACCGTCAGAAAGGAAGTGTTGTAGTGAGAAATGATGCTTCTCATCCAACAAATGGTGCTGCGTTCTTAGTCAGCCAGTGTTAATGTAGTTGCTTGTTTCATATAAAAATGGGACAGGATGCACAAATCAAAACAGACAGACAGGCGTGAAAGGGAGAAAAGAAACACGGAAGAAGCCAACCAAATCAAAACATGAAATAGCCATCCTGGCAGGAAAAGTGCTGTGTGCCAGAGCAGCTCCTTTGCTTTCTGACTCTCATAAAGACAGCAGGGAGTACCCAACGTACTATTTACATTTAATGTACAACATAAGAGAAAAACTACTGGGGAAGTATTGTTTATCTGGCAGTTTTAAACACATACAGATTCCTGATTTCAGGTGACAAAAGTCTCCACTCGGAATGCCTATGGCAGTGAGTGAAGCAGTGCGGTTCAGAGCACATTTTCCTGTGATGTACTTACATGCTAGAAGTGCAAGAGTGCTACAGAACAAACAAACAAACAAAAAAAAAAAAACCCACACAAAACCAACCAAAATCAACTTTTCACAGAATGCTTCCTGACTTTTCGTATCACAGTTCACTTTCACATAACTCCTGGCTTTGCATGTTTTTTTGATTATTGATTTTTAAGGTTCCATTTTATCTTCCTGATTTGTTTTTGCCTCATTTATTGCACACAGCCCCCCAAAAAGCACTTTTATCCAATGTATTTATTAATTTTTTCACAAATCTATACTACGGGGGGAAAACCCAAACAAACAAAAAAACCCACACCACTATGTAGAATCCTAGAATGGTCTGGGTTGGAAGGGACTGCTGAAGGTCATCTAGTCCAAACCCCTATGTATCCTCAACTAGATCCCCTGCTTACTGCACCTGTAATGCTTTCAGGAATCTCAGATTTTAAAGGATCATCAAGGTTTTTGACATCTAAAGATGTCAAATATTATGCAGAGTGCATACTTTTCATAGGTCCCTGCTGCAATTGTTTTCCCTTGTAAGCTTTATTTTTCTGTTGAACCAGATTCACTAATATCCTTATTCATGCCTTATAAGCATCACAAATCAAACCAGAATTTGCTCCACTATCTCCACTGGAAAGACAACCATTTTACATAAGCATTTGATCCATTTTGGGTTTATTTCCAGTACTGAGTATTATGTCAAACAAGAAACCGAGAGACCAAAGCTTTCAGAAATACCAGTTTAATGAGCGAAGCTACTAGAAAATGTCATTAATTTACTGCTTTGTCCCACAGAAGTGATGTTTTGGTTTAATAATAGGCACAGTGTATACTGGATACCATCATTAAGAATGAAATACCAGGAATAATCACAGATGTAGGAAAAAAATGCTGACTATCATACTACCCATCACGGAATTACAAAATGCACTGACCCCAAACTTGAGAGAGACAACCAGCTCTACATGAGCAATTAGCCACATTCTTTTTCTTGCTTTATGTCAGCATAACCTCATTAAACCTAATGTTTCCCTCACATTTGTCTTTAGCACATTGTTGCGATCAGAGCTTCATCGTTCTGCGAGCCACTTTAAAAAGCATTACACATCTAAGACCAGCGTATGATCATTATGCTACGGCTTCCAGAGCTACTCATGTATAATTCAACATTTTTTTGCTCTGAATTAGCTTATTATTCATAGGATCTGGTCTAAAGGATCCTTTTTCTTAAAGCAGAAGGAGCTTGGCTGTGCTTAGAAAGGTAATGCTAAATACTAACAGAAACCTTCAAAATGCTATTTCAGCATGTAAAGTGGATTCGCTCCCCAGCGCTCATCCTGCTTGTTTCCAGGACATTCAAAGGTTATAGTGACAGTAGTCACAGTGGAGATGGAGCTCTAAGCAACTGCAAAGCTAAAAGCAGAACCTAAAACTTCCAAATTTTGGTCTAATTACCAATGAACGTCCTCCAGCAAAATCTCTTGTGCCACAAAATGGAAAAAAAAATATTTAACCTTCATCCATTTTCCTTGGTTTAAGTTACTAGCAAATCCATCCAATACTATTACAAAATCTGGTTTTTAAGAGTCATTATCCTAAAAATAGAGTCATTTAAAAAAACAACTGAAAAAAATGTTACAAGTTCCACTACAGGGTTCTCCTACCACTTCTATTTTCTTCCTGCCTAAATGACACAAATTAGCTGTCTCTACAGTGGACTGATCAATAAAATTCCTCTGGAAGTTTAATGCCACGTTTGGTTATACTTTTTCATCCAATAATAAAATATTTTCCTAAGAATAAGGATGCAAGACTGGAAACCCAGATATAATCTTCTGCAAACAGTCCAAGTTTACAGCACTATCAAAGGTAAAATATACATGATTCCAAGGGTGAAATTATACATGAATGAAGGGTTAAATATTAGTGTCTGGAAACAGTAGATGAGCTGGATGAGAAGGAGCTACATGTATACTTTGAATGTCCTGTAACTGACAGGGATGTTGTTACTTTAGATTTATTACTAATCATCAACAAAAACTTCAGGAGAGGAAGTACTCACAATGTTCTTTAGTATAATTGATGAATAGCACCTCTATCCAGTGGAAACATCCATCAGATGCAACTTCCTTAGCTGAAGGCTAAGGAAGACAATGCACAGCATAACAGAGCAGGATGAGCAGCTGGAGCAGGGGTTTGCACAGCTCACAGCACTGGTTGCCAACACCCAGAGCAGCATCAGGATGCAAAGCTCTTGGTCTGCATGAAGTGGCATTGCTTTCACTACCACAACTTGCTTCTATTAAAAATATCCCAACATTCACCTGGCTTGGGGAATTTTCCAGAAAATGAATAAAAATATTATTGTTATATGAGAAAAATACTGGGTGTTACCTGCTGATAAAAAAAATTGTACAACTCCTTCATGTAAGCACACACTGCTCATGGACTAACTTGCTTATATCTAGCAGGTAAGTTTGAAGAGCTACCCAGCAAGCACACCACCAGCATGCACATGAGCAGTTCTGCAGAACAGCCTTGGAAATCACACCTCAAATGATCACTGCTTTCTGCTATGTGCCTCACTAGGCCTGCAACTAGGGTTTTCTTCATGGAATATTTTAGTCAAGAGTTCATCAGAAAACTGCCTATAAAACATGTGAACACATGCACAGATCAGTGTTACACAATGCAAATGTGTCAAATCAAACCTGCTGTAACTGACCTGCAGAGTCTCTTAAGTTCTAAGCACAGCATGAACACAGACACCTCATAAAAGCAAAGCAGGCATTATATGAGATGAAACAGCCTCAAGGTTATGCAGTAACCATGATTTAAGTACTACCCTGCACAAGGCTCCGTTCCATCCTAAGGTTTTCTTCTAAACTAGCACAGAATTTTCATTCTTCAGCAAGACGTACTTCAAAATAAAATTTGGCATCGTTACCTTTCTCTTATTTTGACAATGGTTTTTACATTCAGTTTATTTTACCTTTGTCTTTTACTTATGATTTTAAGCCTAGGTATTGATACACATCTTTTTTTTTCAAATATATGAATAAAGTCTTTGCTTCAGAGCCAGACTCTAAAGCTTGGCTACCCTAGGGCTTCCTTTGAAGCCAAAGAGGCACAGAGACATTGTAGATGTGGATTTCAAGAATTAAACTGCAATATGCAAAGGTTGCATAAAGAATTTTGATAAGGTAGGGTTAAGTCCTGCAAAACCACTTTAGATAAGCCTCAATATTCTGACCTCAATAATTACCTTTGTTAATCAATGCTATCTTTAAATAGACTTGTCAAGGATATACAATTTTCTTACTTAAGCAGTGATGAAGAAACTGTTGGACATACACAAGACAGGAATACAGTACAGTCTAGGCAGGATAATGTTGCAGTGGCCTTACCCAAGAATTCTTGGAAAGGTATTTATTAATTTAATTAGTCATTCACCATCTAATAAAAAGAAACTGTATGTGGTACAAAAAACTTCTCTCATTTTCTGAGTGCAAATGTATACCTCCAAAGCTGCACATTATTTCTTTTATCCAGTTTGTGCAGCTGAAATAGCAAACCTAATCATGGCAACATCATTTCTACCTACCTTTTTGAGGTTATCAATAATGCACTTTCGGGGTATTTTTTTGGCTACCTAATCTTCCCCAATGTCACTGCAGAAGATTTTTTCATACAAATGTATTCCACAGGGTGGGGTAGAGCAACACTGAAGCAACAGCTTGAAGAACCCCTGTGAGGACGTTATCTTGCTTTTGTTGAAATGGCCACTTGACCTCTAATTTGCATAGTTTAAACCTCAGTAAGAGCCTGATCAGAAATGACTGCAATTTCAGGCTGTTTCTCCAAATTATATTACATGCAGATAGTCTAAAGAACCACACCAGTGCAAGATGGTTCTCATTTCTTTTAATAGAGCAGGGAAACACCAGCAGCTTTCCATCAGTACTTACTCCCTCCTCTACAACTTGAAAAAACATTCTCCTTTGGAAAAGACTCAGGCTTACAGTTACCAGCCAGCCTTCACTCCCAGGTTGTATAAGTAGAGACAAAGACCAAGTCACTCCAATCTCATACACATTTCAAGAAATCACTTTTAGGCAATTTTCAGAAACGCAAAGAAATTTTTTTAAAATAAAGTAAAAGAAGTACTTTGCAATTAATTCAACATCTGGCATTCAGCCGCATGCAGCTAACCTTTGTGCTTCCCTTTTTTCTCCTTTCTGGTGCTGCCACTCTGGCAGCTCGCAGCTGCTGCCTTGGATTTTTTAGCTGGTTTCGGAGCTTGGGCATCCACTACCACCTTTACATCCTCCTGCTCGGTCTCCTGCACTGCTTGAGAGATTCAGGATACCCCATCAAAAAGAAAAACAGAGAGAGAAAAAAAGAGAAACACAGAGAGAGAGAAGAGAGAATGAATTGAGGACTCTGTGACGGCATAAAAGAGTAAGCAGACATAGCAGAGTTTGCTTGGTATTCCAGAAATTCATGCAAAGAGGAGAATCAAATAAATCAGAATTTGCAAAGCTACTGTAAAAAACCTGAAAGTGTTAGATTAGCTGGGATGTACTTCCTACTTTTTTAACCTCCTTCCAATAAAATACCCACTCCTAACTTTCAGGCCAAAAGTGACATCAGAATATTAACATGTTGAGCTATTACAGGAAGCACTTTTCCTCATAATGAAACTCTGCCAGACTGGTCATCAAAAGTGGCAGCACAAAGGCAGAAGAAATTTATTTAGATTTTGCAGTGCCTATGCTTAAAGCTATATCCTAACCCCTTAAACAAGGAAACATTAGAAGCTTCTTTTTAAAACACATCTTGCACAACTGTATCTGACACAGTATGAGGGGTAGAATGGCCATGCCTTTATGAGGAAAACTACACCCAAGATGAAATTAAAAACTCCTCCTACTTTGTAACATATACAAATTAATTCCTTAGAAGTCTCAACATAATATGCTTGACATAAACTGTGATTGTCAGTATAATTGATGCAATATGAGCTGTTTTCAAAGTACAAAGAAGCTTTATAATTTTCCTAAAAGCATGACACACTTTGAGGTCAATATTTGAATTTGTAAAAGCAACACACACAGAGTAACTCTTTCTTCTGGCCAGGCCAAGCCTTGAAGTGAAATAATACTGAAGTTACAAAGGCAATTACCTTCATAAAATGCATAAAGGAATCATCAAACTTCACACCCCAAACCAAACAACCTGTAGGTGGGCACTGAGGGATTTTGGTCCTAGCTGCTGCTCTCCCTGTTTATTGCTAAACCCCACTGGCTTCACATGGTGACTGTGGCTTGTCTCAGAGGAGTTATTACCTTGGCACTTAGGGCCACCATCCTCTTCTTTTTACCAGAACTAAAGTGCTTTCTTTAAAAGGATAAAAAAAAAATCCACTAAGGAACCTTACTGGAAAGAAGTAGTTATCCATAAAATTACTTCAAAAATATCCCAACAAACTTCAAGAACCCCCAAAAGATCAAATGATGCTCAAAGACATGTGGACTGCCAGTAAGCTCTCTTTGAAGGGGGAAATTTTCCCTAGGCTTCTGTTCTGTGAGGCAACTTTTCTGTTTACCAAATCCTTCATGAGCATGAATAGCAACAGAAAAACCAAGAAGATTCTCAGAGGAGGAAGATGAAATGGCTTTAGCCATGTCTGTGTAGACTGTGGCTTACAGATGCACAGCTACACTCCCCAGCACAGCAATCTGTCATCAACAGCATTACATCCACAACACAACGAGAATCTGAGGCACTCAATAAACACTTTTCCCTCATTATGCAGAGGAAAAGCTCACATTTTATAGAGGATATACATTAAATTTGTAGAGAACAACTAAAAGCCCAAAGAAACAGATTGTCACTGCCCAACTCCTGCCTTCATCGTACACTAATCACAAGACTGCAGTCCCATTGCAGAGCACTGGAAACTAGTAAGACCTAAGCAAAGGAGTGAGCACATAGGGGGCCAGGGAGAAGGGCACAGAAAAGACAGTACACTGGGTCCCAGTTCCATGGGCACAGCAGCCTGGGACTGAGCAGGAAACCAAAGAGTCCCCACCCTGTGGTGTTTAAAAACTGATCTGCCAACCCAGAAATCTATCCTCTAGTTGTGGGTCAGTCTCTCTTCAAAAACTAGTGTGTGCTTTTAATTTGTTTAAAGATTATAATCCACATTATAATTAAATTCAGTGCTTTAGAAATCACCTATATTAAATAAGCAGACAGGTCTCTAAATTAGTTTAAATATGGCCCTATTCATTCACTCAGATGAAACATCATTTACTTGGTCCAAAGCAATGATTAATCAGCAAAGGATGAAACATTCTGACATTGCTAATTGAAGAGTTAAAGACTTATCTTCACTTATCAGCCATCCTTTGATCTAACATGTAAAAGCCTGAAGCTTTTTGAAATACTTTTGTCTCATAACTTTGAGCAAGGTGTCTCAGGCTGTGGATGTAGTCTACCTGGACTTCAGCAAGGCCTTTGACACTGTCCCCCACAGCAAACTCCTGGCCAAGCTGTCAGCCTGTGGCTTGGACAGCAGCACTCTGCGCTGGGTTAGGAACTGGCTGAAGGGCCGAGCCCAGAGAGTGGTGGTGAATGGTGCCACATCCAGCTGGAGGCCAGTCACTAGTGGTGTCCCCCAGGGATCAGTGCTGGGCCCCATCCTGTTCAATATCTTTATTGATGATCTGGATGAGGGGATTGAGTCCATCATCAGTAAATTTGCAGATGACACCAAGCTGGGAGCAGGTGTTGATCTGTTAGAAGGTAGAAGGGCTCTGCAGAGGGACCTTGACAGGCTGGACAGATGGGCAGAGTCCAACAAATCCAAGTGCCGGGTGCTGCACTTTGGCCACCACAACCCCATGCAGAGCTACAGGCTGGGGTCAGAGTGGCTGGAGAGCAGCCAGGTGGAAAGGGACCTGGGGGTACTGGTTGACAGGTGCCTGAACATGAGCCAGCAGTGTGCCCAGGTGGCCAAGAGAGCCAATGGCATCCTGGCCTGCATCAGGCATAGTGTGGCCAGCAGGAGCAGGGAGGTCATTGTACCCCTGTACACAGCACTGGTTAGGCCACACCTTGAGTACTGTGTCCAGTTCTGGGCCCCTCAGTTTAGGAAAGATGTTGAATTCCTGGAGCATGTCCAGAGAAGGGCAACGAGGCTGGTGAGAGGCCTTGAGCACAAGCCCTACAAGGAGAGGCTGAGGGAGCTGGGACTGTTTAGCCTGGAGAAGAGGAGGCTCAGGGGAGACCTCATTGCTGTCTACAACTACCTGAAGGGAGGTTGTAGCCAGGAGGGGTTTGGTCTCTTCTCCCAGGCAACCAGCACCAGAACAAGAGGACACAGTCTCAAGCTGCGCCAGGGGAGGTTTAAGCTGGAGGTGAGGAGAAAGTTCTTCACAGAGAGAGTGGTTGGCCATTGGAATGTGCTGCCCAGGGAGGTGGTGGAGTCACCATCCCTGGAGGTGTTCAAGAGGGGATTGGACGTGGCACTTGGTGCCATGGTTTAGATAGGCATGAGGTGTAGGGTGACAGGTTGGACTCGATGATCCTTGAGGTCTCTTCCAACCTTCTTGATTCTTGATTCATTAGGTTTCTGGTACAGGGATGGAGGTCCGAAGGACAGAGAAGAGAATATTTCCATTGCTTTACTTTCTACAAGGCAGAGAACACGATTTCAGTCCAGTAGCCCTTTTGAGCCTATACCATCACTGCTGTCTATAGGAAACAGGACCTTCAGACCTAAGTGATGGAGACTGCAAATAAGATTTAAACTGCAAATGTGCAGATACTGCAACTGGACTCATGAAAGGGACAGGCACAGAATTTCCTGTTTCTAAAGGATGTTTTTCTGAGCTTTACCATTACATTTAAAGCACCGTCTCTAAAATAATTCCAAATCTAATGCCAAAATACCATCTCTACCACAAAATTGTCAAATTCTTAGCTACGAACTATTCAGCAAAGAGCAGGCCTCAGCTAATGCACATCCACTCACTGATGTTTTCTCTTGTGACTGCAGATACCAAAGAAATGATGCAGTTTTGCTACTGGCGGTACAAATTCAATTCAAGACAGCACAGAGTCCCAGGGGACTTGGCTACATGCTTGCATTTAAGCACAGGATAAGCACTGGCCTCCCCTGTCTGTAAGTGCTAACTCCTCACGTGTACAGGCTGGCCACCATAGTGTGGTGGGTAAGAAGCTTACGCAGCACAGCAGTTCTGTCAACAGGGCCAGGCAACACTTGGATCTTTCCTCAGGCAAGGGCAAGGGGCTACCTTCTGAAGCCTGATGACCTCCAGAGAGAGCTCTATGGACCTGCCTTGTTCAGTGAGTCCAACAGATTTACATGTGGAGCAAAGTAAAAAATTCTGTTTTCTGTTTCCAGGTCTTTCTCCTGCCCTGGAGAGATGTAAGAATGACCGTTTCTAACACCCCCTCTGCACTCACTCAGCAGCCAGGTGGTCATTAGCATGTGAAGCTTTGAACTTACTGAACCAGCACTCCTCCTAGTTTGCCTTTGCGGAGATGAAGCAATTCAGAGAGGCAATGTTTATCCCCAACTGTGCTGTCAGGGATCAAATGTCTCCCCCTCTGCCCTTTGCTACATCTTTGGATCACTACATAATAATAGTTTGACGAGAATTCTCTTTCTCAGCAGGATAGGAACCGTGAGACAAACTCTAACCTGCATTCTCCACAGGCTCTAGATAGCCCCATAAAGCAATTTACAGTTCCCCAACAAGACAGCCTGAATAAGGGAAATGAGATAAACTGACCTCCCTAGACAGTATTCACTGTTATGAGAATATGATTGTGTCCTTAACTGGATGTGAAAACCTTAAATGCAGCTATACAAGGATGGAGTTTCAAATACTGTCACTTAAAACTCCATTAATTTCAGTACAAAAAAAAAAAGAATACTTTGTAGACAACTTTAAAAATCCCTATTGACAGTTATCTTAAATAATAGGAAACTACATTTGAAAATCTAGCCCAACGCTCCATACACCTCACCTTAAATTATTAAGATATTCACTTAAAAAAAACCCCAAACCCACAAAACCCTAAGATTTTCCTTTTCTATTACGTTATTTGTTTCTACAATAATTTGCATTTACACAAGACAAAAATGGAGAAGTATCTGTCGTGGTGAGACAGAATTTCAAACAGCAAATAACACTGGACTCTCAGATCTGGTGTTCTACTCTCATTTGGACTGCTAAATTGTAGGAAATAGTTTTGAGATGTATGGCAAGCTTTCAAATAAAACACTCACATGATTTTAATTTTAGTGTCATTCAGCCATGTTTATTAAATCAAGTCCTGACTACTAAACTCATTACAGTATTAGAAAGAAAACACTTTGGGGAGGACAAAAAAAGACCAAAAATTGTGCTATTAATACAGGATCTGAGATGGAAAGAAAAGAGAAACAACATACAACAAATAGTCTATTAACTGAGCATAAAGTGAGTAAAGAAGAAGCAGAGAAGGGCAATGTCTTGGCCTAAATGCTAAAAGTAAGAAAAAGAAGCCTGAGTTGGAAAACCCTGCATGTCACACGGTTAAAGCTACAAAGCACAACCAAACAAAAGGATGCAATTTGTCATTAAGTGAATAATCTGAGCTGCAGACAAAACAGAATTGAAAATAATATTGAAAGATACTTATCCACAGATATTTATATGAATAAATGAAAATGGAAAGCATGGTTTTCCATCTGGCCTTCATGATACATAAACTCCCTGCAGTTTTTGTGTCTAATACTGTGTTGCCCAGACTGATTTTGCAAAGATGAAAATATTCCAAAATTAAAATGAACAGGCTGAGAAAAAGAAACAAGTGTGCATGAGTACCTGGTGGTGCCTAAGAACATTATTAAAAGCTCATTGTTGTAAGGAGATTTTCTCAGAAAGAACAAAGGGAAGAATTAAAGAAAAGACTCTTCTTAGCCCCTACATACCTGCTCTCTGACCCTGGGGAGGGGGAAAGAAAGGGGAGCATGTGAAATGGAGAGTTAATAGCAATGAATTATACTCTTTAGGAAAGCAGACAACTAATGAGGAAAGCTAAAATTATCCATGAAAAAGCTATGCTTGGAAGATTAAGGACAGCGAGAAATTACATAATTATTTTGTGTTCCAGGGTTCCGAGGGCACGATTAGGCTTTAATTGCCCTGAGGAGCCTCCCTGAGAGCCGAATGATCCACTAGGGTTAAACCACAATGCATCCAGTCCCTGCTTATGGGCCACAGACTCTGTTTCAGCTCAGCCCAGGGTTGTGCTACACCTATGCTGCTTCTCAGCTGTCTCCTGGGAGGCCCCTATGCTATGCTGTAGGGAGCTCATCTGCTTGATGGACCCTTCATATGTACACTGCAGCCTTGTCTCCCAGCCCCATTCCCTTTCTGCCCTGACTGAGCACCCTGGAGGGCTCTGGCCCCAGTTCATCCCTTGTCATGTCTGGGACTGCAGAGAATCCCGTTAGCAGGGGCAAGCTCTGTGCACCATGTTTGAAGCTTGTGGAATGGAGCTCCATCTGCGAGGACATTGCTCATGCTGGGGTCACCCTGATCTCCTGGCCACTGCTGCTCCTGGATCCTGAGACTGTCAAGGACAGAAAATAACAGCTAGTTGTGAAGTAGTAACTGAAAGTATATATACCTCAACTGGAACTTTAAAGCAAAGGGAAGGGAATTTTTCAAGCAATTTTGAGCATTTGTCTCTAGACTTACTTCTGAAATCTTTCAGTACCAAGGACCACAGAAAGACTTCTAAACCACTTGTTACCCACTGCTCTCTGATCCTTGCTGCCACTCAGTTTTGTTTATTTTGGAAATGTACTAGCACAGCAGTCCTTACTGCACTAAAATCAAAAAGATGCTTTAAAGGATAAAGGTGAAGAGCTGAAAGGGAGATTTCAGAATATATGCTTATTGGAAGTTAAGTATTTTGCCCACATGATACTTGGAGTGCTGCCTGATCTCGCAGTATTAATAGTGTTGTGCCCAGAACATTGCTTGCTATCTTCAAAAAATAAACTAATACCTTCTCATTTCAAGGTCACTGGAAAACAGAGATGGCAAGACACTCTTTTGATGAACACACAAATATCTGTGCCTTTAAATTAATGGTTAACTGATGTAATTTTATAAAGTGACAGCTTGATACTCATCAGAAAACTCTCATCATTCATGGTAAGGGAGCAGAATGACACATCAAATTTAACAATCCAGAGCTATGGCTTGTCATCAGAAGTCTGTTCAACACACAACCATCTAGATGTCATCTAGATGTGCTGCCAAATGTCAAAGAAGGAAAGCAGGAAAGTAATTTTGCCTTTTTTACACATCATTAATCTAAATCTCTTAAATTGGAAGACGCTATGAAAATTACTCTGAATATCTAATTGAAAACATTTTTAATTTCAAGTCTTTAAAAAAAAAAAAAAGAAAAGCCACAGCTGCAACAAAGTATGGTAATATTAATGAAAGCATCTCTGGCACTCATTCAAATCTCTACTGTCCTCAATGCTGTGAAAAGAAAAATCACTCCCCAATGGAAATTCACCATTTTCACAGAAGTGAGGTTACTCTTCTCTGTAAAAATTAGCCTTCATCATCTGCATTTAAGGTAATTAAGTAATGTAATTAAATTGTTGCAGTAACCAGCATATCTGTGCATGCTGTTTGGCTCCAGGAATGCTCAGCATGTATTTGCAATCCAAAATGAAATGAACTGTACTCATAGCGCAATTTTGCAATGTTGTATCAAGCTAAAATGTTTGTACAGGTTTTCAACAAACTTCGCAAAGTAAGTGGTGAAGAGATACATGAAAACAAACCAGCAGATGTGACTGCAAGGCATTCCAGAATGACAAGTGAAATTTAATAAAAATTTTAAACAGGCAGCAATATGTCCTTATGAAGGACACTGAATCAAAAATAAATGAGAACACAAGAAAGAGAAGACAAACCACAGAGGGATTAAATTTATTCCAGTGAATAAATGACTTTGTTGCCTTTTATATGCAATGTGAACTTAACAGCAATACAAAATGTTGTTATTGGTTCTTATTTCACCATTTATAATGATGAGATAGTGATCAGATTGCATTTGGTACTGCAAGAGACAGAGCTGTCATTTGCAATAGTAACTGGAGTCAAACATCATGGAAGTTAATGGAAGGATATCTATTGCTTGAAATGGCAGGCAGGTAGTTTAGGCTCTTACCTACTGGTCACTACCTTCATTTCAGTGGGGAAGAAAAAAAAATAAAGAAATAAAGAAAGAACACTGCATTCACCATTTTACACACTTTCTGTTACCTCCATATGCATAGGTTTGTCCTGGACTTACCCAGAAATGCTGCCACAAAACTGTTTCTCCTACTAGTGTGTTCCTAGATGCAGAGATTATAAAAGAAGAGGTTCTGTTCCCATGAAATAGATCTCTATAATCTTTTCCAAGTAACAAAAACAATTTCCTGCACATTTAGTCCTACCTGATCTAAGAATGCTGACAGGCAAGCACTGTGTTACCACCAGCTAATGCTCCAGCTCAGACTAAGCACTCACAGACCAGAGTGCCAAGGATTCATCTTCTCTCCTGTTGGCCTGTTCAACCTAATTCCTGTTGGTTCCCACAGATAACTCAAAGGCTTTTGTTGTTATTAGTTAATTAGGCATTATGCCAACAATTCTAAAAAGATGTACTACATGCAAGTCATTTACAAGCTGCAGTATCTGAAAACCTTTACCTGCAGGTGAAATATGGGCAGGAACTGAGAAGAAATAATCTGTCTGGAGACTTGTATATGGTGAATTATGCAGAGCCACTTCCTCAGTGCAAGGGCACCCATCTCCTTCAAAGTCTTACAGCACTCAGAGGAATAGCTAGTAACACTTGACAGGGAACAGATACCATTTTATCTTACTAACATGTCAGCTCTCTGCTTTGAAGGTATCCAGTAAAAAATTATGGTCATCCTGGCAATACTCCTCTGTGGAGTCCTGTTTTCAGCAGAGCCATTTTGTTATTTACTAAAATAACCAAAAAGAAACATTTTCATACCAAACCAAACTGGTCCCAGCATCTTCAATCCTGCACAACACAAATGTAGGAAAGCCACATCTGTATTATCCCCTTTGTGAGCTGCCCCAGTTAAGCTCAGTCACAGCTCTTAGTCAACATCCCTCCATCCTACTCCACTTTAGATCTATTTGCACTTCCCTTTGGCTCCAAGCTAGATGAAGTAAAATACACATGCAGCCAGAGGATCAGCAGTAATCACCCTGCGACTCCCTGCAGAGGTTCAAAAGCAGCCAAGGGCTCCTTTATATAGAAAAACTTAAGATCAGTTCAACTAGCAAAATATGCTGTTCCCCTATCTACAAATAGCTCACCAAGCCCATGTTCTATTCCAGAGCAAAAGTGAGTAGCTTTTTACTCCACACTCTGGTAATTACTCTGGAACGAAATGAGGTTTCATTCCAGAGCAGAGTTGCCCATCAGGGAACCATTGCAGCAAAGATAACTGCATCAGAATATGCTATGTCAGTGTATGAAAGAAAATTTTCCAGCACAGAAAGCCTCACATCTCAGAACTGCTGAGATGTTATCTCTGACCTACTTTGCTCAAAGTACCATAGACGTATCTCTACACAGGCATCCAATTATTTGTCGAAATCAACAAGTACTTTTGTGCTGCACAGAAGTAGTACAAGCTAAAAAAAGAGAGTAGAGGAGGATGATAGGTGGAAAAAAGTGTTCTTTTTGTAGCATTTGCAGTACAGGAATTGATTTCACAATCCTGCTGGTCCAAGCAATGTAGTTCATTCAGCAGACCATCAACTCCCATCAAAGAGTCATTCTTAACTTAAAATCAGCATGCCCATAACAGCGACAAATGAACGGAAAGGAGGAGAATAGTTCTTTAGAAACAGCCCAGCTGTCTCATGCATCTGACACTCCCACACACAAATGTTTTCATTGAAGGGGAAAAAAGTGCCAGCCTTGAAGCTGAATGCCACAGTTAAAAATGGTCATCCAAACCTAACTCCGTACCATGTGAACAGGGTAACCTAAGACGCTAAGCACATTCCCAGAGAAAACCACACCAAAAAGGGCACTTTTAGAGTTCTTACAATATTTTCCAAAGTAACATTCCTAACAAAGGATTTTACGAGGCAATAAGACACTTTACTAGGTAATTAAATTCTCCTAGGTTGGCTTTTGCTAACCAAACACTTTATTACAAGGACAGCTGTCCCCGGGGATGAACAAATTCCAGGCTGAATAAGTGAAACATCAATATAGGTTTTTGCTTATCTGAAACCCTCTGAAATATTGAAAGGATTTGACAAATCTAGAACAAACTCTAAATGGTGTGGTATATTATTACATGAAAGGTCACCTTTACCTTAAGAGCACAGTTAATCTCACTTAAATCAGAAAGCCCCCTCTAGTCCAAACTGTTGCAAAACAAAGATCATTCAGTACAGATAGGAAATCTGCTACAATGCACAGGATGATAATGTCTGCTTCTCATGTCTGAAATTTAAAACCTCGTTCAGCTGACAATACAGAAGCTTAGACTATATGACAGCACTTCTGCACAAGATACTGCTCTTTAAAACAGTTCTGTGCCTCTGATAACCTATTGAGTGAAAGTGGAAAGAGAAAAATTCTGGTTTATCTGATTAAAAAAATATAAGGCAATTATGTGCTAAATCAAATTCCTAGGTCAAACTGGGAAGAAATTTTCCTCCCAGACCCTGAGAAAAAGACATTTTAATATTTATTAGAAAACTATAATTAAAATAATACTAACAAAAAAATTATTCTCTATCTGAAATCACTTACAGTAAGCTTGAAATGTTCTCTACCAACTCACCTGTGTTAACGAACCTTGCAATACCTTTGAAATAATTACATTCAGACTTAGTTGAAATTAGTTAACGGGTTTCAGACTTATTATTAACACTGTCAGGCCTAAGTAAAATTACCTACAGAGGAATACATACAGTAGAAGAGCATTAGCTTGACTTCAGTAGGAACCAAGGCTGAAGACACTTTAATATTCATGGCAGAAGGGACAAGTCATTCTCCCTCCCCCAGGGCACTGAAATGGCAGCTAGGTACCCCTCTCCCTCCTGTCAGGCTAGCACTGCAAGTTCCCATGTCTTTATCTCCAAACACAAGTGAAGAATATCAATTGTATACTAAAAAATCCAAAACAACAATCTCTTCTCAACAGCATAAACTTAAGGTGGAAAGCATCAGACTATGACTTGCAGTAAACATACATGCAACAGATCATACTCATATACCATGATATATGGTGCTGCTGTTGCTGTTAAGATAGGATTCAACCAGTGGTGCTTGTTCCTCTGAATGCTTCGTTCTGCGAGTTCTTGTGCGACTGTCCACGTTGGACTGAACCATTAACGGCTCCTGGCGCTTCTTCTTCTGCTTCTGTTCTAGCAGTGCTCGCTGAGGAAAGTGCAAAGGAAAGCATCTGTTAATGGACTCCAAGCAGTAGCAACCTGTGATGAAGGCAATGGCTATCTTTGCACTTTGTCCAGTTTTCCAGGGGCAGCAGTTGGCAAGTGGGATCTTGGGCTATCAGATTATAGGAAAGCTTTCCAAAAAACCACAACCAACCCACCGCTAAAACACCTTCTGCTGAAAACAGCAGATCATGAAAATAGATCTTTCTGAGCAGTCTACCAGCTGTCAGAGCTTGCTTGGAAATAACCCCTGGGAGAACAAGTGAGTACTGGCTGTGAAACAATGGGAGGGTAAGCAAGGGCATGTGGCAGAGATGCCAATTTAAGTTTCTGTAAATTAAAAGCAGGTAATCTGCAAACTAGAATCCAGCGATAATGCTGGACGTGAGCCTCATTTAGCAACTACACAACATGAAATTGAATTGAATGCTTGAATTTCTCAGCCAGACCTTCTGAAAACCAAACCCTTCAGCACTCAATGGCACCACAGACACCTCTCTTTGAGCCCTCTTCCAAATGAGAAAACTGAACTGCTAATTTCACCATCCATTACCTCCCCATTTCCTGCTCCTATATAGTGATTTCTTTGCTTCTAGAAAGGACATGCTCTGAAAATGAAGAATAAGAATGGACAGTGGACTCTTTCAGCTCCATAAATTGTGTGGAAAACCTCAACATGACTTCAAAGCAATCAGAATCTAGTACAAAATTGTGATTTAAATAGAAAGCGTTTGAATTTGAAAGTGAGATGCTGGTAGTCATGCAAGGTGATAAAAGAATGGAAAAACAAATGTATAGAAAAGCATTAAGCTCACAAGACTTAATTATAAATATTGCTTTATGAAAAGGGAACCACAGAAAAAAACAAAGGAAAGCTGGAAATCTCAAACCCCATTAAAACCTGATGGCAAAATTCCCTGAGATTTCATGGAAGAGATTCTCATTCACCTTCCTGTACAGGTCATGCAGGAATACAGTAACAAAACAGGCAACATGGCACACAGTGCCACTTGTTTACAGCCACAGGGGCTAAATCCATGGAACAAAGATAAAAAGGATGTAAAACCTTTGTGGCAAACCTCTGTTGGCTGGCATATCTGCCAGAACCTCTCATCCTTTCTGGTCCATCAAAGAGTTAACAAGCACATTGTATGTCAGCCTACACAAGTCCAGGGCAGTGTAAATGAGAATCGCTCAAATTATAGTCATAAGAAAAATTTTAATGGAAGATAGACTTCTAAGTAAGCTGTAACCTTCACAAACTTCTCTTTTGCATTCCCTAATCAAAGGATGCAATTTTCTATCAATTACCAGATACATGTGTCAGTGATTACTCCCAGATCTAGACTTCAGAGAGCGAGAAGGTCCCCCTCCAAAATCTTACCTGTCTGTCAAGCTTCTGCTGACGCAGGCTGCTCCCCTCATCATCCAGAACACTGCAAAGACAAGGAGTACGTAATTGGAACACAGTTATCACTCAAAATAACACCTACGTGCAATCACTGGAGCAAATTCCTGCAGGAATTCTCCATATAAAACTCTCACTATGGTCCACGGAATTCTGCCTGCCCTAAACGACAAAAGTCGTCTCAAGAGAATTCAAGTGCAGTCCACGAAAAACATCTGGCTCACAGAAATATCAACAAATATACATCCAGTCAGTTCACAAAAAAAAATCCATAATCTACAGCTGGTTTTTTTTTTCCTTCTTCTCCACTGTTTTCTAATGCAAAATGTCAATGTGTACAGCAATGGGGTTTGACTGAAAATTCACATGTAAAAAGTGAGGAGTGGAAGAAAGCTGCTTAGCAACTCAGCATACTTAAAATTGCATTAGGATAATTAACTGTCTCACCTTTTGCACACTGAAACCTAGAATTTATTCCTGCATATCTGAAAAGTCACACTTACTGCAAGACAAACAGCAGTGCATGCTGCCACACTGCCATATTGCTTTCTGCTAATTGTTGCTAGTTGGGAATTAGCTCCTGTGCATTTCATTATTTTCATTAATGAGATGGTAGCAACTAATAGCATTAAAATCAGAAAACCAATAGCATTAAAATCAGAAAATTATTTCTGTGAAGCCTTTTATGAACTTACTGACTGTGCTTAATTTTTCCAGAGAACAAAGGTCTCTGGTAAGAACATTATGGTTAAACATTGAACATAGATAATTAAGTCTTTTAAACTGTAATACAAGATCTACAAGGAAAATAGGGCTAGAGAAGAGGAAAAAAAAATAGCCTCTGACAAGTAGAACTCATTTTCTCTTACAACACATTTTTATAAAAAGATTAGCCCTTTTCTTTTTTACAATCACTGTTAAAAATCAAAGAGAAAAAAGAACAAATCCAGGACAAACAAACCTGGATTCTGACCTACATACAACCAAAGTGCGTTGAATGGAAATTTCATAAAAAATACCTTCCCATGTATTACTCTTTAGGAGACAGTAACATTATAGTAGAGCTAGATAGGGCAGCCAATAAAGGCATGCAGAATGCCACCTTTCCAAGGCCAGCATTATTAAAGACCTATAATTAAGTCTTTTTGGTAGAATGAGCCTTTTACAATTCATACTCAGGTTATAGATAGGTGGGCCCATGACAACCTCATGAGGTTCAACAAGACCAAATGCAAGGTCCTACATCTGGGTCGGGGCAATCCCAAGCACCGATATAGGCTAGGCAGTGACTGGCTTGAGGTCAGCACTGAAGAAAAGGACTTGGGGTGCTGGTGGATGAGAAGCTCAACATGAGCCACCAGTGTGCACTTGCAGCCCAGAAAGCCAATCACATCCTGGGCTGCATGAAGAGAAGCATAGCCAGCAGGTCGAGGAAGGTGATTCTTCCCCTCTACTCTGCTTTCCTGAGACCCCACCTGGAGTACTGTGTCCAGTTCTGGAGCCCCTATTACAAGAAGGATCTGGAGGTGCTGGAACGTGTCCAGAGAAGGGCCATGAGGATGATCAGAGGGCTGGAGCACCTCTCCTATGAGGACAGACTGAAAGAGTTGGGGCTGTTCAGTCTGGAGAAGAGAAGGCTCTGAGGAGACCTTATTGTGACCTTTCAGCATCTTAAGGGGGCCTACAAGAAATCTGAGGAGGGACTTTTTAGGATAGGTAGTGATAGGACTAGGAGGAATGGAGCAAAACTAGAAGTGGGTAGATTCAGATTGGATGTTAGGAAGAAGTTTTACACCATGAGGGTGGTGAGACACTGGAACAGGTTGTCCAGGGAGGTGGTGGAAGCCTTATCCCTGGAGGTTTTTAAGGCCAGGCTGGATGTGGCTCTGAGCAACCTGATCTAGTGTGAGGTATCCTTGCCCATGGCAGGGGGGTTGGAACTAGAGGTCCCTTCCAACCCTAACAATTCTATGATTCTATGTTACAAAAGGCTGCTGTTGCACAGAACAAAACTATGCTCTACAAGTGCCTTGGGTATGAAATTAAACAGTCTCTTGCATTACTCATAGTTCACAAAATAATTAAAGAAAAAACCCCTTACACTCACAATAAAATGCTCTTTACACCAAGTGTTGTTTGATAAATTACAGAAAAGATACAAATTGGTGACACACATTCCTCCATGGTATAGAATATCAGGGGTTTTCAAGAGTACTTCACCCCAATTGCAGTACATATTAGCTGCACTGCTAGAAAGTAGAGCTACCCTTAGGGGTATCTTTGGCCAAACAACTGAGTAAAAGATGCCTAAGTATAAAGTTTCAGGCCTAATGGTCTGAACAAATCCTCCTCATTTAAGACAATACTTGAACAAAAGCCAAAACCATGTAATAATGTTAATACAAACCATAAGAACTGCAGAGGCAGCAATGCATATTCTGCTGTAAAACCTAGAGAGGGCAAAAGCCAATGCTGCTCCACTCCACTGGTCATTTGCAGAGCTAAGGAGAAAACTCTGATCTCTCATCTCTTCTGGTTTATAAATTAGACTGTGCTGCCTCCCTCACATATGTTAAAGGAGCTATAAACACTTTTCTAACATTTCCATAACCCACCAGTTCCATAACAATCTTTATGTGAATATAATGGTTTCCAGTACTAGCTATAATTCTGAATTCCCTACCACAGACAAGGTGTCAGAGCACTCTGGATGATTCTAGCTCTCTTTGCTTTCCCATCACACCATATCCTGCCACAGCACTATCCAGAACAAGGGAACAGGGAAATGTCTGCTGTCAGGTTCTATACCTTACCTGTGACTGCCTGGGAAGCCACAACAAGCCACATTCAGGTCCAGGTAAACAAACACAGCTCCCTCAGGTCTCTTTATGGTCAACCTTACCATGGTAAACCAGGCAGTTTAACTAACACCACAGCAAACAACCAGGCAGAGGTGGGTTGTGATTCACACCAAATCAGCATTCCATGAATGCAAAGCAATTGACACACCAGAGGACTGCCAAAGAAATGAAACTCCATCCAAAAACTATGGATGCTGTAACACTAAAACACCTCTCCATATTGCCCTTTGACTGCAAGACACTTTTTCAAGCTTCTGAATATGCAATCAAAGCTGGCATCAAGAGCAGCATGCTGACAAGCTCATCTGCAACTTTCAGGTTCTTCATTCTCCTACTTCATATTTCATAAAGTTCTGAGTAGTTTTCCACAATCCCTTTGTAAACATACATCAACTACAAGCTTTGCATTATTTAAGCTGTAACAGTCAACAACTAAATTTGAACTCCAGCTTTCTGCACTGATACTGGGGTTTGGTAGAATAGAGCTCAATTCTCCCCCTGCCCAGATTACTGGATTTGTATGAGAATGTCTTACTCCCACCCAACAGCCACACCACTCTGCATCCTGTACAGTGTAAAAAAAGGCCCCATTACCACCAACTGCCTATTTTAACATTTATTCAGTGCCAGTATCACTGAAAAACTGCAGTTCTGCCCTTTCTTGATGCCTAAATAATGCTTGTGCAAGTCCAAATAAAAAGAGGATCCACTTGGCCTATATATACTTCTGCTATAACAGCAGAGCATTTCAGTTTCATATCTTGTACTTTAGTGTTTTCTACGGGACTAGTGGACGTTGGAGTTGCTGATTAGCAGCCAGTATGTCACAGTCCCCCATTTTCAGTGGAGGAACTCACTTGACACTGGATGACTCCCATGATTTGTCATTAAGGGCTATCTGAGTTTTAATAAACACATACATACATGAATAAATACATTAATAAAATAAGCTCTGTTTCCATAGCAATTCCATTAAGTCCTCACTCTTGCTTGAAAAACATCTGCAGCAGACTCTGAGATGCAAGTGTGCAACCACCACTGACCCTTTTCCTCACATCTCAGAAAGCCTTACAGAAAGATTTAGCAGATGATCTTGCCCCAGCATCTAGCAGTCATGCACTCTGACAGATGCTCCAGGATTCAAGAGCTGAAATCCAGAGAACCTACCCTTTTCTCTCTTTGGAAAACACACAAGTCTAGAAGCAGAAACACAGCCTTCCTGGTCTTTGAAAAGAACAGAAATTAATTGCTCTTTTCTCTGAAAGAGTTGGGTACTTGGTGAGGACCCAGCCTATCCTGCCCAGTTTCAGAATTGGCCATGGTTTTGTTGCTCGTTGGTCCAAGTTACTGGGATGTTCAGAGACTAAAGGCACAGAACAGAGGAAAAATTATGACTCTAACATGGCAGGACCACTACAGGAAATCATCTTAGAGAGCAAGAACAATTAGAACAATTCTGCCTACATGTTTGACGAGATGCTTGAAAATCCCAGCAGAAGCATGAAACTCAGTCTTAACTGAGGAATATAACTTTATCATTCATAAAAATTGAATTATTAAAGAATGTGCATAGATATGGGCAATCTGCTGAGCATGCTAAAGCATCTTATAGATCCAGCAAGGTTCATTTTTTACTCGTATTTGATCAAGCATCATATATCCACCTGGCATCTTGGCTAAGACATTGATCAATTTAAAACAAAAAGCAATTTTACATTGTATGCAATACAACAGGTCTGCAGCAATAGTCTAATCCAAATTCAGTTAGCAAATCAGAGCTTCTACTTATTTCTTTGCAGATAATTATCCAGAGAAGACCCACTCATCTACACACAGCTCCAGCAACCTACCCATTAGAGCTTGCTGGATATTGGCCTTTAGAAGTCAAGCCTATAGCTATATATTGTAAAGACTGATATTAGCAGCCCAGATGAAGACCCACAGAGACTTAAGTATTAAATTTAGATGGCATTATTTTCAACTATTAAACACAGCATTTGACTCAAACATCCCCACCTGCTATTTTCTAAAGGGAAATACATTAAATGAACAATCATCTTTTTGTCAAAGCAATACTTTTTTGTGCTACCTTTTTTAAGACACAAAAGAGATTTCACAGTGATAGTTTCAACATGAAATTAGACCTACACAAAAATAACCAGGCTTGCTATACTGCTGCATGTCATAAGACAAAAATATAAGCAAGAATTTTAGTGTTCTAAGAACTTCCTAATCTGTATTCCTGAAAAATAATTTAGGAAGAAACCCAAGACCAATCAAGTTTTAAGGATGAAGCTTCATGATTACATGAAGCTCTGCAATTCACTTCAGAGATGAAGGCAGAAGATCTGTAAATCAACACCTTTCTATGTTTTACTGTAATTCCACATGGACTGATTCCAATGGAAGGAAAAATCAGAAAAGCCTTAATTCAACACATTTCACAGCAATTACTTCACCTTTACTCTTTAAACATGCAAAATGCTTCTATTTCAGTAAGCCACTGCAAAAGAAAAGAACTAAGAAGAAATGTTTTCAATTATAAAGTGCAAGATGCATGTAGTCACTGATTTTACTTGTGTTAATGTCTGACACAGTAAAGCAGCTCTATTGTTTCTGCCTGACATATGAGGCAATGTTTTTGTTCCTTCCTGACATTGCCTCACAAAGGAACGTTTTCCATGACAATAACTTTTTTTACCAGGACAAAGGTCCAAAATCATATTTATCACATCTCTGCATTAATTGCAGCGAGAAGTGCTTTTGGTCAAAGGACTTGTAGTACCACTAAACTGTCATACACTGGGTTGCATTTTCTCTTTCTGCTGCTTCATGACAATACATTACTAATAGCAGTACCCCAAAACTCTAGGTGAAAGCAGGGACCTTTGCACAAGAAAAATAAGTGTACATAGGGAAAAATCCTGGAACGAACATTTCACATTGTAAAATGATGGAGAATTGTGTAAGAAAATATTATTCCCATTTATAACACCAAACCAGAGGCAATGGAAGATTAGAAGAGGTATTTTCATCTCCAGTTTATTCTGTGTTATTGTCAACTTCAATTCAAAAAACAATGGATGATCAAAGGGGGGAAACCTCTACACTATGTCAGACTAATCTTTCACATCACTCAGACCTTTTCCATCCACTCTTGCTGTGAGGGAAGTTGATCCATTGCTGTGGAAAGGTTATGGGACCTTTCAGAGCACAGCTGACTCAAACAGACAAGCATGGGTGCAATGTGCCATTTGAACATTACAAAGTCTCTAAAAAACACATGAAATAAAATTCCTGCAAAGGGATAGCACTTGGCTTAGTGGATACCATCTGTCATTTCACCCAATTACATTTCTCTATAAACTCTATACTTCCACAAGGTCTCTGTAGTTTCATAAAACCCAACTGCTCTGGATAATGTTACTGTTAAACCTACAGGAACAAGCTTTCCAGCAGCACTGATGAAATGCTACTGTAAAAGCCCATTAACAGGGCAGGAACCTGCAGGCTGAAGTCATGCTCCAGAGGGAATGGCACACAGTTAGGTTCTTCAAACAAGAGACATTCAATGAATTCATAACCAGTGAAGTCACCCATCTCTATAAAGTGCCAATACCTGCACAAAACCCCACATCTGCAAGTCCCCATATAAAACAAGGTCTGCTTCCCCACAAATGCCTTATGCTGAGCTCACCAGAAGCCCTTGGGAGAGCATTATAACGTCAGACCCTAATCAACGACCTTGAAATGAAACAAATCACTCTGAAACACTGTGACGGCTCCCTCCTGCTAGGAATCATCAAGGTTTCCTGACCCCAAAGCAGCTGCTCAGTCATCTGACTTACAGTAAAACCTGCAGCTACTGTCTTTGTGATAAAATGAGTAACTTTCCTGGGTCATCTAAGCAAGCAAAAGTCTGGCCAGCTTTGTCATTGAGGAGCAGTCCAAGGACATTCAATCTTAGTTTGTCCTTCTACTGCCAACAGCAGCAACAGAACTTCCTGGATTTCTCCCACATCATATTCATATGGCAGGGAGGGCAACAGCCTGTAATTCCCAGTGCACCCACCAGTTACCACTGAACTGACCAGTAAAGACCAGACACCAGGAACTGCTGCAGAAATGAAGACTGCATTACCTTATTCAGAGGAATAAAACTGTTTCACTCTGAACCTCATGTGGTAAATAAAAGCATGCCTGTCCAGGAACACAGAATTGCTTCCCCTGGCCATGCAGCTATTCTGAAGACCCTTAAAAACACTAAAAGAGACAAAGGAAAAGGATAGAGGAAAAAGAGCAGGAATATGAACACTGATATTTGTATCAGAATTATCAGCACCAAGTCATACACATAACACATGAAGATGCAGAGGATCACACACTGTGCCAATGATGCAAATGGCACTAAAAGTAATGCCTGCAGGGCAGATGGCTGAAAGCAGAAATTGAATTTGTAGTTGCACAAATAATTACAGAACCAAATGCTTTATTTTCAAATCCTGGCTGGCAAACTAGCTTAAAAATGAGTAAATGAACCAGATGAGACCTTCCTGAATCGTTGGTCCTATTTGCCTCAGGAAGGGTTATCTAAATGTCTATTGCACATTAAGATCTATGACATTCATTGTGTCTGTCCAACAGTTCTGTTTTGGAGATTTAAAAATCCCCAAAATCCCCAACTATTTAGCCCTTTCTCTTTTTCCAGTAAGTCAGTGCAAAACACCATTTGTTAATATTTTTTAATTCTATCCCTCCTCAGTCATATGGTAAGCATCTGCACCTGAGCAAGAGGAGACAACTGAGTGCACTCATCACATTTGCAGAGATGATAACAAGCTGGGGGACTAGTCAATATACTCAGGGCAGGCCTGCTGTCCAGAGGGACCCTGACAGGCTGAAGGAATGGGTCGGCAGGAGCCTGCAATGATACGGGCTGGGAACCAGCTGGTCAAATAGGACCAGATAGGTTCTTGATGGACAGCATGCTGGACACGAGCCAGCAGTGTGTCCTGGCAGCAAACTGCACTCTGGGCTGTACTGACAGAGGTACAGCCATTAGGTCAAGGAAGGGATGAATATCCTTCCTTTTCTCTGCACTTGTGAGACCCCATAGAAAATTGCATCCAGTTTTGACCCCTTTGTACAAGAAAGATGTTAAACAACTGGAGCAACCCCAAAGGAGAGTAATCATGTAGATCTGGGAGCTGGGCTAGAGCCCTTATCTTGTGAGGAAAGCTTCTTGTTTAGCCTGGAAAGGGACAGCTCTGAAAAGACCTAGCACCAGGCAGTCCAGAAATGATGTGCATTCTGCCATCCTTGGCATTTTCAAATTCCCAAGTACCCAAATACCCAAGTAAAGACACAAGCAACCTGGTCTGACCTCAAAGATGACCAAGCTATGAGCCAGACATTGTACTTGAGAACTCTAGAGGTCCCTTCCATATTCTGCGAATAGTTCCTCCTTTTTGACATCACACAAAACTAAAACATCAGTGTCACAAATAAACCACAACAGCAGACTACACTAGCAGATTAGCTGACAGAAAATATAACAACAGAAACACACATCCATATTTTTTTTCTTAGTTCCATGTAGATAATTGTTAACTCCAGCCAAAACCTCAGCATGACCACACAATACTATTTTTGCTCTAATTAGCACATTTCATCAAAAGAGTTACAATTTCAGGGGTATATCGAACCAGCAGAAAGTGTAGAAGTCAAGTCTTCTACATGTTTCACTCAAAATACGTTGTGTTTGTTTGTTTGTTAACTAAATCATCAGAGTGAGGTAAAAATCTATTTGAGGATGGGTGTATTACAGAATACAGGACCAAGAACTAACCAAAAGTAAACAGTCCAACAGACTCAGTGCTGAAAGGAACAATAAACGCTCTACAGATCCTGTAGCTATGTTTTGCATTAATGAGATCCAGCTCTGAGTTCAATCAGAAAACTGCTATTCACCTTGTGCTGCTATTCACCACAAGATTGAAGACAAGGGCAAAAAGAAACTACAGTTCAGGATCTGAAATCTCTAGGCTGACAGCTTTCAGTGAGAGTGCTAAGAAGTCAGGAAAAGATCTAACAAGAGGAAAAGCAGAACTATTCCCTAAAGCACATTGCATGTTTTAAATAACCTGAAGCACAGGGCTGCCACTATCGGCCTGGAAAGATCCATTGAACCAGTATTTGTTCAGATTCATTCTCTGCAGTTACACAGAGGTGAGTAAGACAGCACACAGCAGTAAATGGCAGGTAATGAAAAGAACACCTAAGGGTAAAGTGGATGGTTGGACTATTTCATACACAGAAACCACGAACAAAATGTTAGAAAGGAAGTCCATGTCCCAAAAGAGAGAGATTAATTTAATAAACATGAATGATGGAGTACACACAATAGCCTCTGGGTATTATGTGAGCTATGCTAAAATTGTATTTAAAGTAGATCGATGAGAAGTGCCTGAATAGGAGCAAACTGAGAAGTAAAAAAAAAAAAAAAAAACAGCCCTGACCTGGAGATACATTACCTGCAATGCAGATGGATCCAGATGACAAATGACATGACTTTCAGGAAGTGCATTTATTGAACACACATCGCTGCCAGCCACAGCAAAGACACAGTCAGCCCCATTTCACTCTCAGTACTAGAGCTGAGCTAATCTCAAGCACTAAAACAAGAAAATAGATGCACAAACAAAATCAACCCAGTAATGTACAAAGCATCTGACCACCACGAACAGTAAATTAAACAAGCAGAAACAAGGGAAAAGTACTGTCTGGATAAGGAGACTACACTCAAACATACAGTGCAGAAGAGATCTCCACCTGGACCTCAGAGGACCACACCACCTCTCCCATTCCACTACTACTGCAGTGGTAAAAGAGATCACCTAGAAGAGACCTCTGTGATTCTGACATGGGAAAGACTGTGAACCACTGCAGTCAAGAGAAAACCACTGCAGTCAGGAGACTGCTGGCTCCTTTCCTTCCCTCTCTTACACCTGTTCTTTGAAACGTGGCTTTGTCCACTTGGCAGCATACTGAACCTATTGTACATTGAACAGTACATCAAACAGTATAATCCTCCAAGACACCTGTAAAATGAGATTAACAAACAAGTCTTAACTCCTCTTGGAAACACCTTCATTGAAGCATTACGGGTAGAGTAATGAACTTGAAAACAATGCTGGCCTTTAAAATACCAGTATAATCATGAAATGTTTAACAAACAAAGCCCTGATCCCCAGGATAGGGTCAGCACTGCAGGTGTTCAGTGGGGATTCTCCCTGCAGTAAGCATGCAAACACAGGCATAAATGTGTGGATCGAATACTGTGCTACTGAGAGAGATGATATCTGGGGCAATTCACTAATGCAGCACCTCATTAACAGCTCCCACTGCCCACCTACGTGTTTAGGACAGGATAGGAAAAAGATACAGTTGGTGTATTGGTTATTTAAAGGAATTTATTGGTTATTTCAAGGAATAGTAAAATTAAGCTATCAATTTATTGAAAATGTGAAGGTGAAAGAGACAATCTACCTGCTCTAACAACCAAAACTGAAGAAAACATACAGTTAGAATTACAACTCTGACAGAAGTTAGTGAAGTGAAACAGCTAAGCTCCTTTTTCCTTTTTACAGGTGGTTTTACAGTTTCTATGGAATACAGTTTCTAAGGGAAGACATGTCATTTCATGATAAATACTAACCCTTAGACAAAATATTTTGTCACTTTTCTCCCCACACACGTACTGTCTTTACAATCCAATTTAGTATTCTTTTGCTATCACTGAAGAAAGCAGATTTTTCATTTTGGTTTGAGTTCATTCTCTGTAGTTACCTTCTACACAAGCAGCAAATTTTACAGTCTTGGACAACATTTTCAGTGGAAATGTGAGTTTGTGAGATCCTGGTGCCCGAGTACCTGACATAGATTCAAAGACTGGTAAGATGTTGATGACTGGAAAAAGTAACAAACACCATCTGGCCTACATTTTGTACCAAATAATGAAAACCAAGTCATTATTTCTAACAGCACTTGATGAAGATGAGGTAGTCCATATACTCTGATGCCAAGGAAGTTGAACTACCACAGGCACATACCAGCCTGTGTCCGTTTCCAACTTTCTCTAGTAAAAATAATTGAAACAAGAGAAGGGAAAGGATAATAATGAATACTGTGTAAAATCTTATGGCATAGGACCTCTCCTATGGAGACAGACTGAGAGAGTTGAGGTTATTCATTCTGGTGAACAGAAGGCTGCAAGGAAACCTTAATTGTGGCCTTTCAGCATCTTAAGGGAGCCTACAAGAATTCTGGAGAGAGACTTTTTAGGATGTCAGGTAGTGATAGGACTAGGGGGAATGGAGCAAAACTAGAAGATTCAGATTATATGTTAGGAAAAAGTTCTTCACCATGAGGGTGGTGAGACACTGGAACAGGTTGCCCAGGGAGGTGGTGGAAGCCTCATCCCTGGAAGTTTTTAAGGCCAGGCTGGATGTGGTTCTGAGCAACCTGATGTAGTGTGAGGTGTCCCTGCCCATGGCAGGGGGTTTGGAACTGGTATTTGAGGTCACTTCCAACCCTGATAATTCTATGATTCCATAATATACGGAAAAGGGAAAAATACTCTCTCTGATATATTTTTTGGGAAAAAAAAATCCTAACTTGTCCCATTAAATCCATATTTCAGTATTCTAACCATTCTTTATTTAACCCCAAACATATTGGCATGCATTTTAGTATTTCAAATTGAGAAAGAAATACTCCTCTGAATAGGCTTTCACTACAAGTACTTGGAAGTGTCACATCAAGTAATGGTCTGAACCATTGCTATGCAACATACCATTTTGTTGCAGACTAAGATATGTACATGGAATATATGTTAATCATCTTTGATTTTCAGAAATATTGAGTGTGCTCACCAATTTGAATTTATATACCTAGTTTAGCATACCAGCTTTAAGTATTTCACGTAAATTTGCCAAATTTAAAACTGACCAAATATTTGTTACTGGAATATTTTTATTGCCATCTTCATTATCAATCACTGAAGTCCCAACTATACTTCTTGACTGCTCTGTGACCATTTTTGTTATTTCTGCCAATTATGAAGCACCTTTTACCCAAGTAAACGTACTGCAGGAAATCATATTAGGAAGTACAAACAAGCCTGGGCTCTTCTTGTGCCACACAACAGGAAGATTTCAGCTATTTAAGTCTCTCACTCCTATCATCAAATTTCTGTCACAAAATAACAATCCAAACCAGTAAGTGTCCACTCAGCAAACTCCAACAGTTAATGGAAATTTGCCCTGTGATCTTTCGACTCCATTACTGACACTTCCTTACACAAAGCTTTAGTTTCCAGGGTTGCAGCAGTCTTTCTTGACATGAGAAAGATTCCAACAGCTAGAATTACCTGCCCTGATACAAATGATGAGCACGCATGAATCCACCTGGTGTGTAAAGTTTTAAGTTCAAATCAACAATCAAGCTAATACATTAAGCCAGGAAGTCTTTAATCAACTCTTCGATCGGAATCTCATGGCAAACAGTACATTCGAAAAACAATTCACAAGGGCGGTACCAGAAAGCACATGTACATCATAAACTGAAATTCAGGGGAAACTATAGAAGGTAGAACATACAAAACACAGAGAGGGGGTGACACCTCTGGATTTCCCCACTGCTCTTCCAGATATAGTATATGCCATTAATATTTCAGCAAATAAGAAACCCAAAATATCCTCTACAGATAACCAAACAGGTCATATTTAACTATGTATACATAGATATATGTGTTTATAAAAAACATGGAAGAGAAAATTGTAAAGCTACTACTTTATTTTGTAACACAGTTTGGGAAACTGCTATCATTAACTGCTACAAGTCAGATGTTGGATCCTTTCAGCATTGGGTAGTTAACTAATATAGCCATCCCTTCCTTCCAAGAAAGAAGATTTTGCTCTAAAACATGTATGAGACATGCAACAATGTGTTCTGCTAGCAAGAAATGAGGTTATGGCAGAGCAGGCAGAAAGCACAGAGACTCAGCTTCAGAGAACTGGGAAGTGGTGTCCCTAAAAAGCTTTGGATTTAGAGTCAAAAGTCTCTGCAGCATACAAGTTATAGTTGGCATGGTTATCAAATTACAGGAAAATTAAAAGCTAATTACCATTATTATATCTCTAATTATATTATATTTCTAACTATAACTGTCTGTTCCAGGCATGAAAACATCTTCACGTGAACAGCCTGCGTGGTTCTGTTTGTGAGCTTCTGTCAGTCCCCCATGCAAGACATTTCAGATTCTAGAACATCATTTTCACTATACTTGAAGAATAAGGGAAAAAAGGTTCAATATATGCATGCCACCTCATTTTTAGGGTTTTGATTCTGAACAGACTAATAAAACATGTTATTCCTGGGAAAAAAGATTGCAATCTGAGCCCACTCAAATGGTTAAGTATTTGCAAACAAAAAGCCTACAGTATGTGAAATGGTGAACACCAAAAGAAAAGGCTGACAATTTTTATCTTTGTGCTCTAAACTTTGTCAAATAATCACCACTTCCATCAAACAGTAACCAAGGAGAGGGAAAAAAACCACACCTGTTTTTTTTTATTGTTTTGAAAAATCCTAGGATTTGCAGAAACATTTTACACACACACACGAGTCACCTTTTCTTCAAAACAAAGCATGTATAAAATAATTAGATTTTAAACTCTAGGTTGCATTTTTCTTAAGCTGGCAAGCAGCAGCTGTCATCCATAACTGTACAAAAGTATCTACAGGCATTAAATCAAAAGAAGCCTTCAGTATTTATCCAATCTACTATTTTTCAAACTGTTCTAACCCAAGTTGAGCAATATTTTTCTTTTTCACCCTGTGATAATTCCTAAGCAAATAGGTACCATGTTTTACAAAGAAAAGAACAGCTATCATACAAAACCACGAGCAAGCTTTGCCACTCATGCATTACTACAGATTTTCAGTATAATCTGACCTCTCAAAATAGATAAAGGATACAATACCAGCATAATATCCAAGGAATTAAGCAGTATTACTCTCATTAAGGTTGTGCCATGAATCCCTGCACAGCATACTGAAAATTTACACTCAAATGATATATTTCTAGATACTGGTAGAAATTATGGTTCTCTAAAATCAGTTTACAATTATATAGGATTGCAAATTGTACGTTTGTCAGTTCCCAGAAACAAAATGGAGAGCGAAATCTGCAATTCTAATGGCTGTTTTCACACTAAATACAGATACCAGGAACACTGCAGTTCATTTACCAATTAAGACAAAATCATTTCCCTTGTCTTTTTCTTCTCTTTTCTCTAAGATTCAGGCATATTATGAACCCACTGAAAGAGAGAGATAAGATTATTGGCCAGAAGTAACAAAGGAAAAAATATTCTACTGACTCGTTACTGCATAGAACAGATAAACTCTCCATTTTAAGACATGGTTAAAGCAAAGTTGAATGATAGTCCTACACTGAATTTCAACCTGTGGAGCTTAAATGAATCTTCAACACTCAATTATATTGTGAGAAGTATTGTCTCCTATGGGTTCACAGCTTGAGAAAAATAGCTTCAAGATGTAAAGAACAATCAGAATCTAGAGTTCTGTAAATGTCATTTCCCGTGTATTCAGAAAAAGTGCAACTTGTTTCCCACCCCAAACATTTTAATAATAAAATTATAAAAGTCTGTATGAGCCACCTCCATTTCTAATTTCAAACACAGCACAGGTTTAGAGAGACATCACTGATGAGAGCCATGCTCTTTGTAGAACATCTGTTTAAGCATGACTGAAACAGGTCTTGAGGTAACTCAAGATACTACAGATCTTGGATGCTGTGCTTTCCATTTTTTCAACAAAGAAACCAAGCATGATCTTATTTGCTCCAGTGTGCCATTTATGAAGTCTAGAGATAAACCATCTTTGTTTTGTGTAACTAAAAAGATCACAGCTGAGCTAGATCAGATTAACGCTAAAGAAAGACCGTGTTGACAAGCAGTAAAGAAAAGTTTATCAGCACTTTTTGTGGACACAAAGAGCACAGTAAAACACGCAAATCTGTCTGCCAGGAGGCTGTCTTAAGCTTGTGTTTAACGTGGTAAAGTGAAGGCTGGAAAAATAAGATGTAAAGAGTCTTTATTGAACAAAGAGCTGTTCAGGTGCTGTGACATGGGTAGCAATCCATTACAAGCAAGGGCTTTTCACCAGCCTTTTCATATTTTATTAATATGTGACTGAAGTTGCTATTTTAATTATTCCACTTCACCTGCTAGAATGCCTGTTAGCAACAATTACAGCAAAAGCAATCTCCACTGGGGACTGATGTGTCACATGCAAACTTGTCAGAATCACACTGCCAAGCCTGCTCTTTCCCTCCTATGAAACATTTTCAGTGAAAACGTGGGTAAAACCTGATTAAAATACGTGATTGTCAGACTGATTGCTGACTTTGTAGCACAGGTTGCACATCATGCCATGCAAATAAAATGAAATTCAAAGCACATAGGTCTTTGCCAGAGAAGTATTTAAGTTCCATGTCCCACAGGAAACACATGTGTTACAGCACAAGACAGAAAGCATAGAACAAGTGCACCTCTGGAAGGTTCAGGAAGAATTCTGATTTACCACAGAGATTCTGTAATAAAATTGATCAGAGCACTCAGACTTCAAATTCCTTCACTGACAATTCGGTATCCATGTAATGAGAGGGCTCTGCCTGGTTTCTTAAGAACAGTATGTTTATGTATTTATGATGTCTGTATTTTTTTTCTTCAGGTGATTCATTTCCACTAAAATTAAATGGGAATTTCTAAATCCAAAAGATTTCACAATGAAGGTGGTGTCTGGGTAGAGGCAAAGACCTTAAATAGCCTCACTGGGGAGAGGAAAGTTTAGGACTCTACTTAGTAAAATTATTACATGGGGAAATATTCTGAATGACAGCTTTAGGAATTCTGGCTTCAAAAGCTGTACTGGTTCTAGGACCACTTCTTACAGGTACATGCAGAAAATCCTTTCCAACCCCAGCATGTTGTGAAGAAATTGTACTGGGCTCATTTTTTCATGTCTGCATATGCATAGTTCTTATTATCTTAATTTGGATTTCTTAGAAACAAGACAAACAGAAATAAAAAAGAAATTTAAAAGGTAATCTGTTTTAGAGGCAAGAAGGGTAGAAATGGAAGATAAAGCAAATATAATCCCTTCCCTGATCTCACTACTGATTTTTTATCCTGGAAAAGCCACCCTTCTGCTGTATGTGCAGTGGTGCCAGCTGTGACACAGGGGTCATACACCTCTGTCTTTGCAGCATCTCCCAGGGGCCCAGACAAAGCACAGCAGGTGAGGGTGGGACACCAAAGGGGCAGTGCACTAGAGCACAGCCAGGCAGCCAAGGGACCTGGAATACTGAGCTCTCAAGCCATGGCCATACCATAAATCACCAGGTGCCTGCTGGGTAAAGGAGTCAACAGTAGGAATAAGCAAGCAAAGGTACTCAGAGGTAGAGCAAACTGGATCAGACAAAGCTGGAAACCTCTTTTAACCATAGCAGTGTAATTAAACCACTTCTGGCACTGCAGGAAGCTATTTCCAAATGCATTTCAGTAAGGCAGAAAGTACAATTTTAGCTATTGGACCATTTAAAAAAGAGTGAAAGATCCCCCTTTGGGTCTAATCAGCACTCATACATCAGCAGATGTGTTTGTACTCCTCTCAGATAAATACATGACTGTGCATGTTCTCATTTCCTTACGGAACACTAATTGCCCACTGCACAAAACGTCCGATTGGTGCAGCACATGATCACTGCTACTTGCACATTCCTCATAGATCCCGTATTTCAACACACAGCCCATGAGTTAGTGTTTATTGTAGGATGCAAGGTTACAAGCTGAGCCTTTTCAGCCTGCAGGCTCATCCACTGAATGTCACTCAGCTTCATTCTGTCATGTTCTGAGGGTTCCATTTTCTTGTTCTTTCAGGACCCAGCCAGAAACGGAACAGGATGAGGAGGAGTTCGGCCCAAGAATTATGGAAAGAAAGCTGGCTGGCACACGCAAGCTAGAAATGCACAAGACAGCAACAGCTTCCTCTCTGTGTGTATCATTCTGGAGTAGTGTTGCAGTGCTACCAGTGCACATAAGAGTATCTGTGACACTGTGCTTCTAAGGCCTACCAGTATCACAACAGTGACTGCAGCAGTGACCAAAGACTGCTCACACCCATGGCTGATGCTGTGTATGCTTGCGAACCATGCTGCTCCCCAGGGAACACATCTTGCTTGCTCTCTCTTGCTCCCACCTGCTGACAGAAGGACCTCTGCTTGAATTTGAAATCTACTTCAGAAAGACTTTTCATGACAGTTCCTAGATGGAAGAACAGACCTGGAATCCAGCTCAAATATCTATCTGCTTCATGATTATGAAAAGATTTAAGAAGAGCGGAAAGATTATAAAGAAATACTGCCACTGACTTACTGACAAATGCAACTCAACCCAATTACATCCAGGCACTCTCCTAGCAGCACATATGATGTTCTCCCCAAAACCAGCATCAGCCATTTGATAGTGTAGCTGGACAGAGCCCCGCAGATCATATTCCAGATACAGAGGACTTGCACAAAAAGGGAAAGAACCACAGAAAAAAAAAAAATTACTAAGTTTCCTTAAGTATCAAGTATCATTACAACACAGAGGTAGGCATTTTGTGATGTAAAAAAGAAAGAAATGTCTTTTATTTCACTGAGTAAATAACTTGGGGAGTAAGTAATAGTGACACAGTCATTGTTAGTTGTTGATCTGTTCTAATGGAGTGAAAATAAAAAATGCTGAAATCCTATCATAGCCATTTAGATGAAAAATTAGCAACAAGGTAGAAGTCATCAAGTGCAGAGTGCAAAGCAAAGCCATGCAGAACACCGTTTTTCTATTTACTATTAATCACAATATGCATCCATGTTTTGCATTGTTAATCCAAGCCCACAGTAAATGCAAAACTGCAGAGCTGGCTGTTAACTAAAACCATTTGGGCTGAATTTTTGTCCCAATGCACAGACCTACTTTGAGGACTCCCTGCAATGTCAATTGGATGTATTTACAATTCATCACCCAGTGCACTGAAAGCTTCTATGCCTCCAACATATCTTGCCTTTTTCTTCAAAATAAGCTTTTTCAGATGAGAATGAGTTGTTCTTGGCAAAGAACACATAAAAACTGCAACATATTACATGCCGTTTGTCATTTTGACTAGGCAGCACAATAGTCATTCTGCTCCATTCTCTTTCCACCACATTAGGTATTTTCAACAGAAACTTGAGATTTTTCAAAGAGGCTCACAATTAGGAAGTAACATGAGCAGATAATCAGAGTAACCCTGAACACTCTTGAAAATCCAGCCACAGACTCTTTAAGGCTTCCAGTGTAGGATTACTTTTCATCCTTTGAAAGGCCTATACCAGCCTCATGGTAAAATGTAACTATCCTCCACATGTTCTTAAATCCTCTGTTTCAAAATATTTTTATTTTAATGGAATGCCTCAATCAATAAACTAAAAGCCTAGCAGCTGGGTAGACATTTCCAATGAGCTCCTAGTTGCCTTACTACCTCCTTCAGTTGTTGCGGTTTTGTACCCTTTCAATGAAATGATGGCTTTCAGAAATTATAATGCATTGTAGGAAAAATTCATTTTCTAAGCCCTAAAATCTTTCCTTCCGTGTCTAGAGTCCACTGGATTATTTTGCCAGAAATCTTTGCAAGGGAATGCCAATTTCTCAAATTCAAATCCTGTCAACTCAATGACCTCCAGATTTTCATGAGAGAATTTTGGGGGTGTTAAGGACAGGCCCAACCCACACCACCAAATAACCTGCAAGCCCAGCCAGTCATCTGAGGTGTTACAAAGACCTTCTAAGGAATTAAACACACAGGGCAGAGACCTAAATGCTTGAACTTGCATATCCCACTTTCCAGGCTATGCAAGCATAATTGCACATTTTTTCCAACAGAATCGGCTGGAAATTTTTCCAACACAAGATGCACAGGATTGGAAAACTTTTGTTCCTTCCCAGGAAAGAAAAAGGGAAAAGAAAAAAAGGAAAAGAAAAAAAGGAAAAGAAAAAAAGGAAAAGAAAAAAAGGAAAAGAAAAAAAGGAAAAGAAAAAAAGGAAAAGAAAAAAGGAAAAGAAAAAAAGGAAAAGAAAAAAAGGAAAAGAAAAAAGGAAAAGAAAAAAAGGAAAAGAAAAAAAGGAAAAGAAAAAAGGAAAAGAAAAAAGGAAAAGAAAAAAGGAAAAGAAAAAAGGAAAAGAAAAAAGGAAAAGAAAAAAGGAAAAGGAAAAGGAAAAGAAAAAGGAAAAGAAAAAAGGAAAAGAAAAAAGGAAAAGGAAAAAAGGAAAAGAAAAAAGGAAAAGAAAAAAGGAAAAGAAAAAAGGAAAAGAAAAAAGGAAAAGAAAAAAGGAAAAGAAAAATGGAAAAGAAAAAAGGAAAAGAAAAAAGGAAAAGAAAAAAGGAAAAGAAAAAAGGAAAAGAAAAAAGTAAAAGAAAAAAGGAAAAGAAAAAAGGAAAAGGAAAAAAAGGAAAAGAAAAAAGGAAAAGAAAAAAGGAAAAGGAAAAAAGGAAAAGAAAAAAGGAAAAGAAAAAAGGAAAAGAAAAAAAGGAAAAGAAAAAAGGAAAAGAAAAAAGGAAAAGAAAAAAGGAAAAGAAAAAGGAAAAGAAAAAGGAAAAGAAAAAAGGAAAAGAAAAAAGGAAAAGAAAAAAGGAAAAGGAAAAAAGGAAAAGAAAAAAGGAAAAGAAAAAAGGAAAAGAAAAAAGGAAAAGAAAAAAGGAAAAAAAAGGAAAAGAAAAAAGGAAAAGGAAAAAAGGAAAAGGAAAAAAGGAAAAGGAAAAAAGGAAAAGGAAAAAAGGAAAAGGAAAAAAGGAAAAGGAAAAAAGGAAAAGGAAAAAAGGAAAAGAAAAAAGGAAAAGGAAAAAAGGAAAAGGAAAAAAGGAAAAGGAAAAAAAGCAAAAGGAAAAAAAGGAAAAAAAGCAAAAGGAAAAAAAGGAAAAGGAAAAAAAGCAAAAGGAAAAAAGCAAAAGGAAAAAAGCAAAAGGAAAAAAGCAAAAGGAAAAAAGCAAAAGGAAAAAAGCAAAAGGAAAAAAGCAAAAGGAAAAAAGCAAAAGGAAAAAAAGCAAAAGGAAAAAAAGCAAAAGGAAAAAAAGCAAAAGGAAAAAAAGGAAAAGAAAAAAAGGAAAAGGAAAAAAGGAAAAGGAAAAAAGCAAAAGGAAAAAAAGCAAAAGGAAAAAAAGCAAAAGGAAAAAAAGCAAAAGGAAAAAAGCAAAAGGAAAAAAAGCAAAAGGAAAAAAAGCAAAAGGAAAAAAGCAAAAGGAAAAAAGCAAAAGGAAAAAAGCAAAAGGAAAAAAAGCAAAAGGAAAAAAAGCAAAAGGAAAAAAGGAAAAGGAAAAAAGGAAAAGGAAAAAAGGAAAAGGAAAAAAGGAAAAGGAAAAAAAGGAAAAGGAAAAAAAGGAAAAGAGAGAACCTTTTATTTAGTTTAAATTTGTCCTGTGCTGTTTTTTCTTGATTATTAAAATCTGTGAGTGATATTCAAGCCCCAAGGAAATAATTAACAATTTTTCAGGCTGCATCTATACTGCCATAATACTACATTGAATCATTATTTGAAATAGCTAACATTTAAAAGGCATCTTCCAGGATGCCTCAAATTTCCAGTAATGTCATGATCTTTTTGCACTGATCTGATGTCCCACTTCCTCTGGGTATTACTATAGTGTTCTATAATTAATATATCTGGCATACCCAAGAAGAATTACCATTGTATTCTGAAAAGCCAGAGCATAGATTAGGTCATTTATAGGTGGCTAGTGCTCTAAATAGCCAAAATTTAACATTCTTCTTTTAGAGCAGCTAATGAATTTTACATTGTTACATGTCCATTGTGAACTGTGCTATGACAGATAACCCACCCTGCTGTAAACAAGCCATCAACTGGAAACAATTTAACTATGGTAGTGTCTAGCTCCTCACAGGATGAACTGCACTGCTCCTCAAAGGAGTCAATCACTTCTGCATTTTTTATGTTGTTCTACAGCTTTCAATACCTGTGTTACCTCATATGCAGCTCGTCTCTCTACTGCACTGCAGTATGCAGCATGGACATACCACAGAGATCAAATACAGAAGGAAATAATTTAACCAATTCAACACCAAGAAAAGCTACAGAGTTCCCCATCTCTCCATCCTTGCATAGATTTAATAATATGCAATATGCAGAGGCACCTGAGCTCTGCTCTTACAGGCAGGTGATAAACTAAGCCTAGTGTTAGAATAGGGCAAGGACAAAAACTTTGTCTGAAGCCTTGTACTTCACTTTTTAAATCTGCAACAACAGCTAGTGAAGTGATTCAAAAGCTGGTAACCCGAAAGAATCAATTATTGAGGTCTGACTCACTGGTGTGTAGAGACACCTTTAATGTTAATTAAACACTGCTCTATAGATACAGCATCTCCAAAGATGCATTATTTACCCATATAACTAACCTAAAGTTTTAGTTAGGCATACAAGAGTTCCTACAATCCTTAAGTCTGCAAAACATTATTTAATGGAAATTCACACTCCTGGCTTGAGTCTTGGGATTTATATCTGCCAAAAATAGTGGGATGAAGTCCAAGGTACAGTAAGTGTCTTAAGTCTTTCAGCTGCCACTGACAGGAGCAGTCAACCCGACAGAAGCAGTTAGTCTAAGTCATAGCCCAGACAAGTTATATCTATTCTTTCATTTCTACAATTGATCCAACAATTTACTCAAATTTCCAGAAGTAAGAATTGCAACATGATGCAATGCATTAATTTTTGTTGTTGTTGTTCCTGCAGACAAGTGAAAATGCTACTTCAGTAGTATTAGTTAGCAACAACCAGCTCGAGGAAAAAGCAGAGACCAATTTCCTTTATGCTTCTTGTGGTGGCACAGGGATGATTAATGGAAATCCCTAACCTTGACCTTTATTCATTTTGCTTTCAAACTGATACCTAATTTGAAAGACAGACCTGTTTTGATCCCTTCCCTAAAGATGGGTCAAATACTGACGTATCTTATTTCACTTGCAGATACAATTTCCAACTTAGTCATCATTTGAAGTTAATCAAGGAATTTCTACATCTTGCAATTTCTCACCTGCAGGTAGTTAGAACGGTGATTACAATTAAAATTACCATTAGAAATTTCATGCTGTGGTTTCATTACCACTGTCAAATAAGTTGAATTAATTACAAATTATGATATTCACAGACTTGTGTTAACAGGCATCTCAACAGGAGCCATGAGGTTTCCACTGAAATCTGCAATTTAAGACTTGATTTTGGTTAAACATCTGAGAACTCAAGCTAAAGATCAACTTCATGAAAGAATAACTTGGGCACTCATGTTGTCAGAGAACAAGGTAAATATGCCACTCACAAGTAAAATGCCCTCACACATTCATATTAATGTGTTATAGACTGCTTGCCATTATTTGCTCAGCTAAAACATGACCTCAGAGAAGCTTGTGGAACCAATCCAATTCCCTGTTAAGTCAACAGAAAGGCTCCTGCAGCACCTGTTTTGTGTGCTTCCCACAAGCAACCACACAACTACACAGAAGGCAGAGGGTGGTGTTAGACACCACAGCTTCCCTACCTCTCTCCAGGTACAAGGATGGCAGTCTGACTGCCCAGAACCAGCATCCAAGACCTGCAAAGCTCTAGTACTGGCAGAAGTCGCTGCTGTCCTCTGCTGTGTAAGGCCCTGCTGCATTTCCCCAAACATGGTGTTTTAAATTGAGTCAACCTTGAAGGATAAATAATAGATAAATCTGTAATCTCCCAGTTTATTAGCAATCCTAAAGTATGAATGCAACTTTTACTGTAATCACTGAAAGTAAAGATATATTTTAGCTTTGTAATAATGTCAAAGAAGAAAATAAAAATACATCTAGTAAATAATTTAATTACAGAGCAAATTGAGCATTGAACCACCTTCCTAAATGTTACAAAGCCACATAATGTAGACATAAACTAAAACTACTCAGTAGATGACCTACAATGCATCCATGGCTACTTAAAAAAAAAAAAAAAAAAAAAAAAAGAAGAATTAAAAAAAAAAGCCATGTTAACATCAAAAATCAAGTTGGTGCAAAACAATTATGACAACTATGTAAGCAAAACATGGCTTCATCTTTTGTCATATGTACTCACACTGGTCCAAAATAACTACTGCAATCTTTCTACCTTGTCTCCCATAGCTACTTTTGCACACTGAATACACCCTTTTCTGGGAGCACATTTCCTTCCCTAGTTAAGTCACTATCCCTCTCCCAACAATTTTCTTAAGAAAAGGATAGTCAAAAGAAGCTGATGATCATAGGTCTGTAACAAAAATTACAAGCAAGTATGCCAACATCTTTCTGCTTGTATGTTGTGCCCTTCTTTTGTACCTGTCTTCTAAATGGAAGATTCTGAAGACTGTCTCACTGTATACTTCTATACAAATAATACAAATGAAATCAAAGCCCAAAGAGGTGTTATCTTCTCAGCTCAGAGTCCTGAAAATTTGCTGACATTATCCTGCCATTATGTCCTGATAAAAGAGATTGCAAAACTGGGAGAGACCAGTTCTTCAGTTACCCACCAGCCCACATTTGCACAACACAGACTGTCACTGAGAAAGACATCTCCTAATCCCAGTTACTGGTCTTCCTACACTGCAGCAACCAAAGCTTCAGCAATAAGTGAGATATAAAACAAACACTGATTTTAACATCCATACTTTCTTAAAGCAATAATATTAGAATAAACTGATGCAAATACTGAAATTGTCTCAATACTCTGAAAAAAAAACCCAACAACAACAAAAAAACCCAACACTTCACCTTTAAAAAAGCTGCAAACAATACTGAGTAATACAAGAAGTTGAGATGGATTCATTCAAAAGTCACCAACAAAATACATTCTGCAGGTACCATATACCCCGCAAGAAAAAAAATACTATTTTCTTTAATAATCTCAAAGTGAGAAAGAGAGAAGCAGGCAAAACAAGAGGCAAGGAGAGCAAGATGTGGGAACAAATGGCAAAAAGAAATCCGTTGAGAAAGAACAGAAAAGCATGAATTAGAAAATAAGATAAGTCATTAGTATGAGGGGAAGAGGAATGAGGAGGAAGTGTGAAAAGAATCCAGCTCTCCAGAATGGCAATTTTTAGTTACCGATAAAAAGTACCACCTTCCAGAAAAGCTGCTGCTTGCATGTCTAAATGGATGCAGCTTTAAGAAAGTCCAAAAACCCTCAGGCATAAGAGTCAAGACTGCCCAACTGCCTGACTCAAGGAACATTAAGAGAAGACATATCATTTTATATTCACTTTCCAGCTGTGATCCAAATCTGGCACAGATGGCTTGTCAATGACTGTCACTTCCAGAAACCTGCAAATGATTGTTGCTACCAGAAACTCATTGGGCTATTCTGAAACGAGTTTTACTCTCAATCTGGATGTCAATACTGCAAAGGTGGTTGGGCTGACAATACTCTAAAACAGCTGGTACAGTCATTTGTCTGCCATAAGGCCCAAAGACCATCCTTCAGGAGGTGGCAAAGCCCCTTACTTAAATCCCCCTTTGGCACACTGTAAAGCACAGGACAACCAGGTTTCACTCTCAGCTCTGCTGCTGATCTCCCATGAGCCTTGTCCCAATTCCATTTAAGCCAGTTTCTTGCAAGTTCCACAGATCTCTACTTCCCTCACTGGTAAAACTGAAGTGATATTTCATTTTCCTCATCTCTCTTTTCTGCCTGGTTGATTCAGGCTATCAGCTTCAGCGTAGCAATTGCATCTGACCATGTGCTTGTATAGCTCCCAAACACTGATGCTACGCAGAACAGGACTTTGATCTCAGCTGGAGTCTGTCTTACAGCAGTAACACCCTATGTAAGAGCATAGACCCCCACTAAAGAAGAGTTCTAACTTAAATGCTGTAAAAGCACACAACTAGGCTAATCTTATACATCACAATAACCTGGCACAACAGCCTAATTTAGATGAGACACATGCTCTTTGTACCCTTTTCCTTAGAAAAGCAGCTCTCCTAAATTATCAGTGCCACCCCTCACAGCAGGCAGCTCCGAGCGAGCCTGCCTGCATTGCAACGCACTTGGTCACAACCGCACCTTGCGGGGGGCGAGCACTTCACCTGCACTGCTGCCTCCCTTAAGGGGAGGTAATATTCCAGTACCTCAAATAAATGCTTAGAAACAAGTGTGGGACACCCTTGCCTTCAAGCCTGTTCCTGTCTGAGGTCTTGTTTACACATCCCACTTTCAGAAATCTTATCTGCTCTAATTGGCATGATTCGTGAATTTACAACACAGCCCTGCTCTGCAATTTTCATCCAACTGTAATCCTGCACTTTGCAAATAACTGGTGACTGGTTATAGCTGCAATATCTAAGCACAGCCTTAACACTTCAGAGCAAATTCATAAAAGCTACAAAACCCTGAACATAATAAATGTCACAAATAAAATCATTCATATTATTACCATCATTGTACACATACCAAGATGTGTTATGGCATTGCAAATGCATGCTGTGTAATCTGCTTTATGTGGCACCCTCCATGCAAAGTGCCAGCTCCTCCATGGCACAGTTCATGGGCTCCCTTTGGGCTATGGCTGCTTTATCCATACAGGCCAAGTCCCAGTAGAATTACACAGAGGGTTTACAGATAACCCTGGGGACCTGCAGCAAATTTATCCCTATGTGGACTGTGCTTTTCAGCTGCCAGTGTTTTTATATTTCTCATTAAACAGGTTAGAGGGGTTTGTAAATGCTGTTTTTCAAGCTAAAATTTACTGTTGGAGAAGCAAGTGAAAATATTATTATTGTTATTATTAATAATAATAATAATAATAGGACCCAATGGGACTTCACTGTTTATTGATACTTCTATCTTAGCTAGCAACAGTTTCATTTAACTTTAGTTACATAGTATAAGGAAGGAGTTTGCTTATTCGAGCCACACCAGCACAAAAATAAAAAATGAGTATGCCAACTCCAGAAATTCTATACATCAAAAATTAGTTCAGGGAAAAGATATGAAATCAAAATATATTTATTTTAATAAAAAAACCTGAATCTGGGATGCTTCCCAGAAATTTCTGCTTTGTATTTTCTACTTGAAACTACTAAAAGATACTGAACAGAGACTGTTGTACTTGAGAACATAATTCCTGAAGAAGCTACATTTTACTCTTAACTACCATCAGAAACCACCTTTGGGGCTTGGGGCAACCTCAAGAACTGCAATTGACTTTTTACATAAGGGCAAACTATTTTGTTCCTTTCTAATAAAGGACAGAAACATTGTTAAAAATAGGATCAGTTTAAAGAAGAATTCCTAGCTTATTGGAACCTGGTGCATAGGTTCATATAAATGCTTAATCATAGGCTTGAATTTCTATATATGAAACAGTTTCATGAAAACAAATGCAATATATTTACTTTTTAAAAAGCTACTTCTCAACTGTATTTCATAACATTAGCAAATTCAAATCCCCTATGACTACTAGTGTTTCAAAAGGAGAATATATAAAAGAAGAAAAGCCATAAAGGGCAAGATGCCAAACTCACAAATTCACAAATATTACGAATTTTTTATCCACCTCAGTATGAAAAAGCTAGCACTGACACTGAAGGAATTATCTGCTAATTTTTTTCTTAACTCACTCAAAATATTCTCAACATCTTAGAAGTGGAAGAATAATCTGTATTGTGAGTTTTGGACATGTGGATTGCTTAAAAAGCTGTGCACAACACACAGAGAACTGATTCCCTCTATTTTATTTCACTTACAAAGACAAATATGGCATTTTACCTCAGAGAAAAAAAGAACACTTCTCTAATTGAATTAAGTCAGGTATATAGCTGCACGTGTTTGATTGCTAGGAGGAGCAATAAAGGTTTAGGAGTCATGCTATCCTTTTAAGGCCCATGCCGAAGCTGAAACAGCTTTGCGAAGCTCAGAGAAGGGCTTGCAGCATTTTCTAGCACAAGGCTCAGGCTATATCACATAGATCTTTACAGACTTCATCATGCCCAACAGCCTGTGCTCTGTCTCTTACGCTAGCAGGAGGGACATTGTTGACTATCACATACCACCCAGGCTGTAAAGAAGGTGGGAAACGGGTCTCTAAGCTTTGAGAGTCAGCAATCATTGAACTCACTACAGTAAACAAGAATTTGAAGCAATAGAGCAGCTAAATGATGGGCATCTTGCTCTCAGAGAGCAGATGGACTATTCCATGGGGGACACATCAGGTCTCTCCTTCTTTTTGACTATTTCACTCCTACAGAGTGGTACTTAGATAGAATTTCCTAATACAGTGTTTCCATGTGCAACCTCAGTCACACAGGCATTCAGAAACTACTGTTTCCTGGGTAAGTACCTTTAAGGGATCCTGGAGGATGCTTTAAATATGGAAGTTCAATGAGATTTGCAGTGACACACCTCTAACAGAATAAGCTCTGAAGACCGAGAAATAATTCAACTTCTTGAGAGACCTCTGTTACAAGTCCAAACAAAGACACTTTAGAGCATAAGCTTGACTTGTTTGCCTTTTGGTGTGGGACAGTCCTCAGCAGTTTCTAGCCATAAAAGTACGGTTACTACTGAAGAATAATATTATATTAGAAAAGACATAAGTATCATCAGATCTGTGTTTATCTGGAGATCTGCTACTTTGTTTCCCTTTGCTTCTCTGAACTGCACTGAGCAGGAACAGAAGAGATGTTTTATTTCCTCTTTCAAGGCCACTGCTACAAACCCCCTCAGCAAACTTTTGGCATTGGCCTCTGCAGAACTTTGTGTACAGCAAGAGAACAGAGAAGCAGTTCCTCTGCTGCTGGGAAGAGCCACGAACAGCTGTTCTTCTGGTATTTTTGCCTTCATTACAAGGCTTCAAATTGCATCAGAATGCACCCGCTAGTCATTTCTGAAGCCTTATTGCCAATTCCTTATGTCTTTTCAAAACACGTGGTCTGAAAGAGCTTCTGGAGAGAGACTGGATATTCTCAGGTTCGCTGTCATTAGATTCCTTTCTTTCCGACTCCTCTATTGACTAGAACGATCACGCACACAGATTAAAGCAGCAGGCTCCCACTTGTGCATCTATAATTTTTTTCCCTTGCATTAAGAAGTGATTTATTTGTGTTTCTGTTTCACTCACCGTGGCATACGGTTGCCACGAACATTGTCATTTAGAATGGGGCAAACTACAACTGACCTGCCTGAACAGCTGTCTTTGTTTGAAAACACACCCTGTATTTCTAATTTTAAAAAGCTTGATGTTACAATATCTGTCCTGTTTTATTTACAACCAAAGAAATGAAACAAACATGCTTTCCTATCTTGTCCAGGACACCTTTTGAAACGCCCGTGATTTCTCTCTGCAAGAATTCCGCTTGAAAAGGGGACTTTAACGACAACTAAACTCCCCCCCAACAAGTTTAACGGCACTCCGAAGGGCAGGCGGAGCAACGGCTTTATTGCTTTTCCCCAGCAGAGCCCATCCCGCCCGGAGCTCTATCTTCTCGCTCCCTCCTCGTACCGACAAGCCACAGACAAACTATTCCAGCATCGAACGCCCCCGCGCCAGACCGGGCGCTCGGGACAGGCACGGGAAGGGAAGCGCAGGGCCGAGGCTGCCCGGGCTCCGCACGGAGGGCTACGCTCCGCACCTCGGGCCGGCTCCCGCCGCCCGCTGACGCACGGGGCTCCCGGGCAGCAGCCGCCGCACGGCGGCTCCCGTAGTCCATGGCAACGACGGAGCCAATGGCAGCTTCCCGCCGGGCGCTGCCATGGCGATCCCGCTCCTCGCCATGGCGGCACTGCCGGCCGAGAACGCTCTGCGCCCTGCCCGTTGTCCCCCGCCCCGCTCCCACTAGCACCCGACGGGCAGGGGCAGCGAGTGCCCGCCAGCGCCGGCGTACCCGCGGCTGAGGGGCGCCGTGCCCCGGGTGCCGCCGCCCAGCCCGCTGTGGGGGCCCTGTGGTGGAGGCAGGGAACAGAGCTCTCCCTGTCAGGAGATCTTCCAGCGGCGCTCCCGCTCTCCTGACAGCCATAGAGAACTTTGCGGAGAGGGACCAGCCCGAAGTTGGCAGGCGGCAAGCACAGGGCTGACCCGCGCCCCGCTGCCTCAGGTGGGACCTATCACCTCCCACCGCGCCCCAGGTTCCGGGTGCCCGCCGAAGGGCAGCGGCTCCAGCCCAAGAGCAGCGCCGGTGCCTCCGCCCGCACCGTTCTACCCACCGCCCCCCAGCGGGGCTCTCCGCTACCTGTAAGGGATCCAGTCCGCCTGGTGCCTTGAAGTCATCTCTCCCCGGCGACGCTGCCCGGAGCCGAGGAGGGGAACGCGGCCGCTGCTGCCCGAGTCGGAGCCCGCCACGGCGCGGGCAGCATCCTCCGTCCGGCGCGGGGGCGGACGGTGCGCCGGTTATCCCGGCAGCGGCCGCAGAAACATCCCCCCGGGGAGGGCTCCCAGCGGCGGGCCGGGCTGCATGGGGAGGGGGGCAGCCGGGGGCAGCGGGAGGCGGCTCCCAGCCGTTCCTCCCTGCCCGGAGCGGCGGCTGAGTCGGGCACCGGAGCGGGGGAGGGGGGCGCGGGAGGGGGCGGAGGAAGGGCCAGCAGCGGGCAAGGAAAGGCAGGGCAGCAGCGCCGCGTCCCTGCTGCCGCTACCCGCCCGCCCCCCTGCTGCCACCGCCGCCGCGGCGCTGAGGCATCGCCCGTGCGAGGCGAGGCGGGCCGGGCCGGGCCGGGCCGAGCCGAGCCGCCCTCCGCTCCGGGTCCGCCTCTGCCCCGTCAGCCGCGCCGCCACTGACTCACGGCCGGCGCCCGCCCCGCCACTGGGCATGTGCGGGGCTCCGCGGCCAGCGACGGGCAGGGCAGGGCTGGGCTCGGCAGGCTTAACACGAACGCTAACGGTCGGGTCCTGAGACAGGCAGCGGGAGACCACACTTAGTAGTCGACTGAGGCGGGCTGAGGTGCGAAGAGAGCTCAGCTTGAGTCTAGGTTCTCCTCAGTCCAGGCCTGTCGTCAAAATCTGTAAATTTCACCAATTCGACCCAAAATGGCTGAGGAACCACGACCTGGGGTCTGTTAGTAAAAGCTTAACGCGGCCTTAGGGAAACGTTCGTGTTCTCAGTGTGCTAAGAAGGCACCTCACAGTGATGCAGAGCTGCTGGACGTGGTCGCTGCACCCCACCTGTGGCGGCCCTGGCCCCCCATGAGGGCCAGCCCTCTTGGAGAAGCCACGGTTAGGGCTGGCTGGGAGCAAAGCACAGGCGTGGCTCCCCGAGGAGCCCAGCTTTTGGCACACAAGTGTGCTGCAAGCCACCATCTGCTCAGCCAGGCAGGAGCAGCTCCACTATAGCTCTGCAGCCACAGCAGAAGGGAAGCCCATTTACACTACAGACCATGTAAATCCCTTCTCCCCTTTGTCAGACTATGTTTGCAGAAACAGTTCTTGTCTTCATGGAAAAAAACATGATGTGATGAAAAAAGGAACTAGCAAGAGAGAAGGACTAGTGAAGAAGGTTTGTTTGCCTTGAGTAATGGCAGTCTCGCCCCTGTTATCACCAGCTTTGTTGTAGGCAACATTTGTACTGTGTGTAAAGGAAATACATAAAGAAAAAAATGGTATGAGATAGCTGAAGTCACCTTTTTGAACAGGCATTGGGGAATAAAACACCAAAGAGTTGAGTGTGGCACCCTCTGTACCCCAGAATGACTAAGACAGAGAGGAACACCCGGGTGACAAATACTTGAAGCTCTTACCATTCCCAAGTGGCAATGTAGCTTTTTTGCTCAATGATGTGAACCCGTGCAGGAAAAGGATACAATATAGGTGATCCCATTTCAAGGTACCACAGAACTAAAAGGGTGAATGGTCAAGACTTTGAAAGGTTGCATATCTGAGCAGACAGTAAAAAAAAAAAAAAAAAAAAAAAAAAGGTTCACCTAAGAAAATAGAAGTTTAAAAGTAACTGGGAATAGTATAGCAGAACAGTAGGAAAGGAACTTCTGTTCTATTTTTATAGCAGGAAAAACAAAAGAGAGAGGGAGACAACATTATGATATAGCAAATTGAAAACAGGTTGAAGGAGATACTTCTTCACACAGTTCACTGAAGAACATGGCTGGAGCCAGGAAGTCAGCAAGTCAAGAGAAGATGGCACACTTAACAGAAACGTTACTATATTCTTCTCTGTCATAAACATTTGAGATATTTTTTTTGTTTTAAAACCAGAAACCGAAATGCAAACATTTTCAAAAAGTCAAGATCTGTCTGAAGAAGAACTGTCTAACGTCCATGTGGATAAGGTAATTTGCTGCTGTCTTGACCATCATTGGGCACTTGATGGACTTGACAGACCTCAGTTCCAGTCAGGCACAGTCTGGAACTGTGAAATAATGGACTTCAGCACCTGGCAGCGTTACCAGTGTGAGGAGTTAGCTGCAGGAGAGAGATCCTGCCTCCCAGTACCAAGCTGTGTGCTTTGTAAGCATGCCCATTAACTGAGGCTTCTATAGAAAAGAGGAAAGGCAAGATGAAAACTAGCAGTTTCATGTCTTCAGAGTCAAAAGCTCTCAAGGCTGGTGATTAGAATAGCTATTTTCAAAAAACTAGAAATTTAAAGTCTGGTGGATGAGCTGATGTATACACATGAAAAAAAGATCCCTCTGAACCTATGAGTGGTATACAATATGGAAGTACTTTACAAGCAAGCCCAAGTCCATGTTTGTGTTAAAAATACAAAACATACAGGGTTCCTAGATGTTCAAAATGGGAGCCTGACAGGGTGTCCTGGAAGATGGGGGTGCACCGAGCATAATGTCCATCTAGGGAGAGCTAGCTAGAGGAGAAGAACAATCAGGAAAATGGTATGGGGAACAGAGAAGAACATTTATCTGGTTTTGTATCTGTTTTTGTAGGGTTTACTTATGCCTGCAACCTCTTCCTCATCCTCCCCCACCCTGATTCTCTATTTACCATCTTTGGTTGCTTCCTCTTTTTACTGCCTCACTCTCCAGGTCTGGTTCTTTCTCACTGGGAATGCTCTGCCCCCATTTCTGAAGCAGGTGAGCTGTGCAGAAAGATGAACATCAGCCTTCTGCAGCTGACAGCATTAAGAGCAGGGTTACTGCACATCTCTAACTCTGAGCAAGGTCCTGACTCACTAGCCTCCTATGGATGTCAACCCTGTTTTGTCTGCATGCACTCAGAGCTAATTCTGAATGACAGGGCAAGAGTTAAAGCTAAATCCTTGCTGGGAGGATGACCAAGGTGTTCATTTTGCTGTGTAACAAGCTTCAAGATTGCTCTTGAGTTGCAGATATGCTTACTGACATTTCTAATTTCAGCAGCTCAGAGATGACCTGGCTGCTAGAGGTGCCAGTTTCCCCAAGTGCTGCTACAATAAAACCCAGGAAAAAAAATACCAGTGTGTAACAACCCTTACATACAATGATGATTTCTAGGTGCTGTCTGTGAAGAGAATTGTACTTCTCAAAAGCCATGCTTAATTAGCTTCAGATACCAGCCTGATCAGCAGCATAGTCTGACAGGAAAATAATGATTTAAAGGTTCAGAGATGGATGTACAAAACAGATGGAAAACACAAGGTGGATGCAAACCTAGCTCCTTCACTGCCAAACGTCTCACTGAGTACCATCGTCCTTGATGTGCAGTGTCCTACCTTTCCAATTAATCCTGGTTTGTCCTCTGTGTAAAATAAGTGTCCTACTAATACATTTTTTGATTGAGATGATGAATAATACAACACAACTGTATCTAACAGCTGAAAACACCTGGATTTGCAACTGAAAGCCTGCTGGCAATCTGGGTAGAGAGCAAGACATCAAAGCAGGAGGATTCTGTTGGAAGGGAGATAGAAGAACCTAAGCAAGCAGTAAAATAAGAAACAGATGTAAACCCTTTCCTAATTGTGCAGATTAATAATTTTTAAAAGCTTAATTTACCAATGATGGAGGAATTAATTTCTTATAATTTAGCCCATAAAATATTAAATCAAGTAATAAATGTATATACTGATTTTAAAAAGTACAGAGTATCCTTTTCAGAGAGGTTTTATCGCTGTGTGTTCCTATTGTTCCTCTTGCTAGAGCCACTGTTGCTTCTGTACTAGAGAGCATGGCACTGTGCAGAGCTACCAACAGGAAGGTCAGCATGTTGTGTGGCTTAGGAGGTTTCCTACTCTTCATACCTGCTGTAGTAGGCTTAGGTTAGATATTGAATTATATTCATGTCTCATTTGCCTTCTTAGCTGACCTGAAGGAAGGCTGATTTCAGAAAAAGGAAAAGTATAGTAATGAACACCATAGATTTTGGACTCATCCTGGTTTTATGCTGTGGTGTAACATGGCCTAACCAACAGTTCCTGCCCATTAAAATGACATCCCAGAGACCAATTAGGTCTTTACTTTTTGGGTCCTTTAAAAAGGGCAAAAGCTGACAGTTTGTTGTCTCTGGATCAGCTCAAGCATAGTGCAAAAAACACTTCTATCTGGCATTTTAAATCTTACAATAGCAGAAAAAAGACAGATTTGGCACAAACATGTAAGGATTCTGGGTTTTCCTTTATTGGCTTGGACATTTCTAATTTTAAGCTCCATATGACAAGGAATAAGGATGTGTTTATGCTGGCATAACTACAGAAGTGGTTGTGTTTAGATTTTTCCATTCCAATCTATCTAAAATCAAACTTTCATATTTGAAGTAAAACCATGCCAGATAAATCTTACTGGCATTCATTACAAACCTGGAGTTCCTGACAAAGTTCATGAACCTCTCTGTATAAAGCTCAGATCAGTAGTGAACATATCTGGGATATTTTGTTTGTTTGTTTGTTTGAAAATCAAACACTGCAACTAACCAGGACCAGATGCAAAAGTTTTGTATAATGAGCTGAAATTCATCAAGTTCAGTGGATTTCTTCCTAAGCAGTGAGTTCTGGAATGTGTTGAAACACATTCAGAATAAACTCCAGGGATGATGGTAATGGTGTTAAAACATTCAGAAACCAAAGAAGAAGAAAATGCTCATAAATGCAACAAAATCAAAACCCTAAGTGGTAATTTTAGCCATAAATACTTTAATTATACAAAACATTAGAGAGAGAATTCTGCTCGTTTTTGTAGGCATTAGATGAGGCTTATGCCAAGTTCCTTGCCCTTGTGCCTTAAACAGAAAGAAGCTCAGGTTAAAACATTTTTTCTCCTGGTAAGAAAAAAATGGATTGCTTTTTATATCCCAATTTCAACTATAGCAAGGAAATTTTGTGGTAAAGGTGAACAATTTGAAGATGAAACTCTGGGAAGGACACAAATTGGTACATGAAAGATTTATTGCAGCCTTTACATGGTTGATCCTCTCCATCTCTCCCTGAAAGCTCACTTTTCTCTACTGCATTTCATCTATTCTCATTCCAATAAGTACCTTTCTGTTTCTTTATTGTGAGGCGCTGAAGCATAAATACCAATTTAGTAACACACGGAAATAAAATCTGCTCTGCAATAACAGAATAGAGTTCCCTTGCCACCCAGAGGGATTTTTTGCTTTAGTCACTTCAGTTTGAACTTGCCTAGCTCCACTGAGATTCTGTCTAATATCAGATTTTTTACAATTAATATCAGGCTGACAACCACATCTACATATTTCTATAAATTAAGTAACCATGAGAAAACGTTAACTATTCAGGAGTGAAAGTTGTTAAGCCCGCTTTGCCAGTACCAGAAATCAAATCTGTGCTATTGTCCAGGTGTTTGCTACTGGTGGCCTGCTTTCTACATCTGCTAAAGAAGTTTTCAGCCCAGTTTGACAGCAGATCCTGTAAAACACTTGGCTCTCCAGATCTTGCGCTGGATACATCCAATGCTCTAATTCTCCACTGGAATTAATAAACCCTGTTATTAAGGTGAAAACAAAGTCTCTCACATGGAGACAGACTAACCTACGTGACTGCTGTACATAAAGTCATTGAAACTTGAGTAAGAAAGCAGTATAATAACCAGAGCTCCTGTCATCGTTGGAACTGCTGTCCCACTGAGCACTTACCTAAATCCAGTGGGACTGCTAGAATTGGATTCTGCTATATATTGCCTTCAGACTTTTTACTGCCCTCTAACATTATTCTTACATCTTAATACCTAAAACGATTGTTCATGAAGGATGAATCTTCCTCTGATTGTCCTAAAATACAAAAGTGGATAATCCTATCCCATTTCAGCATGCCATTTCACATAGGTTTTGCTTTAAAAGGTTTCTTTTCCCTTTGAAGGTTATTATTAAACCAAATTTCACAGCGTAATTTTGCTCTCATCTCTTGCACTGAATCTTTTTGAACTATTTTGAACCATTCACACTATTTACATGTCACTCAAGGCAGTTAGAACACCAAATAAAAAAAGACATATTTTTAAAGACTTTCTCATCCAAAGTAGATGTCTCTCTCCTATAAGACAGGTATAGACAGAAGACCCTGAGGTGTCCTTTCAGGATAAAAGCAGGCTCTTCCAACTCAACGCTGGGAGAGCCACACTGAAATTCTCACAAGCTGTTAGCTAACAGCAACATGTCTTAGCCTGCTGAAAGGATAACCCTTTCATATGCTTCTTCATATTAAAGTCTTTCCTTTGCAGCATGGTGAGTAGGCAACTGTTCTTCATACTGCAAAACCTCAGGATTAATGTGAAGCTAAGCACATCCTTCACAACTGTTCTGTAAAAGGCAGAACACAGATAGACGTTGCCTGCAGTAATGCATATCAAAAAAATTCCAAGGAAATTACAGCTCTAAAACTGCCTGCCCCAGCTGAGGATATAGTTTTAAATGTTCATGATTAGCTATTGGGGAGCTAAAAAAAAAAAATACCAAGCAAAATGATGTCTCATCTCAGAGATGTTTCCAACTCGTGGATGTTTCAAACTCAGACGTGACTTATCTGCCCTTAAAAGCTGTTAACTTCACCTGACAATGAGCCAGAAAATTGAAATGCTCCCAGCAGAACTTGTAAGTAGACCCAGAAATGCTTTGCCATAGGTGCTCATTTGGAACATCATGGTAATGACCTTTTCATTTTTTACCCTCTAGATTTCTTCTTCCATCAAACATCATTACTCAAGGAAATCATTTTATTAAAGAAAAAAAAAAAGAAAGAAAGAAAAGGGGGGAAAAAAAAAAAGGAAAGAAAGCCACAGCTTTTGAAGGAATTAACATAAAAGAGCTAATGTTCCATTACACTTTAGCATGGTTGCAATCAGATTCAAATGAGGTTGAGTTCACTGGACAAGGAAAAAAAGATTTGAATGGTTTTGTTTGGTGTCAGTCTTTAGGTGGTAGTTAAGATTAAATAGTTATTATTTTCATTTGCTTGCTTTAAAATGCTCTAGCTAGTAAAGCTTTTCCAAAAGAGCAGGAATAAGTATTTAAATTGTTGTTTTTCTATGCTTTCCAATAGAATGGGTTAAATATATTTGAGCTTGCAATTGAAACACCTGATTTTCCTTTCAAATTTATGCCACTTATTAGCTTGACTTACTGCAATCATCTGCACTTCTGGCCAATGTATGACACTATTTGTAATATGACTGCTTTACATCATCTTTCTAATGCATAAAATGCCGCATTCACATTAGGGATGATAAACTGAGGCAAGAGCTAGACTGTTTAGTTTGCCTAGAGCTATATAGAAAGTCTCTGGGCAATCTGGGAATTGATCCGTTGATCTTCACTGAAGCATCCATCTACAGTGCATATAAATTGGATTCTGGGCATCATGTGCCAAGCACTTTCTGAGTCCTCCCTATTTGCCAGTGCAAGGACAGGATGAGAGTGCATTGCTTACTCAGTGCTTCCCTGAATTACACTCTAATGCAACTGGTAATAATTTCACATATACAGATACACTAAATTAACTGAAGCAGCTGGCTGAGAATTTCTGTTCACAAGAGCTATTAATGTTATTGATTTCACCACACCATGTTTTCACTTTACCTCCATAAAGGACTGAACCTGTAGCCAAAGAGTCCAGCATAAGCTAAATGTGAGACACTGTGTTCAGTAACCTGGTCCAGCATAAAGAGACCTTTTTTTGTTACGTTTTAGAGTATTCTTTTAAAATGTTGCAGTTCACTGTTGACCAGGTTCTCAGTGATTTGGCTGTCAGAGTTTAACAGACACTTGCTAAGCAGCTCCCAGCTTCCACTGGAGAATGCTAGGGCAGTTTCTTTTTGACTGGTGAAGAAGCTCCCTGGGCAACCAAATCTGGGCACTCCCTGCCTACAGCCTTTGGGTCTGTCGGCTCATCATGCAGCCCTGTGCAGCCCAGAGACCACCTCCAGCACACCTTCCCACCACCAGTTCACTCCCATCCTTGGCAGAACTCTCTAGCACTCACCTGCAGGTCCCCAGGCACTCCATATGGTCCTATTTGGCTACACATTTGCCAGCCCCTCCAAAAGGCACCACCTGAAGGGTCTGTCATGAAGCAGGCCACCTCAGACAGGAGGGCAACTGCACCAGACTTAGACCCTGCTGTGCTGCAGCCCTGTGCACAACACTTTCCCTTCAGAGGGGGAGAACTCAACACTGAATTATTAACACTTCTTCTGTGAGAACTCTATCAGCTGCATCTGGCAGACCATGAGCACATTTTCCTCATTAACTTCAGTGGTTTGAGCACAGTCCCCTCACTAGCAAGTAGAAATCAAAGCAGTGTTGTTTGTTATTTTGATATCAAAACAAAAAAAAAAAAAAAAAGAAAAACAAAAGAGATGGAGGAACTATTGTTTGCAAAATATATTTCCTGGCAGCCAGGCAGGAAGATAAGCTTTTAAAATTTCCATTCTAGACATAAAATGTTAAGTATTTAAGCACCAATTAACTACTAAGCAAAACATATATTCATACCTTCAAAGGACACTGCAAAGAAAACACAAAGAATGCATCAAAATAAGACTTCCACTTAAAAAAAAATAAAAATTAAATTCTTCAAAGAGACTTTTCTTGCATGGCAGAAAATAAGGTAAAGCAACATTTCTTATGTAATTTTGAGATAAGAATTAAAAGCAAAGGAAAACAAATCAAATAGTTTACATCTCTGTCATTAATACTGTATAAAAATTACATGGACGTAAAATTCTCTGAGCCTGTGCAGATTTTCAAACAGGGAGATGGCTGCATGAAATCTATCCTCTTTCTTTTTTTTTTTTTGCATAAACCAGTCTTCTTTTCTAGCCTCTCAGACACTTTTCAGACAATATATACTTTCTCCTAAATTACTGTAGGGAATATATCTGGGTGTTCTCTCTCCAACTTAGGAATTGCTACTTTGACTACTTGGAATTTCTTCATATGTCCTTATCAATGACAGTTCCATGCAAGGAGACCTTATTGTGGCCTTCTAGTGTCTGAAGAAAGCTGATGAGGGACTTTTTAGGATTTCAGGTAGTGATAGGACTAGGGAGAATGGAGCAAAACTAGAAATGGGTAGGTTCAGATTGGATGTTAGGAAGAAGTTCTTCCCCATGAGGGTGATAAGACACTGGGACAAGCTGCCCAGGGAAGTGATGGAAGCCCCATCCCTGGAGTTTTTTAAGGCCAGGCTGGATGTGGCTCTGAGAAACTTGATCTAGCATGAGGTGTTCCTGCCTGTGGCAGGTGGGTTGGAACTGGATGGTCCTCAAGGTCCCTTCCAACCCTAACAATTCTATGATTCTATGCTTTTCTTCTAAACAAAACCCTGCTGCACCTTGTTTGCACTGATACCACATTTTCCCCTCTATCTTTGCAGTTGCATGGTCATCTGGGTTCACGTGCCTGGTTCGTTCATGTGCCAAACACACTTATTCTGCTCTGGATCATAACATTGGTTTGCAACCACATCCTTCAAGGCCCCTTCAGGAGCAGCAAGTTATAAAGCCAAACTAAATAAGAGCAGACCTAATTCCAGATTCATACAAAATGTCTTATTTATGGCTAAAGCAAAAGGAGACTCTGAGATCAACACAACATTCCTTCAGTGAACAGGTAGATTCAGTACATGCCATGGAGAATGTGAAACAAGGCACATGATCTGAAAGGATAAAAGATATGAGGCATTCACTTTAAAATAATAAATATTTTTGTGGTAGATGCTTAGTCACAGGCCTGATTTGGGTCAGGCAGAGAGGGGGAAAAGGGCATGAGACAGCTCAAAATGTCGGAGTCTCTTACTGCCTTGCTGCTGGTACCACTAATCATTCCCGTTTCTGCCTGGATGATGTGGCAATGTCACAGTTTACCTTTCATCCCTACACAGACCTGTCTCATTTTCGTGAATTTTAAGAATCTGTTAAGATTCTTCAGGAAAGATCAAAGTTCAGGTCTTGAGGAAGGGATTTTTACTGTCCCTGCAGTATTGCCCAACCTACCTCTGGACAGCAACAGAGTTAATCTCTGAGGGACAGCACACTTTGACTGGAAGATAAGAAGGAAACCTGAAATGGGGAAGAAGTAGAAAAGAGCTGAGGGGGAAAGCATATTACAAAAGCTGGAGGAGGGAAGCATATTACCTGATTTTCTGCATTCACTCCAAGTCTGCTCCACAGGCACCGATAGGGCTTTTCCCAGAGAATGTGACTGTGTTGAGGTGTGTTCCATTTATGTGTAACATACACACCTATTGCACCTCTAGTAGCCATAAAGAAGCAATTGTGCATGCTGGATATTTGGCACAGACTTTTTGCTGCTACGCCTGCTGTGGGACTCTGCTCCCTGTCATGGAGTCTGAACCATTACAATGCTCTTGAGAATCCACTCTGCAAAAAGCTCTGCCTCTTCCTCAGGAACTGCTGAGCAGTTTCCTCACTCTGACATTTTCTATTTATTGATCCTTGTCTACACTGTCTTCCTTCACATGAATAAGGTGGTAATGTAACAGCCCATTTACAACCGGTGCTGTATTGTACTGTAGTATGATATAGATGTGCTGAGACACACTGACTCAAAGACCTTCTGGGCCTTTTGGCATGTTTTCCAGTTTAATTCTCAAGCAGACCCTTCCTTTATACAGAAATGTCAAAGCAAAACCATGACTCAAAGAAGGAAATTAAGTCAAGGAGAAACAGGAAAAAACCACAGCCAGTTCAGAAAACATTGAAGAATGGATGTGGAGGAGGAAATGTGGAAAAGGAGAGAACAAGTTGCAGAGGAAAAAAAATACATGAAAAATAAATCCAGAGAACAGGAAAGTCAGGTCTACAAGACAGAGATGGAGTTAATAGACTAAAAAGAGCCAGAGAAACTGCAGGCAAAAGGTTTATATATCAGCAGGCTGGGGAAAAACCAAACCAAACCAATCCCAAACAACCCTACAACAATGAAAACCCTCCAAAGCCACCACATATTGTAGCAGGATATGGAGTAAGTCTGTCAATTAGAAATGAGTCACAGATGAAACACATGGAGGTATGCAGCACCTGAAGTGGTACACAAGCAGATGGTAGGTATTGATACTTCCTTTCTATTTGCTAACTCCTTACCACTTGATGGCAATGAGTTTTGTTGCACAAAACATGCCAGCCATACAGCAAACAAGCAGCACTTGAAAGGAAACATATTGCACAGTTTTTCCTGAATGGCAAATCTGACTTCGAATCATCTTGTAAAAACAAAACAGTCTGTAGAAAAAATATACTGTGGTGCTAGCTTCTGCTGAAAGTATCCAGCCCCACAGAATACTCTTCTTGGAGGTTGTGTGTCCTTGTTTTCTTCTTACACTTTGTGTGCAGACACTTCAACAGACCCAAACATATTATTATTATTAATATTATTATTGTTGTTGTTGCTATTACTACTACTACATTGAGGTAAGATATTTTAGGGTAGGCTGTGGCTCAGATCCAAACTGTGTCCTGTAAGGGAATAGGTGACAATAAATAGACATTTCCAGAAGTCCATTGGAATTGGTGGAAGTATTGATGCACATTTATTGTATGGTCAGCCTAATCTGATCAAGATAGAAGTGGAGAGCACAGTTATACTAGCCAGCCTTGAGATGTATTATGTCATGCTCTCCCAATGTCACTAAGTGTCAGGTTTCTTGGACACAATTTTTAATTAATTGTAATTTAATCTAACTCTGGATATTTAGAGAAAATTGTTCATTCATTCCAATCTTTTGAAAAAATCAATGAATATGATTTCTTTTAAAAATGAAACCTTTAACTGAACTGTAAATCAGAAAAGAATCCTGGAAATTTTTCAGGTTTTCATACTGGCATCCTGCTTAACAAATCTTGACTGGAGTGGCCTCTGTGCATATTGTCCCTGCTCTGAGATGAGTCTACTTTCTTTCTTCAGTATAACAGCTGTAAAAAATATAAAGTAGTATGAGCAGTCCTGCCTGCCTACATGACACAGACACATATTGTCCAAACATAAAATGAAGACTCTGGACTCTTTGACCACCTACCAGTCAATGATTTGTGTCACTGCCTATAAATTATGTGCTTTGCACAACATGACATGAAATTAGTTCTGTGCAGATACAAAGGGAGATGTGCTTCCATCCCAACTGCAATCTCAAGAGCAGAATTGATTAAATGTATTTATCTTGAAAAACATCAGGTTTTCAGCATCATAAATTTATTTCCAGAGGTGCTCAGGTTATGTTTCTTATCTTGTGATCAGCTGCAATCCCTGAATCCATTTACCACCCTTTTATTTAAAAGAAAATGCTATGGACTAAGGTAGTGTTATGAACACCTGTAGCACCTGAAGAACAAGAGAATTCCAATCATCAAAGCAAGACATCAAAACAGGCAGCAAACTAGGAAACAGTTTAGGAAGAGGATGGAAGACAGAGTTTCAGCTGACTGAGGTTCTCAGTCCAGGACCCAATTACCTGATTTTGAAGTCACTTCACCCTTAGGTCTCTCTTTCTTTTACAGTGTAAACATGCAAGGCAGTCAAAGTGTGGTACAGGACAGCCCCCAGATATATTTGTCTGCCCTGGCAGAGCCATTATGTGGATGAGGAGCACTGCCAAAATAAACACAAATAACAAACATGGGGAGTGGGGGGTGTGTGTGTGTGTGTGTGTGTGTGTGGAATCTAAATCAGTTTACACTAAACTGAACCTGTAAGCCATCATAATTTAAATAGTCTGTAGGATTTTTAAGAAGGCTAGGTCTCTAAAGTGCCTACTGACCACTCAGCCTCAAGGTACTAAACTTGCTGTTTCCCATTACAGGAATATCTCTCAGTCCTCACAAGCAGGAGGAATTTCTCTCACTGCCTCAGAACAAGCATCTTCATCAGAGTGCTTGAAGAAAACAGCACAGAGGTCTAACCCAAAATTTTATGTTCTGAGAGGCAGTTAAATCAACTTACAACAAACCGCTCTGTGGTGAAAGAATGAAAATTCCTTTGTTAAACCAAAGGGAATTCAGTGGTTTTAATCATATCCCTAAAGAACAGCCAGGCTGCTGACTTTTGTAGTTTACCAGCACTGGAAACAGCAGAGTTCAGAGGTTATTCCAGAACATACCCAGTTCGAAGTGGCAACTTCTGTTAAAAGCTTTGCAAAATTCCAGCTGCAGCCGCTGAGCACACTGGACTGAAGACAAGCTAGGGTTTAGACTCCTTCCATACTTCATTTCAGAGACCTACAGACTGAAAATTCCTCCAGGCAGGAGATCAATTATGCAATCTGCCATAGCAGTGCATACAAAGTACAGTTTATGTGCATCAAAATAATGCAGAAAACTAAGATGGAGAGATAACTGCTACAGAGTTGAAAATCTGCTTTACTGACAACATTTCTGATAATCTGTAGCTTTACTAAGTCATTTTAAGAGAAGCACAATCCCTTCCTATTCTGTTATACAAAGGCACATGGAAGCTATATGACTCCCCAATTCCTTACATTTCTCCAGAAGAAAAAAAAAATGATACTTCAGCCTTATCTCTGCTTTGAGAAAAAGGTGTCTTTAATTGTATCAAAATAAGGGAATGGGATTTAAAAAAATGTTCCATTTGGAAAATGTTTCTTATCCTAAATGCCTAAGGATACCTGAAGAGAGAGACCTGCCAGCCTAAATGTGTGAGGAGCTGTCTTGTCTGTTCAGTTGGCAGTCTTGGTTTCACCTACTGCCTTCCTTGTTGCAAGGTATCTGTCATTGGCCAAGACACTGTCAAAGGTTTATCTGCAGATACACAGGGACAAGAACTAAATGAATTCTTGTAAACTGTGTTTGCATCAGCAGATAACAATTCCATGTGGCTATCACCCAACCTCCATCATCCTGTCATCCAGAGCTATTGCCATGTACCCTCATTCAGTCCATTCTCATATTACACTTAAAACTGATTTTTTTCTGACTTCTCTATCGTACATGCACATGGAAAGAGAGTAAACTGACTTGCACAAGCTGAGATGTTCCAGGGCAAGGTCATCATTTATTTATTGGTTTAAGTCTGAAGAGCTTCATCTGAACTAATAACTCTCTGAAGTTCATTCTGTGTGTGATTTACTCTGGCAGACAAATTAGTAAGTGTAAAGAGATGGATAGAGCAGCCAAAATCTTTTCTATTTCAGTTCCAAGAGAGCATAGCTGCTGCATAGTAGCAAAACATAGAATAAGAGAATAAAAGTTCAAAGCTAAATAATTGAAAACTTGGTTGGGTAAAATCATCTCTTTTTCTAACCAGCCCTGCATGTTTTATGAAAAATACAGAGCTGGGCTCGGTTCCTGGATGAAACCTATAATTATTTTATAAAGACATATAGTAATTGAGGATGATTCAGAGATAGCTGGAGAAATAGCAGCTGTATCAATCTTCAGGGAAACAGCTCACAGAACTGTATTTTTAAAGACTCCTCAAGGGCAACTGCTAGCTATAGTCCATCTGTTCATAAAAATCAAAATGAGAAAAAAATCAATTATGATTTAAATTTAAATCAGATTTCAAGCCCAAAGCTTTCCAGTTTCTTTGTCTAGGGTTACCAGCACACAGGCTCTGGATTTAAGACCTGCATGATGTATTTGAAAGAATTGCTGGCAGGTCACACAATTATATGTTCTCTCCTTTAGGCCAAATTTGTGAACATTAGTGAATTTTCCCCCCTTTTACTCCCAGCCATAATGATATCTTCAACTTTAGTTTCCATAGCCTGTCCAGTCTTACAGTCTTCTTTCTTCAGATCCCTCCAGGAAGATGGTTTGCCCCCCTGGCCCTCTGCCAAAGCAGGCTCCTGCCCCCTCAGGGAGACCAAGCACTGGCTCTCTAGATGTGTCTCTGTCCCTTCACATTTCAGAAGCAGAGGGCCCTGAAGATCAAGTTCCACGTTGCTAGCTCAGATCAACAAACTGTAGGAAGTAGTTGGATGAAAAGATAATGACAGAAGTGAAACAGAGGTCACATCAAATATAATTTTGCTAATGAACAGATCAGTTCAACATCTCTCAGATCATAAGACACTGCACATAGATATTAGTAGGAAGCAGAACTCATGAAGACAAATTGCTGAGTAATCTCACATTCAGGAGATGCAACCTGGGAATTAATAGAATTGAATTTGCTGTGGCAGTATAAACATCAAATTACATTTTTGCTGGGAGAACTGCAATTCTAAGAACTAATACCATAGCTAGAACTCTTCAGTGGGTTTAATTGCATTAGCAGTGCAAGGCCAGGTACTTGTCCTTTTGTGAGATCAGCTTCATGTTATTAATCTGCAGAGAAAACTCTGCGTTCAGATGGATTTATCAACACTGTCTGTGTTATTTGAAATATATACTGTAAACCCTGTGGAAGCAGGGAAAACACTGCATGTAACAGTAAAACTGCAAATCAAACTCCAGATTTCCATAGGGACTAGCAGCTCTTCACTGAGCTGGAGTGAGCAATGGAGATTTACATCAGCTGGGAGCTAGGTCCATTATTTCTGTAATACTGTGTAAATCATCATAAACTGTGACAGATGCAGTATTAATGATGAGCTGCTAAAACTTAACCAGGGTCTCCCTCAAGCCTTGCTGCTTCAATCAGTGCTATATATAACACTTCTGGAATAGACCGCTCTTTCATTCCATATCCATCAAATTTTATATTTTGCCTCTCCTTGAAGTAATGGATTTTTGGCTGGGACAAACTTTATAGTCAGGTCTTTGCTGGCCCTGGGCTAGAGTTCACTTTGAGAGTGTAGCCTTCCTCTGCTTCAGAGGACATGTGAAATTTGTGTGAGAGTCAGGTAATCTGATGGGCAAACAAGTACCTTCTCACTGAGCCTGGAGGGTGAACAAGCTGATACTAGATGAGGATGAAGGGGAAATCCAGAATAACGAAGAAGGTAACTCCCAGAACCAACTTTCCTATCCTTTGCCCTGCAGGCAGCTAGAAGGGTGTGCAGAAAGCAGAACTGTGCTTTCACACGCTCCAGCAAGACAGGAGCACTGCCACAGTGCTGCTAAAGAGAGGATGGACACCTCTCGGTGCAGCAACAAGCATCACCTTGTTGCAGCATCTTCAAGCAGGCACCAACCATCTTAGGAAGTGAAATAAAGAAAATTATACTAACTGCTTTTCAGTGCTTCGAAGTAGCCCTGCAGCACACCCCCTCAGACACAGGGAACTTCTCTCCTTCTCCCACTGCTCTCCATGAAGTCAGTCAAGGCATTTGGAAGCCATGTGGTGAAACCATCCTTTGCGACAGGACCTGAAACTTTCCATACAATTATAGAAAGGCATGTGAGGGAAGCAAGAAAATATTTAAGCTTGCCCTCCAGCGTCTTGATGCAGAAGCCCATGCCATCTCACTGCTGTGCTTAGCCACAGTCTTTTCAAAAGCTTGGGCCCTCAGGTGTCTGATTGTTCTATCACACAGAGGTGACATCCTTTTCCAGAGGAGTTTGGGAGGCCCTGTGAAAATGGCATCTGCACTGAGGATCCCATGCATCTAGAAATTATGCCATGCTGCTCCAATGCTGCTGCAGCAGTGGCTTAAAAAGAATCATACTTTTCCCATAGAAACTGTGGCTATTTTCAAATTTCTCTTGGATCTTTATCTTTAGGATTCTGGTTTTCACATGTTCTTTACAACAGGCAGGGTTGGAAGCCTTTGCCCCATAAATGGACAGGTTTAAGAAATCACAAGTTGCTGAGATTTCAGTCTGCATCTCACAAGAGTCTCAAAGTGCTGCAAAAGCAAGGAGTAATGTTGAACAGACACCTAGGAGGTCCAGCTGGTTTCAGAGGAAGCATTCATTATGCAATGGTGATTGTGTGCACAGGTCTCCACGAGGCGGTACCCATTATAGTCACATGTGCACCACTAGCATATTAATTCTGCCACAGAGACTGTACTCATATGGTCTCAAGTCATTTACTGATCACTAAATAATTAAATTTTACCACAAATATACTCTTAATTAATCATTTTTCTCCATAAGAGTGGAAAGTGGATCAGACCACAAACCATCAATATAGCAACTTCTCCCAGTACTTTGCGTTTCTTGTGAGAGGAAATAGATAAATTAGTTAGGCTTTTCTCAGTTACAGCATTCATCATTTGGATGAAAGAGTCATTTAGATCAGCAACATTCTCCATTCTCATAGTTAATGTGAAAAGGCAAATTGAAATTAAACCAGTTTTTCGAGCTACTTGTTATGAAAAGTGTTGGCGCTCTTCAGCTCAAAGATGCTGACTCAACAGCACTTTCACAGATGAGAATTTCTTCAAGTAAAGGGAGAAAAATAGGGGACAGGAAAGAAAACCAAACCAAAACAACAAACAACCTATATCATAGGGCCAAATCTTGGCCCACAATAAAGCTCTTCTAGGAAAACACTGTTGATGAAGAGCTTCCAGAGAAGCACCTTACAGCTGTGAGAATGGCATTTCCTCAGATTCCTACCAGTGCCAAGCATCTGCAGATGGTTTAGCAAAGGCTGAGTCACCTATTCAGACCCAGGCACATGTGGCCTGTTTGGTAAAAGGCTGCACTTGCTGTCAGCTCCAGGGTCTGCAAGTTGTACAAAGCTACACCAAAGACTGAACAGGCCCAGAAAGCTCCCTGCTGCTTGTTGCAAGGTGATAGACTTTTGCTGCAATAGGCAAGCAGATCCTGTAACAGCTATCCCTATGCTCCTCGAAATTTACATGCTGTCCTTTCTCCTCCAGCACAAAATTTCCTAAGTGCCTCAGAGAAACAAAGCTTCTCCTAAGAACAATTTCCTTAGAGGACAGTAGCATTGCTAGAAATTGTTACTTGTGTGGCTTGACCCACAAAGAACCTAAATGGTTGCAGATGGAGCAGACTTTGCATTTTCATTTGATTTCTCTTACAAATTTGTAAGGGAAATATTAATAGCACACTAATGGTAGCAATTACTATAATGAATGTACCAGCTGGTACCAGCAGCTGAGCATACGTTTGGGTTTCATACTTTCCATGTACAGCGTGAGGTGGCTCTGAGCAGTTGCAATCACTGTCTCTCACTTGTCCTCTCTGGGGATTCTATTTTCAGCATGTCTGTGCTTGTGGCAAAAAAGATGGAGAGCTACTTTTGTAAATATGTCACCTCTCAGAAGGTCACTCACAGCTCTAAGGAACAGGCAACATGTTCAAAGTATGGTCAAGTCTCTCGAGCTGCTAAGGTCCTTTCAGTGAGTATGGTTTCACCACCAAAGCAAGGAGCTTCCTGTTGTGCATCAAGCAGTTTGTTCCTCCTCTTTGAAAAGAGAAAATGGGGTAGAGGTACTCTTGCAGTGGAACTAAGAAGCAAGAAACAATCCTGCTCGGTTGGAAACATTACAAATAAAATGCATGCCTGGGCTTCTGCAATCACCACGTGCCTTCTCTGCTTCTGAACAGCCCCTGTGAGAGTTGTTGAAACAGAAATGGAGCACAGACACTAAGAAAGGGCAGAAATAAGAAAAATGTTCTGGCCCATCTTCACTCAGATTAAAGCCAGGATTTTAATTAGGAGTGAACTAAGCTCCTACTGTGCAGGACATGAGAATCTAGCAGCCATGAGACTGGTAAGTTTTAGTCAAGCCCATATAATGATGCCAACCTCCCCAAAGGCAAGTCAGTTCAGGGGTTTACATCCAAATTCCCAAGGGCTGCCAAATTTGACATTCAACATCCCATTTTTTATGCTTGGAACTCAAGCCTATTGAAATGCTTTACTGCATTCATATGCTCTGCATGATAACACAGTCCAGGTACTAAGGAGCCTGAGGCACTTCCAAGCTTCAGCAGGAGTGTGCATGAACGGAACTGAATTCAGGAAGCAAAGGAAGCATGAAAGGCAGTGGGCACTTCTGGAATCCACTTTACATGGTGTGAAAACTTAACAGGCTTCAATGGCAGTGTCTGTCATCTGTCATCTACTGAACAGTCAAGGATAATATTAATTGAATTAGAATTCTTTCAGATTTCTCATTAAACCAGGCCTCAGACTGTTACCCCATTGCTCAAACAAAATACTTTGTTTCTCCTGAAGAGCTACATGTTCTAAAATTACCTCAAATCTTTCTCAGAACAAAACACTTTCAGGATTCACCAATTTCCCAGGCTAATGTCCTCATCTATTATCACATTTGGACTTTGCCTCATGGAAACTCAAGTCAAAGTTGACTCTCCTGACCCCTTCTTCTAAACCAACAGTACTGGTACCCCCCTCTTCTTGTCCTGAAGGACTTAAACTGCCATTGTGAAATGTAATGACTGCATTTTAAAAAATTCCTCTCAGTCAAATGCTTAAGAGTGAACAAAGCACAGGTTTTACATTTAAAGTTTATGTGCATTCAGCAGTAGATTATGCAGCAATCTTCAATGTCAAAAATAGAAGAGAGTGTAAGGCAGGGAGTAGACAGAATACACTGAGATTGTTGTTCAAGGGAAATTAATTTCCTGGAAGAAACAGAAGACAGAATACAGTTTTTTTTCCATGCTAAAACAGAGCTTTAGGATATTTACTGTTTCTGACATTGCTAGAATGCAAATCTCAGAGTACAAGGCTCAGAGAAAAACAAATACAAGTAGCATATCCATTAAGGTCGGGGGGGGGGAAACAACCAAGGGACAACTTAAAGGCAATCTGTCAGTGTAAGAGCAAAACAGGCATAGTTGCTGACTTCAGCTAGGAAGCAGACGGCTGCATTTTGAACAGATGAGAAGCTCTGAAGAAGAATTGCTGGCAGCTGTGTTAGAAGGACATTAAAATAATAAAATCCTGTAGTCACAAGGGCAAGCATTGCAGATACAGGTGAGTCATAGACTATTTCAAGACACAGGTTTTTGAACTTCACAACTATAAGGGACACCAACAACGTGGCCTGACACATCTCTTTGTGGCAAACACATGATCAAAGAGAGAGAGATCCTCAGATGACACAGCTGCCACAGAGTCATTTTAGACTCCTTTTGTCTATCTTGCTCAATCCCAAACAAGTCCTCGTGATGAAAAGCAAAGAAGAAATTCTGTTCCTGCTCAAACCAGTGAGAGTCAGGTTGATGAGAATATGGCCCATGAGATTGTTGGCTACATGTCAGCATAGCTACAAAGTCTCTTTTTTTAAATTTTGTTTTCTTTAAAGGCATGGAGGAAAGACCACGTTCCTACTCAAGTTCTAGAACATCATGGAGAAACGATGTGTTAGTGTGACCCCCTTGCAGAATTGTGGTAAAAGCTATACAACAACAGCAAGTGTTCTAATAAGGCTTAGGTCTTTAAGGAAGTATGAAAAACAAGATCAGTAAATTCACACTGAATTGTAAAAGGTGAAAAAAAAAATGCACTCGACGTTAAAAATGAACATAAGCTTCAAGATCGTTTTGCATGGCTTTTTCTTTGGTGTATTTTAAAAGTACCAGCCATGACACAAGCACATACACCATGGGACTCTGTCTCACTGCACTGTGACAGGATTTTACTACTCATTTAATGCTAGAAAAGAGGCAATTCACAGTTCAGGTGATATGTCATCCTTTTTTTTTTTTTTCTTCCCCCTTTTATTTTTTAACTGCATTATCTGCACACCATGTAAGATGTCACAGCCTACTGGAAAGGCACTGTACTGAGCATCAGGACATCTGGATTTTTCTCTTGGCTCAGCCACTGCCTGACACTGACCTTGAGCAAGTTTTTAATCCATTTTGTTCATTGAGGACCTGGTTGGTCCCTGCCACTATTAGGAATCTAACTTGCATGGAATATTATTTTAATACTTTTCTAGAAACACAGAGATTTTCTGCCATGGACTGGGGGGTCAAAATCCAAACACAAGAATATCTTTCCCTGAATATCATTGTTTTAACTGTGTTCCAGTGACTTAACATTTACACATTTAGGAAGTAACTACTGTGGCATTTTAGAAGGTTGGTATGAATGGCAAGCTGACAAGTGCTTGCATATCAGTCTAAGTAAAACTGCTTCACATTGTTCTGCTGACTGTAACAGCTATAATTACTCCTTTGTTCAAAATGCTCAACATGTTTCAATAAAGAACACAAAATCTTCCCTTAGTGTTCTAGTGAGCACGCTTTCCACAGAAGAGCAAATCCTCAAGTAGTAGAACGTGTAAATTAACAACATGCCAAGGGTTGCCCTAAATAAATATCATCCTGTCATTTGCAGTTAATTTGACTCAGTCTGACAATCTTGAGCTATCAGACTTCTAGGTAGTGAGCTTACAGAGAGGAAGGCAGCAGGATGACAGGCTTGTGCTTGGCAGACAGTGATCTGTTCTACTCACTGGGCCTTTCTTTGGGTTTGTCAGTGTGCTCACTCTAAGCCCATGGAGAAGAAAGATAAACCAGGGTCAAACTCTTGATTGGTACTTTGTTCCAATGTTGCCTTCGAAGATAGCTACAATGTTCTGAAACAGATTTCTGTATTTTGTAATTACTCTGCAGCTCCCAGGGAGTACATCTGTGAAACCAGTGAAAATATTGCTGCTTACTTCACAGAGCCAAGGATTTAATTCCTGGTCTGCTAATTTCCTGTGAAAAACTCATTATTGAGCTTCTGCTGCTTGCATTAACATTAGAAAAATACTTAATTGTTTTTGCTTTAAAATAGCTACTTCATGTAAATCAAGCATAGGAACACAGATTTTATGGACTTAATAACTCGTTCAGAAATAAATAAGTTCATAGCCAGGCTTTTAGATCAGTGAGACATAGAATAAAAACCTCAGGTGAGCATAAAATAAGATGTAGCAGTCTCTTCAGTGTCAGAGCAGTCTGCTCATGAGCCTGACCATGAGCCCTAAAGGAAATTCATTTCTGAAAAGTACTCTGTTACTTACACTGACAACTACACTTCCATGATTAGTGTAGTTTCAAAGAAACTTTGTGGAGGAGAGAACAAACAGCTGGTTTGAAATTAGAAGGAAATCAATAGAGCACAAAATATAAACACCTTTACCTCAACAATTCAATACGTATTTCACCTGTTTCCAGTTTTGTGTACAGTCCTAATCCTTCCATTCCCAGAAGGATAGAGCAAACTAGAAAACACACTGAAAGGGAAACAAAAGAGAGCAAACTAGAAAACACACTGAAAGGGAAACAAAACTCATCAGTAATTCCTTTATGGAGTGCTGGGTGACCTTATGCAGGACTGTGCCTCCCTTTCCCACTGGAGGGATGTTTGGATGCTGCAGCCCCTCACAGCCACTGTTGGGCACAGGAAGCAGGTTGCCCAGAGAAGGTGTGGATGACTGACCCACCCCATTGGAAGTGTGCAAATCTAGGTAGGATGGCACTCACATCAGCCTGATGTAGTTGAAAATGTTCGTGCTTACTACAGGGGATTGGACTAGAAGACATTTAAAGGTCCCTTGCAACCCCAACCATTCTATCCTGCTAGGAAAAATATGTAACTTTTCCTAAGGAAAAATTCCATAGACCTTAGCTTCTATAGCATGGCAAAAGGAGAGCTGGAGCTGGCAAAGGAACAAGTTCTCTAACTGCTGTGGAGAATACAAGTGGGGAAGGATGTGTTTCCTCTCCCTGGCATTAGCAGCTGTTGCATGGCTTGCCTTGGAATACTGTGGGATGCTATGACTTCTAAAAGCTGTCACATGTTCCAAACCTGCTTAGGGAGGTGGAAGTAAAATCCACTGTGTGCCACAAAACTGCTGCCTCCAATTCAGAAGTGCCTAAGGGGCAAATGACTGAAGGCTGGAGGAGCAGTACAGCCTATGTGACTGGTGCGGTGGATGTGGGCAGCAGAGCAGGTGGCTTCTGCAGGCACACATTTCCTACTCACCCACTGCTGGCAACAGAGGAGACTCAGTTCATCCCCAGGCAGACCCTGCACAGCCTCCCTGTGACCATTTCGCACTCATCACCAAGGTGAAAAAATGCATTTTGAAATTCCTGAAGGACCTCAAGCCTGTTTGTGGCCATCAGTCAAACTCTCAGTGACTTTGCAAAGGCAGTATTTTATTCCCATGCTGTGGTGGGTTGAAAAAGAAAGAGCTGTGCTGTGTTAAATGCAATTTGGACAAGGTATACTGTCTAAGGGTGTTGGCAGACCCTGCACCAGCAACAACAATAGAGGAGAGAAAGTGCAGAGGGTTGTTTGTTATACTCAGCCACAACACAGAACACAGCCAAGGTCAGCAAAACCAAGCAGAAGCACAAGTTAGTATCTCCCAGTGCAAGGAAGCAAAAAAAAGAGAGAGATAGTTTACCTGTCTAAGTGTTATGGAAGATATCTCTCCAAATGGGATTATTTAGAGTTTATCATTATTTTTCTTTTTACATCCAATAGTAATTTATTTACATTCTACTACTTTCTGTTCAAGATCTGTGGAAAATTTTAAAGGTACAGCCTAAAACTACCACACATGCACACACCATCTGCCCCTGGGTCATGCCCTGAGAGCAGTGCTCAGGAACCAGCACATTCACTGTGTTATAAGAAGAGATCGTTGTGCTCCATCAGTCCAAGAAGCAAACTTACCTTCCAAAGAGCCACCCCACATTATGGTTTCCCCCTTCCCTCCTCCCCCAATAAAAGAATCAAAGCTGAGTTGAAAAATGCTAGAATTTGTTTCTGATCTCTGTCTCTGAAAAATCTAAGTAAGAAAAAATACTTTCATATTTATAATGAAGGCTTTGCTTGCCCTGGAAAACAGTGAAAGGCAGCTGGAAAGCAGTGAAAGGGCAAATTCAGGCCCTTAACTTCTCAGAACAAGATATAGCGAAGCAAAGTGGAGCACTTCCCCTATCTCACTGTCAACTGTAAAAAAAAAAAAAAAAAAAAAAAATCCAAAATGTCATCCAAACCCCCAAATGCTTTCATTTCCTTCCCCAAGCCTCCCTTCCCCCCCACCACAAAAAAAAAAAAAAAAAAGGGAAAAAAAAAGTATTGATTTCATATTTTTAAAAACAGGCCAACTAATTATGGGAATAAATCACTACAAATACCAAGGCACCAACATTGTTAGTGGTGTATTAATGTTTGGATTCTTTTTTACAAACACATCAGCAAACATTTCTCCTTTACATGTCCTCTAATGTTTTTCACTGGCATGGACAAACATTCCAGGTTCAAAATCTGTCTAGTTTAAGCTCAATATTTTCTCCTTTTGCCACACTAAGCAATCCAGATGGGTGGTTAAGAGACTAATAAGCTTTCAAAAATACCTAGCTTCATTAATTTCTGTGCTCCCATTTATCACTGCCAGACTGCAAGGAGGAATGGGAGCAAAAGAAAAAGTGTAGTGCACAGAAGATCCAAGGACTGCTTGCAGGTTTTGTTTCCTCCTCCCAAACTCTAACTGTAGCTGTAAAGAGTGAATAATCAAGTGGCCTGATTACCTTCAGGGCTACAGTAATCCAATTAGTAAATCAAAATGATACATGCATGATAAAAATAATACAAGAGACAACATCGATGCTACAGAAGGTACCCAGCAAAAACTGTCCCTCCAGACAAAACTGAAATAAAAATACTTCCTCTGTTCCCTGCAATGCTTAGTCTAATTTCCTTGCAGGTCAAGGTAGCCTAATTAGCACTAAATAAGGAACACCCAAAAGAGTTTGCTCTATCATACATTTTGTAAAGCTTTTAAACACGTGATTCACTTAACTGAGCTCTGGCATTTGAAATTCAGGCTGCTTTGGTGACCATGATGCTGCCCTCTCTCCCAGGTGGGAAGATGTACCAGCCCTTACAAAACTCCAGCTCCTGAATGATGTTTCCTGGATGAGGTTTAAGCCTAACGAATAAATACTTCTACCACAGGTTTTAACTGCAGATCCTCCCTAACCTTTCAGCTCAGCCCTCCACCTGATGAAGCAGCATCAGGTGGCAACAGCAGAACTAAACCAGACTGTATACCAAATAGAGGAAAGCATTTCTGGTGTCTGCATGAAATCAACACAAAACTTTCAATCTTGAGGCTTCTTCTGGAAATGCAGCAAACAGGGACTCCCTTGCATTAAGTGCCTGACCCCCATGCTGCACAACTTCTGCTCAGGGCTCTGCTTTCTTTAGCAAAAGCTCCTCCTTATCAGAAATATTCAGAAGTTCTGCAGGAAGAAAACATGCAACAAAACCTCACCCCACATTTCAAGTTGCCTTGTGACAAGATATCTACACAGCTGACCCTTGTGGCCTTTGCAGCCATGACTGCAAACAGCAGAGCTGCTAGTTAAGGGCACAAACCTGGACACAATGATGAGCTGTGGTGTTCTTCCCTGGCCAGGGACAATTGCAAAATTCAGGTGTATGGTATTTCAGGCAGTGTTCATGCATACAATATACCACACTGAAGAAAACAATCATACTAGTTGCCATATGCTGGTGTCTGGATTAAAAAAAACAAAAACTAAAACAAAGAAACAAAAAAGCCCAACAAAAACACAGCAGCAGGCTGATGAAACTCTTTCACATTTCTGAAATATATCTAGAAGCATGATCCAAGAGCTAATAAACCAGTGGTAGTTAAACTGATATGTTTCAGTTTGGGCATCACCATGCAAATAAGCAAATGCTATATTTTAGTACTTGTGAAATGCTGACATGCACACATCAATCAGGCATCCCTTTGCCAAGCTGTTCTCATGCTCTTTCAATTTAAAGTAGTAAGAACCTTGTCTAGACAATCTGACAGTAAGTGTCACTGGCCACAGATAAAACTGAGGTTTTTCATAAACATACAATATTCTGAAAAATTGGAGTATCCACCAAAGTATGGCTTAGATGGTTTTTGAAACAGCACACTAAAAGAAAGAAAACAACATGAGGAATCCTAAAAAAACAGATGCAGGCTTTTGTAACTGATTTTTGCTTTCATTCCTACATAATTCCTACCATTTTATAAGTTTCTGATGTGCCTCATCAGAAACTTTCTGGAGTTTTCTTCACATTTTCTTTTAAACGTTTCTCCATAGATTAAGTAATTAAAGTTGTTTGGTTTTGTTTTGTTGTTTGTTTTTTTTCCAGGATGCTAATTTTCCCAATGTCCAACAGTGAAAATAAATGCCTTTGGCTATAATTCAGTTGATATTGATCTGCAGTTTTGGATATTCTTTAAGATAAAGGAAGTGCTAGCACTCTCTTCACAGTTATAGTTACAGCAGTTAGTATAGTTATATTTATAGTGTAGTATAGTTATAGCAGAAGCATTACAGTTTGTCTTTTAAAACAATTATATGTGAGAATGAAACTCAAAAACAAAAGCTAAGAATAGCCAATTAGTATGTAGCTCACATTTCTTTTTCTGAAATCCCTAGGAAGAAAAAAAAAAAAAAAAGGGGGGGGGGGGGGGCCCAGAAAGAATAACTTCTATTCTAAATTTCTATTGTCCCACTCTAAATTCCTATTGTCCTTCATTCCAAACATCTGTAGTCTACATTATCAGGTGCTGATTGAAGTTGTATAAATTATGTATGTAATAACTTGTCTCAAGGCAAAACTGAGGGGTGTCCAGACACAAAATTTGCCACTGTCTTAGGTAACACAATTCCTTTGCAGTGAGTTAACTGCCATTGACAGAGAAGTTTTATGATAGTTTGACAGTAAGAAGTGACAAAACACCTTAACAGAACACTAAAAGCTCTGGTGGCCTTGGTGCTATCTGAAACTTTAGATGTTGTGGAGACAGTCTGATCCCATCAGAGAACAATTTTGCCTTCTCCACCACTTCTGGCCACTGAGCCTGATGAATGATGTGGCCTGAAACACCCATTCTGTGGCTGGACCTTGGAGGCTCCTTAGAGCTTGGCACGCTGGCTGCCCCAGACTGTGAAAGGGCTGGGCTGGCCAGAGGAGCCTGTGGGGTGGGCAGAGGGGGAGGGTGGGCATTCACACCCCCAGGCTACACAATTCTGCCTTCCTGGCACCATTGCCTTGGTGCCAGCACAAGTGTTTGCTATGGTTAATGTCCACTACTCAGGTTAAACAAAAACACAAGTAGCAGGAGCAGAACAGCAAGGGAGACATTTCCAACAGAAGAACCAGCAGTATGCTGTTTCACAGGAGGATAATGCATAGCCCTCATTTCTCTGAATAAAAACATTCCCACCTGGTGCATTTATATTTAAGACTGCTTGGGGATCACTTAGTTAAAGCCAGGTTTGAGAAAATGCTAAGAGCTGTCATCAGAACCAATGACAAGTATTTATTGAAAATAATTATTAATACACTTGAAAGATAAAGACAGCTTTGGAGAGATGCACAAACACTGAGTGGGAATAGATCTTTTGAATCCAGAAAGATTGAATAAGCAGGTTTATCTGTATTTTCTGACTTTTAAAGTCTTTTCAAGATACTGGTAACAAAAATACATAATCAAGAGAATAATTAATTTCCACTGTTTTCCAGTTTATGAAAATGAGTAAATGATTCAGTAACAGAATAGGATCAGAACAGAAATCAGGCTCTAAAAATTTCATCTCATTCTCCTCCTTTTTCTTTCCTCGTCATCATTTCCTGCGCATTTTTCCCATTAACTTTAATCACTTCATTTGAACTGACATTAGCCAAATCATCTTATTGCTGATACTTCTTAATAACCACACTCAACTTGATCCTTGCAACTTGCTTATCTCTCTGGTACAGTTCTAGCTCCAAACTGACTGTTAGACAACTGCTGCCTCCCTTATCACACACTGCTTTCTGGATCAACATGAAAAGCTCTCTTTTTTTCCCCATTATACAACTTCCTTTTTTTCTAGCCTGGCTGAATCCCTTTTCACACTCCTCTTACTGATAGAGATCCTTCTGTTAATGCCATCCTACCTGTTTCACCTACCCTCACTGGTTTCATCCTACCTGTTTCACCTACCCTCACTGGTTTCATCCTACTTGAAGCTTCAGCTTAATTTATTTTAATCCTTAATTATATATTGTTCCTTGTTAAATTAGAAGAGCATATTAGGGATTATAAAACATTCCTTCAGTACCCATATGAGAGATGTCATTATTCAGTTAAGTTACCCATTTAGCCTTTAGAATAGCCAGCAAGATGCTTAATCAAGAGTAAAATAAAGTTCTCAAAAGAAGTCCATCCTTCCTCCAAAATCCAAATTAAAAACTTATTTCTATTCAAAAACATTCTTTAAGTGTTTTTGGACAAACATGAGGGACCTAAAATGCACAGCTTGTTCAAAAGCTGATTTGCATTTTACTTCCAGACCAACTATTGGAAGCCTGTGCTACCAGCCTTCAGAAGTTCCAAATCCTAGAACTGCCACAGGTCCAGACATCAGGGTTCAGGTTCATTTGTAACAACTATTTATGCACATCTAGACACTAGCTGTGTCATGGTCATGAACTGTCACCCTTTCAGAAATCCAGAATGACTTGGTCCACTTGGACACTGTGCAGGACAAGATACTCCTTGACTTCTCCACTTGCCTTCCCAAGAAGTCAAGACTCACCACTACATAACCCAGTACATTCTTATGTGAACTGTCCTTCAGCCCTGGCCTGAGGGCTAGAAATTTTTCTGGTGAAACATTGTGGGGTGGCCTTCTCACTCCCCATTGCAAGGATCCTGATTGCTAACTCGTGTCCTCTCTCAGCGTCCAGCACAGCATCAGCTTCTTTCTGAGGGTGCTATAAAAAAGGTTCATAATCAAATCCCTGAACCTTGCCACTACAGCAGCCATGATAGGCTAAGATAGGATAGGATAGGAAAGCCATTGCCACCAATCCTGTCCCTAAAAGTCCATCAGGGACTGAGAAAGGTCTGATAGTTGGGTGTTCCCACTGCCCTGCTACACTATGTCTGCTCCTGCTTGAAGTGGAGGCTCAGAGACACAGGTGTGGGCATGACTAGAAATGTTTTTTTGTAGGGATTTAGGCAAAAGTAAAATATTTACAAAGCAGCTAAAACCAGACAAGATGTATAAAAGGATTCAGGACATTTGAAGGATATTGCATTGTTTAGGTAGCACATTCAGGTGACGGATAATGGAGTTTCCATGGCAGAAAAGCTGTCATCACACTTTCCTTTGAAACAAATAGCATTTGATTGACAGTTTGCTAACAGACCTATTAGTGCTAAAGACTTGGCAAATTCTGAGTATGCTGTTTTCACAGTCTGGCCATAACTCAGCTTTATCGATTACAAAAGTGGAGATAAAAGGATCAGGGGATTTTGGAGTGGATTTGGTTTGGTTCAGGAATTTTTTACTAAGAAGACAATTTAAGGCATGGACAGGCTTTGAAATACAACCAGCTAATAACTGTTCTCTGCTTACAGCAGTCTGATAATTCAGCCTGTTTTAAATCTGCAGTTATGACTAAGAAGGTACTGAGCTTGTGGGTTGAAATACTTCAACACTCGTCACACTGTGAGCTGACCACACACGAATTGCAGAGCTCTCCCACTGACCCCCACACATTCATTAGCCCCAACCCAGACTGCCAGTTTCTTCAGTCCAGCTGGACCATCATCCCAGGAATAAACCTCTGGGCAATCCAGTCTGAATTTCCTGGCCAGTCTCCATGTCCTCTGCTGGTCTGGCTGGAAGAAGCTCAGCATGATTCCGGTGTAGTTACGCACACAAGATGCCAAATGGCATCAGTTCTGTACTGTACCACAGCGTCCTCTAGAATGAGACACTGTTGCTCCTCACCAGGACAAAAGAGTCCAGGCAGCAAAGCCAAGAATATGCCATCTTGTATGCTCATAGCCATGTTAGTTCTTTAGGTGCTCCATGAGAATCTCAGCAGTGTATCACATGGACATACCCTTGGGGTAGCATTGCCTCTTCCTTGCCCAGTGGAAGGGAGCCTTGAGCTTCTGGTGTTGTATTAGCAGGAACGGGGTCCCTTAGTGTCAGAAGGACACAAAAAACCAGTGAGAGGTGGAAAAGGAAAAAAAAGAAAAACCCCAAATCCTAAGGCCTTTGGAGATGCCTTATAGGCCTGGTTATTTAGCACACATTGCCCTTGACAGTTGCCAGTACAAGGAGCAACACATGCAGGTGACTTCTCCATTCAGTATTTACTACTACACCTTTTGTGTTCTGCACTCCTTCCATGAACACACCTTCTGGCCAGCAGTCTACAGCAGGGGCCTCTGTCTTCTGTACTCAAATTCTTTAAATTTAATAATTGTAAGTGGGACTATTTAAGTATTTTTGCCAGCAGTGACTGGAAAAGTTCTCCTTGTGTCAATCACTTCTCCACTGAGGGGTGGTGCTTCAGTTTTGTCTCTTCTTGAGGAGCAGTCAGATAAAATCCAGATGCCTTTTTTAAAAGATAAATACAGATGCTTCAAGACATTTCAACTTTGCAAAGGCTTAGGAATAAAAGTTCCTGATTTGGTCACATCTTTCATAGTCCTCCAAACCAAAAATTCCTCCACAAAACTTTCTGATAAGCCCTCTGTGTGCTTTATTAATCCCAATGTTCATCTTATCTCACCAACAAAATAGCAGCACTCTCAGAATGACAAATTCTCTCTCCTGGAAGTTGACATTCAAGGTGACCGAGAGAGACAGAAGGAAAATTAATTTTCTGCAGTATTGTTATGGCTGATTTCTAACTCAGCAGTGACACACAGATACCCAAACACATACGTATGTAAATGCCCCAGAGAGGAAATCAGATTCTTGCCTCAAAGAATATTTCTGAAGGTGGCAATAAGATATTGGTTGGAAGACATTGGTACTGAGCAAATTAATTCACGGACAAACCAGCAAGTTGTCTGATCTTTATAGTAAGAGCAGTATTCTTTATACTTCTAAAATAAAGCTATTGTCAAGTAGCATAAAAATGGAATTGCTCTGGGTAAGTTTACAAGTACCAATTCATACACAAAATGTGTAGTATTGTACATCCAATTAGGTTTTTCTCTGGACTTTGCCCTGTTTCAGACTCTTACATGTTTAATGATGCTCATTTTCTAATGTGGCTCAAGCCAACAATGTGACTTGGACTACTTTAAGTTATATAGAAGATCAATATGGCAGCAGTGAGGAAACATTTAAGAACAAACCTCAAATTCACAGCCAGCTCCTGTTCGTGGACACAAATCAGAGTTTTGTGTAAACATCCCTGCAGTTTCTGAGGCTACTAATCAATGTTTCTTCCTTATGATAGTTGTTGCAATTTGATGACAGCTTAATGAATCAAAATTTCAAGTCAGTCTGAACCAAAAGTAATATAGGCATACCTGATACTGAGTTTTCACTGAGCAAGAACTTTGTAGCACATTATTAATTACCATGCAGCTGACACTTCATTACAGGCAAGGAGCACATTTCCCCAGCACTTTACTGAATGCTTTTCCAAAGTACAGTTTCTAAGTGGCAGAGTGACACTGAAAAACAGACATCAGCACCCCAGGATGTTAAGTAACACTGTACTTAGGCTGAACTTGATTTCCAGAATCAACAGCATGTAGATTACTTGGCTTGCAATTATCCTGGCAGCACACCAGGCAGCTCACGTGGCCTCTTCTCCTGAAAGGGATCAGCATTTTCCAGCACAGACAAAAGGTACCAGGATGAGGTTGAAACAGAAAGGAGCAGCAGGAGGATGTGGAGAGTAATCAGCTACGTGGGCTTTAAGCATTCCACCTCTGAGTCTGCAATCTGACAGCAGATTTTCTTTAGGATACAGACACACAGTTTGTCTGCAAGCCAGCTCGGTCTTTCAGAGACACCTCAGTGCTATCTCCCCACTTGTGTTTTGCTTCAGCTCTTTTCTCTAGGATAAACTTAAAATAAAAGCCCAATGCTGATGGTACAGGGTGAAAAGGAGGTGGTTCTGGCACTCGTAAGTAATGTGAACTGGCATATGATTTATTACATTAATTTGATATATTCCCTTGTGCTGAGCTGCACTCTGTGTGTGACTTGATACAGAGGTGTTGGAGTGCTGGGAAAGAAGACAGGCATTTGTGACAGATGGGTGGATGTTTTGCAGTGTTGAAAAAGAAATTACATCCTTTCAAAATGTCATTTTCTGTCTTGTGCTGGCATGCCCAGGCGTCGTGTAGCTGCTGGCAGAACAGCCTCAGCAATAAGACCCTGACTGAAGGAAGCCACAGAATGCAAATAGGTGCTGCAAAGTGTGCAGCCAGGGAGGTCAGGGCCAATTGGGAGGGCAACAATTGCTGGCAATCACAGAGGTGATTTGTTACTCCAGTGCTGCTTCCTCATCTAGAAGGCACTTGCAGACTTCCCAGCTTCACAAGATGAGGCAATTTTGGGGCTGTACACAGACATCAGGAGTTTGGCTGGCTACAAGCCAGGACTCCATCTGGAAGGCCAACTCCCTGCCTCCTCCAAACTGCACTCTCTTAGTTCAGTCTTTTGACAAAGGAACGACATGGAAAAGTCTCAGTCTGGAGCTTGGTTTCCTTTGAAGCATGTGATGCAACAAGCATCATGGCCAGCAGGAAGGACCTGCAAAGCTCACTAGTTTTCCAGCAGTATCCCATAGAATAATTTCAGTTGTAAAAGACCTTTAAGATCATCTCTGGTGCTAAACCATGTCCCTCAGCACCACATGTCTCTGTCCTTTAAACACCTCCAGGGATGGGGATTCAACCACCTCTTGTGGAGTCCCATCCCACAGGAGCTGCATTTTGGTGGTGATATTGTATTCTCTCCCTGGCTTTAGATCTTGTTTGTAGACTAGTTATTTCTAAGGAAAGATTGTGCCTTGAGAACAATGTTTTTCTCCCAGTTATCCACTGTTGTAAGCAATAATAAATTGGAACAATGTTACTAACAGCCTAGGTAAGCCAAGGCTTGTGGGCTGTGAAACAGGAGCCTTCACTGCCCAGGATAAGTGATGCTGCTTTGCTCCCACAGAGCAGACAACTTTTGGTGTAAGACACTGACTTCAGAGAGTCTACCTGCTGCTCAGAAGGTGCTATCCAAAATCACAGCAGCCCAACACATCCTCTGAGAACACAAAACCAAGACAACTCAATAGCCATTAAAAGATTTAGGAACTGCTTGCCTAACTAAATACCACATCAGTGCAGCTAAGTGGCTTCCCTTGAAAAAAATGCCTTTAAAAGAGAACCGCAGGTATTTAAGTGTTACCACAGAGATGTGAGCCCTGGAGAGTCAATCTGACCTCCTGCCCAAGGAGACCCAGAACATCACCCAGTAATTGCTGCGCCAAACCCAATCGTTTGTCGTTAAAATCAAATCTGTCTTTCAGAAGGACAGCCAAGTCTTGATCTTGGGCATGTAGTAACACGTGGGCCATTACACAATGGAAGATGATGTGCTGCTTCTTACAGCTAGGGTACTTCACTTTGATAGTGACATTAAAATTGCAAAAATTAACTCTAATGAAATCGACAATTACCTCTTAATGCAATAAGAGGCTGTAACACAATTAACTAGAAGTTATCTGAGTGCTTTTTCCTAACATGCACATTCAGGCCTGCACTTTGATCTATAATTTGGCAAGAAAAAGAAAAAATGCAAACCCAGTGGCTTGGAATGAATATCAATAGCACTGCACACTTGGCTTTCTTCCTCCCCTCCTACCTTTGCTGCACCGCGGGTGCTCTCAGGAGGCCAGCTTCTCGTGTTTGTAAACAGGCTGTATCTCCACCTGTCTGTCCTCAGGAGGAAAACACTCTCATGCTGGAAATCTCCTCAGCTACAAAGGCAGAAATTAGCACTACCTGGTTTATCAGAAGTCAGGAGCAGGAGCCTCAAACCAAGGCACAAGGTACCAACATACCATCTGCTACCATGGTACGGAAAACTCTCATTACCCATTAATGAGGTTTTACTCAGAGCACCATTAGTGCATCATCATTGTTCCCCACTGAGCCCAGACAAAGCGTCTAAAAGACTTGACCAAGGCAACAGGGAAGTCTGAAACAGACCACAGGCTTGTGCCAAACCTCTGGTCCCCAGTGAAGTCCCTTCAGGTCCCTCAGTCTCTGTGGTGACCAGGGGAACATCCAAACACATCTAAGAGTCAGCTCTAACTAGAGCAGAATTTGCCTGATGTATGAGGAGTATGCATAAAGGAAGCTCATAAAAGTCACAAGTATGGACAGCAAGATATTTATCCAGATTCTCAGGATGCTTACCCTTTTTACTTAAAGAATGGCTCTGGTTAAGCAGATTCACTCTTCTGTAAAGGCATTCTCCTGCCAGGCTTATGGAGGAAGGTTTGAAAATCATGACTTCTGAAATGCTGAAAAGTCTTGGAGGAAACTGAAGTATCTAAACTAATTTTTAAACTGATTATTTTTTTTTTAAATAACACACACACACCCCTTACTGTTGATGTGTAAATTCTCAGACCTGCCAATACTGCAATTTAGCACTAAATCAGTGTTTGCTGTCTAGAGGGCATAGTCCAAGAACAGTTGTGGGCTCACAATTCCCCCTGACAGGAAAGAAAACAAGAACAGCAGAGTTACCGAAGGGCTAGGTCCACTTAAATGGTTTATGTTCTTTAAAATGACAAGAGATTTCTGTTCTTTCATTCCCACAAGCCAGCTCTGAGCCATTACTCTGATTTCTAGGAGCAAAAGGTGGTGGAGGGGAGGATTAGAAGGGAAAACTGAGTCTCATCTGCATGGACATGGCTCTGATCTTAGCTGTGTATCTAAGACAATCACAGAATCTCTACCATACCTGGGACAACAAGCTCAAAAGACACAGCTTTCACGCAAAAGTGGCTCCAGTTTGTTTCCAGGCACTCACATCATGTACTTTGAGATAATGAGAGCTCCAGCACGGACCATGAGCAATTTCCAGCATACCCCAGAACCACTCAGTGCCACCTCCCAGCCAGCACCATTCTGTTGGAAAACAGAGACTCACATTTTCAGTCACCTGCCATCCAGTGTGTTCCAGGGGATAGAGCTAGCACACAACCAACAGTGGCAGAGGAAGGCCATCAGATAAATGGTTTGCCTCTTTCTCAAGTTAGGCTTGATCCATTTTTAAAGGGTTACTATCTCTTCTCCTTGGTTTGTAATGGTTCCAGAAATGAGGATGCATATTTTCTACCCTTTCACTAGCCTATCCAAACATAGCTTTTTGTGCTAATGCCACCTTCCAGTAAAAACTGTTTTTCTTTTAATTACATGCCAGGAGGATATTCTCAGCATGGCCAAGTTATTTCTTTAATCTAGCAATATAGTCTTGTGTACATGAATACAGATAAATATATGAATATGTCCACATTGCTCTTTTAATACTAGACTTGACAATCTGAGTGGAAAAATAGGTGATGAAATATTCTTGGCCGCTTTTAGCACTGTTCCCTTTGAATCTTCTACTAGCTGCTGTCAGAAAAATTAGCAGACTAGTCAGACCTCTACTCTGACCTGAAACAACCTTCAACCTTTAGGAACCAGGACTCCTAAAGCTTTTATTTTGAGCACTATCTTTGCCCTGTGGCTTTTGGTTTGTTGTTGTTGTTTTAATTTTTTTTTAAACAGAAATAGAGGTACTAAATGGAATATTGAAGAAATCCATTCCCCATTAAAAAATAAATCAAATTACTACAATTAACTCCTACAAGTCTGATAAATGCAGAGCAGAGGGAAGGAGAAAAGCTGTTCCATTGTAAAATCCACTGTGGTTTATGTATTTCCATTAATTCTTTCCCATAGACTCTGTCTCAAAGCCAGGACACTGGTTTTGTTAGGTAGCCCATAAAAAAACCTGCTACTGTAGTACAAAGTATGCACACAACCCTACCTGCAGAAACACAGAAGTCCTCCAGAAGTAAGATGAATCCCTGATGTTACTAACATCAGCAGCACTGACTAGCTGAGCAGAGGTTGTTTAGAGAGGAGTGCAGTCAGCAGCTGTTCAGCATTCAGAGAGCTGCAGTGAAGTCTTTCAGAGAACCACCATGGAGCAATGCAAACACACCCTGCCTTCCCCAACTGGCCTGGACCTCCTGCCAATTACTGTTATTAGCATCTACCCAGCAAAGCCGTTTCCTCAGAGCATTCAGCATTAACCACGGATCTCATCTCATTTATGCATTTCAGTCACCTCCTTTATGGAAAAAAGAAGCCAAAGCAAAGGCACTCAGCAGCAGGTTAAGTTAATCAGAAAGCCAATGACCAGGTCAAGAACATAGAGTTATGAAATCACTCCCAGATGCTTTTTTAGTTTCATCTGGAAGCCAGCTTGCCTTTGAAGTATTGTGAAATTCTGTTGGGCTTCAAACCCTCACATGTGCTGAAATTGTAAGGACTTTAAAGGAGAAGAAAAAAAAAAATCAATATTTGTTTTCAATTTGTCCACCTAGATCTTGGACAATTTAATTCAACATGAATTAGGAGTAGGCAAGTGTTTCAGATTACGTTCCTATGTCCCCTCAGCTTAGACCATCAGAAAGCCATCCCTATGCATACCATAGATCAGTGTCAGGGTGATGAAAAGTAGAACCACAACAAGGTTTTTTTAGTTTTGGCTCTTGGCATAGTAGGATGTACACACAGTCACAGCTCCCAAAAGAGAATCGACTTGCACAGTCAAAACACAAAATGATAACAATTACCAAGAACCTGAATCTACTGTGGTGTGACACCTGTAAAAATGAATGCAGAATTTTTATATGAAGGCACAAGGGGTAGTTAGGCTGTCCTAAGATTAAGAAATGTTTAAAATATCACTTAGACTTTTTTCCCTTTGTTTAACAAAAAAAACCACCTAGTATTTGAAGAGGATTCTGACAGCCTGACAAATGCTATTCATCAATGCTTTTCTCTTTAGAAGAAAAGGTACAGCTAAAGAAGAGTGGCGTTTTCTCTACTGCTGTAACTTTATTTTTGTGTTCCATTAGAGCTTTTCAAGGAGAATTTAAGATACTTTATTTTTAATTAGTTGTAGCTGAGCATTGCTCTCACTACCTTAGTCACCATACAGAACAAGAACCTCAAGATGGCGATATTTCTCTCTTTTTAGAGGCTGATACTGCTGAAGCTTCCTCCTTCCTTGAGGGCAGCAAAGTGAACTTTATCTTTGACCACACTGAGGCGTAGCTGCCCCCAGAATTTTCGGCATACCCCTCTGATAAAAGCTCCTAAGTGCCATTATCAAGTCTCGCACCTTACAGTGAAAGAAAAGTGAACTTCAACTATAAAGTCATATTATTTCCAATTATTGAGAGCTTCCTGAAGTGTTTGGGTTTTCCTCACCATTTGAAGTGAATAATAATAATCATCATCATCATCATCATCATCATCTTTGTCCATATATTTATATAATTAGATATTATATTATATAATATATATAATTATATAATAATGATGATATTATTATATATAATATATATACTATATAATATATAATATATATGATTATATATTATATTTGTCCATATATTATATATATAATTATATTATTATTATTGTTATTATTATTATTATTATTATTATTATTATTATTATTATTATTATTTTATAGGCCTTTTTAAATAGTTCTGGAAAAGATTCACAGAACAAAACTAAAATAAACGAGTCAGATACTTTTCCTCACTTAGATATTTATCCAGAGTAAGCCCCCAAAAATCTGCAAGCACTCATCCAGTTCAAATTTTAAAAACTAAAGGAACACACCCTTCCCATCCCCAATTGCTTTCCCTCCCATCTGCTGCTTCTCAAATGTTGGCATATGAACCCCAAGCACCTTAGTGGACCTTGTTAGTAACAGGTGACCTGGAAATAGAAAAGGACAAAAGCTATTTCTCATTTAAAGTCTGCTAATCTCCAAGAGAATGATTCTTCTTGAAGAACATAGGCAGGAGGAAGTCCTCTATTTGAGGAGATGCTATGGAGAAAGTCTAATAACAATATGAGTCAGTAACCCGAGAGTGCAATTTAGAGAGTCACTTTAATTAGTGTCTTTGTTACAGCTGTTGCCATGCTCATACTGCAGGTGCGCCTCCTGCCCCCTGACAGCTGATACAAGGACTCCACACAGGGACTGCACCCAGGGAGTCTTTTTGGTTTGGTTGTTTCAAAACTAAGATGAAACAGTTTACACCATATGAGCTGGAGCCCTGGGGAGCTGGCTGAAAGTCTCCATGGAACTCTGGAAATGGAGACAGGTAAGGAAAGAAGACCAAAAAACAACAGATAGTCTGGAAACAGAGACCTTTACATAACCTGTAAAGCAATCTCATGCTTCTCAAACCCAGTGCAATCACCAATGTGTACTGCGAAGCATGAAAAAGCAGAGAGCCTGCAGTCACAGCCAGAGGCAGCTAGCAAGGAATCACCTCCTCTAGAGCTGGATCCAGCACTCCGGGTGGGGATGGACACCTCCCCTGCTCTGCTGGGGTACTTCCTTCTGCTGCAGCCCAGAACACCATCTGCCTTAGCTGCAGGGAGAGCAAACTGTGAGCATAGCTTCTTGTAATCAGAGCTGATATTCAGCTTACAGAGACTGGGACACACCAATCTTCTCTGAAAAACAGCCCAGGAGCAGCTAGGCATGGGACATGGCCTCAGGGATGCATGATTTCAGTCCATTCCCCATGTAGCTTGAACCACCAGCACTGCTGGTCTCTGGCCCAGGAGCTGTACCAAGAATATTTAAAATCACCATCATCATCATCATCTTATGTAGTGACAGTGCTAGCTCCTAGCTGCTTTGTATGCTGAGGAAAGGCTCAGAAAGCAAGGCCAGGGTTCCATTTGGCCACCTTCTCTATGCTCTTGAAACAGTGCCCTTTGGTGAATCGTTGTGCCAGCAAAGCCAAATCCTGGTTGCTCTTTACTGCAAGTCATTTCTCACGCCTCTTAGCTAAATGCTCACTCTTTCTTCCACCTCCTTGACTTCAAGCTCCATCCAACAGTCATCCCCTGGGAGCCATACATTTACTGCACAGAAAACTCAACACATGACAACTAACCTCTCTCAGTGCTTCTGTCAAGACAACTGCTGCCTTTCAGGCTGGTTTCACTGACTAATTAAGCATGGAGACACACCAGACTGCCAACACTGCATGGTGGCTGCAGCATCCATCATTCCAGCAGGATTCAATCTAATGGGCTAAAAGGCTAAGCTTGAGAGCCCAGAACAGCTTGTTCACTGGAATGGAAAACCCATTGTTTACTGTGCTCTAGAATTCCCTAAGTTACAGAGGGAAACAGAAAACAAAAAATGCCTGCCTTCTCCAGCCTTGAGCACATTAATTATTAATTACAAAGAGAGGGAAAAAACCACCTGCTCCCCTTTTATCATTAACATTTTATGTATTACATTGTTTGGTGTCTTTCCAGACATGAAAGCTCCCAAGGTCCTTCAGAAGTAGTTAAGAAGCACTTGGCCACCCTAAGTCCTATTTGCCCACAAAAACATTTCATCTGTTGCATTCACCAGGGATAAAGTTTGTTTTCCTCCCATATGCATGCTTGGCTTCCTTTGTGCATGTCCACATGTATTTTGGATGAAGTGGCTTCCTTGTGGGTTAGGTAGAGCATTCCCCTTCCTGTTCACTGAGCAGTTCACAGAAACAATGCAGAAAATGGCTGTGAATCATAAGATGTCATTCATATGGTTTCTTACCTTCTGCAGTGACTTAGACCATCATGAAGACCCTAAGAAACAGGTCACAATCTAACTGGCATTTAGTTACACAAGGTGTGAGGCAACTATAGACAAGAAAAGGGAAATAAGTCAGGGACAAGTGTGCTATGTACTAAACCCACTTGTAGTGCCCCACATAGCTCCAAGCCCACATTCTCACTTCACCTACATCTGAACTTGGGGGGGGAAAAAATTCCTTTCAGAGGGAGGAAATAAAATCCCTTAAACAGACACAGAGAAAACACTACTGATGTTTATTAAGGACAGTAGATTGTAAGGTTAAGATTATAATCAACGATGCTTATGCTGATCAAATCACTGCCTCTGAATATGCTTGTGATAACAAAAACATCAACAGAGTAGATATTTCTTGTAATGAAAATAACTCCAGGCTAAAGAATGAAGGAACAAAGAATTTCCATTCCATTCCATTCCATTCCATTCCATTCCATTCCATTCCATTCCATTCCATTCCATTCCATTCCATTCCATTCCATTCCATTCTTTGATATAAAAGGACTACAGTTGCAGCTCTGTTCAAAGAAAAACACCACTGATGTTTACAGAATATAAAATGGAAGATTCACCAAGTGCTGAAACCTGACCCTAGTGTATAATTTCAAATCCTTTGAGACAGGTACAATGCTGCAAAATTGTGTTCTTGATTCATCACAGCCAAAGATTTTACAATCTGAAAAAAACCCTGATGACATGCTGTGTGTTATGCTGGTTCCTAACACCAGATCTGCTCACTAAAGCATTTGCATGCAGCATTGCCTCACTTTTGTAACTTCAACCACATTCTCAATTAAGTTGCAAGAGACATTACACATGAATTCAGCTCTTACAGACTCACTGCAGGCAGTCTCTATGGAGAAAGCAAGTTAAATGTCGTTGATGACAGACAGCAACCAACAATCCCCTGGTAAACAAAACCAGTGCTCTGTCACTAACTGAGCACAGCAGAGGGTTTCTCTGACCCTGAACAGCTTGGGGTTTTTTTTGTTTTTTTTTTTTTTAATTTAAGCCTGCAGAGCTGGTAGGAGAAGGCAAGCACCCAAATCCTCATGCTTTTATGGGTAGTTATTTGGGCTGAAGGCTGGGAGACACAGGCATGCTGCTGGGCAGGCAAGGAGTAGGGGTGGCTGTTAGGAACCAGTCCTCTTTGCTCACAGCTCTGTCTATGCCCACCAGTGTTCTAGGGATGGACTGGTCCTGTGTACCTCCCCACTGTGCCATCATGGAAACGCTGCAGTTTATTACATCTTTGTTTGTCAGGATCCGCACAGTGCACTGGTTCCCCATCAGGTGGAAGAGGCTTCCCAGACTGCCCTGCCTACCCACTGAGCACAGATCTCTAAGATGGCTGAGAACTGAGGCTAAGTTCAAAGGCTCATTGTTTATGTCTGGAGAATGGGCACCTTTTATTGTCTACACAGAGATTTCCAGGTAAGAGTCTTATCAGTTTCAATCATTGTTTCAGCAGGACTTTTATGAGCTCTAGAGAACACCACTTGTTTGCTTCAAGTGTGGATAGCTGCAAGAGGACTGCTAACTGAGAGCTGTTCCCATTTATTGGGCTCTAAATCATTTCACTGTCTCATCAGAAGTACTAGGTTAGAACATGACTTTATATTTACTTACAGAGCTCCTTTCATCTCAAAGGGATTACATCAGCAAATGCTGAGGTGAAGCTGCCTCTGGGGTGTTATTCTGTTTCCATAAAAGCCATGGAAACATGAACAGAGCAAAGTGTGAAATCCAGTGAGACCTGCAGAGGAGTTGTGCAGGCTCAGCCCAAGGGGCTGCCAGCCTAGCTCCATCTCCTCTCTGCACCATGTGGACACCCAGAGTAAAGAACCCAGAGAATAAGGCAAGTACATGCCTTTTAAAAACAGATACTTCTTTTTCCAGCTTCCAAGTATTTTCAGTTCAGGGTGTTCCCTGAGTCAAACCTCCTCCTGAAAACATACAAAAACCTTCTGCATCCACAGCTTTCTTTGGTAAGGAGCTGCACGTCTGTCACCTGCTGTGCAAAAAACTACTTCCTTTTCCTTGTTTTAATTGTGTCTCCCACTAGCTGTATTCGTGTACCAGAGAATAGTTTGAGGCTTAAGGACACATTAAAAATGGGAGGAAAGAGAGAAGCTCATCTTATGAAGAGGAGTTTGTTTGTTTTTACCAAATAAGAGAGGGAAACAGACCTTGGCAACCTCTCCAAATCCTCTGAGAGCAAGTATTTGTATAACAAATACTATGTTTTCTTAAAATAACAAGAGAAAAGAATGGAGTGGGGGTGGGGAATCCCCTTTCTGTTTCTTAAGCTGAAGTTTGGACAAAACATTCCTTTTTAACAACCTCAGACACAGAGAAGGGTTTTAGACATTTAGAATAATTGCCCAGAACCACAAACAAAACAGGCAGCCCCTTGCACTCCCTTCCATGCCAGGACATGGATTCACTGCAGCTGGCAAGGTGACTGCCACTTCTTTCCCTCCTCTCTCCCCAGCAGCACTGGGGGATGGGGGGGTTCAGTTCAGTGAGCCCTACAAAGAGTTCTGCCATAAACTTGTAGGCACTAAGCTGCCTGATTATTTACTGGCACCTTCAACTACCCCTTGAATGCATTGTGAAACCGAAGTTTGCTAGAGTGTCAAATGCTCCAGCTAGAACCTTTCTGGCAGCACATTCTGGCTATAATGACAAGTGCTGTTTATCTCAGCTAGAAAAAAAATCAATGAGTTTTTCTGCTGGCAGTTGGAGCACTATGGAAGGACTTGGAGGCATTAGGAGGATCAAAATATGGGTATAAGTTAATTTGCTGGATATTAATATGCACCTCTAGCCCACAAACAAAAAACTGACACCACCTTTTCTTCTCCAGTTAATAGAAGTGTTAACATCTTAATCCTGCAGGGAATGCAGATTGCATTTCATATTACATTAGTCACTAAAATCCTGTCTTGCATTACCCATATGCAGAAAACACAAATGATAGTTGCCTTGAAGCACAGGCTGGATTTTAGAGTGTTTCCTCCTTCCACTTTACATACAGCAAATATCTTACATCTCACCTTGTAAAACTTGATTTAGTGGATTGCCTACTCTATCCCACAATTATGCTTCTACACCTAACTTTTCTTCACATAAGAAGTTTTCTGCTAGAAGAGTTTAAACTGATATTGACCAAGAAAATGACAACACTCATTATGTCTATAGAAAACAGTACAGAAAAGTAGAAAGTGAATAAAACTGTAAAGCAATGAAGAGAAACTGGGGAAATATCAATTACTGAATGTAAATAATAATGACTTCCATGATTACAATAACTAACCTTAGTAATCCTTAGTACAACATGCAGGGTTTCAGAGTGTTTGTGATAGTGGTCCAAAAGGCATAGCACATTCCTAGGCAGGGTCTCCACAAGTCTCAGTAGATGTGATCAAGAAAAGGATGAAAGTGTTATTCCACCAGAAGTGATAAATATATTATATTGATCCTCAGCCTTAGTTAGAAAACTCAATATATTTGAATCTAGAGCCAATAGTAGTATATTCATATAGAGATTTTGCAAACACCAATAATCTTCATTTTAAGTTTTCTGTATCCCTTGGATATATTTGGTTAAAATATAAGCTGAAGAGGAAAGAAACTTATGAGCTGGAATTGATTAGGTAACAATTTTCTATCAGAAACCCTGTCTATCAGAAACCCCAAGGTCTTTTCTAAGAACTCCTTTTAATGAAGAATTGAGAACACTAAATTTCAACCTCCAAAGTATCTTGTTGCAAGCACCAGTGATTCGTTTTGACTTGCATTCTATACTCCCTATAAATCAAAACAAGATGTTTTGACAGCATTCTGTCAAGATTATTAGCAGTAATTAATCTCCTCCCAGGAAACATTTCCATTTCAGCAGCAAACTAGAGCTGTCAGGATTGTTGATGGCTCTGGCAGAAGCGCTGCGACAAAAAGCTGCTCTGTCTCAGAGGTCTCAGGTGACTGTTTCTACATGTTACTACAAGCCATGCTTTAGCTCTCTGTACTGACACATGTAATTTCTTCCTGTGGCTAGCTGTGGATGGACTTTATAGTCTATACAACAGCTTGCAAAAGTCAACATTTTAAGGGAAGAAGCTTCAGATGATTTTGTAGTCATGTTAACATCTGCAACCCTCATATACCCAGGCTTCCAGACTCCCAAGAAAAACTATACAGAAGTAATGGTCTTTGTCCTGCTAGAAAACAAAGCCACAACTTTTTTGATTATATTCTATTCCCAAGGACTACTCTTTTCTGAATTTCTATTACTGTCTTTTCATGCTTGTACTATAGTGTCTGTCTGGCCACACAGACTTCTGACGCAAACGTAGAAGACAGACGTTTGGAGGATCCCATTAATAAAGACAGATGCTTCATGCTTACTGGAAGAAAACATAATGGAAGCTTATAAGTTGCTCTCAGTAGCAGCTCAGCTTTTTTTTTTCTTTTCCTTTCAAGCCATGTTCCCAAAAGGCAGGAGGTAACAGCTGATTCCCTGGAGATGGGCTATGCAGGGAGCTTCCCCAGGGAGGAAGATGCTTTTCAACCTCTACCAGATGATTCTCTAGATATATTTTTGGTTTTTTTCACTCTCATTTATCTGTCTTCCTGTGTTTCACTCCTTGGCCTACCAGGTTTATTCATCCTCTCTTCCCCAACACCTCTGTTTCATACCTGAATTCCCCAGTACAGACCACAGGTGTATCCTTACAGGAAGAGCACAGGTCTAGAAAAGACACTCTCACCACAGCCATAAATTCAGGAGAGGGAAGAGATGCTTTTCACCACTTACACAAATTCTGGAAATGATCACTTTGTCAATTCAGCACATTGGTATATCACAGAATCACACAATCACAGACTGTTAGGGGTTGGACAGGATCTCCATAGATCACTCTGTCCAACCTCTCTGCTAAAGCAGGATCACCTAGGGTTGGCCACCCAGGAATGCATCCAGGTGTTTTAGCTTCTACCCATTGTTCCTTGCCTGGGCACCACTGGCACCTTCATCCTGACTCCTACCCCTCAGATATTTATAGACATTGATAAGATCCCCTCTCAGCCTTCTCTTCTCAAGACTAAGCAGCCCCAGCTCTCTCAGTCTTACTTCGTGAGAGAGATGTTCAAGTCTTAAAGCCAACAAGAACAATCAAAGGTCAGTATATACACACACACCCTCTCTGTGAATTTCCCAGGCTCAGTACCTCTGGTTCATGCTATTCAGCAGCTGCCCAGCTGTGCCCTCAAATGTGTGCACAATGAGGTCCTCACATCAGAGCTGATTTCACCTAACGATGTACAAACAACTTTGCCACCCCTGTGTTAGAAGCAGCAAGTCTATTTGAAACCTTTTTAAAGATGTGTGTACCAAAAAAGAAGAAAATCTATTTGTGCCCTCTGTCATCTTTCCTTACCCCAGGATGGCCCCAAGACTGGAACCTGCCATAAAGCACTGCACAGAAGTGCTGCCTGCATCTACAGTGAAAAGCCAGAAGGAACAATTTCTTTGTTTTTCTGCTGGAGAAATCTGCTGGCAATCCTCAAGAGCAGGCAGCAGCAACATCAGTCAGGCTGTTTGTAAAAAGACTTCCCCTCCATTAAGTTACCAAGCAGTGTCTATGCTGGACCTTATCAAAGGTTGCTCTGCCCAGCACTGAAATTTTAACATCAGGGAAAGAGTTCGACATTGTGTAGCATTTATTGGAGTGCCAGACATCTGTAGGGCACAAGAGGGCACTCAGTGTCCCAAACCCACTTGCTGCATCCTTCTGTGGGCATTTGGAGTGCGTGCCCCACCCCTGCACTGTGGAAGAGGCAGCAGCTCTCCACTGCAGCACATCATCTGTCATTTCTTGTTGATGCCATATTCCCCCTGATGTCCTCAGACTGTGTCTTTATAGCACATGCCTGTAAAGATTCAGGTTTAGAAGAGTCTTAAGTGTGATGAGACCACCCTTGGAGGCCTTGCAGTTTCAAGGCTCTGGTCTTAACTCATCGTTTTCCAGCCAGAGCTGAAGGCAGTTGCCTAGACAACAGGTCTGATTCATCAGCAGGGAATTGTCAGGGCAACCAGCTCTGGTCATACCTGGTATGTACTGAACAGTACTGCTGTGCAGCAGAAACTGCTGTCAGGCATGCAAGGCCACCCAAAAGCTTCCACTGGGGTATCTGTTTTCTAAGCCAGAGGCAGTTACTTTGCACTTGTTCACATCAAAAAACTGAGTGCAGTTACTCCACATAAGGGAAGAATGTTTTTTGTGGGGATTTTTTTTGGCAAAGGAAATAAACCTAGCTCAGCATACTACATACCCACACAAGATGCCTGTGTGCAGCCCTTCAATGGCTTGTACACAGCAGTCAACATCTTTTGGGGGGATATTGCTGATGTAACATGGGAGAGAAGATCATTGACTGGTTTTTCAGATAATTTGCTCTCCGTTTCTTGCTGACCTGCAGCAAGGCACTGGTGTTGATTTCCAGTTGTAAATATTTACTCCCTTGTGTTGTCTTTTACAGAATTTTCACTTTAAGAAAATTAATACATGCCTAAAATGTATTATGGACTGTAGGGGGGAAGGGAAATCACAGTAATGTGGTCATCTATTATTTAAACCACTTTATATAGGCTTCTGAAAATATGCAAACCTTTTTCTCCCTCCAAATTTAGCCAGTCTTATGAGATCTCAATTATTCATTTTCCCAATGTATTTCAAACAATACAATCATAACTTAATAAAATACCCACTTACTCTATTTAACCAAGTGTGCCAACCAATAAAGAAATCACATACCACAAATTAGAATGCTGGAAGAGCTCTTTGGGTCCCTCACCTGTGCTCTGCATGCTGCAGATTGTTATATCTCATCTCTCTGAGAAGCTGGTTAAGGAAGTAGAAAATTATAGCTGGGAGTTTGGATTTCTCTCCCTGATTGGTTAAGGAAGTAGAAAATTATAGCTAAGAGTCTGAATTTCTCTCACATGCATTAGAAAAACCTTTTTCAGTACCAAGACACAAAAGGGCTCCCAGTCAGCACCTGCAGGCTTGCTTTCAGAGTCTTACTCAAACTCAAGTCATTCAGAGTTATATCTCTGTGCCTGTCCAAGTTGTGCCAGGCTTCCTTATTTCTATATCCATTCCAGCCAGCCCCACAGTCCTTTTCCTAAGAGTGTTCCCTCTGCCCAACACACCTGGCTGTCTTATCTCCAGCACCAGGTTCACTGCAAAGACTCACTGCTTCTGACAGAGGGACTGTTACCAGGCAGAGGAACCTTTATGCCTTTAATTCTCCACAAAAACCTCAGGCTACATTTATACAAATGTATACTTATGCTGCAGGACCTGGAACAACACACAAATGAAAAGCTGCATGTAGTGTTTTAAGGAGGCCAAACAATTTCAGCACTTCTCTAAACACACTGGAACCTCTTCAGTATTCAGCCAAAATGCTACTAATTCCCTACACTTCTATCCACTTAGCCTTTTTTCTTTTTTGTATCAAGGATTCTGAAGATTGGTCAACTGAGCTAAGGGTTATCATTTGAAAAACCTTTGCTCAGCAGACTGATGCTCTGCCTAAATCACAGCTTAATCTGAACCGAACTGGAAATTTGTTATGGAAAAAGGGACCAATACTTGCAAACTTGTTGACTCAACCATGGTTAAGTGACCTGAGTTTAAACTCAACTCACCGGAAAAAGCAAGTCAGAGAAAATGAGCAATGTATCTCCCAGGTGGAGTAATTTCTTAATTAGTGACAGTAAAGTAACCAGCATCTCCTCAGTCTGCTGTTTAAACAACAAACAAGGGCATCCAGCAAAACAGGTCTTGGTGAGTTAAGAAATACATTTATGACAAAAGATAACTGCTAATTATAGGAGCCATTTCACAAGATACAAGAGAGTAAAAGCTGTGAAAAATATTTCAGAAGCATCTAAATTACTTTGTGACAGCTAAAACAAGCTATTTTTTTTAATGTCATGGAGCCTTGAAGACAAAGCTATGCCCCATCTGCCCCCAAATTTCTGCCTCTTGCATTTAGAAAACTACAAGGTATTTCAAAATGAACATGAGTTATCTTCAGCCTCTTCCTCATGACTTAGTAGCTGTGGTGGGTTGAAATTCCCCTCCAAACATTAACTTCACCAGACAATTTTCATGCAGCCAGTGAAGAACTGGAGTTAGACCACCTTTGTGAAATTTAAATTACACTGAAACCTTGACCAAGGGAATGGTACTTTGTAAAATCTGCACTCTTGGGGAGGACTTATAAAGGAAATCCTGCTGGGTCATAAATACCAGAGTGGTACTAAGTCTGTGAAAAATTGTTGGCTCAGTTATTTTATCTGTCCAGTTCTTTTGTACACAGGAAACATGTGGCATTTCTCCCACATCAAAGTCAGACAAACCAGACTCAGCTACCTACAGCAACAGGAATATTAAGCTGCTTATTGAAATCCCATGTCCAGTTCACCCAACAGACCCCACGCTATACATCTTAAAAGCCACAATGTTTGTGCTGGGGTCACTGTGCCACATGAAGAGGGAGCATCAGCCTCCTGCATTGTTACTGGTCTGGCATGCTTGAAAAATGGCAAACATTCATCAGTTCTAAAGACAACAGAGAGAGCCCAGACTGAAGGAGACAACCCAGACTCCACCAAACTTCCTCTGCCTTGCAGCATAAGCAAAGGAGGCTTGCCTTGCTTTTCAAAGAGTTACAGAATGATAGAAGTTGGAAGGGACCTCTGGAGTTCATTGAGTCCAACCCCTCTGCCAAAGCAGGGTCACCTAGATCAGGCTGCACATGATGGCATCCAGATGGTTTTTGAATGACTCTGGAGATGATAACTTTGACATTTCTCTGGGCAGCCTGGTCCAGTGCTTTACCACCCTCAAAGTAAAGAAGTTCCTCCTCATGTTTAGATGAAACTCCTTCTATTCAATTTTCTGCCTGTAACCTCTTGTCCTGTCACTGGGCAACGTTGAAAACAGACTGGCCTCATCCTCCTGACACCCAACCTTTGACTATAAGCATTGATAAGATCCTCACCTCAGTATTCTCTTTTCCAGGCTAAAATGTCCCAAGTCCCTCAGCCTTTCTTCATAAGAGAGATGTTCTAGTCCTCTAATCATCTTCACAGCCCTTTTCTGTACCCTCTCAAGCAGCTCCCTGTCCTTCTGGAACTTTGAACACTCTTGAATGTTTTATAGCAAAACATTGCTGGCTGGAAAGGACTGGAGAAGGTTGCTGAAAAAATCTGTCTCTTTTAACAAGGGGGATGAGCAGGCTCAGCATTAGTTAAGCTACATACACTTCTGCACTACCCTCACATTTCAATGTGATAGTCTCAATTACAGATGACAGTTTCTATTAACAGAGAAAATGCAGAGTGAGGAGGAAAAAAAAAAAAATAAAGTTTCTTAACCTGGCAGGTCTCAGGAAGAAATCCCATCTGCATGTTAGGAGCCCCCTCCTTGCTGCACACGAAGGCTTGACCTGCCATGTCGTTAATCACTATGCCATTCAGATAGCTTTTACGCAGGGAAAAACAACCTGGAGGCCTCTGAAGAGCAGGAGCAGCACACCATCACACTTTGGAGTGACTGCATGAATATGACACAGTTGGACAAAAAAGCCTTTTTTTACCCCCTCCTACAAGAGCCTCAGGGAATTGGGCTTCCTCTCAGTACCGCATGCAATCTACATTGAGCTATTTTTTGCCGCAGGCGCTCGGTGCTGTGTGATTGAGCTCTTTGGAGTAACACTTCTTGGGAACACTTATTCCTGGCAACCAAACAGCCACCCAGGGGCTTGCTCATAAAACAGGCCCAAAATGGGGGGGAAATGAACAGGAAAACTGCCTGGGACTGGCTTTCCCAGAGCTTCAGAATATCTGGAGGGTAAAGGACAGTCCATTTTCCAGAGACACAATTCCTAACTTTCAGGCAACTCTGCCACCAAGAGTGCTGAGCAATTTCAGTGCTTGGCCATGCTGTGTGCTCAGGAGCTGGGCTGCCTGTCTTAGAGCCTGTGGGCAGCTGAGGACATAGACCACATTTTTCATGTGTAAACTCATCTAATTTCCAGATAAGAATAGTGTTTCTGATGAGTGTCTCAAGTCAACAAGTAGGTATTAGGAGTATTTATTCAACTAAATAGAAATGGATTTAATCAAAAAACGTGAAGGAATTACGCCTTGCAGCATCCAGCAAGGCAGCTGAATGTGACAAACATTGCAGGCAGAGGGAGAAAAGAGAATGCACATGCATGCAGGGTTTGAGGCACGGAGCCACCTAAGCTTACTCCAGCAGAATATACAAGCAGGATTTGTTTGCATGTTTGGGAGGAGGGTCCTTCATTCCCTCTACCCTTTGGTAACACATTCTCAGAGAGGGGGAGAGGAAAAACAGGAAAATGCCATGAGCACCTCTCCCCACCTCATTTCAGGTCTTTGCTCTGATTTTCCTTTGAGAGCAGCACTCAGGATGCCATCTGCATTCCCATCCAGGCAAGCTGAACAGTGAAGGACAGCACTCGAGAGCGCAGAGCAGTCTGCAGCTCTGCACACAGGGACAAGAGGATATTTGGAATGAGCTGAGCATATTCCAGCATCTGGAGCCAGATCCTCAGGAGATGGCTTTGCTGGCAGCATCTACACTGCTACTTACCTTCATATGGCAGTCACTATTTGATGGTGCCTTTTCCTGCTCATGCTCTAGTTTAGATGGCATGGTTAAAAGAAACAGAACAAAACAACACAAAAATGAGATCAATTAATCATCTGTACACCTCAGAGCTAATACTTCTTCAGAAAGAGTTCCAGCATGCAGAGTGTCCTGCTTTTCCTGCAAAAGAGTTCATCTAAAAACAAGCTTCTCCTAGGACAACAGTAACTGCAGTGTAAGAAGGCAGCAAAGAATGGGGCTGAGACCTAAGAAGCTTTTCCACCAAAAGCAGGTCTCCTAGGAGAGTGTGTGCAACCCAACAGCACCATCAGATGCCATCAGCATCATGCTATCAGTTACTCACTGCTAAGAAACTATATTATTTCACATTAAACTAAACCAGTCAGGCACACCAATCTGCCACTTCCCACAGCACCTGGTGCTGGGTATTTTGGAGAGACCTCAAGGGATCCTCTCTCCAGTGCACTCTGCCAATCAGTGTCATATGCTGAGTAGTGCTTCATGGTGCTCACCTTGAGCACCTCCCGGCAATCTCTGAGCCCTCCAAGCCCCACTGATAGTTTCTAGTTACTGCTGCCTGCAGAGCTGGGTTGCTGGCATCAGTACCACTCCCCCTGCACATCCTACCCAGGCCAAGGCAGGCAAGGGTGCATGGCTCTGCAAACTGTGCCACAACAACATCTCAAGCCTTATGAATTAGGGTTTATTTCTGAAATTAAATTAATCTGATTTTCCCTTTAAAAGAAAAAAAAAATCTTGCTTAGTATTTTAAAATATTTTGAACTACAAGAATAAAAGGATGACTGTTGTTACTAACCAATCAAGAAGTGTTTCCAATTAAACAAAACCAACCAAACAAAACCCCCAAAAGGTCAGCCATGATATAAATCTCCCCTGCTGCAGAGATGCCTGGCTGCAGCCCCACCATTGCAGATGCAAGGCTTTCAGCATTGTAAAGCTGTGCTCACTGCACAACCACCACAAGGTAATATTGTTTCAGAACATGATTAACATCTCAAAATAACAGCTCCTATTGCTCTGGCCAACTGTCAGATAATATGCTGGTAAGACAGCACAGATTTAGTGCTGAGAGCAATTGAATCCTCCATGTGAGAGCTAAACCAAGTGCACAGCTGTGAAGATCCACCCTTGCTAGCCCCATATATCCTCTGCTAAGGTGCAACACAAATACTGCCTGATTTATTTGTTCTTTTGTGATGTTTCATAACTGCAGTAAAACTTGAAGGGAAAGAGAAGACAGCAAAACAGAAAGGAAAAGAAAACAAAAAACCCCTAACAACCCAACCAAGAATGCAAAAGATACATCTTGAAAGAGATGGGGAAAACCCAAACCTTCTCCCTGATATTCAATGTATTTTTAAAGGAGTATTTCCTGCACCAACACTTTCCAGACTGAGGGATGAGAATATGGTTTTGGCTGAAAAAAAAAAAGGCTCATCTAGTAGCTCTAAAATTCTCCTACAACACACAAAGAGTGAGAAGTACTGAAGGAAAGGTAAAATTCACAGTTAGAGGGCAGACAAGATGGCAGAGAGAGCACAGAGCATGCCGGCAGCTCTTGGAGTATCACAGAGTGAACCTCACTGTAAAAATCTAATTCTAAAGACTTTCATCTTCTGATATCTGATAAGAAACATCCCTCCCATTCTTGAGCAAGCAAAGGATGAAAGCTGGCTCCCTGACTTCAGAAAGCAAATTCCCTAAAACATGACACTTCTTGCTTCCTCAGCAATGTTCTGCATCTTACATTCTGAGATTGTTTCTCTTATAAAATCCATAGATCTGAGTATTCATCAGCCCACCTGGGACCAGGATGGAGGGCACGAAGCTGCAGTTAAATGTCAGCCCACAAGGCTGTAAGAAAAACAAAGCTGAACAGAAAATAAACAAATCAGTAGGGCTGCAGTGAGACATTCCCCTGGTACCTCTGCTCTTCTTCCTTCTGCTGGCACTGCCAGGCAGCAAGGCTGCCCTCGTGCACAGCATTCAGGTGCAGCTGAATTTTCAGTTAGTCCAAGAGCCTCACTATGTCCCAGTCAGTGGGATCTGAGTAAGTATTTGAATAGTTCATTGCATAGGGATGGGATTTCTGTTATCCCAGACAACAACAGAAGTTATTACTTATAGATCTGCTGTAATTTATGCATGGAAAAATTTGACAGTGCATAAGTTCTAATGGTGCATAAGTTATAACCTACAGACCTCCTGTAACTTCTGCATGGAAAAATTTGATGACACCTGTGGACAGAATCCACACAACATTAGGAAACCTTTTACACAATTTCTGCACCATATTAAAATCCTGAACCTTAGATACTTCAGAAAAGGCTCATTAAAGGGCTCTACAATTGTTCTCTGCTAAATAATCTGTTTTATCACCCCCTCTCTCCTTACCTATTATTATCAGTCACCTACCCTGACTTTCAACTTCCTACACATGAGTGGTGAAAAGAAACTTGGTTAAAAAAAATTATTCTCTGTATTTCCAACACTGACATACATTTCATTTACTGTACACATAGCTCAGAACTTGTGTTCAGCTGCACCATGACTGAAATGACATCTGAAAGACAAACTGATGTTAGAGCTGCAGGAAAAGAGCAAACATGTGGCAAAGAAGCCAGACCTGCAAAGGCACTTGGAGCCTCATGCCACCACTGGAGCATCACACCACTACTGGAGGCACAAGCACTGTTATGCTGCACAGTACATGGGAATAATACATGCATAAAAATACCAGCAGCTGCTCTTTGTGACAGAGCCTGGACCAAACAAGCAGCCAGGAAGATAGCTGGTGGGATGCTAACTAATACTCTTTGCCATGTTTTTCTCGACAAGATTTATAAGATCCATGAAAGAGGGACCTAGGCATGTATTTCAACTCACACAGACAGTGTCAGAGTTTAATGGGGCAAAAGGAAAGCCGACAGAGATTTTCAGCAGAAAGATAATTATCAATGCCAAAACCCCAAGATGAGTCAAAGATGAAGGCATAGCTTCCTTTAACAAGCAGGTTTGTCACAGCAGGAACAGCACTCAGCATCACCCTGGACCCCTGATCCAGGGCTGTTCCCATGACACAGCTGCCCCAGTCTGGGTGGGAACTTTTCACATGGGGAGAGCAGAGAAAACCCCTCAGAGCACCCATACTTGTTAATCAGTGTGTTGAGACAGGAACAGGCACAACTTGTCTCCCACACATACAGCATCCTTGTGTTTTACTCTTAATTTAGCATCTCTTGGATTATGTTAGCAAATCTACAGCACAGTCAAGACAACAGAAAAGCCTCACTGCAATGGGCAAGAAAACCAAATGCTTCTGCTTTTGCAGACAATTTACTCTAATTATGTTTTAAAACAACCTGTTGGTCCATAGAATTTTTCCAGTGAATTAATCAAATGTACATAACATATGGTAAAGACACTACAGTCAACAGAACACTTTCAACATCACATTTGAGCTTCAATTGCCCAGACACGCTCATCTGAGATGCCTGCAGTCCCAGCCTGGTTTGGAGGGTGCCTGCAGGAGAGATTTTGGGTTCACTTACTCAGGAGCACAAGAAAGCACAAGCAACAAGAGCAGTGTTTCCCTTTGCCAGGAGCTGATGCCCAGGGGAGACTGTAAATACCAGGGAAATATCACTGCCTTCCCCTGCAGCCTCCCAAGCAAAAGGCAGTGAATTTACACTGAATTGTACTGTATTTAGGACGATGGATTTAATAAGCCCTGTAGTCAGACTGAAGTTCAAATCTAGGAGCTCCAAAAATCATGAACAGAAGTGGCTGTGGCTTAGCCTCAGTTTCCTTGCAAAGAGCAGCTCACTTGCAGCAGAAGCTGAAGGGAGGACCTTGGCAGAAGGGACAATCCAGACACTGACAAAGTAGTGCAACATTGCTTGGATGCTCATTAATTTTCATAAAAGAAAGCAAATAACATCTGTGTGATTCAACTCCTTCCAGAGGGAGCAAGAGCTCTGGCTTTTAGCAAGTCTGGATCACTACATTTCAGCTCTGATTTAAGGCTAGTTCTTATTTTTGAGACAAAAGTTCCTTTTCTTACTGTATACACACACATATTCCAAGCATGAATAAACTGCCTTGGATCTCAGCTAGCCTGTTGCTTTGGAAATCATTTTATATTTGCAAAAGGGTGAATGAAAATAGCCCAGAGTCTGATATGAACATCTCTGACTGTAGCATTCAACATCTCCTGCTCTTGAAGCTAATCTTCTTATTGTGATTAGCAGAAGAACAGAAGGGTTGTAAGGAGGGACTTAAATGGGCTTTGGCCTCAAGCTGGGTTCATAGCCTGGACTGGCTCCTACGCTCCTTGTGTGAGTGGCCCAAAGTGAATTTCAAAATCCCCACTAATTAAATACATGTAAGGCATTTCCAGGAAGGAGAGAAGAAAACTAAAGCTTGCCAGAGAGAAAAAAGAAGTTTATCGGGTGCATGTTTGGGGTGAAAGGGGTGAAAAGGCTGGTAGTGGTGGTGTGGATGACACAGTTACCAGACAGTTGTGGCAGTGTATTTGTACACACCAAACCACACACCTGAGAAAAACACCACAGCCCTCTCCAGGGTCCAGGGCAAATCCTAGCTTCCAAGAGAAGACAACCCTTATCTACCAGTGTCCGGATTTTAGTCCTGTTTGAAGCACAGTTTGTCATACACACAGAGCTACTGCAAATACCTTAAAAGCTTCTGTTCATGCAGAATGTTGGAGCCCAGCTCCAGTCACATTGATTCCTGGTTCCCCTTCAGAATCCTTCTCAGTAGTATATCCCATCATTACTCACCCATTGCTAGTAAGATCAAATGATAAACTACCCAGAAGGCAATCTGCATTGTGTCTGAGATTCAGTTAGACTGATCTACTTAAAATCAATTAAATCCACTGACCACTCATGTCATTTTTGGTAGCCAACAGTCCATAAAAATCAACTCACCTGCTCTCTGGTGTGACACAGCAAAGGTTTAATAATGAACAGCTACCAGTTTCCCTACTGGTCCCTCTCTTTATTTCCTCCTTTAAATTTATTGGCACCTTCCTATCAAAAAGTCTGTTCAGGTCTGAATGCACTGTTTCACCATAATGTCACTTCATTTCTCCCATCTAAGATGCTAAAAAGTACACAATGGAGCAATAAATTAACTTCAAGCAGCAACTTCAGCCTGGGGAAGCTCACAGTGGTACTTCAGTAGTACCACATGGGAAGAAATAAAATATAAAAATCCAGAGAGGAATAAAGTACAGATACAGTTTTGTTATTAGAAAATCAAGCATCCTGCAGACAGGTGAAATGTTCTGTGTGGAGCCAACCCCTCCTGAAATCTCTGTCTGGTGACTAGCCTCTGCTAATCCCCCCTGGCCAGCTGCCTTACACAGCCCCAGACTCCCTCAGCTTTCTGGGAGCACCTTTAAGTGACCAGACAAATTCCTTGTGTTGTGGCAGGATGTCAGCTTACAGCTCTGCTAAATAAGATCCAGGAATGCCCACAGCAAAGCCACATTAGGCATCAAGGAGTTGGCTTTGATACTTCAGAGGTCCTCGAAGCTACAGCAGAAGAAGCTGGAACCAAAAAAAATGTTTTAAAGAATTGCCAGTAAACTCTGCAAGGACAGGAGTGAATCTAGGTAAGCTTGCACAATCCACCAAGCACACATCAACAGCTGAAGAGGCCTGGAGGAGCTCTAAAGAGCTATTACATCACTGACAGCAATAATGCACAGCATGAAGGAGGATGCTGGGGGTGGCACATGAAACAGTGAGCTTTCCAAATAAACTGGACTTCCCAAAAGAGAAGAGCACTGTCTCTGGAGTAACAGAATCTAAACATTACTAGAAGATTATTGCCACACCAGGAGGGTAGAACAAATCATACATCACAACAAGCTTACAAAAACAAAGGATTCAATATTTTTATCAAGCAGAGTAACTTGTCTGGCTGATTGTCCATGTACGAGGCTCTGAGAGACAAATTACAATTTCAACAATACTTTTTAAATGGATTTTGAGCTGACTGGTTGTAATTTTGCAAATCAAAGACCTGCAGGCAGTCCTGTGGGAGCATCTTTGTTTTCACACCAACTGTTGAAGCCTTGCCCTGTTCTTGACCTCAGCTTTCAGGTATATCCAAGTGTTGACCAATGTCCCTCTCTTCTAAAAACACAGGTGAGTACTGCAGAACTCAGACTAGTCACCTCAAAGGCTCTTAACATAGGAGGTTTTCACCAGCAGAAGAATAAACAGAACTCAACAGGTATACATTGACACTCTTTGAAGGCCTTGGGGCCCTTGATGGGGTATCAGGACTCTTTCTTGTGTCAGCAGTAAGCTCTTCTTCTTGCAGGCTTCGTTTGAAAAAAGAAAAAGAGCTTTGGCCTTTGTTTGCAAAGAACAGAACATTTTTTGTTTTCTCTTCTTGGAGAAACACCCCCTCACAGTAGTGATAAGTAAGCTTTCCCAGACCCCAAAAGCCACCATGTAAACAGCCAGGTCTGCTTTTCTGTCCTGATTAATTTCTGAAGGAGAAAAATGGTCTCTGTTGGTTCTTAGCCATGACATTATTTCTCAGACTGCCATTAGTACCATTTGCCTAAATTACGTACTGGAGAAAGAAAAATTGTTCTTTTTGCAATAACGCAGATGATGAGAGACATGGTTGATTTTTCTTAAGACATAATCTAATTCTGAGAGCTGCAGCAAGAGCACAAAGAGTGTCTGACAGCTCAGGGTTGTAGTGTTCTATCTTCCTTGCATGGTGCACATATTCAGGCACAGAAGGGACCATCAATTTTGTGCCCCAGCACTAACGACGAGGCACTCAGCATGTACTTTAGACGTGGTAACAAAAGGCATTCACACAGAGCTTGCAATAAGACCAAAGAACAAGGAAAGAGAAAAGTGCTAAAAAGAGATGCCAGAGCAGCATTTCTGATACCACATCGCATTTCCTTCTCTTCACAGTCATTTTTTCTGCTTTCTTGCTGCCCCTATTGCAATGCTATACAAGAGTGAATGTTACGCATGAGCTGTACGTGAGGTTTAAAATATTTTACCAGGCTACTTCTGTTTAAGAAGCTTCAAAATTTCTTTTTTCAGCAAAGTGGGATCTGAAGTTTCCTCTCCCACACCTCTCTCTCCCACACAGTCTCTGGAGAATTCACACCCCCCAAAGGATGTGCCTCCAACCAACGCAAAACGTTCTCCTGAGCATGGGAGGATGCACATGAACGCTCCTGCAGATTATGCCTAGGAAGCTGACTCAAAGAAGGAAACATCTTTCCCAAACTCTGTACTTCATTATGAAATAAAATTAACAAACAACAAACTAAATGTGTGACACTGATACATAAATCTTCATAAGTTTAACCATTAGATGAACGTTTTAGTCTAACCTCACTTGAGAGTTGTCTGATTCCACCCCTCCTTTTGTCCCATAGAACAGTTTCCACTTTTTGCTCCTCCAGGTGCTTTGTCCAAAGACTACAGCTATAAAGGTTTCTAGTCCAGGAGGAAACACCTGAGAATGCAGGATGGCAAAGAAGAGTGTTAGTGGCTAAAGGACTTTCTCCTCCATTTGCTTCCTCCGCTTAAGAGCAGAATTAGTCAACACTATCAAAAGAAGTTCATGGCATCCTGTGCTGTCCATCTGCCAACAGCAGATCAGCAGACAAGCCTGATGGAGAGGAGCTGCTCTTTGGTGTAGTCAAAGTGTGCTCACTGCAGCAAGCCTAGGAAGGTAAGAAGTGTTTGTGCTACTTCAAAGAAGAGAAGGGGAAAGTTACTTTAAAGAGAGCCCTTTTGGATGAGGTTTGGAGGACAATTCCTATTTACTTATTGATGACAGCATGTCCCAGAAAAGATCAAGGTAGACAATTTTAAAAACCTTCAAAAGTGAGATCTAAGATTGAACCTCTCCAACACCAAGACACAAATACAGCCACAGGGTAAAAAATGCAAACAGGATAAAAAAGGCAAAACAACAGCTTCAAAAGGAAGCTGCAAACAATGCCGATTTCCAAAATAGACCAAAGATACAACAGATCAATAGAAAAAGTTTTCAGCTGTCTCCAACCTCTGAAACATCCTGGGAGTAAGCTCCCCCAAATATGCTGCCAAATGTCGGTGGATAAAACCTACATTTATCACAAACATGGCAATTTGTGACCCTGATAGAACTGCACTAAAGCCCTCCAGGAAAAAATAGTAAATAAATATGGAAACAAAGCAAAGAGGATAGGGGAGGAAAGCTGTGAATGCATTGGTCTCAGGAAGCAATGTGAGGAAAGACTAAAGAAACTGGGGCTCTTAGTGTCTTCCCAGATGGCATTTTGTTGTGGTTTGCTGCTTTTTTAAGAAGCAACACTAACATCTTTACTCATGCATAGGTATAACCTGCTGAAAAACTTTATATTACTTCTGAGAAAATCCTTCAAGACTAGACATTCAGTTGTGATCCTCCCCATAAGAGCTAAGCATAATCCAATAACACCTGAAAAACCTTGTGAAATTCTGCAGTCCACTGCTGTCCTGCACTGTTTTCCCAAAAGCCTGCTGCAGATTCCCAGTCTGCAGCATTTACCCCTTCATACTGGTCTCCTGTGTCCACAGGCTGACTGAATCCTACACTCTTCCCTGACCTGTGCTCTTTCAGAGCCTGGATTCAGCAATATCTCTTGGCACTGAAAACAGAGAACATGAAAGGGCAGGTTTGGCTCTGCTCTGGAAGAGAAGCATTTTGCATACCTAGGGACCATGGGCAAGGTGAGCAGGTGACACATTGCTCAGGAGGAAAAGAAATTAATAGAAATGAGTAGCAAGTGTCCAGAAAATAGAGTATCACTGAGGGCAGAGGGTGAAAGATGGCATTATCTTACTCTAGGAATTAGCCATCTGGCTCCCTAAGTCCCAAGTGTTTCTAGGACTTTGAGAATGTCCCTAGTTTTTGTTTAAATTGCTGCCTGTCCTCTGCTTTGGGCTGACAACATTCAGAGTGATGAGAGAATTGTCACAGCACTGAAATGGATGGAAGGCAAAGATGTGCCTTCGATAAGGCTGGCCTCTTATGAAGGCCAGAAAGTCAGCTATGGAAATGCCACATCTGATCAATAAGAGCCTTTTCATTTTGTACTCATTTCTTTTTCACGTACACGCTTGTCTAGTATGTAGGAGGGGGGAAAAAACATTCCTTTGGTTAGGAGAACAGCTAAGGTGAACTTTATTGAGCAGCTTCTTTTCACTGCATGGTGCTTCCCCAACCTCAAGTTTTGCAGTCTGTGTTTGGACTTGGTCTTCATTACACAAGCTACTTACAGGAAAGAGCAGTGATGACTCTGCTATAGAGCAATCCTGCATAGCAAATCTAAGAAAAGACCACAATCACAGAGCCAAGCACTGAGATACACAACACATGCTGGATAAACCTCAGTAGAAAACATCTGCATGCTGCACCCAAGTGCTTTACTCTGCAAGGCTTGGACATTTAGAAGGGACATAGCAACTCTCCTCTTTGCCATGGGTTTCTACCATCATGTATCTTATGGAGTTCAGCAGCCAAAGCCTCTATTTAACTGCCTTCATCTGATTTGACACTGAGCACTTTTTACAATGGTAGATGCAGTGGTATTTATGGGAGGCAGTGCTCCGTTGGCCCTGTTCCTCTGTAGCTGCAGTGCTGATTCACAGAGGACAACACCGAGAGAAGAAACCTGGGCATGCTTCCAGAGGAGCAGTTACTGGCTTCTGCAGAGCCTTTGGCTGCTCATGCTTCTGCTCCACACAGCTGTGCAGACAGGGATGAGCCTAAACCCTGCTGCCCTGGGGAAATGGTGGGGACAAGCATAAAAGCACAGTGGCTTCTGCAGGCCACATGGTCTTGAGTGACAGAGCTAAGAATTGCAAATATTATGTCATTAGTCAACAAGATCATACCAGTTGTGTTCTCTTTGCTGCCAACCAATGTTGGAGGAACTCTGGCCTGAAGCACTCAGCCACAGGGCAGCTACCCTGTTAGCAGCTGTGACCTTGTGGCCACTGGAAAAGAGAAATAACCCAAACATTATCACTTACTTTCACAAGATTCTTGTAAATGAGCTAATTATCATTAATCCTGCATTAAAATCATCGGTTGTGGTCACCCAAAGTTGCAAGAGTCCTTCAAGGAAGGAGTAAATCATGTTATTTAGCTTGAGCAGCAAAGCTCCTACAACCTGCTACACTAGAGTGCACCTTCCATGAAACCTTGCAATAGCTTCACATTCCTGTCCAAGCCCCAACAGTCACATAAGTAGTCACAGCAGAGTTGCAGCCTGCAGGTCAGAAAGGCATCCCATGCCTCATGGAACACAGGCCAAGGGAGAGCTCATGTCCATGGGCTTTGGTGAACACCACAGATGCTCTAAGATGCTCAAAAAAAGCACCTCCCATTTCCTTCCCTCCGTGGGAGATAGCTCTGCCAGGCCTTTTTTCTGTTCTTGGTCAGTGAGACCAAAGACGTGGCAGTGAACATGCTCCAAATGCAAACAACAGCCATTGGGGTTTGGGATACAAAAGAGCTCCTTCTCCTGTCATAGGCCTGGGGAAAAGAGGGATGTGGGAGGACAAGCTGAGTGTGTGACAACAACTCTGCACCATTTTTCAGAAAGGGAAGACTGGGAGTCAAAGCATCGAGTCACTCCTCAGCCTCCAGGCACTGAAAAACACACATAGTACACAAGAATTGGTTCTTGGAGCTTGGATTTATTAAGAAAAACCTCCAAATCTGGAAAATAGATACCAAAAACCCAGCCTGGGTGCTGAATATACTACATTTCTGCCCCAAGATGCAGGATGAAAGCCAAGCAGGGCAGACACACAAGTGCAGTGTGGATGCATAGCTAACAGACAGGAATCATCGACTGTCAGGGTAAGGATGGCTGAAAACTGGGAAGCAGATCACAAGCAGTATGTGAGGTTAAACCCAAAGGCCACAGCACTGGGAGAAAGCATCCAAGAGCAACGTCTGTGACATTCCTGGTTGTTTACTCTCAGGTTAGGCTCTCAAAACTGCTGCATGGGATAGACCTGAGCACTACCTACAGCACTAGTCAGTGCTGCTGCTTCTGAGGACATCGCATCAGATGGGAAGCATCTGCTGTGGGAGAGCAGAGGCACAGAACCACGGCTTGTTGTGTAACTCAGCTTTGCATATACATAAACATCTTTGTTCCTGTTGCCACCTCTGTATGCACCTGTAGGTATTTTCTGCTGAGGCAATATGCATGTACCAAAACCAAGTGAAACTCTCTAGATGCACATATAAACCATATAATCCCACACAGCCAGGGAGCGTGGGCGATTCAATACATGTTTATGCACTGAAAACCATTCCAAAGGTTATTCCTTCAGAATATTGGTGGTGGCTTGCAGCAGTGATTCAGGGAGATGCTAACACTGCTGAGCATCTGGCTCCATTTCAGCTGTAGCATTTACACAGGCAGGAAGTAAAAAAGTTTGTGCCTTTTCTTTTTAATCCAGGCTTGAAGAACCTGTCAGGCACAACTGTGAATCACATAAAAGCAAAACTAGCACTACCATAATTTTCTGTTCCCCAGAAGAGGGAAAACACATAACCACAGCTGCAACTTGCTGTGCAACACAGTGTGAATGTTTCAGCTGTTTCAGTGTGATTCAGCCCCTCAGCTCTGTGGTACCTGGGCTGTGCAGGGTGTTCTTACAGCTTCTGTGCAAATAGTACTTCTTAGCCACATCCTGGCTTCCTAGCCCCTTCCTTTCTCCAGCTTCGGTGGATCTTGGTAAAAGATATCTAGGTGCCAGCTCTGAACAGTCATTACCAGAGATCACCTTTCAAAAGTGCTCAGGCATTCACTGCATCCCAGTCACCCTGCTCAGCAAGGGCAGCCAGGGGAGTCTGGTGTCCCAACTGCTTGAGGCTGGGAGCAGCCCCAGTCCTGCCACAGCAGTGTGGAACTACCAGCCTGGTTTCCAGTCAAACACAGTAAGCACCACTGTTTCAGCCACTGGGAGCCCAGAGTGCCCAGATGCCTGTCACACTGCAAAAGCAGAGGCAGGAGAAGTTTGGGTTTTCCTGAGGACAGCTGTCTGGCCCAATTCACACTAGCAGCTTCCCAGTTTTACAGTATCAAGGAAAACAGAAAAAAAAAAAACAAAACAAAACACCACCAAAACAAATCAAACAAACAACAGCAATTATAAAAAAACCACAAAACAAACAAACAAAACCACCACAAACAAACAAAAAACCCAACCAACCCAAAACAACCAAACCAAGAGAGACAATACCTGTTGTAACTCCATCTACTGTAAGACATGTTCCTGTTGCTGCCGACACCATCCATCTCCAGCTCGGTTACGGCACCTCCAGCATCGCTGGGCTCCTGCAGGCACTGGGCTGCTGGGCTGCTGGGCTGGGGACCCCAACACCCACCCGAGGACGGGCGCAGCGCTGGGGAGCAGGCGGACGCCTCTGGCCTGGCACGGTGGGGCAGGAGTCAGTGGCCAGCAGCAGCTTCGCATCGAGCTCGGGGTGCACGGACCAAACCACTACCCGCACCGGGGAGGGACGGAGGGATGGATGGAGCGATGGAGGGGTGTATGCAGCGGGAGGCTCCCGGGGTCCCTGCGCAGGGGCCGGAGGCAGGATGCTCCCAGCCGCCCGGCGGGCACGAAGGCGCTCAGGTGACAAATCGGAGCAGGGGTGCTAAGCAGCTTAAGAGATATTCAGCGGAGGCTGCCCGGAGCAGCAGGCCCGCCCTCAGCCCCGCACACGCGTGAGTTATTTATTTATTTGTGCCGGTTGCCACAGATACGGGTCCAGCGCTCTGACATCAGCCGGCTCCCGCCCGCCGCCGCTCGCCGGGTCTCGCCACTGGGATATTCCAGGCGGACAACGATCACATCCCTGCGTGCAGGGACAGCGATGGCACCTGGCTGTGGTCAGGTAGAGCCACCCCACGCTGGGGACAGGGTCCCACCAGTCTTCCCACCGCAGTGCCCACTGCAGCCCCTGCTCCTGCTGCGCTGCATAGGGGCTGCTCCAGGGCCGCTTGGAGCGTGGCAAAAACGCTCTGCGCACCCCAGTCCAGTCCCTGCTTCTGCGCAGCACACAGCCGCTCGGTTTGCCCCAGAGCGGGGGTGTCCGTGTGACATCCAGCCAGCCTCACCTGGCTGCACACAGGACCGAGAACCAAGCCATGCTTCATGGCTCCCGCCCATGTTTCCTGGATGGGACCAGAGAGGCTCAACGACAGGGCTGTGCCAAGGGGCAAGGGGTCTCTTGAAAAGGCCTTTCCCACCTCTGCCAGACACAGGCAGCACAGGATCTGCTCTGCTCTGAGGTGCCCCATCCACACCTGCACACGGCTGGGAGTCAGACCTTGCTGGCTCACTGAGTATTTTCTGACCAGTTCTGATAGTCTCAGCACAAGGACACTGTGACACAGGTGTTCCCCACTTAAAACACATGGACATATAAGTCTTCCTTGAAATCCACCTGGGGTTTCCCTTTAGGGAAATCACTAAGTTCAGCAGGACTTGCCCAGCATCTCTGCCTTTTCAAGAGCTGCTTTATTGAACCTTCAAATCACACAGTGGTTTCTTGCCTCTTCTGACCTTTGCTTGCTATCGGTTTCACAGGGCCTGCAAGGTTTAGCTGCTGAGATTCACAGCTGGGCAAAGACACATAGGATTGTGACCCTCTGGACAGGGCACCCAGCATAGTGCCTACCAAAGAGTTTAGTTTGAGCAGTAGATCCTGAAAGCAAGCCTTGCTGGTGATGCTTGGTGGATGTTCCAAAGACAAGGACATGTGCAGAGTCAGGTATAGGCAGGCAGAGGTTTGTCTCTCCAGAAGCTGGTTCAGAGCTCCTCAGACTTCATCATGCACAGTTGTGCTGAAGGCATTCTGTCCTGCTCATGGCCCCGAGGCACCATGCTCTGCCCTACACTTCACTCCTGATGAAAAAAATTACAGTTTCCCAATGTGCTATAACACCACAGGCACAGGAGGCTGCTGAGAAGACCTACCCATACTGTCACCAAAAGAGTTGCCACAGAAGCAATGCTTGATCTGCAGAGTCAGCCCCAGGCATGGCTTAGAATGTCTACCTACACACACAGGGGATGGGGGGAACACTTTGAAACCATTTCCAGGCAGCTTTGGCACTTTGGCCTGCATTAGCATCTCGTGGCCCTTTCCCTCACTGCAACACCAGCCAGGTGACCAGCCCTGCTCTTAAGCCATGTGATGCATTCTCAGCTCCTAAGTTCTCCCAGTAAAAATGACTAAAAATCCAAAATATACATAAGGACTGGAAGGGTCTTGAGTTAATCAGGCCCAGTCCTACACTTCACAAATGAAGCTCCAGAGACTGCAAGTGAAGAGCTCCCAGAAACTCCAGAAGGTAGCTCTAGGAGCTTCTTCTTGCAGAGATTTTCTGTTTCTAGCTCAAAAGTATTCATTAACTTTTGAGCTCCATCTGAGAACCATCCTTCAGTTCAAGTTAAACCCCCAATCAATCAATCTTTTGATTTCCAGTCTTTATTTTGGAGGGTTGAATGGGCCAAGCCTTAAACCCTGCAAGTCAGGATAGGCAGAACCAGCCTAAGAGCTTTTTGCATGTGCCAGCTGGTGTCCGCATCAAACCTTCTCTGATTATCACTGGTATCTGGCCACACTTCTTTCAAATGGGGAAAACACCCAGGTTTCCTCAAAAAGGCAATTAAGATGCCCAGGTCTGAACTTCATTCCTTGTAACCACGTCCACCCTGTGAGTTTATCTTCCTAACTCCTGTTACAGAGGCTGCTGTTGATGTTATGTACAGACAGCATGTTCCCTTTTATCTCATTTATAACCTGGACAAAATGAACTGTCTGGAAGCAGAGAGTCACAGCACATCTCCTCTTACCTGCATCTGCTCACTGCTGTGCTCAGGCTAACAAAATTGTTAATGGGCAAACTGAAACCTGACCATTTACTTGGCTGTTGGATTACTCAGACCAACATTGTCCCCAATGGAGGAGCTGAAAATCACCCTGGCAATTCCCTCCATCCCAGGGAATCCTCCTTCAGAGGCAAATGCTTCAAGGCACATCAATAAAAGCAAGGAGCAGGAGTTAGCTGCTTGGAGCTAATGTGCTCCCCTCTCCATAAGCCTCACCCAAACCTTACCTTGCTGGCATCTTGGGCTCCTTCTCACTCATCCTGGACCACAGCACTGAGCATGGAAACTCAATCATGGTAGCTCATGCAGTGACAGGGGGAAATGGCAGCTGTAGATCCAGAGCATGTCCTGACAGCCTTGCTTCCTTTTACGGTCATCAGAAATTAAAACTGCCCTGGCATGCTGTGGCAGAAGGGTTGTGAAGATTTCAGGCTGAAACCTGAACCTCACAGTAAGTACAGCAATGCTCCAAAACCCAATCCTCACATCCAGCCTCCAAACAGGGAGTGCCATTTTGCCATACTTGTCCGATTTGGGAGACCTCAGGCAAGTGCAGCTTCTCCACTGCTCTGCTGCAGGTGCCCAACAGCCTGGGACTCCGAAAAATAGAATAGAATCATAGAATCAAGAAGGCTGGAAGAGACCTCAAAGATCATCGAGTCCAACCTGTCACCCTACACCTCATGACTATCTAAACCATGGCACCAAGTGCCACGTCCAATCCTCTCTTGAACACCTCCAGGGATGGTGACTCCACCACCTCCCTGGGCAGCCCATTCCAATGGCCAACCACTCTCTCTGTGAAGAACTTTCTCCTCACCTCCAGCCTAAACCTCCCCTGGTGCAGCTTGAGACTGTGTCCTCTTGTTCTGGGTGGGATTTTGCTTCCTAGGATGTAAGTGTCTCCCTGCTTCCTGCACAGGGATAGCAGACTCCCTGAACGCAGGCAAGCAGAAACCTCCCAGCTCTTCCTCTCAGAGGTTCCTCAACTCCAGCATCTCTAATTCAAAACAAACACTAACACCTGACAGCGAAGCCTTTGCCTGTGGTGAATTGCACCTACAGCTCCTGTTGGGCTGGGACTTGCTTATGCAAGGCTCCCAGCTCCATTTTTTTGCCATCTGAGCCCACAACTTGCATTGCTGACATTACTGCAAGCCTGAAATTTTCAGAACAGCTTTGAGGGGGAAGATGTCTCTCTGGTAAGCTTCTGCAAGGTAAAGAGGCAGAAATGAGACCCCTGCTGGAGCTCAGTCAGCCACAGAGATATTTCTCTTGCCGTTAGCTGTGCTCTGTTAGCAGTGCCACAAGGCATGTGCTGTCATGTCTTTGCACATGGGCATGTCTACATACATCAGGAATGAGTCACATCTGCTCCCTGGTTCAAGACAGTCCCTCTGACCACAGAGACATTTCAAAGAAGGAATGTTCAACCTAGGAGGAGCAGGGGAGCTAGGCTTTAGGATTACAACATGTTAAAGCTGGAGCAGAAATAAAATTCTAGTTCTTTGCTAGAAGTGTTGGGAAGCTGCATCACAGAGCTACCATCTGAGTACCAGCTGGGGGAAAAGGTTGGAGCTGAGCACCAAGAACACACAAAACCTTCCTTTTTCCAGGTGTTTAGTACATGGCAAATGATCTTACCATCCAAATAAACCTGATTTGGAATACTGACTCGAGCTGCTGAAATAGAACAGAAACTTACCTGCCAGCAGTGCAGAAGCAAACAGCCTGTTCCTGCATTTTCATGCCAGTGCAGACCATGCTGCAAACAAGTGACAAAGTATCTGCTGAGTCACTGGATGCTGCCTAACAGGTCTAACAGCACAAAGTCCAAAAAAACCCCCCAACATAGAACACCCCCAGATTAGGTATTTTGGAAATACTATGAAGCTTAAGTGCACATTTTAAGCATCCTCAGATGGTGGCCAGCAAAAAACCCTCCTGCTCATGGCCAGCCATCTGTCCCACCTTCAAGTGCCTGTGGCCACACAATCTGCCCCTTTGTTTCAGCCCAGCCTGAGTCTGGAGTTCTGAAGAGGGACAGACAGGTCTCTGTGTCTGTCCAGCCAGAAAGGCACTGGTTAGCACTGACCATGGCATTTGCTTTTCTGCTCCAGAAACCCACCACTAGCATGGGCACACTTGAAGACCAAATCACCAGGATCTTCCTCGGTATCAGACAGGGCTCAAAGCTGCACCTGTCAGCACTGCTCAGGTTGTTTTTTAGCCACAGCCATGAGAAGTTCCTCAATGAGATTAGGAGTCCTTCAGCAGTGCTAATTTAGTGCTTACGCAAGGGAGGATTTCCCCAAGCCCTCAGGGCTGCTGCCTGGAAAGGACGATGATGCTCCTGGGTCTGCAGGCAGTGCCTGGCTCCTGAGACAGGACATGTGCAGGGGGCAGGAGGCACTAACTGCCCCCTTTTATTGACAAAAAAACCCTCCCCTCCTCCTCCCGAGGGGCTGTCTGTGTTCAACCAGGTGGCCAAATGATTTCCAGGTGAGGAAGAGATGAGAGGAGAGAAGGTGGAGGATTAAGCCATAGCAGAGCATACCTGGCCTCCTAAGCACCATTGTCTGCAGGGGCTTCTTCAGATCACTGTAGCATGCTTTGAGACACCCACTGCCTCCAGCATGCTTCCAGGAGTGCCAGGGTGATGTTCATGAGATATCAGCAGGAGACTATTGCAAACCAGCACTCATGTCAGATCCAGAGGGACTCAGGCTGAACTGAACAAACATACACACTCTTCTTCAATAAGCAGACAGCTTTTAGGACAACAGAAAAACCTCAAGTAAAAGCAGATACAGATCCTCTGACACCTGGGCAGACATCTTTGCATCTCCCTGCAGAACAAATACCCGAGTCTTGCTTAGAAAATGGCTTGGGTTTATACCCAAGCCCAAACACAATGACCCCCCTGAGGTTTAAGCACACCCCTCAGCAAGGTCCATAAGGCAGGTTAGCAGAGCCCCAAAGCTACTCATACTCCATTTAGGAATTAAGAACCTCAATCATTTGCTGGCACCACTTGCTGCTCCTGCAGCTATAGGTACTTTGCCAGTTTCACTGAGATGCTAAGCATGTCCACAGGGATGGGTGCAGGACCAGCTCTGCAGAGCCTGCCTCCTGACACTCCTTTGCTGCCTTTGCCTGGGAAATAAAACACTCTATACTTTAAAAAAAAAAAAAAAAAAAAAAAAAAGATAGGCCACAAGGTACATCATGTACTACCACAGCTGAACAAAACAGCCTGAAAGCATCTAGAGATGCTGTGCTGCTGGAGAGCATCTATCCGTAATGAGGAGAAATCCATAGCAATGGAATGAGCAATGGAGACTCCAGGGCACCCAACATCTGTGCTGGGGACTAAGCAGCCAGAGCCTTGAATAATAAAATGCTTTATACTGGGGGGAGGAGGAATGCTGCTGTTTGTTTTCCCACATGCCCTCATGTTACCCTGTCAAAATAAAGCTTGGGGAAGTTGGGATTAACAATTTTGTCTGAAAAGAGGATATTTAGATCCTTGAGAGCATCTGGCATATCTCTGTATTTGATCTTCCTTTCAAAAGATAATGCAGCTTCTAAAAATTCCCTCCAAGGGTTATTATAATTTTACTCTGCTCCCAATATCATAAACAACTTCATCCATCAGCCTCTGAGCACTTTGCAAAGAGGCCAGCATTGCTATTTACATCTTACAGAAAGGAAACTGAAGCAGGGCAGCTTTCCCTGCAGCAAACAAGGAACCACAGCAGGCACCCATACTGCCTGTAGCCTCCTGAGTCCTGCTCCAGCACCCTTCACTTGCAACATCCCAAAGGCCTACAGGAGCACAGGATGGCACCAATCCTCTGGTAATGTCCTGCCTGGAAGCATTTATAAACATGTCACCCCCCCCGGCAGCCATGCAATGTGTGTTTGTTTCAAAGTTCCTCCTTTCACAAACACAAGAAACCAGAATCCTACTCTGATTTCTTCCTTTTGAGCACTTGGGAAGTACCATATTTACCAGACATGTATGCTAGATTTACTCTAGAGAAAATATTTTCATTACCAAACCAGAGAAAATGCTAATCTGTACTTTTTAGCAGACTCTGCCTTCCTCAGAGAGCACATTGCTGAAAGCACTGCACGCTGGTTTTGTCCATGTGGACAGTCCTACTTGCTAAGGAAAGCACTTAGCTCTTTTCATCCTCAACTCATCCCTGCAGCAGCTGCTGATTTCCCTCACGTGCAGGAATTGTTGAACTTCAAACCCCAGACTGTGCTGATAGATGGTTATAGTGGCCTCCAGCAAAGCATTGCCCCATTAACGGGAGTGAAAATTTACATATGAAAATTGTTTTGATCATTCAATTTCCCTTGGGTTAAAGAAAACACAAAGCCACCCGAGACACTGATGCTACGTAGATTCAACTGCATCCCACCCCTCTGGGGCACTGGTGGCTCCCCAGTGGGCAGGTAGGTGGCAGGAGGATGGAGCCAGTCCTATTTCAGTGGCTGCCAGTAACCGGTCAGGAGGTAATGGGCACCAAGTTGAACATAGGAAGTTCCATCCAAACATGAAGAGAACTTTTTTACCAATGGTAGTGGAAAAATGGAATGGGCTGCCCAGAGAAGTGATGGGAGTAATTCAAAACCTTCCTGGACACTGTCCTGTGCAACCTGCTATAGGTGAACTTGCTTTGGCAGCGGGGCTGGACTAGATGATCTCCAGAGGTACCTTCTAACCCCTACCATTCAATGATTCTGGGCTCAGCAGCTTTCAACAGTCCCTGGAGATCCCTAGAAGCCATCTCACAGCTCCATTCTTTGGAAAAAAAACATGGAAAATTTGACACAGGGCATCAATCCAGTCTGGTGCTTGCTACATGCAGGCTCTGTGCTTCACAAAGTGTTGTTTCTATTATGTAAGAGGTCCTGATGGTGCCAGGTTGTACCTGGGTGGGCAGTGCTCTACTCATGTGGATCTTATTGTTCACATGGACCAGCAAGCAACAGAGATGTAAAAAACATGCAAAAATGAGGAGAAAGCAAAAAATGGCATAAGAAAGGGCCCAGGAGAGGCAGAATGGAAAGACATGGAACTGCAGCAAGCAGCTACACAGAAAGAAGCTGGGTGAATAACCCATGACCCTGAAACACCGCTCGAGTCCAGCAGTTGTATCAGACACTTCAGCTCTAGAGACAGGCTGAAATGAAACCATCTTGGAGTTTCAGAGGACTGAAAGAGGGGCTGAAGCTGTCTTTCATCTTTACAGGAAAAGAAAGAAAAAACAAAAGGAGAAAAAAAAAAAAAAAAGAAAGAAAATTAGCTCGATTCCAGTCCCCATCTGCTGGAGGATTTTTATACTGCATTTTCTACTCTGGATCAGCATTCTCATGCCTGTGAAAAAAAGTTCCCAGAACCATCAACAGGAATTCAGATTCAACCCAAACAGTGCAGCCTTTGCAAATATATACATATTTTAAGAAACCTAGATAAAACACTGATTGTGCCTACAGTAATCCACATCATCTACAAGGAACAGAAGTAAAAATCTAGGCACCAGAAGTGACTTACAACTTCACTGCAGGGAGGCTGAAGGCACAGCCATGGTATAGGCAGAGCAAGGTGCTGCTCTTGGCTAATCCCTGCCCACTGCAGTGCCCACGCTGTGCCCTGCTGTTCTCCTCAGCTCCCTGAGCTCCTGCAGCTGCTGAGCCCTTCCCCAGCAAGCTCACAGCCAGTGCCTGCCTCACACACAACAGCTGTCAGAGTCCTCAAACCAGGTCATGTCCTTGCTGCTAAGACCAAGCTCCTGTGGGGAGGAAATCGAGTGTCCAGGATGTCCCATGGCAACAGCAAGGTAAAGACTGAAGGATGGTCAAGATGAGCCAAAGGCACTGGGTACCTCAACCAGGTCTGTGTCTGCTGTCACTCGAATCACTCATCCCATGCAGCCACAGGTCCCTGCTTTCCTCATTTGGCAAGCCAAAGATATCATTTGAAAGACAAAACCAGAGAGCCATTATCAGGAGCATATTAATAATGAAATACGCTGGGGGAGTAAGTCAGATCAGGTCCCAGTAACATAAAGAATTTAAACAGCAGTTGCAACGCTAAGGGATTGGCCTGGTGCTACAAGCGGGAACCAGGTGTGGGTTCTCTATCTGCACGTCCAGAACACTCCAAAGACATGAGAAATAATGCTGCTGGGATGAAGCCACCACACAGTGGCTCCTGGAAGCACTGCACAAAAGAGATCAGCAATGCTACAGCCCAGATGCTAGGACTTGGCAGCAGGGGATGCCTTCCCAAGCACCTCACAAATCCAACAAAATGTGGTGTTAGATGCTAATTGTGTCATTCAGCTGGTGATTGTAACGAGGATTTGAATAATCTCAAGTTAGCTGTTCAAGAGAAAAATAGGAAAGGTCTCACTTCCTTTTAAATACAGAAAAAAGGTTAAGATGACTATTAAAGGCATAGTTCATACAGGCACCTGGAATAGAGTGATGAGCAACAGCAGTGGGCAGCTTCCACATTAGGAACTCACAGGGAAAACAAAACAAGTTCCACAAACAAACCAACCAACCCACACCAAACCAAACATTCAAGAATTCACAAGGTATTCTCTCTCCCATTTCCTAACAGTATTAGGGACAAAAAGTTACAGCAAGGCTGCAATGCTTTCTTGAAAAGGTTGCTCTCAGAATGACCAGAAGTCAGCCTCTCCAAGGAGAGGGACAACTAGGTAAGTGGAAGAGATATCAGATCACATTGCCAGTGGGGACTTTATACTTGCATCAAGACACTTCATTATTTTGTAAATAATAAAAATCAGCTCAAGGCACAGAATGGCTTCATCTCGTGAGGACAGAGTTAGGACAGAATGGCTTTTATGGCGAGACAAGAAGTCTGCAGTTCAGGACTGCCACGTTCTGGGAGGCAATGGAGGATGGGTGTATTTTACAGCTTGCAGGAGAAATACTAAGAGTACAGTTGAACTTTTACTGCTTAAATCTCGCAGCAGGTGGGGCCTGAAAGTTGCAGTAGGAGAGAGAAAAGCATTAGAACTTAGTTTCACTTTCAAATGTCAGCATCACATTCAAGAGATTTCCCCTCCTGAGGGAGATGCCAGGCCTGGTGCCCAGTGAGGGACTATATTTTTGTCATGCTGACAGTGATCCTCATCTAGATGTATTCTGTAGCTGAACATGAAGACTTTATATACAGCTGTGTGACAGCAAATGGTGCATGTTACTAATGATATGCAGAGACTACTTGTTTTTCTCTCCTGTATTTGCACTATACTGCAATTAACAAGCATTCAATGTTTTATTTTGTGATCATCCTTCCTGCTTTTCACACAAATCTCTTCAGAACCACTATTTATAAATCATTGTTTTTTCCCTAGCTGCTGACCAACCGGATCTGAGAGAGTTCACAGAACAAAATACTCTGAACTAGCACTGACACATGGCCTCGTTTAATTATAGATCAATGGTTTTGTTATGGTTCTTGTCGTTCATTCCAACCCTGCTTGGAAAAATAAGAACTTTAACTCTGTACAAGGGTCTGGGGAAGAGCAGCACTGCCAGCCCTGCAATCCTCTGGATGCTGCCCCTAGTGACACCTTGTGGTTCTCAATAAAAGCGCTTCCCTCGCAGTGCACAGACAGCAGAATCCAGTGCAGATCCTTTCCAGGGCCAGAGCAGTCTGGCAGCAGGACCCCACTGAGCCTTCCGGACTCCCCTGCCTGCAAGAGCACTGTAGGGGCCCACAGCAAGTGAGCAACAAGGAGCTGCTATGGCTTGGGCTGAACTTCCCATGCACTTGGTCAGCAGTGTTCTTGAGCATTTCCCCTTTCTTTATGCCTTCATATTCACCTCACATGGCTCTTTCCTTTTTTTTTTTTGTTTTTGTTTTTTTATGCTACCTTTCATCCCTTGCCTCGTGGTGGATTCCCTGTGCAAGTCCCCTGCCTTATAAATAATCACAAGATGATAATCCACCACTGACTCATAGCTTCTTTAAGAGTGCTTGTCCTACCTCTGCAGATGACAGCTTTCCACAGTGAGGACAAACTTTTAAGAACAGAAATGGATTCCTTTCAACCAGAAGTTCCCATGGTGGGAGTTCTATGAGAATACCTGAATATCAAGAACATTCAGAAGTTTTCTGGCCTTACAACACATACCAAACATCACAGAGAGTAAGGCCTTGGGCATACTTCTGCTTACACCACTCAAAACTCAAAGCCTGCCTCAAGCTTCCAATTCTACTTTGGCTTTCCAACAGAATCAGCTAAGCTTGGCAGAAAATGCATTTACAAAGCAGTAAGCACTGCATTATACTGTTTAGGACACTCTGAGCAAGAGCCCATCTCAAAGACCTTAAACCTCCAGGTTTTGGCAGATGCTGCTGCTCTGCAGTGAGTCAGCCAAACTAGATGGTACCTACACACTTCCAGCCTGTTTTTCTGATTTCTTTCATCACGGTTTTGGTACACCAGGGTAATCACCTTCCTAAGGTGAGTCAAGCTCTAAGGCTGAGTCAAGCAAACAAACATGTTGCATGTCTAGCAGATCCCCGAGCTTTTCCAGGCAACAACCCCCTAAATAGCAAGTGCAGATAACTTCTGGCAGTGCTCAGGCTGTAGCAACTGACTCAGGAATCCTCTGCTTGGAATGAGCTCATGAAAGTTTTGTAACAAGATTACGTGGCAAGGCCAGCCAGCCATGGCCACAGCTACATCACTGCTGCCATCTCGTCACAGACTGACATCAGCAGAGCATGAGCTCATGTTTTTGTTTGAATCCAGACCTGAACTTTATCAATGATGACTAACCACAAGGCCATGCATAAAGTCAGAGTTTTCCTTGGCGTCAGGGGGTGTTAGCTCCACCCAAAGATATTTTGCTCTATTAACCTTTTGACAACAGCATGCTGCTGCATGGGGATTGTCAGACTTGCTACAGGTGTTTATTCAGTGGGCTCAGTCTGAATGCCACAGGGCCCACAACACCAGGCAGTGGAATGAGGAGGGGGTAGAGGAGCCTTCCTCCTTCTGGAGGAAGAGGGCATGCTGCAGGACACCACAAACTTGTATTACCAGAAAAATGAAAGGAAAACAACTTTGACAGGAAGATCACCCACCTTGTGTGCCTACACAGCTCTGCAGTTTTTCCACACTGGGTTAGCTTTAACTTGCAGCAGAAAGGCTGACAGCCACAGACACAGAGTTCAGCAGATGCCCAATCCAATAGGCTGGAAACAGACTAAGCAACTAGTCCAGCTTTTGATTTATCTCTTTCCTGAATAATCAAGATGAGTTTCCAATTATCAGCAGTGTCTCTACGGCCCCTGAACAGGCCACGCCACAAAAAGAAGATCAAATTTTAGAGCTGATGATGTAATACTTCAGGAAAGTCTCTTCGTCTGTCTATGTTAGTTAGCATGTGAGTACTGATGTAGCAGAGAAATCAAATAAAGAGCAGGCATAAAGAACTACACTGTACTTTGATGGAAGTAACTCTTCCTCAATTCTGAACCACCAAGAAAACTTCACTAATTGCAAAAAAAAAAAAAAAAAAAAAGAATGTGCCCTTGAATTCAAGTAACTATGACATAAGCCACAGATTTTTATCTGGTAGAAAAAAATGCTTAAAGTCATAATGAACTTTCTCTCTGGCTGTCTCACTGCTCTCCTACAGCAAAGGTGCAAGGTTGTAAATTCACAAATAATCCAAGGCCTGTAAGTATGGGCTACTACTTCTGAGAAGACTGTCAAGGTCCTTCTTGTGCTTTGCAAGCTCCACACTAGAGTCAAAAGTGCCACTTTTCACTCTCACCTTAGGTATAAGAACTAGAAAAGCAAATCACAGAACTACCTTAAGCTGTTTCACACTCATGATCAACACTGAACAAAAATCATTGGACACAAGTACTGAACAAAAAACTGTAATGTTACTTTTCTAAATACTTACTTCAAGCCTATAAAGCAGGATCAAAATGTCACCATTTTAACAGCTCCTTGAAGTACCACGTAGGAACCAGCCTCAGAAAGAGACCATAATGCTGCATGAGGTGCATTCCCTGCACCTCCTCTCCAGCAGAAGCCCTAAAAACATGGGCATGTTCTTATTTAATAAACTTAGGCCAAGCATCCATAGCAGCAGCTGGTGGTCCCACTTCTCTTCAACTTGTTTGTAAATTTATCATGTTTACAATGTGGGGTTAGCAGACAGGAGTAGGTTGCTTAGCATCAACCACCTCAAAGCTATTCTGCTTTTCAAATGAGGAAAAGCAAGGGTGTGGTGCTCTCTACCTTCTCGGTGACTTAAGAGAGTTAGATATTAAAAAAGCCCTAACAGCCTACTATTTTTAAACCAATCTACCATGAAGTGAAAGGTTTTAAAAGGGAGAATACTGATGAAGCTTAAAGGTATCTGCACCTCACAATCTCAGTCTCAACACATATGCTGTAATTGTTGTCTTAGCTCATTCCAATGCCATACACTCAGTGACTTAACTCCAGGGAGAGCTTTACATATTTCAGAAAACATGTGGTGTTTGCTACAGACTGCAATTTCTTACATTTGACTTGAAAAATGTAGTCCACCTCCCAAATGTACTTCCACTGTAAGTTCTCGTTTGAATCTTCTACACATTATTCATAAGTAGCCTTTCATCAAGCAGTAGCTTTATTTAAGGGAGGAGAAGCTACACTCCCTCAAAACAGTGTTACACAGCCTAACCTAAATTACACAGAAAACCCTCAAATCCCTCTGCCATGCATGGCACTAGTGTCACTTGTAGGTTTAATGTTTTGCTGCTGTAAAGGTAAGTGGAATTTGAAGCACTGCTTCCTCAGCAGACACTTACAGACTTGTGGCAGAGCACCTGAGAGTGAACAGCCCAAAAGCACAAGAATTGCTGATTGGACCACTGCCTACATACCTCATCAAAACAAACATCAGCTTTTATCATCTATTATTTCAACTGAAAGCTTTTCTTTACTCCCAAGCTTGAAAAAGGGTCATGCAGACATGCATGTCTATCTCCTAACCAGGTCACATCACCCTCTCTTTTCCCCCCACCCCCAAAAAAATTCTGGGTTTGGAATAGAGTCAGAAAGAGGCAATGTGCTTCCCCCCTGATAATGGTTAGATCATCTTTAATTCTAGCACCTGAAGTTATACAAGGGTTTGCTTAATAATCAAGTTTCAAAGAACTGTTGGACATTCAGTAAGGTGACAACTGTGCAATACCACTCAGTATTTCAATATCAGGGACCATACTCTTGAATTGTTTAAACACAATCCACAGAACTCAAACAACCATCCACAGTTTAACTAAACAATCAGTTAAAAGTCTTACAGTTTAATAATTCACATAATGGTCAGTCTTTAGTACGGGATACTGAAATCCATTAAACACAACACTAGATTTTACTCTATGGGTGTGTTGGGCAGGCACATAATTTGCCATTCTTGGGTATCATCAGAAGAGTAAGGAGAAGTTTACCACAGTTTGGCAAATCCCACATTTTGTCAGTTAAAAGTGAACTGTGAGAATTAAATACTCATCTTTACATATACACAAGTTATGCTGTGAAAGCATATTTGCTTACAAACATATAAAAATACTTGTTAACTAGTTTGATAAGAAAATAATGTATAAAAGTATATAGCAAAAACATTTAATCATCTCTGACAATGGAAAGATCAAATTCATTTTTATATCACATGAAACAAAAACAGCTACAATTTTAGTTTTCCTTAATCCCTTACCCAGAAATACAAAGGAAGACAATTTGTTTCCAAACAAATGATGTGAAATTTCTTAATAAGCTGAAATGCCTCAATCCAGAATGAGCTCAGGTATTTGGCCATATCCTAATAGTAGTAGTAATCATCCTGTAGCTGTTCTGGATTCATAAAAATAAATACAGTAGACTGTTTTGGCCACTGAAATAAAACTGCAGCATAAATGAGAGATGAAAACTTTTGCTGACAATGAAATTCAGTGTAGGTTTAAGGCTAGCTGAACACTCAAGTCTAATTTAACTGAGGGCAAAAAAACAAAACAAAAAAGCCAATCCACCCCTTTTTTAAAAAGTATTCTCTGTACTTCAATATAGGTCTTTGTAATAGCTAATGAAATGTCAGAAGTAAAAATAAATTAATTCATGAGATACAACTTATGCATGACTTCAACACCTTGTCCTACACGGGTTTGTTTCATCTCCATCGCGAATAAAACTCCACAAGGTGCAAGCTCTTAAGGGAGAGAAGGAAGGAACTGTGGTATTAAAGAAGCAGCCTTAGTGTTTTGTTTTGAAGTCTGCCCCAGGATGACTGAGTCTTCTTCAAGGACTATTCTGCCAGCTTCTTGGACTAAGGCTATTCTGGTGACCACTTTTAGGACATGCACATATAAGGCTAGACCAATACCAGAAGTGATGTAAAATGATGGAAAGAGGAAAAAAAATTAAATCTGGCAGTTGATAGCTTGGTTCTTGGGATTCTCAGAAAATAACACAATGGCAGCCTTTCTTGTCTTTTTCTTTCCGTGTTGGCTCTGGTGAAGGAGGGCACTCTTGTTCTTGAAATTTCCTGGAAACAAATAATGCAAGTTAAGTTCATAGTATCATTTTCAGCCAAATAAAAATAAACATTATACAGTCACTATTTTTACACTTTTGACATTCAAAAGTACTGGCTAAATGAGTGCTAATTTGGGGGGCAGTTGCCTTTTTTTTTTTTAATTAAAGGAATACCATTTTTTACCAAAGGCCAGTCTCAGATTTAATTTTTCAGGTTTGTTTACTGGGCCATCATTAAACCTGAGAGATTAAAGCAAAGAAATTCTCTCTCAAGTACTTATTACATTCATGTAAACCTCTCTCCTAATAGACAGGAATATTTCATAAATGAGAGCACTAGCCAAAGATTTCAGTTAACAGCAGGCAGAACTTTCTCAGGGCTTTTCCGCTATGTTTCAATGCATTTGCTCTAGCTACCCATTAAGGCAGGGATGTTAATTATCAGGTCTCAAGTTGTCATACCTTATAACTCTAACAAGTTCATGAAAAGCTTGGTCTACATTCAATCTGATTTTTGCTGAGGCTTCCATGTATGTGACTTTAAGTTGCCGTGCTAGCTGCTGACCTTCCTCTTGTGTCACCTGTAACAGACATCGGTCAGTGAGTTCCAGTGCAGGCACACCCCCAGCAGGAGATGCATTTGCATGTTAGGGATCTTTATCCCTCAAACAATAATGATCATTTAGTCACAGAGTAGTTTCCATACTGTCCTCATAATACAACTGGAAAACAAATTCACATAACATCATTTAATGAAAGTCTTCACCTGCATTTGAAAAGTTTCTGTAACAAAGACTGCCCCCCTCCTGCCCTCATGGCAGCTGCCTCCTCTTCAGTTCTGCATAACAAGACCAAGTTTTCCTTCACAGGCAGACAAGAGTCCTTCCTCCTCAAAGCAAGTGCTTCAGTCAACATCTGCTGCATTACTACCAGAACTGTGACTACTATTGCTAAACTCACCTTCTCCCTGTTTCAGCTAAATTTAGAGGCTCAGCTTCTGAAACTTTGTAAGTCATGGTGGGGAAAAAAAAAAAAAAAAAAAATCTATGACATAGCAAGATATTAATACAGCCAGTTTTTAGTGTACTCTAAGCTACAAGAGACCTAAAATTCCGTGAGGCCTTCAGGCTATCCAGAGATATTAAAGAAACCCTGTCTACCTCTTGACTCCTTGGGACAAGAGAAGAAAGGGAGATGAAAAGGAATCAATGAGCACCACCATCATTCAAGTGATGATGCAGAAGGCAGGAAGCTAGTGGAACATTATAGGAAGGAGGAGTAAGTCGGTCACAGGACAAACCAAAGGAGATCACTGCATGTTTTTGGACAAAGCAGAAAGTAGCAAGGTCAGACAACAAAAGGCCCCCTGAGCAGTGCCAGGCATGCAGTGCTTCGACAAGAAGGTCGATCACAGGGCTGAGGAGGAAAGGACAGGTTTCAGAGATAAAAGGAAGTACAACAGATCTTGCCAAGACAATGGCTAGTGGAAGAAATGTCAAAGATTACACTGCTTTCACAGAAAAATGTTAAACCAGAGTGTACAGGACTGATATGATGAGAACAAAAAAATAAGGGTTTATTTTTCATTTAGTTCTGAAAAGGCACCCAGGTATTCACATGGATGAAGAAGCTACACAGAAATAGAAATAGGTGAGAACAGAACAGCACCACTGGTAGCACTCACCACAGTGCAGGATACAGAAGTACCTTTTAGTTTGCAGAATACTTTCCTAACAGCTACACACACGGTTTGAGAGCCTTCCTGCACAGCATCTCAATGACTCCTCTATCCTTAGCACCCCCACCGCTACTACATTCACACATTTAGTGCTAATTAAGGGCTGCTTCCACTAAACTATCACTGAGCACTACAAGTTGCTCCCAGCACCTTGTAGCTGGAGTAACTTGGGATGCACTGGCAGATCTCAAACTCACAGAATTAATTTCAGTGCTATTACTCTCAGCTAAAGCAAAAAAAAATACTCTCAAACCAAACTCACACCTAAATCAACTACTGGAGCTGCATTTTTCACTTGCAGGACACCAACAAGAATGACTGGGATCCCTCAGTCTTCCACTTGTCTGAAAACTGAGTGATACTCAAGATTTTTGCTCCACTAGGTAGAACAAATCCACTTTCACCCTCCTCTCTAGTCCCAGATGTGGAAATATCCTCATCCCAAAGGTTCTGAAGGCTGCACTTGGAGAAACACTTGTAGCAGTTCTCTGGCACATGGATGATGTTGCAGAGTCCCCTTAGTTTGCATCAGAGCTTCCAAAACCTTTTCTGTGTCTCTACCTCAGTCACCAGACAAAAGTGAGTTAAAGTACAGATATGTCAGTTGTTGTAACACTCACCCCCTTTATTTTATATCCACCTTCCACAGTCTAATGTAAACCCAGAAACTCTAAGAAAAATAACTAATTGGGAAGGAATGTACAACCCTGAGGAGAAACTGAACCCAGCCAGTGGGTTCACATACCTGATTACTACAGTCCTCACTGTTGTATCTAGAGCACCTCAGAGGTACAAGTCAAACTAATACCACAATAAAGTCATGCAACACTTCCGTAATATTCTGCATTTAAACTATTAGATGCAATATTGAAGCCAGTTACTACATCAACTGTAATTGCTTAATTCCAAATTAATCTGTCAATCTTACAAGCATTTTGTCAAGTAGCTAGTGGTCAATTTTAGTGACCCCAGACAAAAAAAAAAAAACAACAAAAAAAACAAACAAAAAAAAACCCCTCAATTAAAAAAATTAAAAATTGTGTTTGGGCACACTACAGAAGCACCTGCAGTGCCCAATCTGTAAATTAGAGCCCAGAATATATTAGTTTAATTATTGAAGGTGAAGGAAATGTAGTAAATCGGAACACAGAAATATTTGAAAACAAAAATATGAATTTATATCCTATCCTTCCTTCTCGAGTACTACAAACCTTTGTTATGACAGGCTTTTCACTAAGTGTCATGAGACAGCTCGTTAGAAATTACCAGCATTAGAAATTACCAAAACTAAACCCTTTTCCTTGCAAGACCACTGCATTTTGACAGAAATAAAGAGAAGCACAGATATTTCTGGAAGTAACTGTGTGTGTACACATGCATGTGGTGGTTCTGCAGGAAAAAGCTCTTGGGTTTGGTAAGCTTAAGCCTGACTACAAATGGGAACTGTTTAGGACACTTGTCCTTTGTTAGAGGGTATTCTATGATCTTACTGTTTGTTTTGTCTATCATTCATTCACACTGTTTAGACATTTGGTAAAAGTTCCTCAAATTAAACACCATTGTAGGAGAAGTGAGCAAGTCAAACATGGAAAAGCTTATTCCCCAGCTCCCCAGGCTAATAGTCTTATAGTGAAAGTTTCTGTTTGAGTATCTGTGCAAGAATTCTGTGAACATCTCTCACACTTCCCTCTTCCCTCACATCCCTCTTCCCCACACATCCTTCTCAGCCCTCCCTCTTCACTGTTGTATCTGAGAACTGTCAGAAATTTATTAATTTCTCAAGTTTCTATGCTTTCCCCTACCTAGAGCAACTCTACAAGGCTGCCTAACCCAGCACTGTATTGGTATTATTGCCTGGACACTTACACGAGACTAAGGGTCACGTTGTACTCGTGTCAGCAGTTTAACAGTGAAATGTTTCAAGTTTGAGAGAAATTCCACCTCCTTCTGGTCACCCCATAGAGCTCCCTGCACAGAAGCACTGCCCCTTACTGCTGAAATCCCCATTACTCCCAAAGAGTGCATCTCTCAGCCTGATTTTCTGTCTCACGAAGTGCTGCCTGTTTGTGCTTACAGCAGGCTACCACAGGCTTTCCTGTAGGGCTACTTCATTATCCACTAACTCTATTCTGCCTGCTTCTCATAAAACATCACTATGGTACACAAAAACTGTGGTTCTGAAGCACTGACACACAAACAGCCTGACTCACTGTGTTCAAAAGCTGCACCAGATGCCTGATTGCTAGCCACTTCTAGAGCTCAGAATCAGGCAAGCCATGGGAAGACCTGAAGGAAAAATCCACCTGCCAGAGCAGAGGCATCACTGTACTTGCCCATTAATTCTACCACCTCAAGAAGTTATTGCCATACTTTCATAGAAGTTTACAACAGCTAAGAGAAAGGGCAAAATAAAACATTAAATAATTTGGGTAGGCCACCTCCCAGGTCCCTGTACCCATCCACACCCTGGAACAAGCCACCTCAGGCCAAGCTATTAGTGAAGCAGTGAGTCTGGAAGTGTAACTGCTCTTTTGGTAGCTGATCAAGGGGAAAGCATGAGGTTGTATGCCTAGGATCATCAGCTTTGCTCATCAACTCCCTATACATAACCTGAAGTCACATGGGCCTCTCTTTAAAACCTTGCCTTCAAGGTATCTAGCAGCACAGATGATCTTAGCACTAGGTCATTGTATTACTTCAGTCATAATGCAAAAGCAAAAACAAGCACTTCATGAAACCCAAGCACTTTCCGGTTGCAACTTTGATTTTCCTTGAAACCCTGCCATCTGGGGAATGATCAGACTTGACCCAGTTTAAGCTAGTAGTTATCTCCATAAAGTGTTACACAGCCTGCTTTGATAAGTCTGTTCCTCCATCAGTAGTGGTTATTACTAAAACATCTGGTGCTCGATTGAACTGTCTTACTGTAGAAACACCCCATGGTGTTGGAGTTGTAGGGAATTGACCCAGTTAAGAGAAAAACTGCTGCAGAACATCTGCCCAAGGGAAAGAACAATGAGAGGTGGTGCTTCAGTTCTGACTTCACAATCTGTGGTTGACTGGGGAATCCAGAAATGTTGGTAACCTCATTTAATATCATCCAAGGATATTCTAATAATTCATGATTGTCCTCTAGTAACTCATTTTCCTTTATCAACCTAACCTGTGGATACTGAGGACTTTGCCTCCCATACCACAAAGGAGACAAAATTACAAGTCTGCTCAACTCCATTTATCTTTGCAGTTATTACCATAGCAAACCACCATTTCAAACTTCCTCTTTGCCTCTCTTCTTCCAAAGACACCTGTGAGTCCACCTACAGTCTATTACAGCCACCACTGTTTTAGACTACACCACTGGTACGCTCCAATGCTTCACTAAGATCATGCTGTGTCCTTCTCCACATAACAGCTCATGCATATCACCAAAAACAACCTGCCACCACACAAAGATTAGCAGTTGTGCATCATCTGCTGCCAAATTTATGGTATCACAATGAGAGTGTGCTGTAGTGTGCTCAGCTAGAACACAGTTACTTGCATAAAGGTGTGGTCAGACCTTTGAGATACCCAAAAGGTTTGTAAATGTTTAACTCTTTTGGGCTCCAGGAAGATTTCTGTGCTAACTCTATTAAGTATCACTTGCTGATCCAAACAGAGTAAATTAGTTACTTTTAGTTTTACACTCTCAGAAGTAGCAAAGGTATTCTCCATTATGGCAGTGCTTTGCCTTCTGTCTTTCAGAAAGAGATGGCAGATACCTATCACAAGTAGTTTTGCTCTAAAGACTCACACCCAGCTTCATGACTTCCTAAAAATGCTACTTAAATTCTGAAGCTGAATTTGTGATTAAACAGGTTAAGGAGCAAGACAACTTCGTGTGGAGCTGCCAGATAGTAAAAGGACTGCAGAGTGACTCTGTAGCCTGGCTGACTACATTCTTCATATAACCAAAGTGAGGCCTGATACACCAGCATTTTCAAAGCCTGGCGATACCTCACACTTTCCACTCTCCCCAGCACTTCTCACCAAAATGAGGGAGTTCTCTGACTTTGCCCCCACTCCTCCCCATTGCAGCTGCCTATGCAGCAAACCTGCAGCCAGAGCAGGATGACCTTTGCTTGTCAGGCTGAAGTTTTCCATACTTGAGACACAGGGTGGCAGGACTAGTTTTCAGCCAGACTGACAAGCTGATCCAGCCCCCTGACTGGGTATCTGCATTGAGAGTTCTCATGATGGAGCAGAAACAAACTCACCGATGAAGCAGAGACTTTGCCTGCAGTTTAACATCCATCTGATAACATCTGACTGCTTGCTGCTGCCAAAAGGCGAGGTCTCACTTTCTGCCCCCCACCCCAACTCCTCCCTGCTCTGCTTCAAGCCACAGTCCCACCCCTTCCCATGCTTTCAGCGCTGGCACTCAAAATCCTTCTGCAAGCTGATTTAACTCACAGAGGTCCCAGAAAGCCATTCTAGCTCATCTGGTTTTTTTCCCTGTCTAGAGAGATGATTCAACTCACCAAGTGCTTCAAATGAGAGCTAGGGCCAGCAAAGGAAAGAGCAGGAAGGTGAAGTCAAGAGGGAGGGGAGCCTCTCCCTTCTGGGGAATCAAATATGTCAGCTCAGCATCCCCAAACCATTCCTTCAGACTGACTTAAGGCCAACTGAAACACACCACGTGCGGGGGAAGGAGTAGGGAAGAGTTAAGAACACAAAGTAACTGTTTCAGCAAACCTAGAAATGCCTTTTCAACTACAGCTGCCTAAATCCCATCTTAGAAAGGAAGTCAATGATCCAGCAGTTTGCATGCAAATTGAGTGAATGACAGCACCTAGAGTTATGTTCATCATCATCCAAGCAATTAAGGCAATTAAAATAGCCATAAAAAGCAAAAGGAGCTTTGGGGGGGATACACTTTTTTCATGTTCAGATGTAAGCAGCAAAACTGCAAAGTTAAGCAATATGAAAACAGCTGCCTTGAGCCTGTATCAGTCCATCACCAGCTGAAAAAGCAGCCAGGAGTCATTGGTACAAAGGCACTAGGAGAAGAACAGGTGACAGCACCTCCTTCTTCCTTTAAAGGAGAAACAGCTGCAGTGTAATAACATTAGGAGGGTGGAGGAGAGAGAAAGTTGCTGTTTCTAGAAAAGTATCTACAAGATTATCAATTACATTGGCAGGGATCCTCTGAGAACTGAGGCTAATGGTGATGATGTTATTTCCCTCCCAAAGCAGCTGGATCTTTGTCCTTCAGCAATTAGTTCACAGAATGGCTTAGTTTCACCTACACGGTTTATATACCAGCATTTGTGCATAAGATAGAAGATGTTATGTTCCAAGATCTGCAAGGTTCAGTCTGGGAATTTTGATGGGGGCATGATGGTGACTGAGAAGGGAAAGAGCTTCACTTCTGTCTCAGGGCCAGGCTGATGGTTCTGGTCATGTGTATACACAGTGAAGTTACTTCTGATGAGTTGATAAACTCCTTCTATGAAAACTTTTCAACACAGTATGCTTCAGCACAGGTTTTAATTTTGTCATGATCTTTCTACACAGGTTCTAGGGTTAAGAGGCTGTGACAATCAAGGCAGTATACTCAGCAGGAACTTTATTACACTCAAGATTGTATGTAGCATTCACAAACCTCACTGAACAACAACATACTAATCCACTAAAATCTTTAATGTCATTTTAAGCCTAATTTTTCATTGTTCAAGCCACTTTTTTTTTTGGACAGAGAGAAAGATTTTATTAAGCAAAGAACAAAGCCCATGTAAGCACTTGTGGACAGAAACTAAGTCATGTCCTGATACACAAATCATAGCATCACTTACTGTTTAAATCTGTGTTTTCCTTGTCAAACTCTTAAAATAATTACAGCAGAAAAATATACCAATTACATGTTTGCTAGCAAGCTCTAAGAAACATCTTATTGTCTCCAGAGAAAACACTCAACTTCTGACATAAGGTTCTGAAGAACACAAGCTTGATGCCTGTTTCTTTTCTGCTGCTGTAAGATTATTTTCATTTCAGCACAAATCAGACTGATTCATGAAGTATCAAGAGTAAAACAGGAAAAGAAATCGAAATCTCCTTCTTTAAGTCATTCCAAACTAAACTGATAAAGTTTTTTTACAACTAGAGGTGAGGTTGAACTCTAGTTTCAGAACTCACAGTACATGAATACACCACTAATTGTGTTGCTGTACTCCCAACTTGTAATTCTCTAAGTCAGTTATACAGAAGATGAGTGGCCAAACAGAAAACAGTGAATGGCTACTCATTTGTACATAACTGCAGTGAAGGGTGAAAGCAACAGCACTGAAGCCTCAGGACCATTAGAGCTCGTGCTGGAATGCACTCTGCTTGGCACAGCACACTATGGTGAGTAACAGAACGGAGGAATTAGACACGTTCATGCCTGAGTAATCAAGTCATGACAGAAAGCTCTCAACTCTGTACATGAATAGATTTGGTCTCAACATAACTCCACTGAGTCAGGCAGAAGATGTGCTGTATGTGGAATACCATCATGCTTCTAAGATTCTTCATGTACAAAACTGAGTGTAGTTGTGATTCTTGGACTGGATTTAGTATCATAGGATTTTTTTTTTCCTCATTTGTTCCCACTATTTTAGGGAGAAAAACTGAAGAAGAAAGTCAGCAGTAACTAACAGCAAATTAATTACCTGTCTTTGGTGGTCCAGATCTGCTTTATTGCCAACTAGAATCATAGGAAACTCATCACGATCTTTCACTCTAAGAATCTGTCGCTGAAACTTATAGATTTCTTCAAAGCTGTAATGGAATAAAAGGAGAGCATCAGTGCATTAATTCACAGATTCTTGGGTTCTGCAGAAGTTCAGAAATGATGAGTCACCTATGTGAACTTGCCTACTCATGCCACAAACGCACAAACAGCTGCCAGCACTCCACCAGAGCCCACTGTCACTGCATGACCACTCAGAGAACCACTCAACACTCAAACTAAAAAAAATTCTCAAGCTAGCAGTGCACTACGCACAGGACTTAGATGGGATGCAGGGTGAGCAAAACACTGTCTCAACCTAGAAGGACCTGGGTGTCAATGTGCTACAGAGAATCAAGCAACCACAGTCCATTCTGTAAGTACTGACAACTCTGACTAGAATATTCAAACTACAGTCTAGAGACCCTGTGTTCAGAATTCCATCTAGCAATCTCCTCAGCTACTTCTAGGAATTTGAGGGGGAAGCTATCAAAGCTGGAATATTTTACTCCTTGAAGAACAGGAGTGATCAGAAAGCTTTCCAGTTATTAGCTAAGTTACACCAGCTCCTGATGCTGTTCAAGCAGTAAGGAATATTCCAGCAGAGCTTAAGGGAAGGTGAGCAAAGCAGAAAGCTTCTTCAAGGACAACATATTAAACAAGTTAATTCTGCCCTAAAGGAGTTTTGGATAAAATGAATAACTGTTTTCAAATAAACACTGTTTAAGCTGCATCACTACATAAGGAGTTTCAGCACAGATGCTTGCAGATAAATCACACGTCCTTTGGAGCACAGACTTCCCAAGCGCTATATTTACATTCCAGACATATAGCCTGAAGCCATTTACACTTAGATTTGCAACTTAAAATCATTGGTGAGAAAGTTGCCTTAAAAAAAAATAAATGCCATAGTCAGACTATGCCAATCCAGGCAATGCCAATCCACCTCGTCCCTACAAAGCAATCATAAGAAGAAAGGTGAAGGGTATCCCTGCCCACGGCAGGTGGGTTGGAATTAAATGATCTCGAGGTCCCTTCCAGCCCAGACCATTCTATGATTTGATGAATTCAAAGCAGGGTATGCCATTAAGCAGAGCTGGACCTCCATTAAGGTATATTGTTTTATTACTGTCCTCAGAAGTGTGTAGCAGCTGAAGGAAGAGTTGAAAGTTAGCAAGTCATCTAGATTTCTTCCTGCTTCAGAGTTACTTGCAACCACACAAGTGGGACAGACACCTTTAGCAGATAATTCATTGACAGGCAGGGTAAGTCTTGAATCAAATGGGTATCAGAAGAAATATGAAAACTCTGCTCTGAAGGACTTCAGAGAGGAAAATGATATGCATCTTAAATGTGTCAAGGCCTGCTTAAAGTCAAGGCAGCCCCTTAACCAGAAGAGCAAACAAAAACTTCATATTTTTTTAAACAAAACAGGGAGTTCACATGATGAATTGAAGACAAAAAATAGTAATACAAAAACCTACAGTTCTCTAGCAAAAATATTTATGTCAAAACACAAGCAAAGTCTCAAATCCATAGACCCTGATCTCTGAGAGAAGTGCAAGAGTCTCTTCTGGACAGTACATCAAGATAAATTCATACATTTAAGAGCTTTAAGTGTAAGATACAGATCCAAGAGAAACTTAAATATTTCACAGAGCAAGAGTTATTACCATTCTCATTAGGGAAAGAGCTGTGAAATCAGAGGTAACTTATTAGAGGACAGACTGAATTTGTAAAGGGGGGCAGGAGTCAAATCTTTGAATAATTTATTCTTTTTTTTTTTTTGGTCATTTTATTGCTCTTCTGCTGCAACTTGAAACAAGTGGAAGGACAGATCCCTGAGCGCTTCTCTTTAGTAATAAAAGACCAGATAAGCTCAATGGAGAGTTTGAGATTATTTCAATAAAGGACAAGCATCAATTTAAGATTAATTACAACTTACTTGTTTTAATCACTTGACATCAGGCTTACCTTCCTCTATCAGTGACTGAGAAAACAAGCAGAAAACCCTCCCCTGTCCTCATGTACTGCTCACGCATGGCTCCAAATTCTTCTTGTCCTGCTGTATCCAGAACTGAACACAAGCAAAATATTGATTACTACAGTTTATACTCTTATAGTCTGAGAAAGAAAATCCTTCATAACAGGATATTGTGAGAGCTTCTACTATAGATCATAGTTAAGCAGAAATCATTGCTAGGAGATACTATTGGACTTTTGCTAAGATTCCCAACAAGTTCTTGAACTGACCAAGCAATTCAAGACCTACCAAACAATCTGAACAACAAAGTTCGATGGACTTTTGTTAATTCAAACCCAACTGAAGCAGCTGGAAAACACTTAAAAGAGGCCTGGGGATGAGAGGGTTGCTGGTTTGTCCTTCAAAAAGCCACTGACAAGGGAGAACTGGAACTTTTAAAGCAAAGCATTTATATTGCACATGGGAGAGGCAGTACACAACAGCCAAGTGATGTGTTTTTCATTGCACCATGTCACCTAGGTAACTGTCAGGAGTTATATAAAATCTCCCAGCTTCATAGGCACTAAGGCTTCAGGAGTAATTCTTTTCCAAAAACGTCCAATTTAAAGAGAGACACACTAATATAAGGAGTAAGCACTTCAAATCCTGGCTATCATTTTACGCATGGGTGCTGGTGGATGAGCTCAACATGAGCCACGAGTGTGCACCTGCAGCCCAGAAAGCCAATCACATCCTGGGCTGCATCAAGAGAAGCATAGGCAGCAGGACAAAGGAAGTGATTTTCGTCCTCTACTCCTCTCTGGTGAGACCCCATGTGGAGCACTGCATCCAGTTCGGGAGCCCCTATTACAAGAAGGATCTGGATGTGCTAGAACATGTCCAGAGAAGGGCCATGAGGATGATCAGAGGGCTGGAGCACCTCTCCTATGAGAGAGACAGAGTTGGGGCTGCTCAGTCTGGAGAAGAGAAGGCTCTCAGGAAACCTTATTGTGGCCTTCCAATATCTTATGGGGACCTACAGGAAATCTGGTGAGGGACTTTTTAGGGTGTCAGGTAATGATAGGACTGGGGGAATGGAACAAAAATAGAAATGGGTAGATTCAGATTGGATGTTAGGAAGAAGTTCTTCACCATGAGGGTAGTGAGACACTGGAAAAGGTTGCCCAGGGAGGTGGTGGAAACCTCATCCCTGGAGGTTTTTAAGGCCAGGCTGGATGTGGCTCTGAGCAACCTGATGTAGTGTGAGGCGTCCCTACCCATGGCAGGGGGGTTGGAAGTGGATGATCCTTGAGGTCCCTTCCAACCCTAAGGATTATTCTATGTTCTATGAAGAGGGGGCAGGGCCAGCTCCAGGCTGCTGGCACCAGTCTCTAGCCAGGCTACTTACTGTCCAAGCGCGCCGCTCGTTCGTCTATCACACACTGCTTGGTGTAGGAGTCTTCGATCGTTGGGTCATAATCCGTAACAAAGTAGGACTGCAGGAAACAAAGACAAGGCTGTGTGTAAGACAAGCACATGCAGGATACTCACTGAGTAAGATTCTAAAACTGAACACTTGACAGCTTAGGGAAGATGAGCAGGTTTTACCTGCGTACTTGCCACTTCACCTGCAAAGACAGTGGATAACTGTTTAGCTACTCTAGTAAATGCTCATAAATTGCAGAACTTGCCAGCAGAGCCACTGAATTTCCTGGTTCCTACAGAATTTCTACCATTTTCTGGTAACTCCTAGGATGTTCCAGCAGGAAAACCTAGAAACTTTTCACTTCCAGCAGCTTTTAACATCTCTAGCAATTGCTACATTTCTCTGAACCTCTGATGGATTTTAGAAGTTTCTTGGAATTCTTAAAAGTTTCCAAGACTTCCTCTCCCGCTCTCAGAGCCAGTAATTTCTAGGAAGTGTCAGGAATTTCCCAGCTGCTTCTAGAATTCTCTTAACAGTTTTGTAACAATTTCTAGCAACAGCTCAATGCAGCACTAGCCATGCTTATTTTGTAAGCTGAATAAAGTTCAGCAGATCATCCTTGTTCCCAAGATTTCTCTCCTGGTTTTAATAACTTTAAGCATACACAGAAAAAGAGCCCTCCTGAAAGTACAGTAAGCCATGAAATGGCTGTGCTGCCCACTGCCTAAGCACAAGTGCTTCACCAGACACTGCCAGTCTGGTACTTCTCATCCAAAGTGCAGAGCAAAGCACATTCTGGTACATCTTTCTACAGACTGAGTGATCTGGTATTGAATACTGAGGTAACAACACTATCCAAAGATGACAAGGCTAGATTTCAAAGGATGGATTTTTAGCCTGCATGCAGTCACAGCAAACTTACTTTCACCCCAAACTAAAGCACACTGGCAGAACAAATCTGAGCTCTGATCAAATTCCTCCTTTCCTGTGCTCAGTGCAACAGGCACTGGGGATATGTCTACCCTGGCTGTTCAGAAATCAGGTACATCAGGGATGTGTGTACCCAGGTGAATGCCAGTCACTGAAGGAGTACCATCTGTGTGTAAGAGTCAGTCCTGCAAGCTAGCAAGGAAATAGGAATGTTTTTAAATTACATTTTGGCTCCTAGGAAGGAAAAAAACAACCAAAAAAAAAAAACAACCAAAAAAAAAAAAAGCCAACAAAACCAAAACACTTTTTTTTTTTTTTTAAAGAAGGTATCACCAAAAGTACAGCGCATCTCCTTACTGGTGTTATAATCACTAGTTCTTACTGAAGCATCTCTGCCAACACAAAAATTCAAAAGATACCAACAAGACACCACTCTGTTCCTCTAAACTCACTGAAGTCAAGTTAACAGATGTCATGGCAGCAAAAGCAAACTGAAAAAAAAGGAGGAATAAAAAGAACTGAGATTACAGCACTAGCCCACTAATCTCCAGACACATCACTGTCAGTGCAGAATATTTAACCCTGTTCTTGCAGACACAGTTTTGTCAATGAGGTTATCACAGAACCATAGAATGCTTTAGGTTAGAAGGGGTCTTTAAAGGTCATCTAGTCACTGCATTTGTTCTTGTCCAGTTTCAATGAGAGCTGCCTGCTGGCAGTACTTTGTCCTGACTGCTCTCAGCTAACTCCTACAATTTGGACATGGCCACACCAAGTTTCTGCTTTAACAGCATGGGCATGGGTTCCCCTGGAGAGCTCATCAACTGACCAGCAGTCACCTTACTGGAAGAAACACCACCAGTTGTAACACACTTTACCAGCTGAGTAGACTATATATAACCTATGCTCACACACTACAACCTGCTCATCGTGTGGATAGCTACAGGAGGAGCAGGTACAGGTTGCTGTTGATCTACTCATTTAGATCTGGCACCATACTGAAAAACTGCTGACCCCTAAAGCAGAGCCCCTGAACAGCTCTGCCCAGCTTTTTTGCATTTTAAGCAGACATCAGTAACTCATCCTCCCAGGATACACCTACGCAGTAGTCGCAGTCACTCTGCACCGACAGCACCACTGTGTAACCAGCCAGCTACCTTCAGGCAGCAATGCCATTAAAACAACCACGCTCCCCTGAGGAGGATCAAATCCCAGCAACCTGCCCCACCAGAGATAGCTGTGACAGGTGAGATGCTGTAATTCACTCATTTCTCATAGTGTTTCACGTAAGTGAAGTTGCTCATTTCTGGAAGAGAAATGGTTTCTCCCTTGTTTAGAACCCTCACCCATGCTAAGCAGTCTCTTCTCTCCAAACCCTCCCAGAACAAAAACCCCAAACATCAACCCCCTCCAAAAAAAACTCAAACAGACCAGCAGGCACAGGATATTAAATGGAACAAATTTGAAGAGTGCCTATTTGCAAACAGCAGATCAAGGCCACAGAAGATATTGTTCTGACTACAATCTCTTTACCTTGCTTCCTCTGAAGATTTAAAGAGGAAAAAAATATGGCCTTTGAAACTGCTTTTGCCTTTCTTTTTGCCTGCATCTGTGACTCAAGGAGTGCTATCCCGGAGCTTAAGAACAAACCTTTTAGGAATTAATTTATTCATAAAATATAAATTAGGTCTCAGGTCTTCTGTGGCCTTTAACAGTCTTTGAGAGATGGAAGAGACATTCACTTATGTGAACATACAAACATGTATTTAAAATGACTTGAAGAATCTGACTTTAGAAGGAAGGATTCACAAGGAAGGGAATTTAAGTCCTATGTTTCATAAGGAAAAAGTGGTATTAAAAATAATTTTTAAAAGGATGTCTAAAACAGTGTTGCTATCAGTGTATCTAGAATTTGGGGTGCTGCCCAGACTCCTACTCCCTGTGTCTATCCAGCTTCAACTTCCATTTCTCTGAAATTCAAACACACTGTCTTGATTCCTTAGACCTCTACACTGGTAAAATACACCAAGCTTTAAATAAAAGGGAGAATTTGGAATCAATTCATGATCAGATCACCTAAAGCAGCAAGTTTATAACCAAGGACAGTGGATTTTACTCAGAAAGGTCAGAAAACCATAACAATCTCAGAGGGATGCTTTATGTTTTCCCTATTATCTGTCCAAGGGCCAAGAACTGCAGCATGTTCTGTAGTCTCCAAGGCATTTCTGTGATTCCCTCCACCCTTTTTGGTTTGTTGTTGTTGGTTGTTTTTTTTCAAAAAGGAAATTACACACAGAGAGAGAATGCTAGACTAGGTACAGAGACATGGAACAGTTCCTCCCTCAAAAAGGGAACAATATCTAAGGCACCCTGATCCAAAGTCAGCCACATCTCCAATTCAGAACAAGGAGTAAATGCCAGAGCTCCCCCATTTAACAGGCCTCTCCAGAGCAACTTGTCACCTCCCATGAAGATGTGTTGCCAAATCTGCTGTCACAGCCTCTGCAGGAGAGGTTTGCAAGGCAGTTCGCATTGTGGTTTACCTCCAAGCACTGGACAAAACTAAGGTCCCTGAAATAGCTGCTGGTTTTGAAGAAGTCTTCCCAAACTGCACTAGGACTATTTGCAACAGGCAGCATGTCAACCACAGCTTGCAGGCCTTATTCACTTAGGAGTTGTTTAGAAAAATTATGAGGCAGACACAGTGTTTCTCCAGCTGAGCAGAAATGGACCTTACTGCTGCCATGCACGCTGTTTAAAGAACTAAAGGATGGCAGAGCACAACCCAGAACACACCACAAAGCTGTACCCTGACTTTTAAATGCTGTCCTGCAACAGTGGGAAGGTGTCTGCACACCCAGCAAGCCCAAGACCAAACACTAGCTTAAGAGCTTTGTAGAGGTCAAGGAGTTTGTGGCAGAACTGCTCAAAGACTAAGAAGAATGCAATTCCAGCAGATGCAGACCACTGCCAACCTACTGGGTTTAAACTGACACCAAGTCCAGACAAACTACAGGAACAGACACACACCAGGGTGTCTGAACACTGCAGGCTGCCCTTAGGAAAGCTGTCTGTGCAAGCCCGAACGCCTCAAAGCAGCTGACCTGCTCAGCTACAAAATCCACCAAAAGCTGCAGTGGGTGCCTGAGATGCCAGCTGGTACAAAACACACTGGGCCACTCTTGAGGGTGACCTGTTACAGACCAGGCTGCTGGATCTGCCCCTCCAGAAGCAGCTGAGTCTATGACGAATCAGAGGAGCTAAGCCTCATTCAGCTGGCTCCATCACAGTTGGCCATTGCCTGCAGGAAATAATTAGAAGAAACTACATTTCCTCTATGAAGATAGTAATTGAACATACTCTTCTGTTACACCACTCCTTTAATCACTAGTGAAATCAAGAATCTTTCCACCCACCTCCTAGAAGGGAAACAAGAAGCTGAGCCCAGCAGTCTCATCAACCATTCAATTTACCCAAAATATTATGCAATAAGTTTTCTAGGTTTCCTCTTTCTAAGGCTGCTGAGGCAATCAAGCCCAGAGATGGGAAAGCCTGCCAAGGCCACAAGCTCTTTTAAAGAGGCAAAAGAAACAGCCACCAAATCAAACACAACAACAAAAATTAATCATTCTTACACCACCTGCAGCTGGGCAATTCACCACCAAAATCCCTTCCCATACATACATCTGTCATCCTAAAATGTACTTCAAACACATTCCTCACTGGAGTTTCTACTTGCAGTGCTCAGGAGCGATGACACCACTACACTGAGTGCTGCTCCTAGCTGTCCTCCTCCATTTAAGGCAATTGCAATCCCTAAATCATTGTTCCAATCACTTGAGTCTTTTGGCAAGGAGAACATGTGAAAACCTGCCTTCAGTTCATCATCTCCCATCACTGTTATGCTGCCTGTAACATACATAAGGGAATTCCTCCATTAGCTGGACTCATTTACAAGCCCAGGAGTCCCACTCCATAAATTAATAAAAACAACTAAGTAAAGACATCTTACATGCAAAGATGGAGAACTCCAGGGCAGTTTCACAGCTCTTAGGCAGCTTTTATTGGTTACTCTTTGTAAGGTCACCAACAGTTCACAAGCTGAAAAACACCACTGGATTACTTTCTTTTGCACCAACAGGTCAGTTTTAAGACAAGAGAAGTCAGACTACCAACAGGGAGCTGCTATGACCTGCAGCCCAGAGGCTGGTTGCATAATGTGCTTACTTTCCTTTCCACAACACCTGAAGGACATGCAATGAAAAGCAGCCCAGCACAGAAAAAGCACACCACTATGAGTAATTTAAGGGAGTAGTACATGCCAAAATATATATTGATCCCTGCTGTGTCTATAATCTCCATTTGTATTTACTAAATATACACTTGATGTTTCAAAGAGCCACTAGTTGCTTATTTAAATTTTTTCCACGTTTACATTTTTGGTTGCAACCCAGTGAAGGCAATGAAATAAAAGGGTTTCCATCCTCCAGCTTAAGTTACAGACCAGCTCAGGATTTAAATAGAATCTACAATTTCAGCATTGCAAATAGCCCAAAAACCCTTCCTAGCTATAATTAAGTTAGAACTTAAGCCAAACACACCAAAGCTTCAGCTTCAGACTCAAGTACATTCCCAGATACCTGAAATACACGATCTCAAGACTATTTCTAACACTATCATCTCTTCCCTGGGTCTTTTCCTTCTTTCCTCTGCACTTCAAGAACATCTGTCTGTTCCTGTCCCACTCAGACATGAAATCCACTTCCTGACCTAGAGTGGTATGTCTTCACCATACCCATAGAACAAGTAACAGTACCATCTACAGTCTTACCATATGCCACATTGATCAGATCACAAACAAATTAACCCAGAAAAAGACAGAAGCCTGACCAAATTCTCTGCTAAATAGCTTGCTTTCTTGAAGTATTTCTGGCATTTGTTCTTCATAAAGTCAATCAGTGCCATAGTTAAAGACCAGAATTCTAGTGCCCTGGCCACTTAGTAGGACCGTAAGTGGACAGCTTTCTGTTTGAGATACACTGTAAATGCTTTCTCAGACCATGAATTAAGAACTAAATGACTGTCAGTCTGTAACCTTCACTGCTTTGCCACTCATGAAAACCTTACAGCCCCTGCCTTCAGCTCTCCTACCTAAGAAGAGTGACTTGGCAGCCAAGACTATACTAACATGACAGAGCATGACACTGTGCCTCTCCCAGGCTGAAGAGGAGGTTACTCAAGGAGTTTTAATCACCTTTTCCAGCTCTGTCCCTAGAGGGGCACAAACAGGTTCAATGTCACCACAGACATGTTCCTAGAGGATGGGTGTCTGTAACCTGCCTCTTCACTCAAGCACTGCACTGGCACCAATCCAGAACTAACCCACCTCATAGAACTGGTAATCAAGCAGAGCAGTCACTAGTATCTCCACATCTGTAGAGATTAACTGAAGAACCTTCTTTCACACCACACAGGAGGCTTCTCAAGTAATTTCTTTAGAAATATTTGAGTTGGCTGATGAGGGAACAAGGAAAACATGCAGGGAAAAAAACTTGAACTGACTTCTGGAAGCAAACTTAAACCCAGACTGCATTCCAGAATAAAGAAACAGACACAGTAAAATACACAAATTTAGTATTTTGCAGAGCCTCATGCACTTGGGCCACAGAAAAAAAACAACCACCACCAACAAAACAAAAACACACAAAAAGAACCCCAAAACAAAACAAAAAACCCCACAGCAGTGATTAGATAGCCTTTGACAAGCTTGTTAAATACTTAACATACAGAGAGACACTGGGGTGGTGGACTGTGTCCAGAAAAGGAGGGGTCTGCAGAACATCTCTTATGAGGAGAGGCTGAGGGAGCTGGGATTGTTCACAGAATCACACAACTGACAGGGTTGGAAGGGTCCTCAAGGATCACCTAGTTCCAACCCCTCTGCCATGGGCAGGGACACTTTCCACTCCATCAGTTTGCCAAGAGCCACATCCAGATAGTCTTGCAAAGAGAAGCCTGAGAGGAGACCTCCTTACTCTCCACAACTACCTGAAAGGAGGTTGGAGTGAGGTGGGTGTTGATCTCTTCTCTCAAGTAACTAACAACACGACAAGAGGAAATGGCCTCAAGTTGCACAAAGAGAGGTTTAGAGTGGATATTAGGAAAAAAACTATTTACTGAAAGGGTGGTCAGGCATCAGAACAGACTGCCCAGGGAGGTAATGGAGTCATCAGCTCTGGAGGTGCTCAAAAAAGATGCAGATGTGGCACTTGAGGACATACTGGTCACAGCAGTGTTGGGTTGATGGTTTGCCTTGATGACCTTAGAGGTCTTTTCCAAACTTAATTATGCTATGATTCTGTACACTGCCCCAAGAGCAGGTGTTCACTGGCTGGTGTTGGGGAGCAGGAGACTGATGCTGTTGGCACTCCCTGCAAAGGGCTGGACACTTCACAGAAGGACTGCAGGAGCTCCCTACAGCAACCCAGCATCATATTATACAGCAGAGCTTAAGACAGCATTGAACATGCTTTGCTGGCATAAACACTTTGTAGAACAAGGAGAAATACTCCAGTGTTGAGCAGCAGGGAGAGTGGGGGACCAAAGGTCTAGCATTATGCTGATAAACCCAGACTGCAGAGGTAACAAACAAAGCACTGGCCCATGCTACAGAAGGCCAGGTGTATTCTCCTCCAATTACCCCACATTCATACAAATCTCCAAGTGTTATTTTCTTTTTGCTACCTGAACAGTAAAACACCTTTTCCTTTCTTTCAAAAAATGTAAGTTAAAAGACAGTGAGGGCTGGTAAGCAATAGATGATGCCTCTCTCAATTTACCCCACTTCCCACTGTTCTAATGTATCCTGCCAGTGTTGTTATGGCTCTCCAGGGAAACAGATGGCACTTGTAACTACAATTACTGCAATTATCCAGTGATGTGAAACACTTGATAATTTCATGAATAGTGAAAACTGAGACACAAAGAGAGAAAAGGATTAAGCTGGAAAAAAAGTTACAGTGAAAGAAAGATGCTGTGAGCCATACACAAGCTACACCGTTTGGAAACTTGTACACAAGTTGCAAAGTTCTTTTATTTGTTCCTAAAGTCCTAGTGTTGGATATAATACTGGTATTTATGATTAAGTAGATGCTTAATCAAATTTTAATGGTTCTGTTAAAGAGTAATAATGAAGAATACAAAGTTCTTAATAACTCAAGGAAGCCTCAGAGTGCATCCACTAGATTATCCCCAACACATTAATTCCAAGACAGAAGAGATACAAATCTCAGATTCTGAATAAGATACGGCAAGATATTTAAAAAAAAAACAAAACACACAATAAACCAGAACTTACTTGGTTACATATTTCCCTTAATTTTTTATGCAATGCAATGATTGTCGAGAGCTTGTCCTTAATCTGGAAACGCTAAACAAAGTACCAGTTAGTCCTATTATACAGCCACATTCTCCTCTCCACTCCCTGCCTTTCACACACAGTGATCACTGAACAAGCACATCAAAACATGAATACTGTCACCTGTGTTCAATTCACAGACATATTTATTGGACATAGTCAAACATAACCCAGCTCTTTTCTTTATAGGCTTTGTTGTGGTCACTACCCAAAGCACCTAAAAACAAAACTAACTTCTTCCCTTCATATTGGGAAATATGAATTAGGATAGAATAAGCACGGGGAGAAACTGGATAGAGGGCAAAGTGTCTTCAATCTGAAAGCTAATACGCACATCTGAATTCTGTTGATACATCTTTAATTTTCCTGTTTCTTACACTTGAACTTTGTAACCTTATCCAATGATGTTCTCCTAGATAGCAATACACTGGGAAATTCCACAGATTTCACCCAGGGTTCAGCAGAAACCATTCACATTAGGGATTTAAGAGCCACAATGGTTCTGGACCATCAACTGAACTGTGCAGGTCACACAGTAAACTAAGATTAGGGCAGATGACAGATTGAAATCAAACTGACTTTTGTGCTCTGAAAGGAAACATACATCAGCTCTTTACAGATTTCAACACTTCCAAAAAGCTGCCTGGTAGTTTTTGGCCTTGCCGTAATTGCTACTTTTAATAATGCAGCCTTACCTTCTCCAACCCCACTTGAGCTGCAGCATTACAGAAAGAATCTCCCTTCTTTTACCCCTCATGCCCTTTTCACATCCTGCCAAGCAGTTAGGGTAACTCTTGTAAAGTGTTCATGCAGCCTCCACACTTGAGTTATGCACAGAGTGGGTACTGGTTACAGTCATGTAGCATCAACAGAGATGAGGAGTGGGGGATTTTAATATATATTTTGAAATGTATGTGAAGGTATTTTAAATACAATCTTCCTTAAAAAAAAACAGTAGATATCTTAAAAAAAAAAAAAAAAAAAACAGGTTTCACCTATTAAACCCAAACTGCATCTGCACTGTGCTTGTGCCTCCTTTCAGTTGCTATCTTACAGCTCTCCATGCTGGACATCAGCTCTGCATGAGCAGCTCAACAGCCCTTGAACATTTGAAAATTATAAATCAGAGGCAAAAGTCAAACCACCCCGAAACACTCACATGGAGACCTGTTTTAAGCAATATATGCATTAAACTTTGGCCTACTGAATACTTTCTGGTGATGCAGTTTTCATTACTCATGATCAGAGAATGTATGCTTTCACTGTCTGTTAAGACTTTGTAATGCCCCAAATTAATGCCTTTTGAATGCCAGTAAGCACCTACAAAATTCTTTGAAGGTGGCTACGCAATTTCTCAAGTCAAAACATGTCTGACTGTAAAATGTACTCTATACTGCAAGCACAGATGTGTCTTGATTTCTTTTTATTTCTTTTTCTTCATATGTACAAGATATATGAACTTACCAAGTATTTCATCACCCTGATCTTGGCCACTTGCCATTCAAGGAATGCTTAAAATATTCACTACATACTGTCTTTCTAGCCATAACTTTATCAGGTTCAGATAATTTTCAACATAGGAGCTCACACAAGCTCTTGAGGATGAACTTAGGTTTAAAGCTCAAGAAGCCCATGATATCTTTTTTAAAGTACGTATCTGATTTTAGGATCTGCATATAACCAGATAACAGGGAATACAGCTATGAGCAAAAAAAAATGTTTTTAAATCTACTCTCATACACATGAAATCATTAGATTATCTCAAGATATGTGGGGCAATGTAAAAGCTTTTGATTTATGTATCTAAAAACAGCAACAGAGTAAGACAACCAAATAGAATAGTTCTTTGCTTCAGGATCTTCACAGTGTCACAGTATAATAGAGGTTGGAAGGGACCTCAAGAGATCATCAGGTCCAACCCCGCTGCCAGAGCAGGATCACTTAGGATTGTCTGCACAGGATTGCATCCAGGTGGGTTTTGAAAGTCTCCAGAGAAGACGACTCCACAACCCCCCTGGGCAGCCTGTTCCAGTGCTCTGTCACCCTCACTGTAAAGAAGTTTCTCCTCAGGTTCAGGTAAAATCTTCGATGTTCTAGTTTGAACCCATTGTTCCTTGTCTTATCACTGTGAACCACTGAAAAGAGATTGGCCCCCTCCACTTGACACCCACCCCTCAGATATTTATAGACATGGATGAGATCCCCTCTCTTCAAGACTAAACAGCCCCAGGGCTCTCAGTCTCTCTTCACAGGGGAGATGCTCAAGTCCCCTAATCATCCTCGTGGCTCTCTGTTGGATTCTGTCCAGCAGGTCTCTGTCTCTCTTGAACTGGGGAGCCCAAAACTGGACACAGTATTCCAGGTGTGGTCTCACCAGGGCAAAGCAGAGAGCCACCTAAACCAGCCAGCAACACACGCCAGGTTAGAGGCTGTGAAGATACCCACAGCTTATTAAGAAAAAAGCCACTTCACAACTCCTAGAGGAACTAAAATGCAGATTGGGAAAGTTAATTCCATGGAAAAAAAAAAAAACACCAACTTGAGGAGAGAGTGCAAGTATTCAGGTCAAATCTGAACTTTTAACATAGGTTCCAGTTGCAAACAAATTGGACTTTTCAGACTGTCTAGCCTAGGTTATGGACATTTCAATCCATACAATCACATTAACTCAGTAAGAAGTTTTTCCAGCCCAAGCAAGCCAGTAAAACAAAGCCTCACTTCTGCAACCACAGTAAATTTTACTAATGTTAACTCCTACTCCAAATTTTAAGCACCTGAAAACATTCAAGCCCTAGGACTCCACAGGAAGGTAAGTACAAGCATTTCTGAAGTTAATGCCTGCCTTATTCTGAAAGTAGGATGTAAAGATCTGTGTTAGGTAGTAAAGAGACTTTTGCAACGTTTCAGTTCTCTACAAAGCCAAGTGCTATTGTATTTGTAAGAGCTTAGAAGTAGATGTGTGGCTTCAACCACAGTTAATCACAAAGAGCCAAGCAGAAAGCCTGAGGAAGGAAACCTACAACCTTTGTTTACCATAGAGGTAACAGCCAGGTTACCCAGTGTATTTCACCTAGAGCCTGTTTTCTAGAGTGATTTCTTAGGATTAAATATCTAAATAAATATATACAGATGGAGGACAGTATTTCACAATACAATTGACCTACATTGGCAACATCCTGCTGGTGGAAGAGGAATGTTTTTTACATCTCCACCCCTGACCTTCCACTATGGCTTCCTGCTGCTTGTAGCACAATTCAAATTGCCATCCCCCATCCAAATACCAGCCAACTGCAAACTGCCTTTAAATGTCCAGACACCTCAGGGAAGCTAACAGTGTATCAATAAAAGTTTTCCCAACCTAAAGTTTCCCCCTTAACTCTGATAGGTATATTTTTATAAATATTTTTAAGTGTATAATTTCCATATACATATGCAAAGTGACAGGCAGATTGAACCAAAAGAGCAAAAGCTTTCAGAAGTTTTCAGCATACCACTTGTTCTGTTAGAGACACACAGAACACAGGTAATTAAAGGTAATTAAAAGTTCAGATGACCCTTTTGGAGCTGGTAACACACCTCATTTATGGTGTGAGATCATTGTAGCCATAGACAGCAATACACTAGTTCCTGTCCATAGGTTTCTTTCTATTACCACAACTTGGACAACATCCAACATGAAAACATTCAGCTTCATTAGCAAAGTCTGAAGTACTTTATTTTTCAAAGATTTATTAACTGATCATTAGAAGCTAATTATTTATGAAAAGGCTATAAAATAGCACTTATATCTAATGAGAACTATTGTGTCAGAAGATAAGCATAGTTCCAATAGCTTTATTTGACCAAATTATGTATTTCTTCAACTCCAACCTTTTGGCCTGAGACTAGGCTGTCTAGACCCATTTTGCAGACTACAGGCAATTACCATAATCTGTAAGTTTTCAAAGTGCTATAATCAGAAGTGCCAAGAATGCTGGAATGACAGCTCTAAGTGTTATTTAGCCATCTATTTTCATTAGCAAGCACAATTATTACTAGCCTTTCCCCCAGATCCTTGCCCAACTAAGTAAGCTAGACAAAACAGCTACCTTTAAGACAGCTACCTTTTAAATGAGAATGAAATAATCTTCTGCCTACCGAGGACATAATTAACTTCTGCAAAGTGTGTTATTCATTCTGCAGTGCCAATACCTGAAGCTGCACAATGCACACCCAAATCAATCAAAAGGAAAACACACTAGGCACCTTCTCCTTAGAAAAGGGTATCTGAACAGCTTGCAGGTGGCAAGTTACCATCCTGCTAAAAAAATACACTAGTGATCACCTGCTAAACACATTTTTAATAAAGCTGTTTTTCTTCCCCACAAGACACAGCATGAAAGCCATTCCAAACGAGGCTGATCAACTCAACACCTGCTAGCCCCACATTGCAGTTTCAGCTGGCAGCTCAGTCAGGAGCACCCTCCATGCCAAGCACAGGTCTTTCTGCACATCTGTATCAGTCATCACACTGTATTCTAAGATAAAAATGTGCTTTCCCACCTTCTGAAACCATTTCTCAGAAGTTTGTGGCTAAGCAGTGAAACCTCAGGTAGGGGGGAAATTTGTACTGGTCAACAAGTGTTTGGTTTTTTTTTTTCCAACATCTGTACTTTCAGATCTGGCAGCTTCAGGCAGGCCCAGCACAGGGGCTCCCACAGGGACCAGGAAGGAGAAGAGAGCACCTACGTGCCAGTCACTCCTTTGTCCAGCAACAAGCTCTGTAAGCTTAAATGTCCCCTCTGCAAAGAAAAAAATTTCAAGAGATGCATATTTCAGCATCATATTTTTAACCAAGACCCACCAGTAACAAGTACTCATAACCTTAGCTTGGGATTTAGAGCCAAACAAGAAAAGCCTTAGAGTAATTTTTGCTTTGTCTCTAACTCAGGTGTCAGGTTAATCCATTTAATTTTGAGAGTGAAAAGGAGGGAAGGAGATTTTTGCCAAGGTAGGGCAATCTGTGCAAGCAGTTTTGTGCTAGGGCAGTATGTTCAGATCTTCCTGTCAGACAAGCAGCACCTTTGTTTTGTTCAGCTGCTTGGGTACTGGGTTCAACAGATCTGATTCTGACAGAAGGGAAGAAAAAAGCACTAGCTTTGGTCATTGTCAACCAAACTTAGCAAAGCAACGTGAGAAGTTACTCCACCCCTGAAGCAAGACATTCTACCCCATCTCAGCAGAGATACCTGACACAGATTTCATGATGAATTGAAAATCACAAGTATGTTAAACAGAGGCTAGTCTCACAGGTGTAGACATTGCTGCTTCCTAAGTTGGTGGTTCAAATTAGACCACTATTATACCAAAACCACCAGGTTTTTATAAGGACAAAAGATTAAAAACCCAACCTACTGACTTCCAGAAAGCTGCAGTGTGGACTTGTGTAACTGAAATCAAGCTTCAGGTGGACAAACCACTCTGAACAAAGTAATACTGAGCATTTTCCGTCACAGATCCCAGCAGAGTACAATGCTGCTTTTTCCAGCCTAATCAGTGCTTGCACACAGTCTCTCTCTTACTACCACAGCACCAGATTTCAAGATCAGAGGTATTACTCCTTCCCATCTGACAGCAGAGCAATTCAGAGTGGTTTTCTCATCAAGTGGTAAGCTGCAGCGTCGCTTGGGACTATTTGCAATAGGAAACGCAGCATTTCATTTCTGACCTCTCACAAGCACAGCCACGTGCACTGCAACTTTTATATTACAGACAGTTTGCTGAAGTTCCTAGAAGAAATACAAGGGTAGCAGATAAAATTTTATCCTAAAAAGAAATGAAAAACACAACAATAAAAAGAACCCAAGCCAACAGACTCACGGTTGGGAACGCTTAGAAGTTACTGTTCCATGTTTTGCACCAGTGTCCCACAAGTCAACTCAAACAGACTGTCCTGCAGGAGCTCCAACCCCTGTATTCTATGTCTCTTTGAGGTCTGTGCCCATGCCTGTACTACACTTACATCCACACCTCAGTGGCACAAAGCTGAATTCACTTATAAACCAGCAAATTTACAGGCTAACACCTAAACTTTATGTACAACCTAACATCTTCTGTGCATCTCACCTCCAATATGTACTTGCTTATGCTTAGCCCAAAAGTACCAAACTGGACACTATGTATTTTATTTGAATTATTTTTAAAGTGTGCACAAAGTTCTATCAGAATCACAGAAGAGATGAGGACATGCTTTCCTGGCAGAGGATGCATGGACAGCCCTCCCTTTCATTCCACCAAGCAGCTGGCTGCCCACAGGCACACCCCAAACCATTCATAACATTTACTAGGGAGGTTGACAAGAGCAAGTTCTTGAGTGGCATTATCCTTCCAATTAAGAAAGACTTTAAAAAGCACAATGTGACTGATATTGCCACAACTTACATATGGGGAAATAGGCACAGACTCAGATTCCAGGAACCAGAAACTATCTGGTTGCTAATCCTAACACGTGAGCAAGATTTCATAGTGCAGAATTGGTTACAAGCACTGTCCTGCTAAAATTAGCTTGGTAGCTGGTCCACAGGGAAAAGGAAGAGATCCTAAAGACCTAAGTAAGCACAATTCAAATATTCTTTAGGAGTGGCAGAATTTTCAGCCTCAGCAACTTCAGCTTTTGAAGTCAGAAGACTGTCAAACAGAAATATGCTTATGTTTCCAAATTTTATTAAAAATGCTTTAGCTTTCAGTATTCAGGCTACATATTTAAGCAAGCATAAATGTCTATCTTTAAAAAGCATATTTACCAGCAAAACATTTGCTTATACTAAAGCAAACCACAATGTTTTCTTCCCCTTTGTCTCTCTGCACCTGCAGGTATAGTACCACTCTTAGTCAGCACCACCCCAAATCATAGGGCAGGGAAACACGTAGGAAACTCAGAGGAAGCTCACTTTTTGCATTGACACCACATAGAAGAGAAAAAGAGATAATCAACACTACTTAACATCTATGGCATTAACAGTGTTAAGATTAATATTTCACATGACCTTTGAGATAGAGGACCTAAGTAGTTAGGTGTTAATCCTGTCTTTCACACTTTTAAGAGAATTTATCTTAATAACCTAGACTATTTTACTTGAGTGAGAATATAATTTCCCTCAAACCAAGTGCTGCTATAACCAAGGCAAATTAAATATCACCTCCATCCTCATTCATCTAACAAAACCCAGCCACACAGTATGATGAAGAAGAGGCTTAGCAGACCTCAGTTAAGATCTACTTCACACTATACAATGCCACAAACACCAGTTTTATGTGCAAATACCTGCTTTCACATTAGAAAAAGCCACATGTTACAAGCCACATCAAGAAACTGCAAGCAGACATTCTAGCAAACACCACACAGAGTCAACAAATGTTTTTACAGTAAGGCCATTTATGGTAGCAGTAAAGAAGGCACATGAGAGTGGAGCAGTTTTACACTGAGCAACATCACTTCCCATGGTGAAGCTGATTGTAACTACCAGTTAAAAACATTATCTGCATTAAACACTATATCCAGGACCCTTCCAACCCAGACCATTCTATGATTTCCTAGAGTTACGTACACCTTAGGAGCACTGGAAAGTAAGGTGTGATATTCTCTTCTTCAACATCCTGTTTAGCAGTACATGCGAGCAGGTTCTAGAGTAGTTCTCTGCCCACCGTTTGTGAGAGAGGTTCCTCCAAGAGGAAGATCAAATGAAGAGTGAACATTATAAAAAGTCTCATTCAGAAGCATACCTAAACTGCTAAAAGGCAACAGTTTTATTTCTTGGATGAGCTGGATGCTCAACCAATCCCTGAGCTCTCCAGTGAAGAGCTTTTCTCATGAAATCATGGGTGTTGCAATTTGTTGTTTGAAAAACAAGTGCCCCTCATATCAAGTGAGCCATACATGGCACAGCACTGAGACAATATTCTCCACTGTTGGCTCTGTCATCTAAAGCTCGTCAACACAGCTCTGCTTAAGTGATTGGTTAGCAAGGTAATGATACAAAACAGGCTTTAACATCAAAATGTTCACTCTGCAGTATAGCAGCAAACACTCTGGAGACTATTAAATGACTCTACAGACCTTAAAACCATTGAGAGAATGCAAACTTGCAAACTCCCATCAGACCTACAGGTGCTCATCCTCCTGCATTCTTCCCTCACTCTTTATGCAACCCTTCTGAGAGGTATGTCCCAAGGCTTAGCAGACTCCCCTCTCCAAAGGTCTTTCATCCCTTCTGATACTACCTTACCCTTTCACACACTTAGCTGCAAGGAAATGCCCCACCTCAACTAGAAGAGGGCAGAAGCACCACCAGTTTACAAACAAGAGATTTCAGTTCAGGCAAATATTTTTTTAGCCTTTTCCAATACTGTGACTTTCTAGACTGATTTAAACATGTTTGAGCCCAGTTTTCCGTTTGCACTTTTTACTAAAAGAAGCACAACTAAATCTTCACAGCCACCCATGTGTCCACACTTCAAGGACACCTCTCAACCAAATTTCACTTAAATAGATTCAATCATTATCTCACTTTCCTGATACTCCTGTGTTGACGAAAGCACAATCTTGTATTTTAGCAGGCTTTCAAGTTCTGAGGGAAAAAAAGGGAGGCACATGACTGAAAATGTAAAGGATTTGTTATTTGCCTGCACTGTGCTCATGTTGATCTGTTCATCAGCCCATCCTCAAGGCTGGCAGGCTTCTGGATTTTCAGGCCTGTTAAAAACTGAAGGTTCAAATTCAGATATTTCAGTTTAGTAATACCATATAGTCAAGATGTGCTCCGGGGGTTTCCAGCAAGGTGATTTCCCTTCTGTCCCCTGTGTGTTCTCATTCTTGCAAAGAATTTGCATAATTTCTCAAATAAACTTGTTTTCTAAACTTACAAGCTGCCCACAGCCTGCAGAAAGCCACAGATCACATGAGTTACCTCATTTGCATCAGACGACACATGCCAGCTTCTCTATGTAATATTCCTTTACAGGCATCCATTGAGGAGAAAAGCATCACTAGGTGGAGAACACAGGTGTACCTCAGATGCATGGGGAAAAAAGCATGGTAAGGGCACATAAAGCATCAGTAAACTATCTAAACCATGTACAAATATGATCAAAACAAGGACAGACAGACACTAGTGAATAAAACCACTTCATCATGCTAGTCTTATTTTCCACTTAAGACAAGCTGGTTCCACCACCTGCTGCTGTTTCTCTCCAATTTAATGATTATTAATTTGTAACAAATATTTAATGAAGTAAGCTGCCTTCTTCAGGGCAGACTCTGCAAACAGCTATTGCCACAACAGCTACTCAGTAATTTGTTCACAATTGAGATGTTTTGCTTAGAAAACCCAACAAGTTACTTCTGCCAATATTCTTAGAGCAGACAGCAAGCTCAGAGGATACTAGTATGAATCCATCAAGCAGCACATATAGCATTAGATTTCTACACAGGCTAGTAGTGACTTACAAGAAAGGTCCTTTTTATTTATCATCTTAACATGACAAATCAAACTTAGACTATCAAATGACATAATCAGCTACACTATACTGGTTTACAGTCTTTCAACTTGACAGGTCCCACAAGGTTTTCCAGGAGGGAAGCCATTACTCCCAGTATGTAACCTTGTTGCTTTTGGATGCCTTTTAGAGCCCTCTAAACCCATCCATCCATTCCCCACCTCATTCCAGGAGGCTATAATCCAAGTGGAGGCTGATGCTAGACTACAGAAGGGAACAGCATCAGAAAAATTAGCTACCCCATGCAAAGCATAAGAAGAACAAAAGCAACCCAGGAGTTTCCATAGCATGAAGTAGAGCAATACTAAAATCCCCAAACAAACCAAGTTCTCCTCTCTCCAAACAAGTTCACACTGACAGAAATTGAGCAGCTAGTAAAACAAAATTGCAGGAGCTCATTCATAACTTGTACAGAAGAGAGGAACTCGTGGTGAACTAGCCAAATTCACTGCACGCTGCAGCCCTCTAGCACTGTAAACAGGTGAAAAGCACTCAAAAAAAGCTTCGTCGTACTAGTAGGGAAGATAACTTCAATCGTCTTGTCCCGAAGGAAAGAACATACAACACTTTTTTATTACAAAAACCATCAGATACAGCAACTTCTCAATTCAAATTGTAATGTGCACTATTCTTCCCTGGTCACTTGAAGAACAGCTTTAAATGAGTGAGAACATCATTATCTGATTGTTTCCTTGAGCAAAGAACTTAGGCAACCTTTTTTGTTTACAGGTATGAAGAGGCAGTAGTACAGTGAATGCCATCTTAAAACTGCAAGTGGCAGGCAAAGACCTTTAATTTGATTACTTTTCAGAAGAAGGTTTTAGAAGGCACAGGGTTTGATCAGAGTAGTTATTGTGGTTTTTTGGTGTTGTGTTTTTTTTTTTTTTTTAAACCAACTACTGCTGTTTCCGTTCCCTTATTCTACTGAGTAGTGATCTTGTGGTAAAGGCAGTCAGTGAAGAGAAAACAGAGTGTGGAACGCACAGGCAGTCAGCTTTCTGCACTGAAACCACAGGAAAGCACATTAGCTTCTCTCGTTTTTATAGATTAGAAACAGGTTCTTCAACTTCATCATACTTAGAATAATGGACTATTCACATTTCCAGTAACCACAGGTGAAGTCTCCAGGCAGGCAGCACATCAGTACAACAAGCAGAAGCCCCTCAGAACACCTTATCTTCCCACTGGTTAACTGGTGCATAGCCAAGGGTGAAAGCACCTCTGAACACAGCTCCGCCAGCTTTTAACAGGCAGCAAAACTCAGGTTATTGACAAGGACAGGGTGGATGCTACCAATTAAAGGCAAAGTACTTTCTCTTTTGAGCTTCCTTCGAGCATTAGAAACACTGGAGCCAGCAGGAACAGGGAGGTGATTGTCCCCTGCCCTTGGCACTGGTGAGGCCACACCTTGCATACTGTGTTCAGCTGTGGGCCTCTCTATATGAGGAGGACATGGAGTTGCTGAAGTGTGTTCAGAGAAGGGCCTAGACCTTCTGGCTCTCTACGAGTCCCTGAAAGTAGGTTGGAGAAAGGAGGGGGGCCAGCCTCTTCTCCTTGGTGGCAAGCAACAGGACTAGAGGAAGTGGATGCAAGCTGCACCGGGGAAGATGTAGGCTGGGTATTAGGAATTACTTCTTCACTGAATGGGTTATCAAACATTGGAATGGTCTACCCAGGGCTGTGGAGTCACCATTCCTGGAGGTGTTTAAACAGCATGTAGACCTGGCACTTATGCACATGGTTTCGTGTTGACCCTGTTCTACTGGGTTGGAAGTTGGACTGGATGGTCTCAAAGGTCTCTTTCAACCAAATATTATTCTGTGTGACTCTGATTATAAAGCATTTTAATTGAAATCATAAGTCTTGTAGACTCATTTCCTGTGCATGTGTTAAAACACCTTTGATGACCAAAACTCAAAACCGATGAGATGGACTGCATGCATCACAGACTTCAGCAGAACCAGGATCACTTTTTTTTTCCCTTCAGAAACCAAGCCAACAACAAAGTCCTCTTCAAATATGTTTTGGCACTGACTGCCTACATGCTTCAGGTTTAGGAAATGATTGTCAGATCTTGAAGGTAAGACACGCAAACAAACCTGGGGATACCTTCCTGTGAATCACTATGGTAGTCCACTGCTAGGAGAGCAGGCAGCCACTGCTTTGTGACAGCATACACTTAAAAGTGCTAGTGTGGAACCTGCCAAAGGGCTCCAACAGAAAGGTGTATAGTCAGTGATAAAACCAGCATACACATGGCAGGCTGCCCAGCAGAATCAAGCAGCACAGGTTGCCTTCACTAACTACAATCCACATTTTCTAGATTTAGGAGAAGGTGGGAGTAGCAAAATCCATTCAGTGAATAAGTTACAGAAAGATGATAAACACCTAGCCAAATAGTGTTAGGCAATCATAGTAGCATCTCATAATGACTGCTAACACTGGGGAAAAGCTGACATACTTTTACATTTCTCAGGCTACTCAACTGGCAAGGAAGTCCTCATGTACAAACCAGCTAACTAAAAGTACATGCCCTGCAGGAAATTTTAAACTCTTAAGATAAGCTGTTCAGCTGTTAGAAAACTCAGCCTCAATTACCTAGTCTGAAGCAAGTGGCTGCACCTTAAATTATTCATCTTCTGCAATCACCCTGAACAAATTCTTCCAGATGACCACCTTCCCTCACACAGGGGGGCAGCCAGCCACTGCCTTTTCCAGATCACCTCAAGAGATGCAGAGCTTTTGTTTATTTCCTTCAGAGCCTCTGTAAATTGAAGAAATGCAGAGAACACAGAATTTCAAGGTGCAATTTTAGGTCTTAAGCTAGAAATATCCAAAATTCTTAAACCCTGAGCAAAATCCCTAACTCAGATTTTAAAATCCCTAACTCAGATTTTAAAATCCCAGCCATCCAGTCAGCACAGGTCAGACTATTTTCAAATTCTACTCAAAGTGAACAATTTTATTGCCATCTTCCTTTTTTAGGAGAAGAAATTCTGGTGTTATCAGCTGAAATATTCAAATCCTCCCACAAAACAAGTCAAAGCAGCTATGGAGGAGGGGAAGCCACTATTAAAAATGTGTGGAATGTAACTTACTAGGAAGAAGGCAGATAATACTGGGACAAGGAAGTTGACTACTTCAGTTCTGAGGCTCTTTTTCCCTCCAGTCCTACCAACATTGATATTGGGCAATTTCAAACTTATAAATATTAGTGAATTTCATTAATCTTTGTAGAATACACATGATTAAAAACTCCTTTCATAGAAAAAAAAGAAAACACCAACCATTAACAACTCCTTTGGTTACCTGAAACACAGTATATCTGTTCCAATGGGTGCAAAAAACTTTGAGATAGCACACAAGGTTTTTAACTACCTCAAAAGCTGAGCTTTGTTTTGTCTTTTTTTAAATTCAAAGAATTTGAGATGTGTGCATCAAAGGTATACCTTTCCAACAAACCAGAAACAAAGCAGAAACCCCAAAGGAGACAAAATGTTTTCTGTTAGTACATTCAGGCCACAGATAAAGGAAATTCAGAAATTTTCCAGGTTTTAAACATGCTTCTTCCAAGTACGACACAATCTGAAAATGTCTCCTCACACAGAGTAATGCTCTCAGAACTAACACTCAAGGAGATCAAAAGCTAACCTACTGACAGGTAGTGAACTAGCTTTCAGCCCTTGTGGTCTGAGAAATGCACAGACACCTACTGCAGCTCAAAGCCTCAGAGGGGCCTTAACATTTCCAGATGAACCCAAAAGAAATCAAACTTCCTGCTCCATCAGCAGATCTGAAGTCTAAAGTCAGAAGCACATCAATTGATCAATCCCCTGATTGGGTAACAGGACTCACTCATCAGTATCATACACAGGAGGCATTTTGCAATTCTTGTGTTTGCTCTACACCATAAGAGCAACCACTCTTAAGTCTCATTCTCCCTCCTCTTGAGCAGAGCTGGAACTTCCCCCTCGTTGCACAAGGCTTCATGTAGTCGTACACACATCTTCAGTGGCTAACCTGCTGCAGAAGCTGCTGCTTGTGCCATCCCTCCATGACTTGTTCTACCTGTGCACAGGTCTCAGCTCCATATCAACTTCAGAGAACTTTACCTGAGTTTTTGTGATTACTTTAACAGCATCACCTTGATGGCTGAAGCAATTTGACAGAACCAGTTAGGAACTGCACAACTGCTACAAGCAGAAGCATCTTAAATTATCCTGTCGGCGGAAGACTCCTTTTCTTTTAATGTTTAATGTTAAAAATCATGGTCAAAGAGTTACAGTGAGCAGCCCAATTCCCTTCTGATGATTCTAGAGTACCTCCAGATGATCAATCCTTTCATAATCCAGGTATGGAATTCAACATACACATTCAGTTACTGCAGCAACCTAACAAGATGAGAGGTTTAAGACTTTGTACTTCAGCAGCTGGTAGTATCACTTGTACAACATGAAATAATACTGCCCCAAAATCTAGAGAAGTAGTTAAACCATACACAAGATGTACAGTGGGTTAGTATGCCTTTCCACATAGTTTAAAGGAAGAGACACTGGACTTGAAAGAGCCAGAAACCTAAGCATGTGAATCAAATGCTAAGCAGTCAACAGCACTGTTAGTTGGTGAGCACCTATTAAGAGCCAGCATTAAAAGCAGCAAGGCAGGATATTCAATGTAGTCCACCCACTGGATGTCACACGCAGAACACTCCATTACTAGAAACAAACAAACAAAAAAAAACCCTACCCCACCACATACACCTCAGCCCTACAGAGATGGAGCATCTCTCCCCATGGTCTGAAAGGTCTCATTTAAATATTCTCAGACAGTAAGGCAAGATACATTTGGCTTAACCTACACAGTTGTTTCACCTTCCTTGTGTACCAAGCTGGCTTTTGGCCTCACAGTTCACTTTCAAACTTGAGGGCGTGGAAATGGTTTCAAACATTACAACAAAGTTTTCTGAATTCATTGCAACAATACAGAAGCGCTGCTGAGCGCAGGAAGGTATCATCCCTGATATTTCACGTCCCCAAGAAGGATCTCAAAAGTTGAGTGAGAACTCTCAGCAGGGCAAGAATTCAGTTCACAAAGAGGAAGAACATCAGTTAAAGGAAGTCAGAGTATGGGAAATCAAAATAATACAGCATCTGCATCTTGGAAATCATAATCAGGACACGTGGTCAAGATTCAGATAACATTGTTAGGGGTCTGGGAAGAGGCAGGAGAAGAAGATGCAAGAGCAAGGATAGTATGTTTGTGGAGGACTTAAAGACAAATTGGAAATGAAATTGCAGGACAAAGTTCACATACACTCATAACTGCATTCTTAGTAATGCTGGGTCATGCAGTGCCAGAATCCTTTTAAATACATCACTGTTACTTTATTTGGGTTTGTTAATGAAGACTGCTTACTGAGCTAGCAGAGGAAAACATCGATGCATTTTTAACAGGCTCTTCTTCCTAAGTAGTAGAGTTGGCAGCATGTACAAGTTTATTATCAATACCTACTTTTCACATATGACTTTAAAGAACCTTCATAAAGGGAGAGATAAACACAGAAATAATAACTATTAAGAACATGCAATTTAGAAACCTCCTACCTCAAGCAGTACACACTTACTTACCTTGCCAAAGTCTAGTAACAGAAGAAACGTAGCACTTTTCTACCCAAAGATGGTGGATTTTTCACACAATCACCAGCATTCTACCACTTCATGGGATACCTACTATGTAAGACACAAAACATCGAGATTCGCTTGCAGGTTTAAAGATTTGTATCTGCTAAAATGAGGAATGCTGAAAATGCCCTGTGGTACAAACTGAGCAAATCTCACATTGGTAAAATCACCTGTAGTGATTTTAAAATTTCTCCTTTCCTACCATATGTAACTAGTGACTCAATAGATTGTATCATTGCAGTTACAGAATACTCAGACCAGGGCTGGAAAATACCATTTCCTTGCAAACTGTGTGGAAGCCCAAGTTTTTCTGGCTTAGACTTGAGGAAAGTGACACACTTGATGGTTATGAATATGTGTACAGCTAAGGTTAATCTGCTGGGAAATTATGCTTCTCATAAGCCTTCTGCATCAGGATCTCTGTAGAGTACTCTAGCCATTACTGTTATACATTTTTTTGCTTGAACTGTAGCAGTTTTGTGTGTCAGTGCTAACATCTAGTTAATTATTAATGCACACTAGTCCTAGCAGCTAGTACTTTATGCTTTCTTTAGTAGTGCCCCTCTGCATACATTCCTACCATCTGAACTCACTCTTATCTAGATTCACCAGAAACTACAGTTTACTTTCTGGACAGAGCTGAGAGGCTGGTGCAGGTCTGGCAGAAGGAGCAGGACTGGCAGATGAAGCTGTTTGCAGGGCCGCACAGTGAGACAGACAGGGTAACCGATCCCAGCTGAAAACATTCCCTGGTTATTTTTAACTCAGATGGCTTGTGGGGTTCCAGTGAACTAGCTGGAGTAAATAGCTGGAGTGGTGAATTGCTGTGGCAGAGTGAGGAGCTTCTGAGTGTTTTTCCTTACTGGTAGTACTATGGCACATCAAATTAAACTTTCAGTTACAGCAAAGCCCTGTTTCTTCAGACTTGAAGAGCAAAAAACATTTCCCAAGCCTTGTGCTTCCCCCCAGTGGCTGCCCCTTCTAAAAATCACACAGATGATCAACTTGCCCTCACTGTCCAGACCTTTCAGTTTCTCCAGCCACACCAGCATGCCACTTTGACCTGCAATGGCTTCAGCAGAGCCCTTGCTTTCCATCATGGTTTTGGGGAGCTCCACACAAGCCTCTTCCAGAGGCACCTTCTCCTTTTCAGTCCTTTGTGAGCTTTTGTGCAAACACATTTCTACGTTACAAAAGTTTACCACCAAACTTAATCTTTCAACAAGATCTCCACCTGTAAGGAGAGCTTATGGCAGTTGCGCACCTAACTGAAGAACTGCACTACAGCCCTCCCCAGCAACCCCCACCCAGCTCAGGTTTGAGGCTCTGCATATACTTAAGGACAGCTAAATTGCAAGTTCTCCAGCCTTTCCCTTTCCAGCAGCAGATAAGAACCCCTGACCTCACTTTAATGAAGGGCAGCCTTTGCACACAATGCTTGATTAGTCGCAAGATCAAACAGGAGTACGTGACCACCTTTAACTTAACCATGAACAGCCCATGCAGTGCATTCCCGCCAGTCCTCTTAGAAACAACCACCTATTAAAAAAATAAAGTAAAAGAATAATTTTAACCTCATGGAAACTCCATCTAGAAGCAGTACTGTGTTATCAGGCAGTTTACACACTGGGATGTGACTAACAAGTGTAAGCACAGTGTGTCATTGTCAGAGAATAAGAAAAGACAAAGCAAACGGATTAAGTAAACATCCTTTCTGTCTGTCATCTATTTCAAGTAATAAAGGTGTAACAAGAGGAATGAAATGTTTTCTTGTGTGTTACCTGTTCTCACAAAGTGCCTTACAGGCTATCCCACACCACACTTAAGCTGCAGGAGAGAACATAAAAATGGGAGAGAACAGAAGACTCTGGGATCCAACTCAACTGAATTTGTAGTAACAGACTACCAACTACTATCCACCATTGCTTGTTGGCATTATTTATAATTAGGTTTTTCAATCTGGACCCCAGTCAATCCTTTCAGTTCAAGTTTGTCTTGGTTTGTTAAAGTTGCATCCAGAAATCTTTGGACATGTTATACAAAAAAATAAAATGGGAAGTTAAATATATTAAAAACAGTAATTTTTTTTTTGAAGGAGCAGTTATAGGCATGACTTCAGTTTTAGCGCTGGTTTGATGTACTTCTTGGAACAGAACACATTTATAGTAAGTGTTGCTTCTACCTGGACATTACATGTTCCTTCAATAATGCTTACAGTCATATTTGAAGATAAGAATACCAAATGAGGGGAGTTAAGCCACCTGAACCATCAGAATCAATGGAGAAGTTATCCACTTGTCTCAGTCTAGACTTGGACAATGACTAATATAGTTTTTTTGCAGACCTTCCTATCTTCCTACTAGCTAGCCAGAAGCCTGTTACATTTCACTTCACAGAGCTGGTATTTATTTTCAGGTACATAAAAAAGGAGGTCAGTCACATAATTTTCAGTGCTGGTAACACTTCTGGCAAATGCAGACAGGTTGCATAAGGTATACAAACATGAGCTATTCAGGTCCTTCAAAATGCTCTGAATAAAAGGGTTCTACTTACAAGAGCCACCCCTCCACCACCACTACTGCATATTGGAATTCAGAGCTTCAGCCAAAACCAGAAGCAGGAGCCTCTCCCTCTAGCATGGGAAGGAGGAACAGGGCTATGGGCCAGCGGCTGCCTATTCATCCCCAAGAGTGCAAAGGGCATGTCGGCCAATAATCTGGGAAGCTGTGCCAGCACTCCTTGTGCAAGTGGCAGTAGAAGACAACCTGATAACCAAAAGGTACATCAATATTTACTTGCTATATAAAAGCAACTGCTGCTAGGGGTTAACATGTGGAAAGGTGCCTTATGACTGCACTGTGGTTATCCCAAAGGAATTTCACTTTGGGAAAGGCTTGTAAATTCCTCAAAACTGGAATGATCTGTTTCTCAATTTAAGCACTACTCCAAATTTATGAAGCCAGCTCAGTTCAATCCTACACCAGACATGAATCCGCCGCATCCCTGCTGGCTAAGTTACGGTGCATTATGCCATTGCTAGCTCTACCAGAGCACTAACATGCAAACCACTCCTTCCTTCTTGCCTGCAAGTTAAGCCTGAAGTCATCTACTAAATTTTCCAGGCTGTAGATCTACAACTAAGCAGAGCGAGACAAATCTTTTGTTTGGTAGCAGTGCTCTAGGAAGCAGGGAGCCAAGCAGCTCAAGTTTCACAAGAAGTGTAACAAGCAGCCCTTATTATTCCAGGTGACTGCATCACAAGTGCTTTGTTTTGATTAGGATTTTTATTTCCCACCTTTAACCTCAACAGATGCCAACAATCAGTGGCTCACTCTCCTAAACTGTGTTTTGCCACCTTGCATTACAGTGTACCAGTTAGGGCAAGGAGGCCCCACACTTTATCAAAACATAAGCAAATCAGCACTAGTGTAGCCCTGCATGAATCTGCTCCCTGGAATTCGTGGCATTTTAGGCCTTTGATTTCTTATGTGCTTACTTGAAGAACATTTTTGTTGACGGTCAGAAACAGTTAGTCAGAGTACCTAGGAACTGCAAAGGGATTTGCACAACCCCCCAAGTCTAGCAAACAAAAGTGGTACATGAAGACATCAGGGCCTGTGGAACACCAGCTGCACTTTCAGTTGTTGCTTTTCAATCTGCTTTACTCCTGTATTTCAGAGCTTTACCAGAAAACTCAGAAGCAGCTATTTATCTTGCCCAACAGATATATCAAAGATAAAAGATACTTTGAGAGAACTCACCTTCAGCTTTATTGCTAATTAATGAGAATTAACAGTCCCGTGAAAGTATCAGCTTGGAAAAGTAAAAGGAGGGAAAACAAGTCTGAAACAGCTGCTCACCACCCATCTGCAAGTCATATATGCTTGCCTTCAGACAACTGTCTGATACTAACATTTGAAGAGTCAACAAATCAATACATCCAAATCATTTTGCTACTTATTAGAGCAGTAAGTTCAGTTCCTACAATACTTTTCCTAAAGTAACAAGTTCTGATATTTCGCAAATTAGGCAGTAAAAATCATGCTTGCAAACACAGCATGAAATGAGTAAACACCACCACCACCCCCAAACAAACAAAAGAACACTGAACACCTGCATACAATTACACTTTATATACACAATGTGTTTTAGCAGTTTCAAACATGTCCACACATTACCAGGGTTAACATGAGGCTGACTGACAAACTAAGCTCAACTCAGCCACACTGAATTACATCCAGTCAATACCCTCTCAAGGTTCTAGCGACATTTATTAACTAATACAATCTTGTAAGTCACCAACGTCTACTCTGTATGCAAAAATATACACGTCAATGTCATAAAACAACAGCTACAGTTCTATGAAGAGGAAAAACAGTGTGACAAATAATTTTTAACAGCTCTGATCAAAAGCATCCATTATTTTATGGAGCAGATTTGAAAGAATAAAACATTAGTGGCTTTCTTGCACTAGCAAGAACTAGCTATACATTGTTCAGTTTAACAGAAATAAAAAAAAAAAAAAGGCATGAAGTGGCAAATGCAGAATGCCCAAAAAAAAAAAAAAAAAAAGCAAAACCCAAAAAACAGAGGGTGATTAGGTATTTGCTAGGCTGTACTCCCTTTGACCAAGGAAACCTGAATACTACAAAGGGCTGAGTTAGAAGGGAATGTGGGGTATTTTGTGACAGACCTCTGCATGACAGCTGGAGAAAAGCTATTGTGGCAACAGCTGTGTGCTCTGCACAGCTCATACTCCCAAATACCTCACCCTGCTAAGGGGCCAGTTAACTGGCTGCAAAGCATTTTAAAAGTTTTCTGCCTCTTGGGATGTGAGCGTGATGGATTGTTTGTGTATGTTTTAAATAATAGAAGGAATGTTTAGTTCTATCACTTGCAGTTCTAAATAATGGCATAACGTTGAACTAGCACTCTCTGCTGCTTTCCTAAATTTTATAGCTGTGACCAAGTTCTCCTCTACAATTAAAACATCTTCACTTCCCGTCTCAACTGTGCACAGACTCGACAGCAGTAAGTTCATATATCATATCCTGATTTAAAGGAAATGATTTGATATTTCCAGGATGAAATCCTGGCCCACCAACAGCAATATTGAGCTGTGTTTATCTCCCTAGAGGAAGAATTTTGAGGAACACACAAGTTATCTAACCACTGAAAGCTTTCATCTGCTAATTTGTACTCTAAAGTTTCTCCAAGTTGTTAAATGAACTTCTGACAAGCGAACCCAAAGACCGCAAGCAATTATATACAAGCGGTCAGTTACACTTCATATACCATTCCCACTGCACTAACTAATTGGCACAACAATGCTGAACCCAGTACATGAAAGAGCTTTCATTGTATGACATGGGCTTGCTTGCTCAGTCTCTTTACAAAAACGTTGTTGTCTCAGCTCAGATACAGGCACAACAATCTTTAGGAACTGATACGCTCGCACACAGGAGCCATGCTGATCACTGCCACAATAAGAGCCCAACCTCAGCCAGTACTACTCTTGTAAGAATGAATGCTCTGTTTCCCCACCAACACCTAAACAAGGCTGGAAAGGGATGTGCTGTGCACAAATCCCAGAGAGCTGGCAGCGGAAAGAAGATGGACCGGTTCTTCTTATATCCTCATTCCTCTTGTTCTCATTTATTTCATCTGAAATGAAGGAAGAGTTTCCCCATTTTCAAAGATTTATCCCTCTTCATCATTCAAAAACACAAAGCAAGTCATGGCACATGCTTTCCCATATCCTAGCACCATAATATTCTTGTTTACTGGAAAATAATGAGCAGCACTGAAGTAAGAGTAGTATCTCTATTTGAGTACTGACTAACTGAAAAATTAAATAAAAGATTATAAGAAAGCAAGACCAAATGTGGAAATATTTGCTAGTATCTGTAAGAAGAACCTTTCCTTTTTAAGCTTCAGAACTGAGTTGGTGACAGCCGTATTTTAAACACAAGCAACAAAGAAGCAAAGAAGAATTTAAATCCTTCACTGACATGAAGATTTGTCATGTGGAGAGAGCTAGTGCTGATCCATGTTTTGCTGAAGGCAACTACAAGTTTGCCACTTAATCCGAAGAAATTCCAAAAATTAAGCATGTGACTTGTTTGTAATCAATTTTAAAACAATTTTGAGCCATTTCTATGCCGTCTCAAAATAAAAACAACCCATCTGGCAATGCACTTGCCATACAGAAACTACGTGAGTGGCTGCATGGCATTGCGCACACTTGATAACATCATAGCTTGAAGAACTCAGGAAGGTACTGTGGTATATAAATAATACACCAAGCCTCACCTCTCATTGCTTGTAACTACACAGCAAGGGTGGAAACAATATAAAACTCTTCTCTACAGTACCTGAGATTCTGCTCAGAAGGTCTTTATCTCCCAGCTACTTTTTTTTTTTTGTCAAAAGGTTGAGTTTTCTGCTAAACGCCACTTTGTGGCTGCAAGATTTAACTTCAAGATAAAGCAGCTGGGAGGGCAAAAAGATGTAGATAACTTAATACAAGCTGACAGTAAGTTGTTTAGAAAAATTCACCCTCAACATGTCAGCTTAACACTACATTGCTGCTCCCTCAACATTATTTCAAAGTGAGCTATTTCTTTTTGTGCTATTAATTTGAAGAGATCTTTAGATGCGACAAAGCAGGCACAGGTTCCTCTTTTGCAGACACTTGCTGAAAGACAGGTGTCAAGTCACAGCAATTGAGCCAAACATTTTATTTCTACAGGGGCATAGCTCAAGCTTTTGGGTTAAAGAATTCATTTCTACCAGCACTCAAATATTTAACTTATCCAGCACTTGGGAAAACCTTACTGATGTTAAAATAAATTAACATCTCACAGCATCAGGTGTGCTCTGTACTTTTTTTTTTTAATCTTCCTTTTGTTTTTAATAAAAAATTACAGATTGATTTATTTATGGTGGAGTCAAAATTACCCAGAAGCCTTTAACATGGCTAGGGCCTCCAGGGACCCTTTTAGCAACATTTTCCAAGACAGCAGCATCTCAGACCTGAAGCCACATCCAGTTGCACACATTACTGTCACAACCAATTTAGATGTCCAGATGAAGATGCAGGCAATATCACCTAAAGAGGCAGTACCGTGTTTGAGTGAAAGCCACTCTAAACCAGTTTCAGTCAACCACAGTAATTAATTATTTCCTTATACAAGCAATCATAAGTTTGATCCACAGGCTGAGAGGACTGCAATTATTCCAGCCCCCATCACCTTCAAACAGCAGCACATCAGTATCTCACCAGTCCCTGACCAGCTATCCCACAGCACCTCTACAACAGTATTTCTGATCCACCTCACACGCACCATTTAAGCTGATTTCCAAAGAACTCATTCTCCTGAAGTGTCAGTTACTGTAACATCCTGTACAGTACTGGATATACCACACATTTAGTTATCCAGTTCTTAATGCAGATTCTGAAAGTGCTGTTGTCTACATAGATACTCAGAAACTATGTAGAAAGATATGCTGCAGAGCTTAAGTTCTCAACACACGGTTAATGCCAAGGAGCACAGAGATGCATGCATTGTTGAAGAAAATCTCAAAACATAAATATTCTGTTTGCTATCAGATCACCTGTCCTAACAAAGTATTATTTGAGAGTACCATTGCCCTAAGCATTTAAGGACAGGTTTGCCTTGCCGCCTAACAGTCTGTCTTAAGGGTAGGTAGAGTATTACGGTGGAATTAAAGAAAAACAAAGTCATTCTCTCCAGATCTGCCACCGGCAATGCTAGCAAGAGGAACGTAAGCAGTTGCCTCCTCCTTCCACCACAAACAGCACAAGTGGATGAGGAACACCGGTACACGAGCTGAGAGCAACAGGGCAGAGAACAAATAAAGAGGTATAGCTGCATTAGTGGCAGAACAGTAAAAAACGACCCTCTCGTCTGACTAATACTGCACAGTTTACATCACCTATTTTATCACGCTTTTTACTGGAACATGGATTTAAAAAGTTCAATTATCTAGAAGTTGAACCATCAACAGCCAAGGGCCCAGGGGCCGTGGGCGCTGGCTGCTCAGCGGACCCGCTCCACTTACAAAGACTTCTCCCCTCCGGGGGGCCGCAACAGCCCCTCGCCGGCCAACACCACAGGCGCAGCTCAGCCCCGGGACAGCTATTTCGGAGCTGGACGCCAAGTGTCACTGCTCCCTCGGCCGATTACCGCGACTGCCGCTTCCCGGGCGGAGCGCGGAGCCGGACTCGGCCGCGCCACTGGGGAAAGCCGCCGGTTCCAGCACCTCGGCCACCCCGCGACCCCGGCGCCTGGCGCCCCGACCGGGCGGCGCCAGGCTCGGGAGCCGCGCAGCGCGGCGGAGGCCCGCTGCGGGCCGGAGCTGGCGTCCGCCCTTCCCGCCCTCCAGAACCTTCCCGGGGTCTCGCACCGCCCCGGGGTGCCGCACCCCAACCGCTGCCCCAGGCCCCCAAGGTCACGTTGCTACCTCCCCGCCCCTGGCTTCCCGCTTCCCCGCCCGGCAGCCCCGCCGCCACCAGCCCGCGGCGCCTCCGGGAGCTGCCGCCCGCCGCGCCGGCCCCGACACCCCCCCCGCGCTGCGTGCCAGGCAGCGCCCAGGCCCCGGCGCCGCGACCGGGTGGCGCGGTTCCCCCTTAGACGCCGCGCCCCTTCACCTGGATGAACTGGATAGTGAGCGCCGACTTGCCCACGCCGCCGCCGCCCACCACCACCAGCCGGTACTTCTCCTGCCCCGGGCCGTCCCTGCAGCCCGCGGCCATCGGGGAGCCGAGCGGAGCCGATCGCGGCAGCGCCGCAGGGTCCGGCGCCTCTCAGCCTCCCGCCCTCCTCCGCTTCCTTGGCACTCCGATGCTTAGGAGCCGCAAGGCCTCGCCGCCGCCCTTGCGCTCCGCCGGCAGCCCCGCCGCACGGTGCGGTGCGGCAGCGCCGAACGGACGAGCACCGCCCGCCCCCGCAGCCAGGGAGCCGCGGCTACAAATGGCCGCCGGGGGGCGGGGCCCGCCTCATCTCTATGCTAATAGTGCTCGCTTATTTATTAGTGGGCGGGGCATCACCGGCTCTAAGCTAATGCGGGCCAGCATATGCATGATGGGGCGGGGTATTCCCAGCGCTAGGCTAATGCAGTGCACATATATTCATGAGGAGGCGAGGCCTGTGGCACTGCCCCTCAGCTGTTCTGCGGAGGCCCTGCGAGCAGGAGAGTGCTCCGGTCCGGCTTCTCGGCTCAGTTCCCCTGTGTCTGTAGCCTCTGGGGTCTCCTCTCTCCTCCTCGTTGGCTCCCGGCCTTCCGCCGCCGGGTGCTTCATTGCGGGCACTGAGTCACTTTGAGTACCCAGTAGGTGGGAGGGAGGTGTTGCTGCTCCTAAATTGAGATGTCTAGCCAAGGCACAGAGGGGTTTAAAACTAAAGCGTCATTAATGTCAGATACAGATTCACCGGGAGGGACACGGGGGGAAAAAAGACAGAGACTTTAACCCTTCTTTACTCTTCATCAGGTCTTCATGTGACCAGGAATGGGTTTCCCACCCACTTAGGCCTTTTAGATCAAGGCCACCCTGTCTCCGAGTGTCACAGCCCCGTGTTTATCCTCGTACATACATAGTCAGAGGACTGTAGTTGCAGTCCCGTTGGTCCTCCATACCTCTGCTACCTCTCTTGGGGAAAGGCTACTGCTGTGATGATCTATGTATCTGGGTCATAATTTACTGTCCAGTATGTTCCTACCTTGCAAATAACACCAGAAGTAGTTGCCATACATGAAATCTGCTGAAGGGACTTGCCTTGCACAGCACTGGGGGTGTGTGGGGAGGCAATCCAGGGAACCTTCTGCTTATTTGCCCAATAAACCCAAGCTTTCTGCACTGCACACACATTTTGGCTCTGCACAAAACAAGGTGAGGGTCCCACAAGGAGGAACCTTCTGGTCACAACAGCCCAGTCAGTCAGCACTGACCCAGCAGCTAGCAGAGATCCACAGGGAAAGAAGGGTGTGGAACTAATTAAGAGCTAAGATGGTACCAGATACACACATGGGGGTAAATCAATGATGTACCCACATCCTTAATTCCACCATTTCTTAATTTGTCATGCTGAACTTTGCAATTCTTTCACTGGATTTCTCTGCTTAAAACAAAACAAAACCTTAAAACCAAAACCCACACAATGAGTAACATCTTTCAGCACTCATTCTGTCTCAGTGGAGAGGCAGAGTGTTTGACATCCAGGAAATAAACCTTGTGAGTTAATGGGGCAATTGTATCAGAGAGAGGTGAAGGAGCCCCTTTGTCACTGGAATTCACAACTGTGTTTTGGAAAAGGAATTCCAGGACTCAGCCCTGTTGGCTTGGTATTCTCCTGTAATGATAAGCTGCTTTTTTCACATCCACTTCCTTGTTGCCCTGGCAGATCAGAAATAAGGAACAACTCACACAGGAGAGAACACATAGCCTAACATTTTCCAGTTCGGAAAAGAGATAAGTGAGTGGGAGATATAACAGAAGTCTGTAAAGTCCTGAGCAGCACAGAGAAGTTGAACAGTGAAAGTTTCGAAATAGGAGAACTAAGGGGCACCCTTAAATTTAAACAAACCAAAAGAGATACTGTTTTCTGCAGACAATCATCAAAGTGTGGAAGCTGCTGCCTCAAGAGGCTGTGGAAAACAAAACTGCATCTGAGTGACAAAAGGTTAGGCAAAGTCAAAGAGCATAAAGCAGCTACTAAGCACAGTAAGCAGGGACACTGTTTTGACTCAGGAAGTTTCTAAAACTCTGGCAGCCTGAAGGCAGGTTGACTGTGAGAAACCGGTTACTTTACTTCTGCCCTGGTTCCAGTGCTCTCGTGTACAAGTCACTAACTGGCCCACTGTCAGGATCAGGAACCTGTGTGAGTATTAAGCCAGCAGGACAAGTCTTCTGATTCTTAATTATGTTTTCTTAGCTTAAGAAAAATTAAAAGTACAGACTATGGTGAAGTGAAACTGCTGCCAGTTTATTGAGTATTGGGTGTTTTTTAATAAAAATAGTTACGATCTTATAGTTGGCTACTAGTATGGAAACCACTGAACTGCACTGTCAAGAGTGGCAGTGACAAGAAAAGCAGATTTTCAATGAGTTTAAAGAAACATTGATCTCTATGTAAACTATTGCAACAGGATATCTGATTTCTTGGTTCCCAAGTACAGAGATGTTAATAGACTAAAACCTCAGGTGTTCAAACATCTATGCATAATAGTAATTTTAGACGTGGAAACAGTTGTCTTGTACTCACTGTGCTGCCAATGGACAGAAACTGGAGCCTCTAGAGGTGTGTACCAGGGCAGCCAGAGCAGAGCCAGCCCCTGGAAGTGCTCCCTGTACCCTGAGCCCTGACAGAGTTTCAAACACCTTGTCTTTAGTCAGGAGCAGCCCTAGCTGTGAGACTTGGTTTCATGAGACAAAGAGTCTGCATGTGATTAAAGACATGGAGATGAGGATACCACACACTCCAAGTTTCATTTCAGGATGAGCTAACCTGGGAAAGACTGCGTGGTGAGGTCCCAAGAAGGTGAAGACGAGAAACTCGTGATTGATAGGAGGTGGTAGGGGAAGATGTTTCAAAAGGGGATTTGTATGGTCAGCCAGGAAAAGGAGTTTTGCTGCACCAGTTTGCATATCCCTAGGGAAGTAGAAAATGCAAGACTTCATAACAGAGAGGAAGAACTTGAAATACCAAGACCCGAGATGATGAAGATATGACCAAAGTTTTGATGAAATGCCTGGGAAAGAAAGTAGAGCTTTTAGAACTGTTACCCAGAAAGAAGCTGCGTCATTTCAGGTCTAGCCTGAATATGCATATTTAAAAAGAGACAAAATCAAGAATGACATCCAGATGGCAAGCTTGAAAGAAGGAGCACCATAGCGCTTTATATAATGACAGGGGGAAAAAAGATTTCAGGAAATGCTTGGGGGAAAGATCCAGAACTTTATTTTACATTGGCAGTCTGGCAAAGATGTGGGTTTGGAAGGTTAGAAGACGAGTATGAAGTAAGTGACATATTGAAAGCTAAAAAGTGCTCTGTGAGAACATAATAGTTTAATTAAAAGAAAACTTGTTAACAAACTAATCACAGGGAAAAAAAATCACAAAAAGCTTTGGGACACAAGTCAGTGTGGTAGGTAACTTTAACACTGAGTTATTCCACTAATTTAGGATTATCTACATAGCTAATAGTGGCACTTGTTTATTTACCTTGCTCAAATAGGCCTTAAACACCAACCCTCATACCATGTGGGTATGGTGACCTAAGGGGAACCATGCGCTGCAGTTCCCACCAAGAATTCCATTGATGACCACAAGAAGACAGGAGGAAACCAGCTTTCTCGAAACCATAAAACAAGTTTGGGAGAAAAGTTATAAACAATTTGATTTTCCTTGAGAAAAGGAATGTAAAATCTAGCCCAGAATAAAACAGGCAATAATTTTTGCTGTGTCTGAACAAAAAATGTGAAATATTTGTTACACTTAAAACGAGCACCCAGAAACCAGAAGAAAAGATAAGCCATTTTTTTCCTCAGACAGACTTACCAGTTTCTGAGTAAGAAATAAACCTATTTTCAGCCAAGCACCTACAGCTTTTTGTAAATCTTCATCTATTTTTGTATCTACCTATTCCAGCAGACTGCAGTAAGCACTTCAAAACATGTCACTTTCTCTGAGAGTGGAAATTGATGTACAAAGGAAGAAAAACTATGCCCCCCTACTTTTGCTTTCTCTGCAATTTGTTAGATGAGCTTGTCAATGTTTATTAATTACCATGATTATTTTAGGAATTTAGATATGGTTATACCCAGTAATTACAAAACAATAACATCCCAAAATAAGAGAGTAAAATAGACTGTGTATAAATAGGCTTTTTAGACAAGCTTGCTTACGTTTATGATGGTATCTGTTTCCCCTAACACTTATATAACTGCACTGTGCAATTAACAAGTGGGAGGATTCATTGTTTTAGAGAATATACCAGCATCAGTCAGGAGCAATCCAATCTTGATTATGTTTTTCCCACATATAGCCAGATATTATATATTTTTATATACCAAAAGCATATGTAAAAATATATTTCATGATAATGCTAGGATAAAAAAAAAAAAGAAGCAGGAAAGAAACTAGTACCTTTTAGACCTTTAGACCCCAAAATGTGAAAGCAAGCCCAAAAGGAAATTTGTCCACAAATCACCTCTAAAGCACTACTTGCAAGAAGACCCTGACTGTAGTAGAAAGGAGAGTACACCTTTCCTGGCCTCATTCCAGATACAGTGAGTAACTAGGGGTACAGCCACTGGTTGCGACACACAGCAGCCCTCCAGCCTGAGGGCCCTCCAGAGCAGAGCCCATGCTGCACTAGGAAGCATGATGCCTTCATTCCTGGAGGCCAGTGAGCCTCACACGTGCCCTCAGTCACTGTTCATGTTGCAGAGAGCTGCCCAAGACTATGACAGGAGTCCTCATGGCATCTTCTGAGACCTGTCCCTGGTCTGGAAGGATAGGGAAACGCCAGACTTTGCCAGAGGAGGTTGTGTCACAGTGCCCATACCATGGCAGACAACTGTATCCATGATTTCCCAACACAAGATGTGCTGAGCGCTGTCTCTCAGGAGCAAGCAGCTACCATGCAGCACCGGAACGTGTCCCCAGGGCCACAGAGCCCTGCAGCTCCTGACTGGCTGCAGTGAGGCCATGAGTGCTAAATTCAGGATTGAGAGCTGAGGTAACACCTGCTTGTCTCGCTGAGCAGCCCAATGGTGCACATGCCACATGCATGAGGACAGTCTGAGGGATTTGCAACCTGCCAGGCTCACATTCACACCCCAGCAAGCTGCCTCTCATGTCCTACAGCAGGGGAGCCCCCTCCAGCATGATGGTGCTTGGCAGCTGAATCCACTGCACCCATAACCTCCACAGGCTGAGGGGCTTCACATGGGAATGAACCTTCAGTGCTGTGAAAAACAATCCTGCAAACCCCATCTGGATTTCCTTGGCCAGAAAACTGACCTTAATCGATGCACACAGCCACTTCATGTACCACAGGCCAACCAGAGCCTCTGCTCTGCATGAGACACAGAAACTGGGGGGGGTTTCTTCGCTACCAAAAAGGCTAAACACTGTTGGTTTCCTTTCCCCTCACACAGGATGTAAGAAACTTATTTTCCCCTGACGCTCATAAGCCCATTTGCTTTCTTACGTTTATGCTGTTCCCACACAGTCTTGAGAGACAGGCAAGAGAATAAAAAGATGGTTCTTGTGTAGGAAATGCCTGGATACCCAAACCAGCCTCTGAATCTCATGCTTGGGAACAGCCAGATTTTTACATGCCTTTTGTTCATGCATGATCCTGCTGCCCCCAAAATGGAAAGAGGCAGTTAGCTTTTACCAGCTGCCCCAAGAAACCTCTGCCTTATAAAAAACCTGAGGGTTTGTGAGCACATCTTAGCTGGCTTCTGTTGCTGTCCTGGAGTTGGTAAGACAGTGCTGCCGAAAGAGCTATGATGTCAAAGCCCTGTTTCCAGAACTCACACGGAACTTCTACACCATTACTGCTCTTCTAAATCCACTTATTGTGATAGTTGGGCTTGAATAGAGAAAGAAATGGTGAGAAGTTTCTTAGGTTGGTTGAGCTAAATCAGATGGGCCTGGCAACAGGTTTTATAAAGGACATAGTGAGCAGTCTCTGAGCCATTTGGTGGCTACCCTTAGCACTCAACAGAAGATGGGTGAGAAGACCAGGAGACTGAAGAGGATAAATATTTTAGAAAGGGGGAAAAGGAAGAGTAGAGAATTATATCAGTCACTCAAATCTCATTTTCTGGAAAGAAAAAAAAATAAAAAGGATCATTAAAACAAGTAATCAAACTATTTGTAAATAGCTGGAAGAAAATAAGGAGGTAACTGACAACCAATATGTTCTTCTCCAAGAAGGAATTGTGTCAAATCAAAATATTTTTCTCCTATGATCCATTAACAGGCATTTGAGTAGGAGGAAGCAGTATGTGTTCTATATCTTGATTGTAGTAAAGCTTCAGATACTGTCTTTCACAATGTCCTCATGAACAGGCTAGCTCCCCATGTTGTGTTAGATGGCAGCACTAAAGCAAGACCAGGGCAGCTGGAAATACTGGACTGGGTGATTTTCAGTGGTTCATTGTCAAACTGAGGATAGTACCACACAACTATCCAGAAGACCTGACATAATCTAGTATTATTAAATATTTCAGTAATAAGCTAGATGGTGAACCAAGCAAGCACAGGTCCTGCATTTCTAGGAGCTGCATGCTGGGGGAGAAAACAAGCCTTCTGAGTGACCACTAGAATGAAAGAAAAGTTCAAAAAAGAGAGAACTCGATTCAGGAACAGCACAAGCATCGGTCTATATAGACAATAATTTGTGGTTACTTGATCTTGGTTAAATGTATCTGAGAAGATAGAAAGAAACCAAATATTTACTTTACTTGGCACTTTCTCTCTTTCCTTGCTATTGCACACCACCTGAGCTACAGCAGACTCTTCTTACTTACATACTTCCAGACATATCCTGCCTTGCATTTTAGTTCTCTTGCTAACTTAGGGTGTAATTTCCACGATAAAAGCTTGTATTACCATTTCAGTATAACTCCTTAGTATGATGACCTACATTTCATTTTCTGCATGTGTCCTTCTTATGCTGAGATCAAAGGAGTGCTAATGATTGAGGCACTCTGGTCTTACTAAAATCCCTGTCCTGCTTTCGTGCTAAGGTGGTGTGTGCATGTGCTTTGCAGCATCTCTTTAGCAAACTGCCAACTCCGCTATTTCCTACAGACTCACTTTTTGTAAGGCCACTCACTTGCAGCCTCATTTCTGTTTCTCTTTACCCTTCATGACCTGTTCCCATGGATTAATTTTCTGATGTGATTTTTCTAGAATTCACTGGCCCAGCATTTCTGTCCCTCAGCCAGATGCAGGGAACAGTCTGGTTGATTCATAGAACTCTGAATCCAAACAGGAGCAAAACACACCAGGAATTCTTTACTGAAATGCATGACCTTGAAATAGCACAGTTCTGTAGCACAGATGGAGTTTGCCAGATGTCTGAGACTGTGAGATGACAAGATTAAAAAGATTCAGTACTTCAGAGTAGTTTGAACAACTGAGATTGCAGTATAGGACCGAAACACTGAAAGTAGGTTTAAACAAGCACATATACACGTGGATCCATGATTTTGGTGCCCAGAGTGGTTTAGTCACCCTGCACTTACCTGTACAATGCAGGTACATCCTGAGGACAGTGATAGGTTTGCTCTTCATTGATGTGAGATGTGCCATTCTTCCTTGAACCATCAGAACTGGTCTGGTGGCAATAAACTCTCTGTTGCTGGCTGTCCAGCGTTTGGCTCTTCAAGATGCCATGTTCTGATCCCTTGGTGGTGACTGAAATGAATGAAAAATAATGTGGGATCAGCATCTAACCAGCAAAGTGGCCCTTTAGAACACTCACATCATCTTCTATATTTCCAGTGCTAGAAGGAAGGTAGTGTTTTAAATCAGTGCTGTTCATACAGCAAGGTCCTGTCAGTGGAGCTTTTCACAGATACATAAACATTCTTTGTTCAGCTAAAAGCTTTTTGGGGACATGAATTTCTTTAAAGAAGATGATTGCCTTTCCCCATTCTCTTTTTCATGCAATCCTACCACCAAATTGCCACATTTCTTCATATTTCCAAGATGCCCCAACAGTTGAAGCTTCCCTTACGGTTTTGATTGACACTCAGCTACTGACCATGGCTACCCATTAAACATAACGGGGCATCACTACTGCTAGTAAAGGACAGACTAGTCTGTCTGTGTTTTCAAATGTCACAGCTTGCTGAAATCACTGTCATGGCTGTGGCAAAACTCTGTTTTCTCAGCCTACAACTTCTTGCCTCAGCACTGTCATTTCATTATGTAAGGTATAACGGAGAAGATTCAGCAGTTCATCGCCCTCAGACATGAGAACTGAGCTACCAATGTAAAAATCCTGTAAAATGTGTCTTTTTCTCCTGTCTACCATTCTTCCCATTTTTTCTTCCCATTCTGTGGCCAACTCTTTGTGGGCCAACTCCATCTCTATTGATTTCCTCTGCTGGTCTCGTCCTCAGACTCTTCCACCAAGTTCTTCATCCTAGCAGTCTCATCACATCCTTATGCAACTCTGCATATGAAGAACGGTGAAATCAGCTCCCTTTCCAGCCTCTTCCCATCACAGACAGCCCTTTTCATGATACAGAGTATTCTGAAGTGCTACTGAGTGCCAGCTTAAACCCTGGAAGGGTTTTTTTCTGGAGCTCAACAGACACACCACCTGAGTGAAACTGTTTTATGGCTTGCCCTCGTTTAGGTATGGAGAAATAGGAGAGCAAGAATAATTGCTGGAGATCAGAAAATAGGCTGTTTCAGAACTTCAGTGATTCCTCCTTCTCTCGTTTTCCTCCTGCCCCAATCTATATATCTCAAGGAAATCCTATATGTGTAGCAGAACACCCTATATTCAAAATACCTTCTGCTTGGCTCCGATACCCGATATTCAAAACACCTTCTGTTTGGCTCCAGAGCTTTTTTTGTTCAAAGGTGATGTTAACAGACTTTGCCAAATCTGTCAGATTTTGACCAGTGAGGCCATTTGCCAAGAAGATGAAAAGCACTTGTTCAAAGATGTAAAATTACTTTGTACTGAGCTTTCAGCTGAAGAATCGACATTTAATTTTTCATACTTGTTCAAGTTGGCTTTTACCACCAATTTAAAGAGCCATGATTAGTGGAACATACTGGTGGATTCTGTAGCAGCATGTTGTAAGACCCAGTTTCTGTCACAGGGGAATTACCTTCTAAATAGACAGAAAGAAATATTATTATCCCATTTGCAGACAGGGCACTCAAGCACAAACATGCTAAGGAATACGCCCGAGGATATGCGGAAAGCCTACATCAGTCAAGTGAGCCATGCTGGGGAATAAACAACACAAACCCTTTCCTTACTCCATCTCCAGACACTCTGTATCTTCCTTTAAATCAGCCTATTAAATTCACCACCACCAGCACCACAAGTGAAGAAGCTGTTGAAATATTTTTGTTGTCGATTTCTGTGCATGAGAACAAGGGACTGAAGTCAACATGAATCAATGAGCCCAATGTCTCTGCTGGAGGAATTCACTCTTTTAAAATATATCTAGTTTTCAAAAAATACATTATAGAATCATAGAATCAACCAGGTGGGAAGAGACCTCCAGGATCATCCAGTCCAACCTATCACCCAACCCTAAGCAATCAACTAGACCATTGCACTAAGTGCCTCATCCAGTCCTCTCTTGAACGTCTCCAGTGATGGTGACTCCACCACCTCCCTGGGCAGCCCATTCCAATAGGCAATCACTCCCTCTGTGAAGAACTTCCTCCTAACATCCAGCCTATACTTCCCCTGGCACAACTTGAGACTGTGTCCTCTTGTTCTGCTGCTGGTTGCCTGGGAGAAGAGACCAACCCCCACCTGCCTACAACCTCCCCTCAGGTAGTTGTAGACAGCAATGAGGTCTCCCCTGAGCCTCCTCTTCTCCAGGCTAAACAACCCCAGCTCCCTCAGCCTCTCCTCATAGGGTTTGTGTTCCAGGCCCCTCACCAGCTTCATTGCCCTTCTCTGGACACGTTCTTGTTTGTTTATGTCCTTAAACCACTGAAAAATCAGACTCCATCTGACAAGTCAAAAATGTACCTAGTGACTGAAGAATGGGGGAATTAAGGTAAAAACAAACAAGCCAGCTTGATAACAAGTGCACAGTAAACAACCCTTTTTCTGCAAAGGAGACTTTTCAGATATTTCCATGACATGTTGTTGCCACTTGAAATGTGGTGCCTTCTGGTGCTGTCTCAGAATATCTGGCAGAACATGTTGTATGTAATCAGACGCTTTTTTTTCAATGGCTAATTTTTTTTTTCCTTTTTAATTCTGTCTTCTCTGATAAGCATCACGCAAGACAAATGTTCCTCTGCTTGCTAAATAATTTCCTTCAGAAAAACTGAACAAACACATCTCTAGGATTTTCTGTTACTAGCACCTCTGACTCCTATTTTTAAAAGTCCATAATACAATAAAGCAAATTTTTAGGATGCTTTGGCTCGCTCTCAAATCTTCTACTGAAGGAAAAGATATTATATATTAAAAAAAAAAAAGAGTAAGCACACAAACTAATAATGGAACAAATTACAATAATCATTAGACTTATGATTAAATCTAAATTTCTCTTTCTGTTAGTTACATTGAATAAACAGTGACACTGAGGAGCTTACACAGTAAGCCCACTGAAATGTGGGCATTCACCACTCACTGAATTCAGTCCTGTGCTTCAAATGGCACTTCCCTTCACTCCCTTGTGGAAAATGAATGCTGATCACCAATATTCCACCTAACTCTTATCCACCTAAATAATTTCTTGGCTCCCCAGGAAGGACTTGTGAGTGATCATTTTCCTGAAGCATTGGCAAAGTTATGGCCTGATTTTAACCAGCAGTGTTTTAAAAAGCAGGGGATGAGAAGGAAAGCAGTGGAACTGGAAATCAGCAGAGACAGCACCAAATACCAGATTCAGTGGTGGTGAGAATGTCTGTAAGGTGTCTGACCCTGAGGTCAGCACATCTTCCCTGGCTGTGGCACAGCTTCTGCAGGAATTCAGCAACTTTTTCTCACATTCTCACATCGGTGGGAAGCTGTGTAGGGAAGTACAGAAAGTGACCCCCAGTTTTCCTGGCTTCTGGCATCAAGTCTAATGCCTTAGTTCTACACTTCTGCAAAACAGTTTGCAAGAGGCAAGCAAATATTTGCACACTGGGCTCCCCATACATGAAAACATTTAAGTCCTTGCTTGAGCAGTACCTGCTATCAAGGAACACCATAAACTAGGAGCGGACCAGGAGACTAAATTTGGCTATGCTGAAGTCCCTACAACTGTGGTGTGCCCTGCCGTACTGTTCTGGACAAGATGCTTCTGGTTCCTTGGGCCAAAGAACCATGCATGATGTTCAAAGCTCTGCCTTCCTGCAAGTTGTCTTTCCACTTGCCACATCTCACCCCAGCCATTCTCTCTGGTGTAAGGCCTTCTACACACAAGCTTTTTGCTTCTGATCACATTCCTGCCTGTTGAAAGTGACACCATAGATCTGCTGTCCAGGCCTTCTCCCAGTGCTGAGTTTGGTCACAGATGGAGGCAGAATGAGAGGCTTCACACTGCAGTCTCAGCAACTTCTCTAACGGGACACACAGGATGAAATGGCTCTTCTGGACAACCTTTTTCTTGGGGAAGTTAAAGGCACTGACTTTCTGAAATTCTTTTGCCTTTATAATTGTTTCATCCCTTGCCAGCTGAAGACTCTGGGCCAGGGAGATGAGCTTGGATCAGTGGGTCAACTAGCAGCAAGATGCACCACTTTGAAATGCAACCTGCTAGTACCACCACTGCACTGCATGGTGGTTACACCTCAAAGCCTTGTGACCTCCAGGTCCCACCAGCAAACAGCCACACAGGCTGTGGTGGACAAATCTAACACAAACAAAGTAACAATTAAAGATCCTGAGGCCATCCTCCAAATCTTCTCTGCTAGACTGCATGAGTTAGAGGTATCATTGAAACACCCATGCCACCACGTGTTCCCCATCTGGCAAAGCCCAGTCTCACATTCACTGTCCATCCCAGAGTAGCTGCAACTGGTTTGTCAGTAAGCATTGGTGGCCCCACCAACACAGATTTACAGACATCCTGGCAGGCTTCACTGGAAGACCTCATGGTACCTCTGTTACCACCTTCTCCAGTCTCTGTTCCAAGGGGATGCTGAAACCTTCTTTCCAAAGCAGGATCATTCACAGTATGAAGTGGATGAGGCTGAAACCCCCCTGTGTGGTTGGGTGATGAGCCCACACCCATGTAAGAGTGGAGACCAGGGCCAGCTTAACCAAGCTAGGAAATGCTGTAAGTGGAACATGCCTTTTCCCTTTGACTGCAATATGGCAGGTCCTGATTGACAGACCAGACACAAATGTGCAAACTGCACAAGCTGCACAAATCAATGCAGCCTTGATGACTGCTGTGTCCTACATGGCTTCTGCGAGGAAGTGGCTGAGCCTTTCTATCTGGGCCAGGAGATCCAGGATTAGTTTCTTCAGCAGCTTTAGGTCCATGCTCTGCAGTGTGTTAAGTAGCTGGAGAAGCTGGATTGCATTTCCTAGAGGAGGGGGTCAGGTTTGCCTGCATTGTCCACTCAGTCCCCAGGGCAACCTCAATCCACACTTCTTCCAGGCAAGCATGGTTACTGTGACTGTCTCTGTCCTGGCCTTCTGTGCCTTTTTTGACCTTTTGAGCATTCTGGCATGTGGCTGTGACTGCTGCCTCCACAACCCTCAGGAAACATCACAGGCTGAGGGCTGCATGTTTTGTTGAAGCGTGACTGACAAGTGACTGTGCCATGTGGTTCAGGAAAGGGGGCAGCAGGAGGAAAGATTTGCTTGCTGTCTGCTTCTTGGGAGGCAGTGGAGAGAGTGGCAGAGGAAATAAGGTTGTGTAAGCAGTAGGGAGGGGGGAGTAAGGTTTGAAAGCAGCTAGAAAGACAAGAGGCAGAACCAGCTGCTGGATTCTGCAGGACAAAAGGAAAAAAAAAAACAAACACCCTTTCACCAAGTAAACCTTCTTTCCCCCTCTCCACAGTGACACAAGACCTTCTGTCTTGTCCTCTCCTTTATCTCTAGAGAAACTAGCCGGTTCTCCCCGTACCTAGGCTTTTTGCCAACTGCTCTCTTCATGGAGTGGTCAAGCCTTCTGAATCTCATGAAAGACCCTCTGCACCCTCCATCTTTACAGCCTACAGCTAAAGAGGTCTCTGAAGAGAGTGGGGACACAGCTGACATTACTTTTCCTCAGTTAACTGGCCCAATGGGCACTTCTTGAGAGCAGAACTCAGTGGCTCTAGAGGGAGCCAGAAATTCCTGGCAGAGGCTGCAACTCATACCCACCAACAATTGCAGGATTCTTTTCATGGTGTGGCCCACTTGCTGCTCTGAATGCTTTAGGAACAGGTACACAATAAGCACCCACATGAGAGCAGTTTGGGTCCCTCTAAGAAAGATATAGTCTGAATGCACCAAAACGATTCTGTGTTCCAAACCAGAAGGTAGCACACAGGGACATGAGCCACACCATCACTCCAAACCCAACTCTATGTGCACCTGCAGCTGATGGCCAGCATGGCAAACACAAATAGAGCTGCTGCTGTAAGGAAATTACAAACCAAGGGCAAGACAGTGGTGTGGTCCCAAGCTTAGACAGAAGCAGCAGACTCCTGGCTACAGCCTGACTCCAGACTGGATCACAGGCACAGTCAAACCAAGTGTCGCCAGGACCATTAGCCATCCCAGAGAGACCAGGAGTGACAGCCTGTGGCTTCAGCTGCAGTCTGCAGCAGCGAGAGTCGCTGTCCAGCTGTGGCCAAGGAGGCTCCTCCACAGCAGCAGCACTGTGTCTGAGGCAGGAGTAAGCAAGCCCAGCTTGCTCCTCAAGAGAAACACAAGAATCACATCACCAGAAATCGTTAGACAAAAGGAGTGGTCTGTTCATTTGGTTTGGATTTACCTGATGTTAGTGACATGACAGAGACTGATGTTAGTACTGGCACTAAGCTTTTCACACTTAAGGCCAAAACGATAAAAAGAAACTTTGGCTTCCAAGTACTTCCCTCAAGCCCTGCCTTTGCATGTGCTGAAAATGCTTCTTAGTTTGTTGAAAGCAAGATTTCAGGCTACACATTTGACCCAACTTCTTTATAATTCCTACTGGCAGAAAAGTAGTTTCTCATTTCACTGTAGGAAGTCATAAAACCAAGCCTGTCATTCAGCCATGCCCTACGGGCTTTTTAGGCTCTTCTTTTGGCACTTGTCTTACAATTGGAGAATCTTTCTGGATAATTCAGCAATGAAGTGTTAATGCTTTTCAGGGTGGGGAGTGAGGGGTAGGCTTTTTTTTACACAAAGAAACAGAACAATATCTAATGCAGACAAAATTTCAGTTTTGTTCTTTGTTGACCCTTTGTTGTGGTGTATATCTGAGCAGGGATTCATCCTCACCACTTCTTCCTTTCCTGCCAGTCTGGATTTAATAAGAAGGTGCAAAGACTATCTTTTCTCACTGTTTGGGAATGGATTTGACAGGGTTGTAGTCATTACACCTACAAGCAGCATGATTGTATTATTTTGGTGTTTCAATACACAAAGCTGCCCTAGGGATAACAGTCAGGTCTAAGTAATGTACAGATAACAGATGGGCTCCTGCTGCCTATTTTTGACACTCCTTAACGGTGAGAATTAAGATCTATGGTGCTCGTCTTTCAGCTGATAACATCAAGACAGGCTGCAGTGACTACACAGAGGCTTCCTGAAATCAAATTGGTCTCTGGGCAAGCACAGTTCATGTGGAAACCACTAAATAATAGAGATTTATACCTGCTGCTTAAACTGCAGCTTATATAGAAAGAAGCCCTCTTTACTGCTGGATGATGAAGCTGTAGTTGATGTCTCTGGTTTGGTTCTGTGATAAAGGGTCATGCTTTTATTAGGGGTATGGACAAGAACTCCCAACAGCACTTCATAGCTATGCAAAGATGTAATCTCCAGTGGAAAAAAAAAAAACCAGCCCTCACCAAATAATTAATCTCACATTCCACTTGAGATCTCTCCCACACAAGTGGGGGAAGGTGTGTCATGATTCAATTCACTGCCAAAACAGCACGACGTGGCATTTCTTACTTTAATCGTCTCAACAGATCATGCTTTTTTTTTTTTCCTGTAAGAATGAGTTAGTTTTGAGCTCTCATCCTTGAAATACCAGGGTGAACTTGATGAAATGCAGTTTACCTTCACTGAATGACTAACAAGAAGTTGGTGCTGCGGGAAGTAGAGCAGACTGCATGCTCTCCAGGCAGCTAAGACAGCACTGTGCACTGCCAGTCACAGCCATGCACTCCTGTGTCCTTCAGTCTGTGTCCAGCATAGGACAGCAATGGTCTGTGGCAAGTGGTAAGAAGAGAAGACTGGTAGTGAGATCCCTGAAAAGTCTGGATTTTAAGGGGGAAACCCTAGGGGAGATAGGGTGACCCCACCTCTAGGAGCTTGAACCAGACAGACTTTCACCTTCACTCTCTTGGAATCATGAGCCGTGAGAACAGCCATAAGCATGTTCTTCAGCTTCAGGTGTCTCATGAGAGCATCTACACCCAGCATTGAGAAGAAACCCTTGCATGCCTGCCACACACCTTACTTTACACCTGTAACGTACTCATTTCTTCACTCAGTGCTATTTTTTTCCCTTAGAAATGTCAGAAGTAGTTTTTTGTATTAGTAGTTACAACTCAGCACTTACCTATTAGGGACACAATATTTTCAAAGAGGTTCACATTAAGGTCATAAAACCTTTGCAAAATCTCAATGCATTCAGCATGTACTTGTCTTTTATAAGTCAGTCTGGCTTTCTCAACAGTAACAACGAAGACAATTAATTCCTGGTTAGACAATTACCTCCTTAAAACACTGGATACACATCCAAGGCACTGAAATGCTTTTGAGAGAAAGGCACAGGTGCCCACATGTGGCTACTAACAAGCTGTTGGATTTTCTAACCATGCAATTACCGTATTAAAAGAAAAATACATGTCACTACAAAGTCAGTTGTAGAAACAAATCAAAGTAAAGGGCTACAGGTTTCCAGATTTTTCCTCACTGAATGATAAACATGTATCTGATCACTTACTGATATATATCACGCTGAGATTAAGATGAATTTGATTCGATCTCAATACTGGGTTCCTGAGCTCAGGGGATCCATGGCAAGCACAATGAATGAGGAAGTTGGAAACCACAGCAAGGTAAGTCAAGTATTCAGCAATTCACCCTGAGAGTGCTGTTTTATCTCTCTCTTGTTAAGGGATTAATGCAACACTGATTGAAATTGGTGAAGATTTTACTGCAGAGGTAGTAAGAATTGTGAACTATATATTATGGCAGGCTTCTGCAGTCACTGTGGAGGGCATGTGAAGAAACAGGAAATAAATTTACTTTGTAAGTGTCCTAGGGTTATCTGCAAGTGATCTGCTGGTTCACACAAAGTGCATTAATTCTCCATAACTGATGAACAGAGGCAATTCCCTTTCACCTTTACACTGTGCTTCAGCAGGACAAGCCACAGGTCACATGCAAAAAGATTTCTTCAAGGCAACAGAGTCGCTCACCTTATCTTAGTCATCAAAAATGAACCCTGCACTGTTACACAGACCTCAGGTCCTTCCTGTGACATTGCCACAGGTGGAGTTCCAGCTTTTAGAAGCGGTATTCACACTTCACTGTTGCAGTGAAATGTTTGGATTTATTTCACTATTTTATTATTATAAAATAATACTGACAGATGTAGGTACCCAAGACAGCAGGCATTCTGAGGTCCAGCAACCAACAGCAATATATATTTAACATTTGTACAGGCTGAGCCTAGGAGAAGTGAAGCAGAAGGACAGAGATTCAATCCACACATCTTTACAGACCAAAGTCTCATGAGTCTCCCCATTCCAGACAGCACCTGCCAGAAGGTAGTTTGTTCTGGTTGCTCATGAGCTTCAACTTCACCCTTCCTTAAATAACACATGTAACAGACAACACCAAAAATAACATGCCACCAGCAGAATGAGAAGAGCAAAGAATAAGCCCACAGCACATATGACAGTGCTGAAGAAATGTGAAAGGAGAGCTGCAGACTGGTTTGCAATAGCCCTTTACCTCCACTTGAAATCCTGGAACCATAACTTAGCTAATATAGCTAATAACTTAGCTGTTCTTTAGGGATAAAGAAGAGACTTGCTTACACTGTACTTGCAGTAATGCATTCAATAAAAAACATTTCTTGCCCACCCTTTCACAGATCTCTAGTAAATAGATTCTATTTATCTTTCCCACCTAGTTCTTATTCCTGCCTCCCTTGACACTCATTGTTGTCTCCACAATCAAGAGTCACAGCATTTGATGCATCTCAAGCTGGGCAGGAGAAGTTTAGGCTTGATTTTAGAAAGAAGTTCTTCACAGAAAGAGAGATTGCCCATTGGAATAGGCTGCCCAAGGAGGTGGTGGAGTCGACGTCCCTGGAGGAGTTTAAGAAAAGACTGAATGAGGCACTTAGTGCCATGGTCTAGTTGATTAGTTAGGGTTGGGTGATTGGTTGGACTTGGTGATCTTGGAGGTCTCTTCCAACCTGGTTGATTCTGTGACTCTGTGATCACTTCACTAGTGCTCTTCAGTTAAAATCTCACCAGAGACATCCCTCACTGCAAAACCTCAGTCACCACTCAATGGGATTATTGCTGACCTGCCTTCATCTCCCAGACCCCTCACAGATCTTCCTTGCTTCACCCTAGGCTGGTCACAGTGGAGCTCCAATAGAAAGTCATTTTCCCCTTCACATTATATTGGAATCCACTCCTTTCAAGAAATTCTTTTGCTGGCCTTCTGCCTTTTGTGTTCATGTTTCCCAGCTTCAGTGACTGACACAGGTCTCACTTCCATCATCATTGCCATTTCTCCCTTTCTTCCTTTAAGCTTTCCTAAGCATCTTTTCTTGATGAAGCCTCACATCTTCGTCATCATCTCCTTTCTTCAGCTAAAACCAAGATTTTGTTCAAGCACTTTGACAGAAATATGGTTCACAGAAGGGGTTTTGAGATCATAAATGTCTAACATCAGAGACCACTTATCAGTCTAAGACACTATCTGTGAAAATGTGTCCTCAAGCTATGTTTGATATATCTGTAAGACCCAAAATAGGAATAACTAAGAAAGGGAGTAATTGCTCAGAATTTGCAAGGGCTGTAGCAGATGCCAGGGATAAAAGATGGAGATGTCAGTAATCAAGGTTAGATTCATCTGCCTGACCCTTCATAGCCACATTTTGCACTGAATTCTCCTGATGCTCATTACCACCAACAGGACAAAATGGGAACCCATTATCCCATAAGTTAAGGTGAATAGGTGTGATGGGAATATTGCCTGAGGCTTGTAGTAGCTCGATTTCCCTAAGCAAAGAGAGGCAAAAGGTGTCACACATCAGCAAAGTATGAATGTGTCCTGGGACTTCTCCTTGTACAGTTATTCACACATTATCTGTACCCCAGAATCTTTTCTTAGGCATTGACAAGCTTGGAGAGAGAGAGAGAGAGAACAAGATGTGAAAGTTTGGGATACTATTAAGAGCATGATTAAGGGCCAAATGGAGGAGGAGAGCAATGAAGGGACTGAAACATGGGAAAGGGTGTCGTAGGTTAAAGTAATTTTAAGTACAAAAACCCCAAAACAACCAAGTGGGAAGCTAGTGAACATGAATAGAATTAGAGTTGAAATGTAAAAAAATAAACTCCAAACATCCAATTGTTCCAATATATATGATCATTCCTATCATATGCATAGTGGGAATAAAGCAAAGACATCAGAGGAAAAGAAATGGAAGAGTGCAAAGGAGACAAGAAAGACTAAATGAAGTGGCTCTTTCAATACAGATCCATCTAACAGTTTTCCCAGTTTCACTAAAATAGACCATTAGAAGCAAGCAGCATTTTCCAGAGGGAAGCTGGCTATTAAATAAAAATAAAAATATTATCAGCTCTTGCTATAAACGATCCTTGTCTCTATGCCCAGATATTTTGCCTTTGGGAGCAAAGCAGGCTTTCTCCCCCCATCTGCTGTTCTTGGAGAGATTTTACAGCATTCCCTCATGGTGCCTCCCCACCCTTCCAGTGAAGAACTTGATGTAGTCTGAGGCTATGGATAGATTGTGCTAAATTTTAGAGAGGGGAAAAAAGTATGACAAATTTGGTTCTAGAAAGTTAACTTTCAGATCATCTGCTGCCAGGTTCCATATGTCTGCCAGGTTACTGTTTTAGTAAAGGTGCTGCCTAGGAATATCAGACACAAATTAATAGACTATTTCTGAACACAAAATAGAGAGAAATAATGCAAATGTCACCATTTCTAATGGGGGGGGGGGGGGGGGGGAGAAGAGGGAAATAAATAAAGCTAGCCAAATCCTGTGCCCAGCTCAGATATTTTCATCACAGAAGATTGCAGTCCAGGAGTTGATTCTGGCACAGGAGAGACACCCAGCAAAAAAAGTCAACAGGGGTAAGCAAGAAAACAGGCACTAAAAAGTGAATGAAATCTATCAGGAAACCTGGACTTTGAGGACTGCTTCTTATTTGCTCACCTCCTACCTTATGAAAGCCACAAAAATGGTCCCTGCAGTATAGTTTGCCATAGGGCCTTTTCCTTATTTCCATTTGGTTTTATTCACGGGGAGTCACTCAAGAAAACAGAAAGTGATATTAAAGTTTATGAGGAAAGCATGATAGAGTTCAAATTTTAAACAGACTTGCAAGTGAGGCTTACCCTGAACTCTTCACTGGAGGAAAAAGGTGGAAACTCCTATAGTGTACTGCTGATAAAGCTCACTGGGTGTCATAAGGGCTGAACCAAATTGAAGTCAACAACATTGAAGAGGTTCACTGGAATTTTCTGCTTTTCTGTTGAAGGGCCTTCCAACTAACTTCTGCAGTTCATTTGGTATGGGGTCCTATAGATCTACAGACATTATATAATCTTCCCTAATTACTATCAACCATTACTTCTTCACTATTCATCATTTTTTTCTACTCTGGTAGATTGCCTGTCCTCATTTTAATCAGTCAACTCATCCCATGAGTCAGAATCTGTATAAATGTCAAGTCAATACTTAATTCTGTTAGGGTTGAAATTGAAAACCTTATCTCATAAACCAAACTACATTTTGCAGTCTGGGCTCTGAGTCAAAGCCAGGTGACATGAGGGGAAGCTCAGCAAACCAGAATAAATTCCTGGAACATTTTGTAAGCGAATGACAATAAATTGCATGTCTCACCAAACTCCACCTCAGGTAGGTCCTTGCCACCCTGCACTACAGGGCACTGTTTAAGACTTACCATTTCCAGTAAAGATTAATGTTTTTTGTAGGAACTTGAGGGATATTCTGCATCTGTTACTGCTCTGCTCAGTGCTGAAATGCTTAATGAATTTCTTGAGCTATCTAGAATAGTATATTGTCACTCACTTACTGGAAAAGTACCAGGCAGATTATCAAACTAGCCTCTTTTTTTTTTTTTTTCCTTTTTAATATATATATTTTAAATTAATAACTGAGGAGACACCACTTTTAACTGCAGGCAATTTCAGTAATCATTAAATACACAAAGATCACAAGTTATAGAGCAATCAAAAGGAAGCATATAAAGGTGCTTTCAGACAACAGTAGGTCCTGAATCTACAGAGATTTTCTAATTGCAAAGCTTCAAGAGGACACCATTTCATGATTTGGCAGGAAGAGCAGAGACTTGTGCTCCTGCTTGGATGTTTGCTGGGAACTCAGTCTTCCAGCATACTGACTTTTTTTCATGCTGGTTTAGATAGATGTAAGATTGAATTTACAGCTAAATAGGTTTCATAATATTAGTAAATGAGGCTGCACTGCTCTGTATTTATAGTCTTCTTGGAAATGCAAGATTTATCTGCCCTTTCTGAGGCAGACATCAATGAACAGACAAAGAACTCCAAGCCAAACGTTTTCTGGAAAAAAAAATATTTTGTCTTTTTTTATGCAGGTTCAGGTTATTTTACTTATCCTAGATGTGATCAAACAGAAGCACTAAAACCATTGGGGTTTGGAGCTACTGAGTACCTGCACTTCCTGTAAAGGAGACACCTAAATAAGCCAGCTAGAACATGTCCCTGGATGGAATCTGTTAACTTCCAAGAAGTAAGCAGCATTTCATGACTTCTCACAACCCCTTGAGTCTCCTTTACAGGCACCAGTAAGGAAAACACAAACCAAACAAAGTGAGCTGGAAAATATCATGGTTTCTCATCTGAATAGATCCCACAGCAGAGCAACTGTGACATTTAGAAGTGTAATAATTAGGTGAATACTGAGGTCTATCTGGAAAAGTGTTCCCTCCTCTGGTGGCTATTGGGTCCTGTAAATACTAATTCAGGTCATCAATATCTGGGGAAAGATTGTCATTAACCATACATACATACATACATAAATGCTTGTTTTAATACCAAACCCTAAAGCAGATCCATAGACTTACAAAAACCCTTTCTCAGATACCAGTCTTCAGGTTTTAGCATGAACTTCAATAAGTGAAGTCCCAAGGAGTCTTGAGGCATAGCCAGCATGACTTTGCAAGACCTCCCATCCTGAGCAATGGGGCATAAATTTTTACTCCCTTAGACATAATAAAACCTCCAGTATTGACTGCAACAAAACCTAACCCTTCCCTCATTTTCTACACATCACATACTGGTAGAAACAAGCTTGAGCTTGAAGGGTCCTTTCAGTAAGGGAAAGGAGATGCAGGACTAAAACTGAAAGGGGATGAAAGTTCTTGTTTTGTTTTACCCTGTGCTAAGCAACCAGACCCCCCACTGCTCACTCTCCTGCCTTCAAACCCCCATCCTTCTAGAATGCTGCAGAGATCACCTTCAGCTCAGGCCACCTTGTTTTATGAGACGTAGAAGCGCCCCTCTGTATTGGAGCATCCTTGGGCTATTTTGGGGGTTGGGAGAGGGCAGAGACTGTTAGAAGTCTCAGATAGCTCTCCCGAACAGAGAGATTCAGGAAGAGGGTGTTGGCTGTAAGAGCATAGAGTGACAGTCTGTGCCCAAGGAAGGAAAACGGGCTTCTCAAATAAACAAGACTTGTTCCTAGCAGTATCTTTCTCTTTCACTAGTTTCTCTTGAGACAATCAACAAATTCCTGATGTTCTTTTTGTCTGGATACACACATCAAAGAAGTATCAATATTAACAATGCTTTTTTGTGTAGCAGGAAAAGAAATGTCAGGACAGCTAAGCCAGGAGACATACACATGCTTTGCTTGTCCTGAAGTGATGGCAAAAAGCAGGTGGCAATAATCCCCAAACCCCATTATTTAGAAAGGTTTTGTCCCTTGATTATCTGCTGTGCTGTGACTTTTATTCTGCTTCTGTTGCATCAACTCACACATGATCAGTCAAAAAGAAACAATACTGGTTTTCTGTTTCTATAAACACCAAAAGCTCTCTGTGAGCACAAAGGACCCAAGAGCCACAGGTTCATTCAGCAGTCCAGACCTGCAGAGATTCTCTGTCGTTCTGCTCCCTTTTTCTTCCTAGCAGAACAGAACAAAAACTAGATTTACACCCTGAAAGGAAGAGTCACCCAAGGGTGTGCTAGGACCTAACAGACCTTTTGCATCTCTCATGTCTGATTCAGTGCAAAGAATGCAGACCTATGAATCATGACGCTGAGCTGAACAAGCAGTGACATGGCTGAAGCCAAAAGCTCTCCAAACATTTCCCACTCTACCCAATGCCTTGTCATAGGCATATAATGAAGAGAAAAGGATGATCTTTGAGACAGAAACACAAAAGAGAAGGTGGTGTGCCAGCCCTATCCCTCCAGCAGCAGGTTTCCATACACAGGTAGCAGTCATTGAGCTAAAGACTATGTGGGCAGGGGATAGAAAAGAATCCCAAACTTGGTGGGTGGAGGAGCTGATTCATGTTCTAATCATTTGTGATATCCTGCAGCCATAAGGCCAAACGCTTTCATCTCATCAGATCTCATAAGCTAAGCAGGGTTAGCTGGATCAATATTTGCAGTGGAAGGTGTCCAAGTGGCACCAGCACAGGCAGGAAGCAGTGCTGATGAGAGCTGGGCTTGACCCAATGCTGAGCCAGAACCGCAGCCGCCTTCAGAAGGAGTTACTCCAGCAGCACTGCCACTCCTTACACAGGGCTGTCAAGGGCAGCCCTGGCCATGTGTGGTCAACAGAAGCTCCAGGCTTCTTTCTTTCTGAACAGGGTTTTCTGATACCTTGTTCAAAGTCCAGCCCATGCAATTGCATCCTCACTCCTTGCTGCAGCTGCATCTGGAGTCAACACAGATTCCCACTGCTACCAAATCCCATGCAGGTGCCTGGGTTCTCTGTGTGCTGATCTCATGCAGTCCAGAACCACAGCGATCCAGTTCTAATTAACTTTACAAATTTAACAGGCTGAGGCTGCTAAACTTGGTCTGAGATCTGAGACTGATTTCAATAAAACCTAAGGATATGCTTGAGGAATGCCTTGGTTTTCTTGAGCTGTTGTCTCCAGTTAAAAATAACATGCCAATAGATAATGCTGAGTTTGAAATGAGGATCTCTGCATATGCATCAGCCAATTTTGTCAACTTTGGGAATAACCAAAGAATTCAGGACTGAAAAAATAAGAACAAGTAAAATACAGTTGTCTCCTTGTTACTGAAACAAACCCTAAGTCATATATTATCATTGTCATAAAAAAGCCTTCACTGGCACAAAGAGACTCAGTGCTACAGCCTGCAGCAAAGATACCATTAATAAAATAAAACGCATCATTCACAAGTGCAAGTGCTTCACTTTAAAGGCAAAAAATAGGGAGAATAGGACTGTGTGTACTTGGATGAAACAGTACAATCTGTATCAGTGTACTGCACACGTCAACACTGCTCATACAATGAATAGAGGAAATGCAACACAGTCAAATAACTTTATTAATCTTCTGCACAATGACCTGCTGCTAAGCTCATATAACCAATGGCCTACATGCTATATAAGATATCAGATTGCTCTCCAACGAATAAATAAAATTCCACAGGAAAAAAAAAAGAGAGAGAGAGAGAATGAAAGCTCAGTTATTGGTATCTTTTAAGGCCAGTGGGCAAATATTTCAATAAAATGCAAAATTACTTGAGGCCAGATATGAGCACATAGAACTTTTTGAGCATAAGAAGCAAACTCCTCTTAATAACGATTTCATCCAAATTTGACACACCGTTTTTTCTTCTTCATGCAAATCATCTGGATGTAGGATAGAATCCCAGCAAGTAGCTACACAGAGAGGAAAAATGGAGGTACTGAAGGAGCAGCCATCTCACTAACAGGACCATCAATACTTACCTGACAGTCAGTCCATCCGTAACTGTAAACCAGGCACAATGCTGCTGCTTGTCCAGAGAAATACATAAAAAAAGAAGTAGAAAGTGTTATGAAATCAGAAGGAAAAGCAGTGTGGATAAGAGCAGGTGATGGAGATCTAGGATGCAAACATGTAGGAAAGCTACATTAGCTCTGCTGGCAACAGAAAAGTTGCTTGTCTCAAGGACCTTATGGCCATACTTTTCAACTGAGAAACCAACAGGCCAAATCCTTCATCCTGCTAAGAGCATTTATTGGCAAGATAAAGTGGAGTTTTAAACGAGACAGAGACTCTAGCATAGAATGTCCAGTGTCCAAGGGGAGTTTTTGGTGACAGCCACCCTATAGCTCCCTCAGAGGAGGGCAATACAGTGTGACGGGAGCAGGGCTGATCTGAAATGAATCACATCCAGTCTTTAATACTGATAAATGAAAGAGTGTCTAAGGCTGATTTTCTGAACAAGAGAGATTCTGAACTGGAGAGGTAGAATAATCTCCTTTCATTGGTTCTGAGGCGTGGACAGGGACTTACCCAACATTATTTATGTGCTGTGAAAGTGAGACATGTAAATAAATACTTTTTAAATACTAACCAAACTTCCAATCAGCTCACAGGCACGCTCAGAAACATGCAGAAAATATTTTAAAAGTCCAGAAGAGTTGCTGAGAAAAATGGGATTGAACTGTCAGAAGATGAATTTCCTTGAAAAGAAAGTAGCTCTGCATGAAGTCTTGAAGACACAGATAAAAGCTGAGGGCACCGCACACTTGGGAAGAGATGCCATCAATTAGTTCTCTAAATGAGGAAGGCTTCTAAAATTTCTAGAGGAGCCTCAGCGAGAGAGAAGCAGGCAAACACAACCAACCTTTATTGCCTTGCAGGGATATAGAGAAAGAGGCAGTCCTTCAAATCTCTTGAGTGTGGGACATGACAAGCACACGAGTACGCTCAGTTTCTGTGCCTGGCAGCAGAGGTACAGGCACACATGATCCACCTACTGGCACACACGTGTGACTGGGCATCAGAACAGCTCTGCTCTTCACCTCATCACTTTGTCTTACCATGAACCCTTCACAGGAAGGCTAAGAGCCCTCATCTTAATCAAGAGGAGCAGCCAGGGGCATCTTTGTGGAGCAGAAACAACCCTTCAAACCTCACACCCTCTCCAAAACTGTGTAAGTGTTGTAGCTCCAGACAAATTAGAAAAATAAAGAATAATTAAAACTGACTTCAAAATCAGTAAAGCAAAGAGCTACAATTACATGAATATATATGGACAACAGATCTGCTACAAAAGACCCTGACTTAAAGTTCTTAAGGCAAGCTATTTCAAACAGCATTCTTCACAGCAGCATTCCCTTGTACAGCACAGAACAGATGCGTGGCTGTGTTGAGGATATCCAAGCAGAAAGCCCAGGAGCAGAGTAAGAAGCAAAGAGGTTTTATGTCAATAGAAAGGTATACTTTCTTCTACTCCCCTTTCTTCTTCTTTACCCAAACACATTATGCAGTGCCAGAAAAAGAGAGAAGGAAATGAAAAGAAAATGGATCATTTGAAGCCTCCAGGAAAGATAACCTTCAAAGGAAATTTAGCAGAAAATTGAAGAAAATAGAAGCTGAGATTTCTCTTGTACCTCACGGCTACAGAAATAGATAAGCAGGAGAAAAAGCTGTGAGCAGCATTGCTCCTTTTTGTGACAAGAGGAAGCCCCAGATATATTCAATCAATTCCAAAGGGAGAAAGATAATGAGAAATTAGAAATACCCATGAATAGGTTTGAAGTCTACTGCTTCTGGACACACACCATTGACAAGCACGTGCAATTTCAACACAGATGAAGGAGGGTGACTCAAATGATCCATGCATGAAACATTTAAAAAAAACCTCACAAAACCACCCATGAAAACTTTTAGAAGTTACCAGTGTTATTAAACCAGCAATAGGCTTTCAGAAATTTTCTCCTATTACAGATTGATCTGTGAATAAACAGAAAACTACTTATTCACCTACAACCCAAGACTCCTGAGACAGTGGCATCCAAATATAGCTCCACTAATGACCACAAAGTAACATTTCCTTCCATCAACTTGCTGCCTGCCGCAGAGAGGGAGAACCTGGAAAAAGAAAAAATTACAGGACTGAAACATTTACCATTAATACCTCAATTTGAAATTAGCAGCAGGGCTGCTTTGCTTGTTTGGTTGGTTTTTTAAGCAGGACACAGGCTGGTGCCTGGGTGAGCAGAGGGGTTGTGGCAAGAACTCCAGTATTCCCGTAGCTATATTGACTTGATTTGGCAGCAGGGAGAAAGATCAGCATTTTCTACACACTTTCTGGGCTTAATTAATTTGCCTGTTATGGCAGTGTGTCCCTGAAGTGGGGGAAGTTTGCTGGAGGGAGAAGGCAGAGAAAGGAAGGTGAGACTGACTTCTTTTAAATGAGGGGGGAGGAGGAGGAGAGGAGGAGGAGGAGGAGGTAGCACAGCCCGGAAACAGAGCTGCTGGTTTGTGCAGGGGAATATCCTGCCTCCACCCCCTGCTGAGACCACACTGTCCCACCGCTGGGCACCCTCTGGTACTGGCAGAATTAAAGTTGATCCCAACAGCAGGAATCTTAACAAAGGGTAGTCATGGAAACAAAGCACTCCTACAAAAAACCCCAACCAAACAAACAGAAAACAAACAAACAAACCAAACAGGAAAATAATAAAAAAACCCAATCAAACAAAAAAACAAACCCACAAAATAGAAGGCTTTCCTGCAACATCAAGGGACTTGCTGGTTACACCTCGTTTTCTCTCACATATTTCCACTGTAAACAAGAAAAATAAGCATCTACAGTTTTAAAATTACATTTCAAATGATCCAAATCCTTCAGGCACCTAATTGGACACTCATCCAGTTGTCCAGCTCCCTTCCATGGATGCCAGCCTGTGATTAGTGTTGCCAGTTGTCTCATAAACAAATAAATCTTTAAACAATAAGCTACAGATTAAAAGCCTGAGAGGCTCCCCCATGACCCATGCAGAAATATGAGCATTACAGAGAGGGCTGGAGACTAGTGGTGCAGAAAGTTAAGTCACTGGAGACATGAGTTCATATTTGATGCATGGGTAGAGGTGAAATGGGCTTCTGGCCCTCAGACACTTCGGGGATTTGTCCTTGCTGTTCTTACTCATGCAGCAGCCCTTCCTGGTGATCACAGTCTAAGGGCTGCAGTAATGGACGTGTTGCAGGCAGAGCCAACTGAGGTGCAGCAGCAGTGCTGCATGGAAACCCTTGCCCAGTAACAGCTGTGTCTGTTGTTCAAAGTACCCTCAGGTACCTGTCATCTTTGGGTTTAAGTGCCAACTACACTACTGAGACTGTAATATTAAACCTGGAGTGGATCATTGCTGCTGCTGACCAGTGAAAGATGTGGATTTACCCTGCTTTTTATCTCTCTAAGAATCAGGAATCTGCACCTGCTGGGAACCATCCCTCTCAAGAGCACAGCTGTATATTCCTAGGGACAGCCAGAGGAGCAGCAGGAGCACATGTGCTGTAGTGGTCAGTGCACATGTACAGCAAGGTGTGCTGCCTCTGACTGCAGACTTCGGAAGGGAAAACAGGGGCAGCCCACTCTTAGCTGTCATTGATGGGAAACTGATTCCATCCCAGTGTGATTAGAAAAGTAGCTGCTCCAAAAAAATAGAGGAGTCTGTTCTCATCTTTTTGAAGCTCCTGTTTCTACCAACAGCACCCACACGCTGGCAGCAGCTAGCCCTACACCATGACCTGCCTCAGCTCAGAGCACAGGAGAGGAAAAACCCAAAGAGAGCTGGAGGCCAGAGCAGCAATGCTCTCTGTGTCTGTCATAGGCACAGACAGTGCCACCCAGCACAGCACAGTCCTCAAGGGAACTCACCAGCATGTTCACTGACCAGAGCTGCTGCTACTCAGGATCTCAGGTGCCTTTGCCCACTGAAATAAGAATAACTTCATTTAAAATGTACTAATATCTCAGATCCAGCTGGCTCTGAATGAAGTACACTGCCACAGGACTCCTAATCACATGAGACATTGGATCAGTAATAACCAGGTCCCTTTCTGTTAAAAACAAGGCAAAAAAAAAAACCCCAAAGTCAACAATGTGGGTGCACAAATGGATTTTCCCCTACAGCTGACATTGAATCTAAATTAAACTAAATTGTTTCCATAATTTGCAACCTCTGGTTTCTCCATAATTACGATGTTGTGAAATGAGCAGGAACAGCTAGTATATACCCACAGGGAAGAATTACATTTAGCGACCCTATAATGATCCAGGATGAAGAAGATGCAATAAAGAAACCACAGTATTCATTAATGAATAAGATCAGTAAGAAAGGAGGAAGCTAGAATTAAGGAATGTATAGAGGATTTAAACACAGAAGCCACAGGCAGGAGTAGCCAGCAGTTTTACACCAGCAATGTCCTTAGCCATAAAACACTCTATTAGAGACAATCACCTTCTGAAAAATCCCCAAACCCTCCCCATCTGCAGAATTCTGGACCAAAAAAAAATAAAATCATAAATTAAAAAAATACTTTCTCATTAAAACATGATGTAAAAAGATGTTATTAGCTACTACACATGAAACATTCTGCTAAAAATTAATCTTAGCATCATCTGATTTTAGAGTTGCTGCTTCCATCTGTTTCTCCATTGCACAGCTGAATTGTCTCTCTGTTGACCATCAGGACTAAAATACTCTCTTAGTGATACTGTGTTCTTCTTTTTTCCCCTGCTATTATTCTGGGCCTGTTAAGTGTTCTTTAAAAGAGTACAAGCAAAGCACAAAGACAGGTGACAGTGGAAAATTACAGAATTACAGAAAGTTAGAAGGAATCTCCCTTCCTACATACAATCTTCCCATGTTTTTTTTTTTGCTTCTTACAATCCTTTGTTCCTTGCAGAATGAGGACATATGTAACACTAGGTAAAGAGAAGACTAAAATAATTTAAAGCTTCTATGATGGTATCAGTCAGATAACCCAGTCATAGCTGATATCACAACATGGCATGGTCCAAACATGTCTAGCACATGTTACATTCCATCCCTGTCTCCATAAAGCTTATCTGAGAATCTAGATAACATGCAAAACACAATTTTATGGTGGGAAAAGCTCGTCTAGCCAACAGAGCATTTTGGCTAAGGCACAATTAGAGGGGTACCTTTTGGGGAAGGCAGGTTCCCCTTTGCTTACACTTTGCACTAATTAAACTGCAGTTGCCCATTTGTGCCTGTGCCTGATCTGCCCCGACAAGGACTCCCATTTGTGTTCAGGCTTTGACACGCGGATACAAAAGCAGGGAATAAGCTTTAGCCCGCCCCAGCATCATTAAAGAATGCAGTATTCCGTATGTGTGAACCCTACCCTGCCTACTTAACACTCCTACCTTACAGGATTAAATATACACTTGCTTCTAGTGAATAATTACATCTGGCATCAATGGTGTGCTTCAACTGCCTGACAGAACATGAGAGAAGATGAGCCTCATAGCTGCCACTTTTTCTCCAAAGTCCATTGTGAGAAACTACATGAGATGCTCATCACCTCACTCCCAAGAACTAGACATCCACCAGTGTTCTGAGCTGTTAGAACAGATCAATTATTCACAAACAGTATTCTGATCAATTATTCACAAATAGTATTCTAATCAATTATTTTTAAAAAAAAAAATCTTACTAGAAGATTATTCTTAGAAAATTTGAATTCTCCATGAAAAATTATGTTCTGTGGTTATCAAAGGTATTCTAAGCAGCATACACCTGGATGAGCAGCAGTTTCCTCTGATAACTAGAGAGGGCAAAACTTCCTTTAGAAAAGTTCAAAGCAGAAGCCTTTCTTATATTCAGAGCTACTAACAGAAGTTAATACATATCTCAGGGACTCTCATTTCATCTCTCAGCAATCTGCTGGATGAAGAACTGCAAAGCCATTTATTTTGCAAGAACTCCCATTAGTATTTGATAAACCCGCTCAGACAAATGGTAATTTGGGGTGACTCACCTGAACAAAATAATGAACCCACACTTTCCAAATGCCATTGGGGTGAGGTCAGGCAGGGAATGAGTCTGCCAGTGTAAGTGACTCTCCTGACAGAGTCCTTCACTTTTGGGCACCAAAAGTACTCCCATAAGATTACTGGCTTGACAGAGATCGAGAAAATGGATTGATTTTTAATTTTCAGGAAGTTTTCAAGGAGTTTAGATTAATAGATGCTTTTTAAAAGCTCTGAGAGTACGCAAGCCTGTGGGGTTTACTGCTGCAGGAGAATCAAGGAGCTCCCTTCTCTCAGTTGTATATTGCTACATCATATACAGTTGTGAGCATTTGTGCAAGTAAACAGACAGTACCTGGATTTCAAAACACAACACAGTCCTTGTCAGAGGTCCCTTTGCATGAGAAGTGTAATGCTTTTATCTACAAACAGGCTTTCCAGGCCAAATCATAGGATGATAGGGGTTGGATGGGATCTCTGGAGATCATCTAGATCAGGTTGCACAGGAACACATCCACACAAAAGTCTCCAGAGAAGGACACTCCACCACCTCCCTGGGCAGCCTGTTCCAGTGCTCAAGCACCCACAAAGTAAAAAAGCTTTTCCTTAGGAGCCACAGGAACAAAGCATAGCTACAACAAACAAAACTGCATTGGCTTGGCAGGGGGCAATCCACAAGATTCAGATGGAGCTTGAAACAGTTACCTGGCGCTTGTCTATTGTGAATGGCACTGTTTCAAGATAGTTTTCAGAACTTTATATGATAATGTTAGAGCTATCTCACATTTAAGACTGTCATCAAAAGACATGAAGAGACAAGTAATTGCAATACCTGCATCACTTGTATCAGCCAGGAAAACTTTTATCACATGCTACAGACCTGCTCCACAAGGTAGCTCTGTTCTGGCTGTCACACTCGGGGTAGGAGTGGTTTAGTGCAGAAGCCTTTGTGAAGGAGCACTGCCAGGGGTTTACAGCATCATTTCTTTAGATGCCATTGCATTTCCAAGCTCTCAATTAATTATGTGCAACTTCAGGTTACTTGACAATCTATTGTATACTGTACAAGATGAAGTTAAAAAGCCACACCTGGATTCAAATAACTGCAGTGATCAGACATGTTCTAGGCTAGCCAAGCCAATATTCCCATGCTTTGGTGAGATTTGGGCACTTCAGCAGTGGAAGACAGTGCCAGTAAAGGTTTCCTGAACAATTCAGGGACAGCAAGATTGTTACAAAGATGGTTATAGGATAGTATCGCACAACACTGGTGAAATCAACTAATCAAGCATGATCAGCTAAACCTTTCAAGGGGCTTTTAAGTGTTCTTTGTTGGAAGACTCAAGTACACTGCTTTTCCCCTTTTCAATGCTTACAAAGGCTTTCTGTATTTCTTTGGGTGAAGTATGTCAATTTGCAGATTCTCCTTAAAATACCTAGTCCTCTAGAATTCTCTAAATCAGCTTGGGGTTTTTTTTTGCAACCTGATGTAACTGAATCTTCGTGCAGTCTACTGAAGCACAGAACAGTAGAATGGTCTGGATTGGAAGCTCATCTAGTCAGCAGGGACATCTTCAACTGGGTCAGATTGCTGAGACCCCCATCTAGGCTGACCTTGAATGTTTCCAGGGATGGGTTTCTCTCAGTGCCAGTGCCAGTGTTTTACCACCCTCAGTGTAAAGCATTTCTTCTTTATATCTAGCCTAAACTGTCCCTCTTTTAATTTAAAACCATTGCCCCTTGTTCTGTCACAACAAGCCCTGCTAAAAGGTTTGTCCCCAGCTTGCTTTAAGTACTGAAAGGCCACAGTCAGGTCTAGCTAGAGCCTTCCTTTCTCCAGCTAGCAACCCAAACATTCTCAGCCTGTCCTGATACTGGAGGTGCTCTAGCCCCCCTGATCATTTTTGTGGTCTCCTCTGGATCTTGTGCCTGTGTTTGTTAAAAAAAGACATTGGGATGCAGAATTAGAAAATGCACTTTAACTGCAACAAACAAGGTGTTGCACAATTCTTTTCACTAGAGGCAGTAGGACCAGCCTGCCAACCCCAGCTTTCAATTATTTATCAATTCCCTTTCCTTGGCTCATTGGAAAGGTCATCTGAAACACACTAGGCTGTCCCTACTGCAGATTGCTCCTGTCACTGCCAAACACCAGTTCAGTACCCAAATGTTCATTAACTTTTGTGCATACCAAAAACTAGTTTTGCTTTTTTGAGAGCTTACTGTCTTCATATTAAACTAAGGCAAAGGGTAAATCATGGATGAGCTGGCAAAGTCTCTGCTCTTCTGAGAGCTAGCTGCTCACCAGCACTCCTTTGCAACATGTGGATGGCTGTCCAGTTCCCAGCTGTTATGTTGCACTCACTCAGAGCTTTCTCTGAAAGCTGACTCAGCTCAGTCACCTGCCCATTGAGTAACTAGGGAGAAAGTGAGGACTGTTGCCTAGGTTTGCAGAAGCAGGACAGGAACTGAGCTTTCATACAGAACTTTTCACCAGCAGATCTCAGAGCATTTCTCAAAAGTTCTGATCCACAGCCATGATATGGAGGCCCCAAGGCAATCTGTTTCATTTTCAAGACCTACTCCCATCTACCACCCACTAAATACTGCTATAAAAATAAGTCACAAGCTTTATAAAACATGCTTGCCCCAAATACAAACTCCAGCAATTTTCAAGCAAATTGGTAATGCAGAAATATATTAGTACCAAAAAAAGCAAAGGTTAAACAAGATTTGCAGCTTCATTATTTATATGCTTTAATATATGTAACTTAGGAAGTTAGAAACTACTCGATGCTTCCAGAAATCTAAGTATATATTTGTTAGGGCTTGTATCTTCATGCTCTTCAGTTATAACAGGAACTAGTTGGAACACATACAATTCCTGATTTTTTCACTTAATTAACAAATGCATTCCATGGTCCCACATGATCTGTATTTTCCATAAATAAAAAGCTTAACTGATTAACTGATAAATCTTCATCTGCTTTTAGCATCTGCATGCTGAGAGAACAGGTTTCTTTGGCATGCCATACCTCTCCCAAAGTGACAGTGTTTCTATGGTAACATTCACATTTATTAAAGCTGGATATAGTATCCCTGCTGAACTTGTGTGCCTGAAGTGTAAGTGAGAACAGGCGTAGGAAAAAAACACCTGCTCTTACTTATGGAGTAGGCACACAAACCCTGGGATAATTGCATATCCTGTAAAGGAGGAATTGATTGTGAAAGATGCATTGACATGCTTTAAAATACAAGCACTAAAGTATGGACAGGTCAAACACCCCATGGTTTTGATTTTATTTTATTACACCTTTATAAAATAACGTGTGATATGGCATTAAAAAAAAAATCATCTCAAATAGGAATCCAAAGCAATTTCTGCTTACCTGAGTAAAAGGTGAATCTGTTTTCCATGATGGCAACATTTGTATTATATAGCAACCCACAAGGAACAAAACTGCAGTTTTGTCAATCACCTTGTTTCTCTCAGTAGGTTAGGAGAGAGTTAACCACTTAGGTCATGGGACAGTGCAGCATGGCACAGGGAGCTAGCTACCACACTCCCTGAACTCACTCTTCTGAGACCAAGTCTATGTCAGATGAGCCAGGAAAGCAGAATACTCCTGCAGTGAGGTTTTTACTGTCAGGCAGGTGCTGTCTTGAGTGGGTCTGGGTGTAACCTAGCAAGCTGAGGAAGACTGGCTTTATAGAAACAGGCGTGGTGAGAGCAGGTGCAGTCAGTGGGACTCTCCCTGGGCACACGTAGGGCCTTGCACACTGCATAGCTTAAGGACAACCTGGTGGAAATAGTTCTTTATTCTTGTGCCTACATAGGAGTGACAGCAGTTTTTCTAAAAGATCAGATTAAAAGTTCATTGCTGCATTTTGAAAGTCAGCTGGTAATTTCTGTAAAAGAAACTAATGCTTCCCTAACCTTTCTAAATACAGAAGTTAGATAGCATTTCCAAACTTTGGGAGAAATTAAAATTAGAAGCATGGTAAAATTCCACCACAATACAAAAACCCCAACAAACACATTCTTGATGAAGAGATGCTAGTATGACAACTTGTTGTAAAAGACTAGACCTCTGAGCAGGTATTACAGGGAAAACATGAATTATCAAACCTGAAAAACACCATGAAGAAGTAGGAAGATTGAGACCACTAACTCTGCTCTTGTGTTTGGGCCAGGACAGTAATTGATTTAGTTTGTTCTGCTTCCCCTAAATCAAATTCCAGTGAAAGAAACAGCTGAACAGGGACTTAGCAGCCACAGAAACTGCAGACTTTATACCTTAATAACTGGTTTTGACAACATCTGGATTCATAGAACTCTAAAACTGTCTATAATCTATAGCTATAAGAGTTATACAAATCTTTCAAAGGAAATCAAATTTTTGCTAGCAACTTCATTCTGTTCTTGGCAACGATGATGAAATATACTGCACTGATGCAATCAAAAATTGATAGAGAGTTTGGAAAAGGTTACAGTTACAAGCTGCAGAATGCACCAAAAAAGCCTAAGGAGAAATATCCAGTTAAGTAAGATGGTTATTTCTGGCTTTGCTCAAACAACAAAACGCAGTATTACAAATGTACAGGCAAAGTTAGAATTTCCTGTATTTCACCTATATCCCTCTTAATGAACTCATTATCATGCCTTTCAAACAGGAGATCCTCCCTCGGCCGGCTGTATGCTGCCAAATCTCTCATTCTGCTCTCATTCAGCTCTGGAGAAGAGGCAGTGTTCAAACAGATGTCCTCCATCAGTAACCAGGATCACTGTGCACTGGTTATACATAACTAGGCAACCTGAAAATACACAAAATACAACTGAAAGCGACCCCAAGAGCAGGCCAAAAATTACCCTGTACCACTTTTATGAAGAAAGCTGCAGCACACTTCCCTCCTTTCTGCTTAATAAAACTCAAACCTCAATCAAAATTTCTTCAGTTGGGAGACAGCACCCTCTGGTGTAGGCCATGCAGGGAAACTTTCTGTGCTTTTACTAAGTATCTTCAGTTATGACAAGGGGGGGCAGCTACCTGACTGGCATTACTCTGTAGATTACCCAAGATGTGGATTCACTGCCTGGGTCGTTCCTCAACGTCCCAGCTGCAGCTCTGTGCCAAAAAGTGCATGACACAGAGCAAGCAGCCCTGACATGAGGCTTTACATTTCTGCAAGTTGTGTAAAGGTGCCTCTAGAGAAACCATTTACAAGTGTGTTTAAAGGTCAGTACAAATTGTGTTCCCCTGCTCCAGCCTGATTTATTTTTGCTTTGCATTACCCACCTCCATGTTTTCTTGGGATGATCCCTTCCTCTCCTACATAACTGAGAAATGCCAGCCATCAGGTAAACACTCCTGCTTCTTGTGTTATCATCTACATTGGACACATTTCAACTCTCACTGGGTCCTGAATAAAGAAATTGGGCCCTGAGTCACAGCAGCTCTATGTTAAGAGCAGGGACATAGGAGAAACTGGCTTCCTGCTATACCAGTTCTGCATCATGCAATGACTTCCTAAACTTTTAATGGAAAGGCAGCAAGTTTTCTTGCTCCACTTTTTCCTACTGGGAATTTATTCCTGTTCTTACCCAAGTTTCTGAAATCAGAGATGTGGAATAATACTACCTTACCCAAGACAGTGTATGCAATACACACTTACTGCTGTGCAGAAAATAGGTTAGTAAATTCCTTGTATAGTTTTGAACGATACAGCATAGCTCCAGCCATACAGTGGCTTTTACTACGTTTTGCTGCAATGAAAAAGCTGTAAGTGGACCCAGAAGTATGATAGTCCATGTAAGATATTCTTTTTACATGCAGAACAGTTCTCCAGTCTCCAAGAAATTTTTTGCACCCCATTAATATGTGGGAGAAGAGGTATTTTCAGTGAATGTTAGACACAACATGTTTTTAAAGGCTAGTGGATTAAAAAAAACACTACTGCCAGCAAAATTCTATTGCTTTCACAATTTTTATGTAGTAAAAACTCAGAATCGTAGCTGCATCAATGCAAAGTTTTAGCTGTTGACCAATTTGCCCCAATTTTTGCTATGGGCAAACTATTTTCATCTAGCACCTGAGCTCAAGGAGAGGATGGAATGAAAAGTGAACCTAATGCTTGCAAGAACAGACCAAAGCCAGCTGGCAAAAGAGCAGCACTGGGTGGAACAAGTAATGAAATATTTATAATAATGTCACTTATTAGCTCAATTTTTGCATTGCACTTCTAGAGCTATCCTTTAGCCAGACAGAATCTAGATTCACTCATTTCAGAATTTACATGTGTGCTCCCTCCTGTGTCTATTCAGAGTGAAAATAGTTGCTATCATCATTGAGGCCTTAAAACATTTTGGGAATCAGCTACTCAGGATACTAGATGAGTTCTCTTCTGTCTTACTGGAGCAGGACACAGCTGTTCAGCAGCAGGACTTCTGGCCAGCTGGAAGAGTACTGTTTGCTCTGGAGATTTTCCTGTAGAATTAATTGCTTGTAACATTTTAACAAATTCAAAATTAATACTTTGTTGAGTCAGCTAGAAGTACATCCAACCTAATGGCTATACATTTTAATCTAACATTTAATAGCCAAATGGTGTTAACTCATTTCCACATCCTGACCTGACCTTCACTCACAATTTTTCCTCTTATCCAATTATTCAGCTTGGTTCAATTCACTGCAAAGATCATTATCAGCCTGAATCCTTCCCTCCTGAGTTTACACACATGGCTAGTGGCTGCAGTCACTGAAAATACAGCTTATGCTGCTACAGCCCTAATATGGCACTTGGCTGCTGTTTTGTATTAACAAGAACACCACCAGCAATGTTGCATTACTCATAAAAACACTGTCAGGAAAGCATTTCAGAAGCAAAGTTTAAGGTTCTAGTACTTACTGGAAGGAGCTGAATTTTGACCATTTCTTTTCTGGTATTATGAGCTTGTCTGTGCCAAGTGACTATGTTGCTAAACCAACCATTTAGAATACACAGCCTTTGATTTAGTTGTGGAATACACATTCTTCCAAGCATGCCAGAGTATTTTAAGTCATGATCAGACATTCACACAATTCAAGCCTAGCCATTTTTGCAAACACTTCAGCTATTACACACCCATTTTCTTACAGCATAAAAACACCCCTGCCCAGACTTAACACTGATCAAACAATACAGAGATTATAATTTACAGACAAAACAGTACTGGCATAATTTGTTTATTGTACTGTAAGCATCAGTATGTATTAGAGACAAAGAAAACATGACTTCCAGGACAAAGTAAAAAACCTGGAGATTTAAAGTTTTACTCAGTATCAATCATGGAGAACCTATAAATTATCTGCTGGAATGCTTTCAGCTCAAAAGCTTGGCTTCTACAATTACAGAACACTGGAGAATATAAGATGTTCTGGATCCCAAAAGCCACATACCTAAAGGTTAAATTGTAAAAGACTTGAAAAGACATTAGGTAAGATTTATAAACTTGTTTTCTTCTGAGAGAGATTGATCTTATCTCCAAGACTCAAGGCCATTCCCTGCAAGGAAAAGAAAAAAGACATTCATCACAAAGATAGAACAAGTCATTGTTGTGTGAAAACGAAATGTGTAATTTAATAGGAAACAGATCATGGAACTGTGGGGAGTATCTGCTCTTTATTTAAAAGCAAATAAAATGTAACATGTTATTTGCAGAACTATAAAGAAGGAGGTATTCTTCCAAAGGCCTATTTTATGATAGTACACTGGGAAAGAAGATCTATAACATAGGTTTAGGGTATGGCTACACTAATTAAGAATACATTCTTTCCTCACAAAAATCTGTAGAACAGCTTCAAACCTTAGGCTAACCTCCCCTAAAAGTGTTCCATTTAGCTAGTACCAGAAACTTCACTCCCACAGACAAATTTGCAAGTTTTTAGAGGGCATGTTCTCAAACCTGAGAAGGGTGCCAGAGCTCTAAAGCCAAGGCACGTAGTTACCTGACTCTTTGCGCGGATCCGTATGTGGCCGGTGACTGGCGCCTCTGGTCCCAGGTGAATTGGCTTCTCAATGCTGACATTTGCAAGGGCATCTTCTCCAAATATGGAACGTGCATAAAGATTGGCTGCCATAAAGCCACAATAACCAGAAAGTGCCTGCAGAAAGCACAACTGAACTCCTTAGAAAGGCCATCCTAAGTTGGCTAGGTAGGTGTCAGGATTTAACATTTAAACTTCTTTCTTAACGTGCATGTTGTAAAATGTGAGAATCGTTTAAACTTCTTTCTTAATACACGTATTGTAAATTGTGAGAACCATGCAGTGGGAAACAGTGGTGGCCTTTTTCTAAAATTAATATTGCAAGATGTGCAACCTCGAGTACTCAAAACAAAACAGGATGGCATTTTATGGTCTGATTTATTGAACAGCAAAACAGTCAAGAAACTAAATAGCAGCAATGGCTACTATGCTTTGTAGTTTTGTAGTTTCACCAGTTGCTTTTCCATTTAAACTTTCCACCACTCTTCAATCCCTTTGTGTGAGTGTCATTCTTTTGTCCCTCTTAGGGCAAGAGAAGATCTGTCTGACCTCAAACCAGCACAACTTACTTTGGCTACCATACATATATTAGCTTATAGTTATTATGTACATTATATCTCAATACCAAATAGCTACTGTACAGATTTATTCTACTTTACAACAAACAGGCTAAATTAACAAAAAAAAGGGTAAAATTTGGAGCTGCTGGGAAAAAAAAAAAAAATCATAAAAATAGATGGTTCCCTCAAATCTACTATGAATTCAAATACACAGTGTGATTTTCTATCTCAGCAAGAAATAGCTAAAGTGATTGAGCAACACAGAATTTTGGTAACATCAACTTGGTTTTACTCATTTCAGACCACTCATTTAAAATCTCTGAGTGTATGTATTTCATATTGTAAGCAAGATCTCTAATAAAATTCCTAACAAATTTTAAATTAAACAAAGAAGCAACAAACTAAAAAGGAGTTCTAAAAATCTCCAACCAAATAGCTCACCTTCTCTGGAGTCAGGCATTTCATATTGGTTGACTTCAGTATGTGCTGTAAGTATTCATTTAGATCGATGATATTTGTATTCACTGTAACCTTCAAGAAGGGAAAAAATGGGAATTACTTTAATTAGCACCTCAGGTATTTCTGAAACCATCTGTTCTTCATGAGTCTAGACAGGAGATTACTGCTACATTTCTCTTTGAGAAACACCATATGCAGTAAGCTAGCTGCACCTCTCATTATGTGGTGGTGTCATAGAAAGTCTCCAGCTTCTGCCATCTACTTGTTTTGAGTGAGAATTTTTGTTATTACCACCGTTTATAAAATCAATTAGGTGAATATGGTGCTCTGCTAAATATGTTGATTCCCTACAGCAAAGAGTGGACTTCTTGCCCAAACAGTTTACACATTGTCAGAACAAGAACAGCTTGATTTTAAGTAGTGATAAAAATTACTTTTGCTTTTCACTTCTAGAAACAAAGCTCTCAGGGCCACCTTGGCTTGCTTTATATTGAATATTGTAGGTCTTGTTTGAACTACTTTTTATCACACCTTTTAGGTATGGTTTACAGATTGCTAAGGCTTCACATATTAGGTATTACAACATTGTTCACAAGTTCTGAGACACTTAAATCTGAAATGAATACTTGTAAACACATGTAGCAAACCAGGCTACACTTTGTGTAAAACATCTCCCATTGTGTTTTAATGTTTCTACTCCATTCTTAAATTATGTTGTTCTATTGCATGAGATAGATGATCTCCCTTAAACCTTTTGTTGACAAATCTGTAACTAAGAGGCTGAGCACCTTCTAAGTAATTTTGTTGCTCTTATGCTACAACTGTACTGCAAAGTAATACAGTGCTTTAAAGATGTCCCTGCCCATGGCAGGGGAGCTGGACTAAATCACCTTTAAAAAGTCCCTTAGAACCCAAACCATTCTGCGATTAAAAAAAGAAGAGGACAAAAATTCAGAGCTGGAGAGGCTAAGCAATAGGCAAAATTGTGCAGTCTCAGCATAAACTTATACCTGTTCCTCTCTCACCTTTGAGTTAAAACATACAACAACCATCAATCAATTTGGACACCTCCCATGCAGGAGGTAAGGCTCACTACTTCTTTTGTAAGGAAAAAAACAAAATGCATCACTAAGTCTGTGAAACAGACAAGAGAGCAACAAGAGAATGAGCTACTTAACACCAACATCCAATGTGGATGCTGAATGAGGTTTGTATCACAAGAGATAATGCTGATGTAGAAGAAGAAAAAATTATTTTATCAACAAAAAAACCCAACCAAATAACAAAAAAATTAAACTAACTTTGTTTTCCCACTCAAATTCTGCCCACATCTGTCTGAACTCCGCATCTGTGCAAGAAGCAGGCTGGATGTAATCCATGATGTCAATGTGAATGTCGCTGAGAACCACACAGTTTCTGTCGCTGGCTGCTCCAGAGACATCATACACTGCAATATAAAACACAAACCACCTTCATGTCTGAGAAAGTGAATTTGCACTAAACAAGAGCATGCTCAGTTATGATTTGCCAGTTATCAACAATCAACCCTCTTCCAGTGCTACAGAACTTTGCATTAAGTGCATTTGCCTTTCAGGCAAAGCAGCCTAGATCATTTCAAAAACTCAGACATGGCTTCAAGCATCATGCTGACAATCATTCTAAAGGCAGCATTTCTACTATGACCAAGTGAGACACTAAAAAAAAAAAAAAATTCACAAAATATTCATACATTGTAGACCACTTTATTTCCTCTCCCAGTATGAGGTATTTTAGTTGTTTTTGAGCTCACTAAGCAGTGAAGAAGTGCTACACACTACTGTTAATTTTGCACACTGAATTGTTTACTTACCAATATTACCAAAAATTATTCCATTTTCCGTTGAAGCAACTTTGACATTAGCTTTAATGTTAGCAAAATCATGTGGAGCAAGTGTCAGAGGAGACGGTTTTTCCACAAGTTTCAAGTCACCTGTGTAAAGTAATTGGGAGATCAAGGACAGTGAACATTAACTGTACACAGTGAGTTTAACATTTGGAACACATTTTTTATTGTCATTCAATTCTAATGTCTACAGAGCTGCACTAAATACCACCATAATGGTATTAATTGATTTGCATGGGGTTTTTTGGTTAGTTGGTTGATTTTGGTGTGTATTTTTCCATTGTTTGCTACCTGCAAGACCAAGTAATTAACATAACACTTAAAATTTCGGTTAAAACATTAGTTTATTTACAGAAATCCCATTGAAAACAAATGCAAATACTGACCTTAAATATTTAACTCAACCTGAAGTCCATTTAAATGTTTACCAATCAGGTAATGGGTAATTTTACCTTGTGTTTTTATCACTGACAGCATCATAATACCTAATCCTACAGTCAGGTGTCTCAAAGCCAAAGTTCAACGTCTGGTATTACATACATGAAGCTATTTATAAACAGGACAAAGTATCACCTTGATTTTGAATATAATTGCTCCCAGGAAACAGTAGAATGTGTATTTTTCCTCATTTTTTAGTAAGCAATTTTTAAAGACTCTTTAGTTCTATCAGACTGTGCAATCTGCACACACAGGATGAACTGCATCAGCTCTACACACAGGAGTGATGCATCACGTCAGTTTTTGCAATGTATTTGAAGACACCAACAATACATTGTCACATATTTGTTTTTATACATATCTTCATTAACCTGATCAAATTATTCACAAAAGATTAGGAGGAAGGTTATGCCCCTCCAGCCACAGAATCATAGAACAGTTGAAGCTGCAAGAGACCCTTAAGATGACCAAGTCCAACCACTGATCTAGCACTGCCAGGTCATCACTAAACAATGCCCCTCAGCACCACATCTCCATGACTTTTAAATGCCTCAGGGGATGGTGACTCCACCATTGCCCTGGGCAGCCTGTTCCACAGCTTGACATGTGTTTCAGGGAAGAAATCGTTCCTATGTCCAACCTAAACCACCACCTAGGGGAGATGGCTTTCTGTTGCCTCACATTTGCTCTTTACCAATTTGGATTTTATACTCTTGCTCTATAATAAGTGTACAATGGGGAATAAGTGTATCAAAAAACCTCTTCATAGTTCAGCAAAAATGGAGACAGGGAAATGAAATGCTGTTTTTCTAGTGGGGAAAAAAAAGGCATAAAAAAAAAAAAGATCAAAAATCTATTGTTTCTATCATCAGATAGCATTGCCAGTGTCAGTAGATATAAGTATTCTACCTTTTGAAACAAGTTTGTTTTTACAGGTGATCAAAAGATCATTCAAAATGGTAACCAGGTGACATCAATCTGTAAGCATTTAGAAGTGCTGCTCAAATTCCTTACACCTGGGAGCCCATGCCCAGCACCTCAGTGCCACTCATCAGTTGCTTTGTTTCCAGCAGTGATCCTTACCTAGCGTGGCTAGTTCTAGTGTGCAGTTCTGCAGAGTATCACTGGTCTGGTTGACTACCAGCACATCCAGCACAATGTCATACTGATTGACATGGACATATGCTTCTGCATAGACAGGGTCTGAGAAACCTGTCAGTTGAGTAACCTGTAAAAGAAAAGAGTTTAAGGTATTTTTATCCTCATAAACCTCTTTAAAATACGGAATCATGTCAAAAAACCCCAACAAAACCAAGAATAAAGTGCAATTAAATCCATTACTCTTTAATATGAGCCTCCAAATTAAGCAGGCAAACAGAAAGCTTTAAATTTCACAGAATTAACCTTCTGGTAAGAAAAAAAAGGGGGAAACCAGAAAAATATAATAGGAGAACACACTGCAAGATAAACACAACTTGTGTCCAGAAAATAGCATTTAAGGAAATTGTGATGCTTAGGAAACCTAAAGTCTGTGTTTAGGTCTTCCAAAATACACAGTTCATCAATTTACAGCTAAACACACAGTAACTGTCCATATTAGGCACACAAACACATTTAACTGTCCTTTTTTGTACACACTACAATTATAAAACCTTTTCAGATGAAATGTATTCTGAACTGAATTCAGGTAAGTTCCTAAAATATGGAGTATAATGCCATCTGTTCTTAAAAAGATCAGCAGGACAAAGAAATGCTGACTCAACATGAAAAGCAAGGTACCTTTAAACAGGAAAAATAATTAACTCAGACTTTTAAGGAATAGAAGTCTGGGGATTTAACCCTGTTTATTTTTTTCTCCCCTCTTTGGGCCTTCCCTGCAGGTGCTGGTAACCAGTAGGGAAAAAAAAAACCCAAAAGGCATAGAGAGTGGAACAAGGATGCAGTGCACTTGGCAGTAGCATGGGTGGTCAGCCAAGGAAAGGGAGTCTTAATGATTTGTGACAGCCCTGCTCTCTTCCCTGTGAGCCTGACTGGGCTCTTAAGACCAGTAAATCATCTAAATCTCTTCTCCGCATCCCACCAGCTCAGCATTCTCCAAGTATCCTCTTTATTATTCCCTCCCACTTTAAGCACAAAGGCTTTTCTTCTTCGCCTGATCCTAACCAGAAAATAACTGGATCTTTCCTATCAGCCAGCACACCCTGGTTCATCAGGTCCACTCTGCAACTCTTGAAGATGATCCTGTGCAGAAGCAGCACAAAGTGATGTTCGCATTACCTTATTAAGTTTGGATGCAAGAGGATCAGCAGCCTCTTTCCTCTGTGTGTTGCCCATTGCTGCAAGAAGGCTAAGCTGAAACTGGTCTTCTTTTGAGTTCATTTCATTTTTAGCAGTAAGCTGCATGAAGGAAATGGGATCGTCTGGCTGAACCGTCACATTCCTCTTCTCAGATTCTTTCTGCAGAAAGAGAAATATTCAAGAATTCACAATGAATTGCATTCCTTAGGATGGAAAGTCAAGGCTGACCTACACACAATCAAATGGTGACATTCCTGGGACCAGCTCGGATGTGAACATCCATAAAAAGTCCCAGTGGTTATGGTTACACACTTAAAACAGCTCACCTTCTGGGAAAGTTTCTCCTCTTCTAGCTTGGCTGACAGCATATGAGAGAGGGACTGCCTGCATTCTTTGTTGAAAATATCATTCATGAGAGGAGAACATTCTGACAAAACTTTCAGGCACAAGGAAATACGATCCACATCATCATCTGTAATTGGCTTCTTAGGGAGAGAAGACTTTCCCAAATGGAGAATAGTGGCCATCAGCAGCATAGCTTCAGCAATAAAGGACTGAGAATGAGGACAAAGGAAAGAGAATGGAAGGAGGTTACTGCATTTCTTGCAGCTTGACAGAAATGTTTATTTTAGACTTACTTACAAAAAGGTGTGCATTAAGAGATTTTATTATTTGGGGTTTTTTTTAGTACTTATTATATAGAAATCAAGCAGCATGATTTGACTGTCTAGATAGAGAGGCTGGAAAGCAGTCAGCTCTGTTTGCGACTCAAATTATCACTATTATCCAACCACATAACTAGGACTTCACTTTGAACTGAACTTATTTTCTGCCCATTTAACCAGCTCTTCTTTGCAACTACAAAGTGAAAACAAAATAGCTAACTCACATTTTGCCTCTTCTTTTCCTGAACCAGTGACACGTATCGCAAAGCAATCTTAGTCAAAGTTGTAGCAAGAGAAGCTGCAACAAAAAAGTCACCATCGAGCAAGAATCCTCTTAAGGGAGGTCTGCAAAGAGAAAGGATAATCAGGAACAGAGTTCTGGATGACAATCCTTCACCCACTTATCTTCATACCTTAATACCCACACTCTACAACCAAAACAAGTTTGAAAGGTCTCAGAAGCAGGTTTCTTTCCCTCTCTTTCCAGATACAGAAGATATTCAGAAGTCACACAGCCATTTCCATGTAGAGTAGGGAGTGAAGGGAAGAGTGTAATGCGTAATTTCATTGTAGCTCTGAGGTGATAATGACTAGTCAAGATGAAGCAGCTCATCTAAAGTAGTTAAGGAAATACAGCAATTGTTCTGGCTACCAGTAAACTATACCAAATATTAAATAGTGCAAGGTGATATTAACGAGGAGGCAAAATAAAAAAAGGTTGTAGTCTGATGGCAACATCTCTGTATCCAATTTAAACTGTCAGGGGATTTTATGTGTAATTTCTAAAGAATCAGCAAGACTTTAAGACACCATAATGAATAGTGTCCTTTTTAATATGCAGCAACCTCTGATAACAAATTCTAAGCAATTAGGCCATTTCCTATCTGGTATCATCTATGTGGGTAATACCTTTAAACAGGGAAATACCTCAACCACTGAACTCTGCATGAGAGAGAATACAACTAAAAATAAATAAATAAATAAACCATCTCCCTCCTGGCCAGGTATGAACTCTTAAATACCTGTCTTCTTCCTTTTTGGAAGGTCTGGAACTACTGAGAGCGCTTTGTGTGGCATAAGTACCCATCTCTGTCACCAATTTTTGGGTTGGACCCACAGACACCTCTTCTTCGGGTTTCAGCTCACCAGCTTCTTTCTTGATTTCCGATTCTACTATAGGGATCTAGAAATGAACAGGAAACAACTGGCAAAATTAATATAAAACATGGTATTTTTGTGCTGGAGAAGGTTTTAGGAAACAAACAAACACACAACCAAACAATAAAACCCCCAAAAAATGTATCTCCAAAGTTTTTCTAAGTACAAGGTCAGTTACAGTGCAACAGTTTTAAGAAAATTTGAGGAGACTGGCAGATGGTGAAATATACACAGAAGCCTCCTACTCATGCAACAAAGCTCACATTGCACATTGTCTCAGATCTCTCCAGAACAACCCAGACTTAAAGCACTCTTCCTTTGTTAGTGGATATAATTAAAATGTATGTTAAAGCTGCCATAATATTCTGAATTAAGTAATTTCTCATCTCCCCTCTATATATGCTAGTTTCATGCATGCTACTTAATAAAAACTAGTAGCAAACACCAAACTCTAGTTTTTACTTGAGATTTCATGTGCCTATGCCATTACATGCCACAACTGCTCAAAATTTTGTTGCATCTTACTTTTTAAATAAAAAAATAACTTTTTCTTAGAAAACATACTGCATAGCAGGAAGCAAACAAAGAGCTAGCCTCAAAAAGTAAACACACCTCTCCAAGTGATCTGCGAACTTCCGTCATTACACTTTGTATATCTTCCTTTGTGCTGCAATATTCTCCAAGGATCCATAAAGCGCCTCGGTAAATCCTAAGACAAGAAAAGTAACTTCAGTCGTGCTTTCATGATACACTCAGATTAGCATCAAGGGCAACAATTTATGGTTAGGTGGCAAAAGCTAGCCTTGAGAAATGCAAAAGGACACAACTGACAGTAAGCAGGTTTGATCAACAGCAATCATCCTTTTGGCTTTAGTAAACCAAGGAGCAAGTACAGCAAATAAGATATATTCTCTGCTATTCCCATCTGTATTAATCTTGACATCTTTCCTTCACATATGAAAAGATGAAAGACAAGAACATGAATGAAGATTAGGGAAAAATCAGCAATATTTCAGAGGGATTTTTCCCACTTAATGAGTTGGGAGATGGAGATAACATTCAGAGTTTTCTGTGTATCAGAAGAACAGCAGGGTAGTATCGTAACACAGAGAAGTTCTCATAGCTTAGCTTTTGCAGATTCATCAGAAAACCACGTTTTTAGAGCCCTGAAGGATACTAAAGGAGTTTTGCAGATTGTAAAGTCCAGTCTATGTTCAACTAGGTTTTCTAATAAATTTATAGTAAGTATTTCCAGTTACCTACAAGTGCAAATCCCCGCTGCAGTAATCCCTTAGTAACTCTGAGAAATACACTGCTTTACAGTTGGCCTTTGTTAACAATTCTGTCTTCTAGCAAGTGGAAATATCAGCTGCATCATAAAAATTAAACTTGAATTTATTTTCTTCATTCAATGCAGCAAGCACCCAGTATAACTTTTGTAGAAGTAGACAAAGAAGCTGTACCTAGGAATCATCAACCCCCAAAACATCTCAGCTTCAGTTATTCTTCTTCATGCGTGGGTTGCAAAGTCTTTGGTACATATTTAATGACATTATACAATCAAAACCAGTGAAGCACAGGCTGCTCCAATGTGTGATATCATATTTTGGACTCACTTGACAGATTTAATGGCGTGAAAAACTTCAAGCATCTTCTCAACAATAAGAGGTCTGAGGTTATCAAAGCGCTGGATCGCTTCCCGCACAAACTCCAGGACGTCAGCAGCTGCTGCTTCATTGTTATCACTAAGGAACTCCATCAGCTAGCACAAAAGAGTGAACATGAGCACAGGGAGCAGCATGGCTGAGTTTGAACAACAGCATTTTCCTTCTATGTTCAGAAAAATAAAACTGCATATAGATCACAGAATCATAGAATGCTGTGAGGGTGACGGTGCACTGAATAGGCTGCCCAGAAAATATTTTCTCATGTTGACATGGAATTTCCTGTGATTGAGTTTATCTCCACTGTCCCTTGTCCTATCACTGGGTATCACTGAAGAGAGACTGGCTCCATCCTCCTGACAGCCACCTTTTGGATATTTGTCAACACTGATAAGGTCCCCTCTCAGTCTTCTCTTCTCCAGACTAAACAGCCCCAGGTCTCTCAGTCTTTCCTCATAAGGGAGATGGTGTAGCCCCTTCAACATCTTGGCAGCCCTCCGTTGAACTCTCTCCTGTAGTGCCCTGTCCCTTCTGAACTGGTGAGCCCAGAACTGTACACAGTATTCCAGATGTGATCTAACTAGGGGCAAGTAGAGAGCACACTCCATCTCTTCATCTAGGTAGTTCAACAAGACTAGACCTAGCACTGACCCCTGGGGGACACCATTAGCTACAGGTCTCAAATTGGACTGCACCATTAATCATGACCCTCTGGGGCTCTGTTGTTTAGCCAGTTCTCGATTCATCTCGATCTCCCATTAAAAAAAGCTGAAGCCAAACACTCATTCCAAACAATTAGCAATTATCATAATCCCCAAACTGTTTTGGTAATGATACAAGTTATTGCAGTTTTAAACATCAGCACTCTCCAGCTCATGTTCTTCAAAACTATTTAAAAATGAAGTCTCAGAAGACAGCATCAAAAGTCCCGGATTTCTCTAGGGATTAAAAATAGTATTGCTTTGTGTAAGGGCACTATCAGAAATACCTCAGATTCAGTTATTCCCCAGGTTTTGGGTATAACTAGAACACATTTAATAACAATTAGTGAAATATTTGCATACCACTGGGATAACGTTTGCAGCCATGTCTGGAAACCGAACGCTACAGGAATGCAAGGTACGAACAAGCAGCTGTCGATACTTGTCTGTATCTTCATGCTCTGTCACATTATTGGTTTTAATCACTTCCTTCTTCAGAACAATCACAAGCTGCAAGTTCAAATAAAATTGAATAAGGTCACATTTTTCTGAAGAGTAACAAAAATTGTGTAATGAAACAAAAGTAATATTTATTTTACCTCCTCCACGTTTCTTGAAGAGACAAGGTCCAGAGCCAGCTGAAGAGTTTTTTTGCGCACTTCTAGGTCTGGGGTACTCAACACTCTGAGGATGTCCATCACTAGATCCTGAAATGGTAATAAAATGGTAACCACTTTATTGCTTTAAATGACTTCATTTTCACACAATTCTAATTTTCATTCCTCAATGATTCTCAAAGACTTTCTGGATACACAACATATAAATCTACTGACAACCAGGCAAGATAACCTAGGCATTAGGAACTTCACAGTGCTCATTTAGTATCTCCTACGTTTACATAAGAGCCTACCATGCAAGCTACACCATTAAGCCTTACACTCAAACAGACCTTGCCATTGTTAATTCTTATGCAGACAATAAAAGCAACAAAGAAACTTATTAGATGGGCTGTTGTTTTATACTAAAAAAAGACTGAAAGAGGACTGAAACTTCAGAAGTGCATGCATCACAACACACAAAAGTTTAATTTAGGAAAGAAAATCCTTCCATAAATTTGCAGGAAAAGAGACAGCTCACATACCTGTAACACTCGTTCATGGGAGGGATGCTCCTTTAACTCAATTAACCGATCCAAAACAATCAGCTTCACATTATTATCGCTTTCCTTAATAATCAAATCTATATAGCATTGGGCAGCTGCCTAAAATTAAAAGGATCAAAAACATTTTTTAAGTAATGAAGAGAAGAAAGTGGCAAATTTCTAACAGAAATTCAGGAAAATACACACTGTACATAACTATTAAAGCAATTATTCAAAGAAATGTTTTATTTTGTGACCAGTTTTAAGAGATAGTTTAAGACAGTACTTCATGTGTTGTTAAACACCCCTATCACTAAAGCTTTTGCTCTTTCAAAGTATCAGTGTACAGCATGCAGTACACTAAAAGCTACTGAAACATCAGAAAACATCACTTTCATACCTTGATTGCTGTTGGTGCACTGGAGAGTGTAACTAGAGTACCTGCAGCTTCATACTTCACTGCAGGACTGGATGACTGCAGTAAGTTGTAGATGCAGCGAATAAAGCGAGCTCTCTCCGATGGATTTGCATGACAGACCTAGATAAGGAAGAACAATGTAAAGTTGGCACAAAGGAAAAATGAAAACAGCAAATCACATCGCTTAACTGCTCCTTTATCTTTCAACAAAGAGAAAACTAAGCAAAAGAGAGCATCCTTTTCTGGGGACAGGAAATGTCATTCACATTCGTAAAAATCTAATTATGAAAACTATTAAAAAGCTATTCTTGATAATACTATGCAATGATACAAGTTCTTAAAGTCTCAGATTAAATGGAAGGGCACAGCCTCTACTACATTTTTTAACGGATGCCCTGCTCATGTCTATGAAGAACAGTCTGATAAGGCACAGCAAATCAGATGAGGCATACTGCTCTAGACTGTGCACACTTGAGCAGTTTGTTTCGAGAGACAAATCTTAATTCAGCTCTACTAAACAATGACATTATCCTGAGAGAGACTAAAAGCCTCTCCCAGCAATGTTCTGTTGCTTTCAAAAAAGCAGACCAATATAATCTAGTATGTGCATTTATTTCAAATGTGCCAAAACATTTCCCTTTTTACCTTATAAATTAGTTCAACAATAACCAACTGCAGTATGTCACCAAATGTCTGGACCTGGTCAATACAGGTACTCAAATAATCCAAAGCTCGGTCCTATACAAATAGAAGAGAAATTATTCTCAGTTAGTCTGAGTTTGCTCACTCAGATGTACTTTAAATCAAAATAAATTTTAAAAATCAAAATACACACCAGAATACCTCCAAATTTTAAAACTTCAAATTTAAAAACAATTTACAGAAACATTAGAAACCTGAAGAGCAAGTGAACCAATTCTCTCTACAGATGGCAGAAGGAGACAAAACTCATGGTAATTGGGCACAAAATGGAATTGTCTGCAGAGCAAACAATCCAAAATGCTACACAGAAATTCGGACTTTTTAAAATGTGACTAGAAAAGCTAAAAGCTAGTAGGTAATGGAGAACTTCACAGTCTCATTAAACTCACTTGGCAACACTAATTACAATTTTCAGCACCAACATATGTCTTCACCAAATACAGTGTTTTTCATTCAAAAGGAAGATAACACTAAAGCCTTACTTAGACCTTTTCATTTACCAAATATTTTATAATTTCGTATCAGGGTTGGGGTTTTTTTCATGAATTTAAGTAGCCTATACTACCAACAAACTACTGGCTAGTTACCTAGCACACGTTCAAGTATTTACACCAAGTAAGTTTCAAGACCTATCCTTACCTGATCCGCATGAATTAGCATCATAAATGCATTTCTTTTGCAGCTTGCATCTTTCTCATTCACCAAGAAATCATGGATCAGTTCGGGAGCATCAGGTATAAGATGTTCAAAATTTCTTCAAAAAAAACAACCCAACCACAATTAGAAGTACTGATAAGGAGCAGAAGCTAAGGTTTAGGTGCATATCCTAAAGACAAGTGTTTACCAAATTCCCAGAAGCATAAACATACATAGGTTTTATGTAGCTACTTGAAACTGAAAAGACTCGAGGATCTTTTAAAAACTTTATGACAGCTAAGACATTACCATTACCCATCAACAATTTTTGCTTAGTAGAAACATTCAGCCACACTGTTCAGGTAACAGCTGCAATAATGTTTTGTGAATAACTGTGGTACACGAAGAAAGTCTTGCTTCGAATTTATATAAGCATAATGTTCAGGTGATTAAGAAAAGCATTTGCCTATATAAATCAATCTACAGTATAAGGGTATCAGTCAAACTTAAGAAAGCAGCAGTAGTACCTTTGCTTTTCCAAAGAAGTCCATTTAGATAGAAACAAAAAAGCAAACAAAAATCCCAAACCAAATACCACACCAGTGACTGAGAAATGTTTGAGATCTCAAAAACTATCCACATTAGTAAAGCTACCCTTGGTTTTCTGCAGCCACAACTTTAAATAGTTCCTGGCATTTACCTATAAATGGTGTAAATGGCCAGAACTGCATTTCTGCGCACGTAGCTGTGACGGTGCTCCAGACACGCACGAATGGCTGGCATCAAAGGCTCCAACAATTCTGCTTCCTTCAGCTTACAAAGAAAACGCAGAGTAGAGCCTCGAATAAATTCATTTGGGTGCTGAAGATCCTAAAATCAACCAGAAACATATTTGAAATGCCAGACTCTTCAGCCTAATTTTTAGGCTCAGATGAATGCACTTGCCAGCTTTTTCCCTGCACTCAGGTTTACACAGTATGAGCTCCCAACATCAATCAAGAATCAAGAATCAAGAAGGTTGGAAGAGACCTCAAGGATCATCAAGTCCAACCTGTCACCCTACACCTCATGCCTATCTAAACCACGGCACCAAGTGCCACGTCCAATCCCCTCTGGAACAACTCCAGGGATGGTGACTCCACCACCTCCCTGGGCAGCCCATTCCAATGGCCAACCACTCTCTCTGTGAAGAACTTTCTCCTCACCTCCAGCCTAAACCTCCCCTGGCGCAGCTTGAGACTGTGTCCTCTTGTTCTGGTGCTGGTTGCCTGGGAGAAGAGACCAAACCCCTCCTGGCTACAACCTCCCTTCAGGTAGTTGTAGACAGCAATGAGGTCTCCCCTGAGCCTTCTCTTCTCCAGGCTAAACAGTCCCAGCTCCGTCAGCCTCTCCTCATAGGGCTTGTGCTCAAGGCCTCTCACCAGCTTCGTTGCCCTTCTCTGGACATGCTCCAGCAATTCAACATCTTTCCTAAACTGAGGGGCCCAGAACTGGACACAGTACTCAAGGTGTGGCCTAACCAGTGCTGTGTACAGGAGTACAATGACCTCCCTGCTCCTGCTGGCCAAACTATGCCTGATGCAGGCCAGGATGCCATTGGCTCTCTTGGCCACCTGGGCACACTGCTGGCTCATGTTCAGGCGCCTGTCAACCAGTACCCCCAGGTCCCTTTCCACCTGGCTGCTCTCCAGCCACTCTGACCCCAGCCTGTAGCTCTGCATGGGGTTGTTGTGGCCGAAGTGCAGCACCCGGCACTTGGACTTGTTGAATGCCATCATGTTGGACTCTGCCCATCTGTCCAGCCTGACCCCACCTCACTGTCTTCTCATGAAATACCTTCTTAAAGTACTGCTGCTACTGGCTTGCAATATTTAAAAACACACATTTCTGTGTAGTAAAGCTTAAAAACCCTGTGGGATCTTCTTCTGTGTTCTATGTGTCTTCTCCAATTACTAAGCCTGGGAAAGCTCACCATGCAAGCACTCCTGTACACTGGATACAAAACTCTGGTGTATATCAGTTCATCTGCTTCTGACCCATTTCCAAAGAAGCTGAAGGGACTATTATCTTTGGGAAGAAGTGTCTCAAATATTCCACAATGAAGCTATTAAAATAGTGTACTTTTATGACCCATGGCTCGTCCCAAGATAATATGAAGACTTTAATTAGGTTAACCCTCATCTTTGAGATTTATTGACTTGGAAACAAGGAGCACTACATTTTTCTTAAGTCTTAATAGTAAAAGAAAACACAAAAATTCTTTGGTAGTAGATCTGCTAGTTATGCACAATTATCCCGCTCTGAAGCGCCAAGACCTAACAGGTAGGAAATCCTGACCCAAAACCATTTTAATATTCACTAAATAACCCCAAATGATCCACTTTTGGTAGAAATCCAGTATAAGAACACAAGCACTGAAATAAACAATGGGCTACCTTTCTGTATGCGTCGCACACAAGGATCATTTCTTGCAAGAGCCTGCCATCCGGGGTGGTCTTGGGCACTATCTCCCAAAAAACAAGCAGCAGCTTTTTGATGGTATGATCTTGGAGAGGAAGGACAAAACGTATGATGGTCATCAGAAGCCCAGGTAGTTTTTCACCATTCAGAATCATAATGATTACTTTCTTCAAGGCCTCTGTCTTCAACTTGACATCTCCTTTTTCTAGAGGAGGAAGAGGAGATGAAATGAGAAAGGCTGAAGACATCACCAGTAGTTTAACAGGAATACTCATCTTCATTGTCACCAGACACAAAGCTCCTCTGACGGAGTACAGAATAGCATACCAATAAAATTCACACCCTTACTTCTACTAGAAGGATAAAGAGGAAGCAAGAGAAATTTAGAGAATAAGCATGGAGTTCAGACTTAATTCTAGGATTAACATATTGGAATTAACTGAGTTCAACAAATTTCACAGCTGTTTGAATGCTGAAATTTAAACAACAGCCTTTTATGCCAGGATACTACAATGAGCTCTGATGTCATACGTATACTAAATACTGACACCGCCCTCTGGGTAAACAACATAGAACAGTCCATAGAACAAGTGATAAGACACCTCCTTATCAGGACATTACTCGAATCTGCCTTAGCCCAAGCAGGTATTCTTCAAACAAAAAGACAAGAAAAGATTTCAGATTTTTGCTCAGGGGGGGAAATGCCAAAAACAAAACACCTAAAATAAACATCAGGAAGTTTCGGAAAAAAAAGGAATGCACACACTTCAAAAATCAACAGAATAAAATAAACATCAAATTGACTTGTTTGCATCCTTCAAATCATTGCCCATTACTTGCCTAGGTCATTTTTTAAGCTGATTTCAGAAGGTGGTTCTGAATCCATTGGAACATTGATTAACGTGTAACACACGTTCTCTGCAGCAGTCATGGCTCTTGGTTACACAAGTTTTCTCAAAGGAAGAAGTATTTTCACACAAATATCAGACAACCTAAGAAACAAGCAAACAAAGCCAGCCCAAAGTTAACAGATTTTATTAGCAACACAGAAATGCCTTTGTATGAGACTTAATGACTCAGAGAGATTGCTGGGTTTCTTGAGAAGATGCACTCAAAAGCCTTCTTGATTTTCTGTTATTCTAAAATATTCCTATTAGCACCAAAAAAAAAAAAAAATCACGAGCATGAAATTTATCAAAGATTTAAAAAAAAAAAAGTAAATGAAAGAAAACTTTCCAGTACTTAGGACACAGCTAGAGATAACAGAAGCATACAAGCACCTGAGAGAAGCTGGATGGATGCAAGTAGCAGCCTTTCCCTCATTTATTCATCCCCTGACCCTGACTCTGCATTCCCACTATCCTTCCTGCAATCCTGTGCCTCTCCAGGTGAACTGACCCAAGCTGCAAAATCAAAGTTTAAAAAAAAAAAAAAAAAGAGAGAGAGAGAAAGAGATAGATCTTTTGACTTATTTAACAAGTTGAATCAGCCTATGAAGGAGGCTTTGAAGAGCAGCACGAGATTCAACAGAGCAGAAACCAAGGATGGCAGAAAAGACAACATGGTGGAGAGGGAAGCTGGACTGCCCTTTATCTGCCTAGGATCCGCAGACCAGCTCAAATGTACTGGTTACCTGCTCTGATAGACGCTAACGAGAAAGGTAAGGATTTTTGTGATGAAAAGTACGAGCTTACAGACCTATCAAAGCTGCTGCATGTCTGACAGTTCAGATAAGAAAACAGGCAATTAAGATCAGTCCTCTTCCTCACGTTTGACTTCTTAATCTCATGTAGCAGACATCCAGGATCAAATCAATTTCTTACTCCATTTCTTAAAGTAATGAAATTCACTCAAGTTTGAGCCTGCTCTGTTAATGCTATGATACCATAATGACAAACACAATAAAGAAAAAATGTTACTTCCTACTACATGGGATTAATTTTCTGGAAGTCTTTAACAAATCATTAGATCAAGGAAGATGTCTTTAAGTTATACTACACGAGGAAAAATTTGTTTTACATAATTACTATTGCTAACTAATAATAGAGGCAACAGAACTGAACAAAATGATCCCCATTAAAGGTTGCAATTTATATGAAGATGACAACACTAAACTCTTCAACTCAAGGCTATGCTTTCACTGCAGATCACTTTCTGCTAAGTTCAACAATCAAGCAAGGCCATACTTCCATGACATACAGCTTTCAATAATGTGCCTTTTTATTGTTTGGGGACACAAGCTCCTGCCTCACATCACCTCTTTCACTTGTGCAGAAAACTTCTCAGATGCAAAGTGTGTAAGCTGTCCACTGCCCCTTATTTTTGAAGCACTAAGCACAACAAACAAAATCCAATAGACCAACAAACCCCCATGCCCAGCCTGGTTAAAAGCACTGACCCACTGAGGAAAGAGATGGGAGGTGGGACAGAGTTGTATCATTTGAATGAACACTTGAGACAATACACAAGCTGATACTGTGTCCAAAGTTCCTCTTCTCATCAACTGAGCACCTAGAGAACTTCAGGCTGAACAGCAAGCAAGTTGTGCTAACTTCGGTTGCAGCCTCTTTTTACGCAAGAAAATAAGACAACTGAAATGGTACCACAACCACTACCCCCAAAAAAAGTAATTGTCTGTGGGTTTTTTGAAGATGCTTCTATTACAAATCCTCTAAGGACTAGATCCTTCAAACTCATTCTTTATAAATATCTACATAAACAGCTCCTGCGCACTTTTAGAAACATGACTCTTTTCTTGCCTCAGCAGCAGCTTTTTACATACTTTTCCATACTGTTACCCAGAACTCTATCTTCAAAGCACTGCAGCTAGCACCTTCATCTCCAATAATAACTCACACAGACCATAAAGTAGATCTTTGTAAAAAGTAGATATGGTAGCTTTACTCGTACAAAGATCTCAAATGCAAAAAATCTCTAAACAATCACAGCGGGAGAACAACCACCAAGTCTTCCTCCTTCCAAGGCACGATGCCTTGAAAACAATTTAATCTAACAGACAATCCCCACAAACACAGACTTCTCCAGCAACAGAATTTCTGAGTACGTGTATAAGGAAATTAAATTGAAAGCTACACAGTTGGTACAACACAAAAAGACAAAAAGCTACGCCTGCTCGACGTTCTTGGAAAGCCTTGTGAACTGGGGCACCTTAGGAACCCAAACCCTGAGAAAGCATCATTTCATTGATGCGGACCTACAATACAGAATGTGAAAACTTCTGTTAAAAAATCCCGAGTAAATCTGCAGCCAGTTTAAGGAGGTTTCTCCCCTAATTTTTCAGGTGACTACTTTTTGCTCAAAACGCCTAGTATTTTTAGCTACGAGTTAAAATATTTCATGCCCCTGTTTGCCTGCCGCTCCCCTGAAGACATTCAGAGCCCACACCACCGCAACACCCTGGCACCTTTGTGGGAGTCGTGCTATAACAGCACCAAACCCACAGGCCCACGGTCCTCCGTTATTAGCGCCGGGGGCTTGTTTGAGGGAATCAGCAGGAAGGGAAGACGCCGGCGGGGCCGGGAGGCCTCAGGCCTCCCGGCAACGCCGGAACAGCGGCGGCACCGCCATGGCCCTGAGGGCGCTGCACACCACCTAGCGACACCGCTGCTCGCCTGGCGCAAGGCTCTGTACCCGGTGGAGCGGTGGCCCGGTGCGATCCAGTCGGGCCCAGTGTGGAGCTCTGCCCGCGGCGCTCCCGCTCCGGCGATGGCTGACGTGGAGCCGCTCCCTCCTCAAGCCACATCGATAGTACGGCGGCTCTAGAGGGACACGCCTCTCACAGGCATGACAGGGATGAGCGAAAGGGGTGGGACTGCTGCCAATATCTCCACCATTTCCGCGTTGCTGTGCGTGAGGGAAAAGAGAGCGCGCAGTTAGCCACGAGGGTGGGAGGAGGGACTTCCGCCTCTGACGTCACGGAGGCAGCAGGTTCACTAACCCGCGGGAAAGCGCCTGTGTGGAGGAGCTGGGAGTGCTGGTGGTCAGGTCCACCATGAGCTATCAATGCTAAGGGCTAATGGTATCCTGAGATGCATTGTGAAGAGTGGTATCCAGCAGGTCAAGGGGGTTGTCCCCTCTACTGCCCTAGTGAGGTCACATCTGGAGTATTGTGTCCAGTTCTGGGCTCTCCAGTTCGAGAGACGGGGACCTACTGGAGAGAATGCAGCAGATGCTACAAAGATGCTGAGGGGAGCAGAGCATTTGTCTTACAAGCCTAGGGGCCGTTTAGCTTGGAGAAAAGAAAACTGAGAGGGAATTGTCCCAGCACCCATCAATATCTAAAGGACATAAATCAAGAGGATGGGGTGAGAGTCTTCTCAGTAGCGCCCAACAAGATGACAAGGGACAATACGCACAAAATGGAACATGTAAAGTTCCACCTAAACACAAGAAAAATTCTTTGAGGGTGCTGGAGCACTGGAACAGGCTGCCCAGAGAGGTTGTGAAGCCTCCTTCTTTGGGGAGATTCAAAACCTGTCTGGACATGTTCCTGTGTAACTTGCTTTGCCAGGCTTTGGACTACATGCTCTCTCGAAGTCTCTTTCAATCCCCACCCTGCTGGCTTTCTATTAAAATAAATATGAGGGGAAAAAAAAATACAATATATACATAAAGAATAATAAGGGGGAAAAAAAGTAATTTAAAAGCTGCTATCTAGTGCTTAGACCCAAATCCGCAGCCCTGATAGTATTATTTTTATATATTCATGACTGACCTATTTACAGGGATTCAACACACTATTTGAAGTCTGTTCAAAACAGCACCATGCTTTATTCATTAATAAATACAAGTTGCAAGTTTTAGGCCCTTTTTAAAAAAAATACATTGAGCAGGATATCAAGCCCCTATATGTGAGTCCACCCCAAGTTGTTTCTTATCCTTTTCAATGTATTCATAAGTGAGAATAATTCTAATGCAATGATCCAATATGGTAACTTGCTTAAATACAGAGTCACAGCCACTTTGCACCAACTGATTTGCCTTGCCTGCCAGGTGTCTCTAAGTTGCTGCTGATCTCAAACATTGCTGGATTTCGCCTGATTGCAAATACATACTAGGTATCCCTCAATCCCAGTGCAGAGGAAGCTGAAGGGAAAGAGTCCTGGAGAGCCTGTTCAGCAGCAGTGCAGAGACTCCATAGTTCAGAGGATCTGTAATGGGTATCGTATGTGATTCCTTCTTATTTCAATTTAGGCCACTAGTGTGCTAAAAGCCCTTTGCTGCCCCTTGGCTGGCTGGTGGCTCTCAAAAAAATAAAGCAATACAATTCAGTTCCAAACAAGCTGGGGTTTACTGAAGTGGAGAACTCAAAAAGCCAAAACCCAAGCTGTTTGGCAGCTTCATGCTTCTTCAGCGTGCAATGTGTCTGGTAAGCATTCAATCAGGGGTGTCTTCAAGTTGAGTTTGAGACAGTGACAAAACAACATGGGGAAACAAGCTGCATTCTATTTGTTCTACACCTGTTTTGTAGATTTGTGGGCATTTTGAAGTCCTCTCCGTTCAACAGTTTCCAAAAGCACCACATTTATATACAGTAAATAAACACTCACATTGACAAATGATCAAATAGATGATAGCACCTTGATTTGAATGGTTTTTTCTTCAGATTAAAAAACCCAAACCCACAGCAGGTTCCAAGAAAGTGTTTTATTTCCACTTGTCCTTACAAGTTAAAGACAGTATGCTTTTCATTAAAAAACAGTATCATGTACTATTTAGAAAATGATTACACCTTTCTTGTCAAAGAAAATACACCCAATTATGACCTTCTGTCTACCTTTTAAGGATAGGTGGGTTGGTTGGTTTCCTTTTTAAGCGTAATCCTCAGAAAGTATTGGCAGAAAATGCATATAGGTGAGGATAAAGTTACCAGCAAATGGATAATCCTTCCTGTATAATTAGATATACGTTAACACAGAGGAACTCATCCACCAACTAGTGCTCCATCGGCTCCTCTGCCTTTTCTGCAGGTTCATCAGCAGGCGGAGCAGGCTTAAAGAGAGAAAAAAAATGCATTACAGATGGGCAGAAAACACCACCTAATAAATCAGCTTTATCCTGGAGTATCATAAGTACATCAGTGCAGCTCATCTAAGCAAGTAACCTATACAGCAGTGTTACCCAAAACTAAACATGAAGCAGGACCAAGATGGTCGTTCATTTGGAGACTAAGGATGAACCTTGGGGCAGGCATGACAATCATATGCAGCCAACTCTGTTGCAATAAAATGAAACCCAATACTTGATCACAGATGAGGAAAGATAGGAACAGCCCATCATCAATTCAGTATAAATTGTCTTAATAAGCATCTTAGTCTCCAGCTCAGATTACATGGTTTTCATGTAGTAACTACACATTTTAAAATCACACTCCTAAATCTCTACCAGAATAGTTGAGAATGTTAAATGTTGTAAACATAAATGTGATAGTTCAGACTTCACCAAATGCTGTCTTTCAATGAAGCCTACTTATATCTAAACCATATACCTTTCTCTGTGGTCTCTCCTCAAGTCCTTCTAGGAATGGTGCTACATCATCATCATCATATATGGTAAACTCCATGTCTTTGCCCACAATTCCAATGGAAACATTCTGTTAACCAAAGTTGTGAAAGAAGTGAGAAGCCTTTTTCTGCAAGAAACTGGCTTTAGAGCTTTTGCCTATGGAACAGGTAGAAGTTTCCTCCCATCATGAAGAGACTCACAGTATCACAGTACATTAGATGCTGTGAGGGACCTCCAGAGATCATTGGGTCCAACCCCCCTGCCAAAGCAGGATCACCTAGGGTAGTCTGCACAGGAATGCATCCAGACAGGTTTTGAACGTGTCCAGAGGAGACTCCACAACATTTGCAGCTGGGCAGCCTGTTCCAGTGCTCCATCACCCTTGCTATAAAGATTTCAGGTTGAGGTGAAATCTGTTATGCTCAAGCTTGTACCCGTTGTTCCTTGTCTTATTATTGCACACCACCAGAAATAGATTAGCCCAATTCACTTGACACCCACCCCTCAGATATTTATAAACATTGAGGAGATCCCCTCTCAGTCTTCTCAAGATTCATTGTGTCTACTTCAGGAAAAAAGGAAATTTTGAAAGACTCCCTCAGATATTTATAGACATTGAGGAGATCCTCTCTCAGTCTTTTCAAGATTCATTTTGTCTACTTCAGGAAAAAAGGAAACTTAGAAAGACTCCCTTTTGGCAGATTGTACTAGAAAAGAAAAATGGCAGACTGACTCTCTACAAAAGCTCTCATGTTTCAAAGCCTTGTAAGTAAAGACACTTTTCAAGGATTTCAATTTCTTTCCATTTTTTGTCTTTATTTTAATAACATAGTTTTTCAAACCTATCTTATTTTGCATTTCTACTCTTTTAAGAGTTCTAAAAAAATAAGGTGGGTTAAGAATGAAAAAAAGAAACGAAACATGGAAAAGGGCAGAGCAGCCACAAGAAGAACTCCAACTAATGGATATCCTTAGAATTTAATTTTTCAACAGTTCCTCAATTCATTGTCAGAAGTTTCTGCAACTTTTTGATGCTGGGAATATTGTCTGTGCTTAAAATGCAAAGTTGTGATTTTATCTGGGTGTGATGTTACCTTCAACAGTGATCAAAGTTTAAAATGTAATGAAGCAACCAAATTAACAATCTCTGCTTTAGTGAAAGTATTATTTTTGTTAAGAAAATTAAATCTGAGATCATTAAGGAAACAGAAGATAACATGGTAACATATTAAATTAAGATGATACTGTCTACCAGTAGTCAGCTTCCAAATTTTGCTGACAGCCGTAACTTACATGAATTTTTTCATGGCATTTTTTCATAACAATGGCAGTAAAATTTCCTGCTAAGAACACCTAGCATTTACCTTGGTGGTGAGATCCTGTTCAGCAGGAAGAGTCTCTCTCAGGGCACGTAGTCCATGTTTAACTAGCTCATTAAGATTACCTTAAAATTAAATCAGAAAGGCATTTATTAACTATACGGTGTATCTCTAGACATTCTTCCCACTCCTAGATGACAACTAGAAAAACACCTTAGCTAACTTGACTTCCAGAACTACTCTTGTTAGGTACTTCAGGTACAGATCAGAGTTGGTTATAGAAGTATACCTTGTGAAACTAGCCCCTCTCTACATTTAAGGTTGAATGCATCTGGGTTTGGCACCTGCCCTGCCTCCAGTCCAGTGATAATCACACTAATTTTTTGTTCAAGAAGCCATTCAGTAGCCTCCTCATCACCATTTTACATAAAAATTAATTCACCATTTTGAATGCACCACTTAAATACTTGCCTTTACATACTATCCCTGCTTTGACATGGAAAGAATTGGTCTTTGCCAGAGTTAAACAGGGCAGAAGCTTTTATATTTTTCTCTTCTTTTCTGAGCTTACCTTCTCTTTTTATTAGATGCAATAAGCACCAAGATGTTAGATGTGAACATTTATGCCAAATTTGGCTCCCTCAACTTACCTTTCTACTTTACTAAATGCCAAACAATGGAGCAGTAGCATAAAAGCTGCATAACTGATAAACAGCATTAGATAGACAGGGTTTCATTACTCACAGTCAGCAAATTCAGTCATGTGTCTCTCCAAGTAAGTTCGGGCTGACTGTGAACGAGCACCAATGGACATTGCTTTGCAGTCAAAGTAGTTTGCAGAGGGACAAGTCTGGAAAATGTGAGGACCCATATCCTACAAAGAGGAAGAACAAATCCACAAACTATACAACAGATGCATAAACTCATACCAAGTCTGCTGCTGGAACACATATTTCCCAAAACAGTTTTGCTTCATGATGCAACATATAGGTACACACACATATGTATTTTACACTGCTTATACACTGCTCTTACACAATTTCTTCAAAGCCATTGTAAAAAACAAACAAACAATCATTTAAAATCTGTGTTTACATTTAGTTCCCTGAAAGGCTGTTTTAGTCTGGGCAGGATAGCTGGCAACAAAAATGCTTCTTTCTCTGTTCCACAAACTGTACTGTGCTTATGTATGCTTCCCACTTCATGGCTTGCAGGAGATACTTTACACACATTCCATCTTATCTGCATAGAAGTAAAAACCTGCTCTAGATTTTACCATGCCATGCAAGATGGCAGTTTCCCTCAATCTTCCTCATGTGAAAAATCCTCAGCCCAGAGATACTGTGTGTGATTCATTAAGCAAATCATTGTGATTAAACAAGAGAGAAGCCAGTGATGATTTCCACATCCATTTTTTATAAAAAGTAGTTACAATAGCAGTTCGTAAAGCTCCATAATCACTAGTAAAATAATTAGTCATCATAGGATCAACGTTTTTATCCCTTGAAACACAAATATAATTTTTGCAGTATTTCATTTTGCACCTTAAAATAGTTCCTCCTTCTTACAAGTGCATACCTGATAAGTGTAGGTAGGATTAGCTATTAATAGACATTTTCACAGGTAGTGTTTTAGGGTAAAATAGAGAAAATTATTTCCTTATTCAGCAAATTTTGATGAGTCTATCTTTTCCTTCTATCTTCCCCTCTTAACATCTATTTGTTGTTCAGAATTGCATTAAGCACATTTTCTTTTAGCCCAGTAGTAACTAGCAGAGCTTACTTACATCATAACCTGCAATGAGCAGTCCTACACCATACGGCCTTCTGCCATAACGCTGCGTTGGTATCTGGGTTTCTTAGCTAACTTAAGGAAATAATCTCAAAAGTGCATGTTAATTATCCAAAACATTTTCCTAAGCCAAGCAATGATGCACCAAAATCTCCACATAGCCTTTGAAAACCTTTTCACAGTGTGAAGGCTCTGGTCAAAGAAATAAATCTCAGGACTTATTTGGAATATTGACTTCTTTTTCATTCAAAGGTGAAGTAACTGAGAAGTGCATTCAACCAAGTAATACAAAAGAGTTCACCTAATGCTGCAGAGCCTCATCTCATTTCTTACCCCCTGAATTTTCTCCTAGACACCCAGTCAGAACATGAGGCCTCTGCTATGTTCCATGTGAGACAGAATTTGTCACAGAAATGTGAGCAAGCAGCTGTGAACCAGAGAAGAATCATTTGTTTGACCAGTGCAGTAACCTCTCCTCTCCCTGCTCCAGAGACACAGGGCTGTGGAACAGACAAACAGCGCTCTATGTTGCATAGCACTTGAGGGCTTCTCTACCCATTCAGTCAATGTTACGGGATATTCTCTGACAGATACATATGGACTTTGAATTATGACTTTTAAGCTGAGAGAAATGGAAATCATTTTTATGTATAAGTATGGAAAAGTAAAAAGCTATGAAGTGTTACAAAGGATACTGCTTCCAATTAGTGACACTAGGCGAGAAACTGGAAGAGGTCTATCAAACACAAATCTAGAATCCAGACACTCCTGACGCATGAAATTGCTGAGAAAAAAAAGAAAAAAAACCAACCAGAATCAAACCAATGCTCAGATCATAGTCACAGTGAGTTTGTGTCTCATCATTTGTCCATTAAGGTAAGTATATTTTTGTTTCAGCTCTGCTCACTGAGAAAAAGGGCCAAAAGCATTATGTAATTTCATTTCATCATGACCTATAATTGTCATTTAGAAAGCTGACCACACATTTGACAGGGTATTACAGTATTTAAGCCATACGAATGCAAAGAAGGTAGAAGTTCAGGCAGGCAACAGACAGATCATCTGGAAAAGAGCCACAGTTAAATGGTGACATTTCTTTGCAACCTTACAGCAATTAAAATTTGTTATTCTTCTCATGTCTCTTTTGCCCTTTCCTATCAAACTGAGGAACGCTCCTCCTTCTGTGTACATTTACCTCATCTGATGAAGCCATGTGGCTACTAAGGAGAAAGCAAGTCCCTCTGACGGTGTTGCAGTGTATAATTTGAATAACTTTTTTCAATGTGTGTACACAGAAAGCGCTGCTAGAGGGAATTAAGTGATGCACTTTCCCAGGCTGCTCGGAAACCCCATCACACTGAGGAAACTAGGCAGGACTCCTACTAGTAACAAAACCAAAATTGGGGCCAAAAAAAAAAAAAAGGATTTCTAGCAAATAGTTAAAAATCTGCCAGGATTTCATGCTGAAGTGTTTGCCATAGTACAACAGAGCAGTAACTCCAGACTAATCCTTAGCTGGTCATAAAATTTCACTTGCAATAGTCTACAAATGAACTTTCACTCGTTGCAGAACTGTGTGTGTATGTCAACAACTAAGATACTTACCACAAGAGTCTTGCATCAGCAGTAAGTCCAGCAATTGAGATACCAATATGGTTGTCAACGTACAGGATTTTTTTCTGATGAGCTGCCAGCTCTGACTGTGCTCTCTATGCATAAAAGGAGAAAGCTATGTGGCAGACTGAACAGTTTGCCAAGCAAGCATTTATAGCTAACATTTATAGCAAGAATTGAATATGGTAATGAAACAATAACAATAAAAAGATCATTATAAACTTGCAACAGAAGACAAGAAATTTCCACTTCACTAGGAAATTGTCAGAATGAAAAGAGCAGACATGCACTTTGGAAAGCTTTGGGAAGAGAAATAAATAGTTTTAGTACTTAGTAACTAGGTTAAAAAAAAAAGAGAGAGAGATAAACATCTTTTAAAGGGGATAAAATCTTTCACTCATTTTCTTCATTTTGTGAAAATCTGCTTTGCAAAGGTACTGGAAGCATTTATAGTTCTATACTGGTACTCAAGCAAAAGGAAGCTGGGATTGGACTTACATTACATACAAAAGCTAAGACTGCACAAAACCCATTTGCCAAAACAAAACTTTTCTACTACCATTACTGTCCTGAAAACACAGTTTTGAAGTTACCTTGAGAGCAACCAGCACAGCATGTGTTTTCGACTTCAGCCCCACAGTAGCTGAGCCTTGTTTCACAGCTTCCATGGCATATTCTATTTGATGAATTCGACCCTGCAGAATAAAAACCAAAGGTAACAATTCTGAAGTTAATCCTCTGTATCAATTTCCAATGTTTTTTGATTTTCAGAACACGTGTGTTTATTGCCTAACAGCTTAATCCTACAACTAGAAGACTTTCTCAATTATCTTCTGCAAATGCCTCACCATTAACCAACAGAATCTGGCCATCTCTGAGCCACTCACTTCTGAATACAATGAAACTGGAAAATAAAACATTATAAAATAAACATTATAATAACTGCAAGACTTTTGTCACTGTCTTCACATGAATCAATGCTTGACTCAATATGATTCAAAGACAGAATCTACAGCTGAAGTTGGACGCTTAACTTTTAATCAAGTTTCCTGAAGAAATGAGTCTTATGCAATTGTTGTCTCACCATCCATTCCCCAATAACTTCTGAACAAGTTATTAGTCAACTGCAGTAAAGTCTGAAAGAGGAGTAGAGGTCTTAAGGAAAGTTAAGTCCCCACAAGCTCTGCAACAACGTTCTTTTAATGCAAGGACTGAGGGCAAAACAGCTGATTTTCTACACTCTAGCTGGCCAGCCTACACTGAGCAGTCAGCATGCCCACTGCTACTCTGCAATTACTGGAATTGCTAACCACAGCCCACAGCTGCATTCTACCAGTTATGAAGTAGAGTACAGTAGCTCCTACAGTGAAATTGCAAGCTTTATACATGGAATTTATTCAACAGGGATGTTTGGAAGCATTTCAGTTTAACAAATTAAGATCTGTGAATATGTACTACAAAAATCACTATCTCAGATTCCATACCTTAGGTGACCATATAGGTACAGTCATTCAAATAGGAGCTTACAAGGTGGTCAAAGTTGTGTGCACAGAAGCAGGTGCTGTTATGTCACACTTAAAGAAGTCAATATATTCTCACTTAAGCACTAAATACTAACTTGTAATAATTTGGGTTTGTTCTGAACGATCTAAACACTGTAAAGCTCTTAATAATAAAAGAAATTTCTTCCCAATTGTAAACTAAATAGCTCCTTTCCAGTATTAGCTAGGAAATGAAAGAGAGCATGACCTAGTAGCAGCCTCACATGTAGATTTAAGCTCAGTTTCATGCTTTTTCATAACTTATCAGCTTTTTTATTCTAAGCCTGTAAATTGATCATGGAATGGTTTAGGTTGAAAGGGACCTTCAAAGATCATCTAGCCCAACCTTCAACGATGATAGCACCTACTTTGTACTTCAAAAGCACATTTAGAAAGCAATTGCCTTGAGTACTTTGAGGTACCAGGGCCCACCTACCCATCACACACCAGAAGTTTAACAAAGTGCTTACGGCTTTCCAGAAATCTGAAGGGAGTCGCCTGCAGTAAGCTTTAGGCACCTAAATACAACCTATACCACTGCTGCAAGAACAAAGGAAAACCAAAAATCAAGCAAAAAGCCAGTCAGTAAGCTTCTAAAGATTTTACCTGTGGGCTCCAAACTGTAACATCATTGTCATACTGGTTGCGAAACTGGAACGAACAAAATAAAATCCATTAGTATACTTAATATGCTAGCAGAAAGAGCATTCCCCGGGGGAAGTTCAGGTCACTTTCTTTGTAGGGCTTTTTATGCGAAGTATTTGTTCCCAGGCCTGAAGCAGAGGCCCGTTCTCTAGTCAAAATTCTTTTCATTTCGGAGCGAGAGCCCCCACTCAGTGAACAGCACAAGCTGCAAGTCGCAGAGCATCAAGCCCGCTGCCTCAGCTCCGGGCACATGGAGGGAAGCAGCAAGCGCAAAAAGGCGAGATCCCGGTGCCTGCCTCGCTCCCTGCTCAGCCCTGCCGAGCCTTTCCCCGGGAATAACGATGCTGCTTTGCCCGTCCGTCCCGTTTCGGAGCAGCCGCGCAGCCATCACCCGCCTCTCTGCAGCGTCACGCCGGGCCGGGCCGAAGAGGTCGCGGCCCCTCCGCCACCGCCGCGCTCCCACGCCAACCTGCTCGGACACCGACTGCCCCGCAGAATGGAGCACGGTTGCCCCCTTCCCCGAGCGGCCCCGGACCCCGGCGGCGAGGCCCAGGCCCGGCATCGGCCCGCGGCGAGCCCGACCCCGCGTGGCCCGGGAACTGCTTACTCACGGCTCTGCTCCCTCCTTTTCGCCCTCCCTCTTTCCCCCAGCTCGCTGCACAGCCCAGGCCGAGGCCGCGGAGATGCCCTGTCCCAAACCAGCCCATCCCGGCTGCCCCTCACCATCCTCTTTCCCCCGACAGCGATGCGGGCTCCGGGGTGGCGAGGGGGGAACTACTCCGGCAGCGATCGCTTTGGACTGGCAGCGACCAGACAGCGCTTCCTGCACCTCGAGTCATCGAGCGAGGCAAGGCTCGCCCCGCCCCGCCCCTGCAGCGAGCGGGCCCGTCCGGGGCGCACGCGCGGAGCTTCGGGCACCGGTGGCAGCCCGGGGTTTGCGGTTTCTCGGAGTGCTGCGGTCCCATCGCCTGTCCATGGCCCATTCTCTGCAGCCGTCAGCCACGGCCCGTGTGCCGGTGCCTGCTCACTCTGCGCAGGGCCTCTCAGACGGTGTCAGCGTGAGCCTCTGCGACGGTGTCAGCGTGAGCTCCCTGTGCTTGGCTTGAGGAAAAGCCGTAGTGTGGAGTCTGAAAGTCATTTGCTGTTCTTACTCAAACTCTACGTTAGCCGCTTCGTTGCCTTTGGGGAAGTTGCAGCGTTTCAAGCGGCCGCAGATGCAGCGCTGACGTCAAACAGGACCTGTGTGCGATGAATTGCCTTTTCTTTGTGCTTTGGGTAAAGTTCCGCTTGTGCTCCGTGCAGGACACAAAGGGAGCACAGGAACAAACCTAACAGTTAACAGCCGTCGTTAGGAGCATACTAGGTTCTATGAAAAGCTTGGCTAGGTAGGAGTACGTGTGGATCAATTCAGTCGCAGTTGCTCTTCAGAAACGCGTTAGCCCCGCCAGCCTCTGGAGCTACTTCTGAAGCAGCTGTGCTACTGTGTGAAGCCAGTCGTGAGAGCGCACCGCTGCACCGGACACTTAGGAGGGGTACTGCAGGACTAGCAACGTCAGCTGTACACTGCTGTCGTTTTTTCCACGCTGAGGCAAAATCCGTGGCTGTCAGGAAAAGGGTGTCTGTGGAGTGTACACGTCCCACCGATCTTGTGTAGACAGCAAGGATGTGAATGGGGCCTTTTGCTTCAGGTGGCTAAGAGTCCAATCCTACCTACTCTGAAACCATAGCAGAAGGTTTTAATGCTGTTATGTCAGTTGTTGCCCTTTCATCACAAGGTTTATGAAGTGGTGTTCTTCCCCAAACTGCAGATAAATTCCACAGTGTTCCAGCTAGCAAGGCTTATGAGCTTAAGCAGTACAGAGTGAAAAAAAAAAACCACACCGAACAAAACAAGCAAAAACACAGAAAAGCAAAACAAAACAAACCCACGAAGAAACAAACAGTTTGGTAGGAGTAGGGTAACAGCCACTGTTAATCAGATGTATCAGACTGGAAATCCTCTTACATTTCTGTTTTGGAAAAAAAGGGGTACAGGAAGTCTCTGAAATTACATAAAGCTAAATAAAAAGCACTGTTATGAATCATACTATAAAAATATTGCTGTATGCTGATCATAGCTAAGATGTAATTGAATTTCTAAATGGTTCTCTTTGCTTTCAGATAAACTACAAGTGCTTAACAAAAATATTAATTGTTTATTGAAGCTCTTGTTTTGGACACTGTAAAATGTGTATATATAGTCATAACTGAAAAGTGAGTTAAAAATCCCTCTGTAGGATTGCATTAAGACAAAATTATAATCAATTAATGCCATATTCTTTTTTTTTTAAAACAAATGCCTAGCTGTTGAAGTCACAGTCATTAAAGGCAAGCTAGCATTCTGTCACCTTTGGATTAATGTGGGACCAGTGACATCTTTCTCTTATCACTGGAGAATTTTCCTTTTTTGCCTGGAAAGGGCTACAGTGTTGTCTAGGGGAAAAAATCTAAACAGACTGATTTAGATTGCGTTGCCAGCAGATCCAGAGAAGTGATTCTACAACTTTACTCTGCACTGGTGAGACCTCACCTGGAGTACTGTGTACAGATCTCAGGAGGGACATGGACCTAATGGAGAGGTGCAGAGGAGGGCCACGAAAATGATCAGGGGATTGGAGCACCTCTGCTACAAGGACAGGCTGGGGGAGTTGGGGTTGTTCAGCCTGATAGAAGAGTACGTTCTGGGGAGTCCTAATAGCAGGCTTCCAGTTCCTGAAGGGGGCCTACAGGAAGGATGGAGAGAGACTGTTTACAAACGCCTGCAGTGACAGGGTGAGGGGCAATGGCTTCAAACTGGAGAAGGGCAGATTTAGATTGGGTGTCAAGAAGAAGTTCTTTACTATGAGGGTGGTGGAACAGGTTTCCCAGGGAGGCACTGGTTGAGGCCCCTTCCCTGGAGATATTCAAGGTGAGGCTCAACAGGGCTCTGGGCAGCCTGGTCTAGCTGAGGATGTTCCTGCTGACTGGAGGGGGATCGGACCAGATAACCTTTGGAGGTCCCTTCCAGCCTGGACCATTCTATGATTCTATGAAATCATCTAACTTGTTCTGTCATTTTTAAGCTTTCTGATTAAGAAACATTCAGCTGATCTGAAATAATTTGTGTTCTTCAGCATGGCTTGGTGTGCACTGACACAGGATACATAAACATTTTATTAAGTGAGCTGAACGGCTTTCAAGTTTCACTGAACTCTTGAGTAAATATTCCCGGAGTCTCTGCTGTAATTCCATTCTGTAATAACTTCCTACAGCAATAAGGGACTCCCTAAAGATCTGTTTACTCCACCTACAGCAACAGAACAATAGAGAGAGATTTCCTCTCGTTTGGCAAAAGCGTGTTAGTTTTGATAGAGCACGAAACTACGCCAAGACTCTCTATTGTTCTGCATACATACAGCAAGTACTGTTAGAAATCATGATTTTTAGTGATAGGCAGGATTTGCAAAACTTCACACAGAAAATTGGTAAAAGGTGTATAAATGAAAAACTTTTAGAAACTATACAAACTATTGTTTGCATTTATTAAGTAACAAGTATTTTCCTCAGTATATTTTTCCTTTATTATATTGATAGAAAAAGATACTCCAAACCAAACGAACCAGATGTCCAGCTATTAAAAAATGATTTGAAAGCAAGCTGATTCAGGCCATGTAACATGGGTGGCAGGGTGGCATGGAATCGAGTTCCAGCTGCTCTTCAGTGCCTCAGGCAGCACAACTGTTACCCTATTCCCAAGGCAGCAGTGCAAGAGGATGCTAGCATCAGGAATAATCTCAAGAAAGGGGAAATGCTTACCATGGAAGGAAGTAATTCATTTCCTTCTGAATGCTCCTGCTTGCCCTTTAGGCTTGGTATGAGCCCTCTGTAGGCAGGCCTAAAACCAGTGGGTTTGTAATGTATTTCTGATTCTGTCTTAGTGTGTTGGTGTTAAAAAGTACCCAGCCTGCTCCTCACTGATGTGTTTGAACTGAGACCATAATATTTAAGTTAACAGAATGAGAGAAAAGAATGAAGAAGGCAACCCCAAATCTCTCTACTTTAGATAACAAAGACATCAAATCAAAAGGGAAGCATTTTACATACATTTTACCCAAATATGGCAGTTACAGAAATTAGTGAAGTTTGTGGTTTGTCTGTTAGAAAATTTGAATGAAGGCCTCAAATGAGAGTTCCAATAAAATTTAAGTAATACTTAAGCATTATGTTGACCTCTGCACCTAGGAAAATGTCACTCTTGCTCTATTTAATGGTGGTGGCCTGCACAAAATGATGTGACAGTTTTAGACAGCTTCATAAAAGATAAAAATCCACATGACAAAAGGCTATGGTAGCACAGACACAGTTGATAGAAACAGCAGGAAAAACAGTGCTGAGTGACCACGCTGCTTAAACTGCTGTTTTCTCCAGGACATGCTATGAGGCACATAGATGAGGCAATGTAGGATACAACCTCACACTGATTTTGCCACTGCTATATCTGATCTATTATTACATATCTACAAAACTATCCTAAGTATCCATATCACAACTATTAATTTTATAATATTAAAAGCTATAGGAAAGTGCATCAAATGTTTCTTTGATAAGTCCTAACACCACTATCAAGATATGTTTGCACAGTTCTATAGGAGGTTTGAATCAATAGAAAAAGAGTAAAGAAATACACACTTAATTGTAGAGGAAAAAAAACTGAATGAGAAGCAACAATCAAGATACAACATCAAGAAATCACAATATAGAATACTACAATCCCGAACAGTAAAACTAAAATTATTCTCACATTTAAATAATCTGTTTATAAAGCATCTATGCTAGAAGAAAATAGTACTTTCTCACTTTCAATTTCACAGTTGGCAATCTCATAATAAAGATAATTTCAGAAAAAATGTGTATACAGTTGCTGGCTCTACAAAAACATGCTCAGTAATGGCCAAATTAAATGTCAGGAATTATCAAGAAGGAGAACAAAACAAAGCATCACTATGCCACTGTATAAATCCATACTGCGTCTGACTGCATTCAGACTTGAATACTGGCTGTGATTTCTGTTTCCCACCTTACAATGATGTGACAGCACTGAGGGCACTTGGAAAAGTGGAAGAAACTGTTCAAATAATGGAATAGCTTCATATAAAGAATGACAGTAAAGAGTAAGAGTCTTCAGCCTAAATAACAGATAAACAAGGAAAGTTGATTTCTCACCAAATCACGACTGGCACAGAGATGCTGAATAGATAAGATGCTTCTCTCGACCACCAGCACTGTGTCATTAAAAGCAGCCAGGTTCCAGCAAAGAGAAGGTAGTACTTCCCAATCCATGTCATACCTGTGCTGTGAAAAACTCTATACCTGAACATATTGTGGTCTTTTGATCACATATTGAGAGAGCAGCTGCACAAATTCATGGACAAAACTTTTTAAGCCACCTCACAATACTGCTGATACAGTGTTGGCACCAAGTGTAGCAGTGAAAAAATAGCTAACCTAAACCATGCGTATACAGCCTCAGGAGAAATTAATGCTACTATTTTGTCTGTGTTATGTTTCCATCATAGTTATAAACAGCGTCTGACATCTGAGCGACGACAGGCATTGCTCTGCAGAGATTAATATACAGGAGCTAAAAGGCAAGGCCATTATGCCTCCTATTCTGCTGATTCACTTGAAGCAGCAACCTTCCATCAAGTCCCCTTTTGGGATACTACTCACTATCAATCTCTGTTAACCTTGCATTGCATGGAGGTTTTTGGTAAAAGGTTGGCTCCACTGGAGTCAGTGGTAAAACTCCTAGGGACTGCATGTTTTGTGCTACCTAGGCGTATCAGATTGCAAAAGAAGGAGGAAAACAGATGTGTCAGAGACAGACTGAATGAAGGCAGCATCTCCATTCCGTTGGAGAAGGGTGAGGACAGGTCCCAGGGAGATGACGGAGCCACTCCTGTCAGACAGACCAGTGGTTACTCCCAAGTAGCAGTGCTGTTACTGTTGAGCAAGTAGGAATGGGCATATTACTGTGATATTCCAATATCCTAGCCTGAATTTCATGACTCATGCAGTGTAGCTTCCTGCACTATGTAGCAGTTTGTGTATGAGAACTGAAGTTGTTATCAATTCATCTCAGTCTTCTTCAAATTAAAAAAAAATAATCTGTTGATGAATACCTAGCAGTTGTTGGGAGTTACTATTAGGAGAAAGAAGCAGTCAGTATTAGCCTGAGGAGATTTGTAGGTACAATTTGTGCTGAGGAGGAAGGTTGAAGTAAAGCCCCTAGAATAGGGAGCATTGGTAAGAATACGTAATCAAAAGTGAGCTGCATTAGGCACATATCTCCCAAAAGTTTTATAACAATGCTATCTCTACTTAAATGAAATGTGGGAGGCTGTGAAAAACTAAGGGCAGCAAAATCCTAAGACAAGAATAATTTAATTTGTCCAGGTAACTCTGGTTTTTTTGTATTATATACTGAATGTCCATTTGATGATCAGTCATCTAGGCTGACATGAGAGGAGTGGATATCTTCTTGTGGAACAGAGTACAAGACTCTTAAATGATAATCAGGAGAGTAAGCTGCAGGAGACCTTCAAACAGTGGTGTTCTTCATTCCTTCCTCTGTTTAAACCAGAGAAAAGCCCTAAACACAAAAAAAATGTCTTCTTGTCCACTGTAGTCTACAAATACTGATGGGCAGAAATGGCAATCACTTTTGTTTCAGAAGACCCTAGAACCTGATATGATGTATTTAGTTGGAGTACATTTACATCCAAGTTAGTCTCAAATCACTATGGCTGATAATCACTTCACATTAACTGCTTCTAACATAACTCAAGTAATTGATTTGTGTCTTTTGATTTTAATGGCACAAACATGGATCTTAGTCTCTAAAATAAACCTGGGTTTAGACACTGACATAAACACCCTTATTCCAGACCGATCTATTTACGAAATTTCAGCTTCATATACATGGGTTGGTTTCATTAAAATAAGATTATTTAAGACTAGAATATTTTGACTAAGTGTTATTGAGACCTGCCTTACCCTCTTGACAAGTGAACAGTCCATATTTGGATTTCATGCAGGTAATAGATTTACTTCATCAATAGATAACTTGTAAGGTGAAAAGACTAAGTAACTGTAAACATTTGTGTATGAAATTGGTCATATTTGATGACATTGTTACCAATTAGGTTAAGATTGTGGACAACAATTTGACATCTGCTATAAACGTATGTACTAGTCTATAGAATCCTTCAAAGATGATCTCAGAGAGGCTACCAAAGGACAAAAAATCTTATTTTGTATTTAGCAGTGTAAACAGGAAAAAAAAACTTGTCTCTATTAATTCTGCCAAATTCCTTTTCCATTCTTTTGCAAGTTCTCAGCAAAGTACAGACATTTCTTTCTCTGACAGCCTTGCATTCATCTTCCCAAAGGCATTTTTAAACTACTGACCAAATACTGCAATATTTTGTCATGAAAAATATTACCAACACAAAATTTTAAAGTTATTCCTGTTTGTTTTGTTTTTAAATCCATACCTTGTGTGAATTGACATAATTCGTCTGTTTCAGGACAGGCCTTCAGGGCAACTAACCATGTTTGATTATCAAAGCTGACTGTGCAAGACCAGGCAATGCTGAAAGCAGGCTAAAATAATCCCTGTGGAGAGAGAACTGCAGAAAAAAACCTGGTTCTTTCTGTGCAGTCCTGGAACAAACAAAGGTTCAACAAAGTAGAGCTGTTGCAGCATATCCTGATCATGGAAATAGTTTTTATTTGTAAGTTCCTGTTTGAATAAAACAAAAAAATATATTTAGAGAGAAATTCACATGGGTATTATTGCTACTTATTTTTTGGACGTGTAATTTATTTCTTTGTTCTGAGGAAATATTTCCATACAGTATAAATTGTGCAAGAAAAATATATTTAGAGCTGTAAGTTGCATGCTAGGTTAGAAGTTATTATTTAAACAGTGTACATAGTATTTTCTGACTCATCAAAAGATAAATGAAGAGCTATTATAATAATTTATGGGAGTATCATTAAATGTATTATTGGACTTCTTTGAAAATGTGTTAAGCATTTTATTTCAGTGAAAAAGAATGGCAGTTATTTTAAGTTTCTGAAGAGAAAATACCAGCTTAAGTGTGCTGCATAAACACTTTCAAATACATTAAATGCTACTGATGATTTATGTTGTTGGAATTTTTTTTTACAGAGTATGCCTGAATCAAAACCAAAGTGTCATCAAATAATCAGCAGTGGATATGTGACATTTATAAATGATGCAGAAGTTCCTGATAGATACTGTATCAGTTAAAAGTAGTGAGGATGTTTTTCAGAATTTCTACCTGTGAAAGAATGAGGTATAATTGTCTGCACAGATTGGAAATAACAGACAGAGTGATGCAGAAATAAGGCCTTTGTATGCCATGAAACCACTAATGGATCCCATTTCCTTATGACAGACATTATGGCATTAATGGCATAATGGTAATAACCTTCTTTGTTAGGCATTTATATTCCATTAATATTTTACCAAGAAGTACTTATATGTAGATCATACAATAAAATGTTCACAATGTTCTTGCCAAAAGTTTCTGCTTGAAAAATGGCAATATGTCCATATATATAAATAAATGTGCCAGAGGCTACTAAACTAAGTATTTAAATAAATAAATAAATAAATAAATAAATAAATGAGAGAGAATGAAGCTCTTAGGACTAGCTGGTAAGACATTAGGGATTTCTGTGACACTTCTCTTTCCAGGCATCCTCAAGTTCTACAGGAGAGTTAAACTTACTGAAATATTTACTACAAAGGCAAAGATTTTGGTATCTATGGATCCCACTTTTGAAATTGACTCAGTCCATTCTTAGTATGGGTTCAGTGTTTGATCAGGGAAGACTACAATGCAGAATTAATCTGCAAGGAAAAAATAGATGTTTAAGTTTTAGTCTTAAATGTCTTCCTGTCAGCAGAGAGGTTTTGTTGGGGTTTTTTTGTTTTGTTTTGTTTTGTTTTGTTTTTTACTGCTTGCCAGGCTCCTAATTTTGCTACAAGGATTTTAACAGCTTCGCTGTCATGCATATCCCTGTTTTCATAATACAATTTTATTTGGCATTGCCATCTTTATTGCATCTATTCTTAAACTAACAACAATGCAAGCAGAAATCTAAGCCTGTCCTGACAAATGTGAGCCAGCTTCTGGCAGTGTAATGTCTATTGTCTGCAATTGTTCTGACAGATCACTGAGCTCAGACAGTGCATCATACATGCTTAAATTATGAACAAATTCCACTGATGTAAGGATAATTCTAAATCCAGAGTATTTGGCACAATCCTTGGCTTCTAAGGCCAGTCCATGGAAGGATTCAATGATGGGTCTGAAGGGCTCTAAATTAATTCCTGTCCGCCTCGATATAACCCTGCCTTGACACTAGCTAGTGAGTATCTAAAACTCTCTGCTGTAGTTATTAGCATATCACTATACAGTCAACACATCTGCACATCTGGTTTTGGTTTTAAGAAGCATTTATCAAATAAATTTGTGACTACAAATGTCCTGTTCACAATGAAATCCAAGATTTTGTACTGAGAATAGGGAAATTAGGAAAAAAATTTAAAAATAATGTGACCATTTAAACTGTGTTATAATAACTAATAAACCCAAGAAGATAGGTTCCTGGGTGGAAATTGAATCTGTACCTTAGGGTGTTGAAAAGTGACCAGTGACAGAGGCTACCAATTTTTTGCTATGCAAATTGAAATGCATTAAGGCAATACAATTGCCATAAAGTCCTGGGTTATCTCCTTGTCTCATAGTAAGTAGTGAACACAAAAGGGTTAGTGTTTCTTTTTAATATTGTGCAAAATCACATAAATGAAAGTTACAAAACAAGCTGCTCTCAAGCAGATCATGCCTTTTATCAAATTCTGCATTCTATTAACTTTGCAAAGTACTCAGCACACATTATTTCATTTCAGACTTTATTTAGATTAGTTTCAGACAAAAATAGCATTCTTACTGCTCAAGCAAGATGTTAATTTGTTTAGGATCTCATTAAAAAAACCCAACACTTATACAATGTAATTTGATGTCTATTCTGATACTGCTTCCCTATCAATAATTAGCAGTCTTCACCTAGGTATATGGCTTGCCCTTTCCTAATGTAGCTTTCTCCTGATGTGATATCGATATACATTTCTAATGCAAATCAGACTCATTAAATTTTCCTCCAGCATATATATATTCAACATGAGCTTTAAAATGCAGTTTCTGAGTTACAATCTTTATGTCATTATCAATAATACTTTTTTTCCCACTGACTTCAGTTTTACCTAGGTCTTGAATGTGTAGCTGTTAATGTCAAATTTAAATCAAGTTATGAAAGTACATAAAATATGGTTTATTTCTGTTCTATCAAAAACTGGTGGGTGTCCATGTATATCCCTGAATTTCATACCATAATATTTGCCTTGTGAATTCAGAGTATTAATCTCGATGCTGGATATCAGCCTGCAGCAACATATTTGTGAGTGGTCTTCTGCGTGTTAGCCCAAATCTGATTAGCCACAAAGGAGGGAAGAAATTAAAAAATATAACAGGAATTCTTATATAATATTCTGTTATGTTATATAACAGAATAACAACTTTATTATGCAAATTTCTATTTTTACAAAAGGTTTTAATAACACAGCCTTGTGCAATTGTAGCATACAAGTAAAATGATAGCAGTACTTCATTGCTTAGGAGTGGTTTACCTCTCCTTTAAGAGACTTGTAAGCACTGATATCAAATTCATCAACTTCCTCTGATTTCTAGCCAGGGATGAACTCATTATACAATGACTTCTACAAAGTGAAGCGAATGTGAATTTCATAGAAAGTGTCTCAGCTCAGGAAATGCTATTTCTTAAGTTACACTGCTGCACATCCACATAGCATCATTTTGAGGTCTTTTCTTTAATATATGTGTAGCTTTGCATGTGTTCTGCTTCTAGAAGTTTTCTTAATACACACCTCTTTACAAGATTAGTGTAACTTATGAAGGGCCTGTGATGAACATTCACAAACACTTCAGCGCTGAAGTACCATTTCTGACCATGCAAAAAGCATTGAGAAACAGTGGAAACAACTATGATATTCAGATCCTGCTTGAAAACTAGTACATAAAGGAGGAAAAATATTAACAGACCTGTCAAGATACAATTAGCAGTATCAACAGAAACAAAGAAGCCACCAGACTAGAAATGCAGTGCTGAAACAGCTGTCGAATAGATTGAGCTGAGAAAGGAACCCAGCATCATCCAGGAAATAAATCAGAACTGCAGACAATGAGGCCAAGGAAAGGAAAGTTGGCTTTTCTGTGTATCACATGGCAAATGTAAGTCTACTTGGCTATATAAATTTGCCTTTTATTTGTTCTTCTATTAATATTTCTTTAAAGGGAAAAAAATTAATAATGAAGTTGAACAAGAAGTTCAACAGAAAAATTTAAATGATGTCACATCTGCCTTATGTTTATCCTCTTTGGCGTATGTTTAGCTGTCAGAATGATCATCACTTATTTCACCTTACAAAACAGCTCTGTAGAAAGCTCTGTAGAAATGCATGGCTGGCATGAGAACATCTCTGTCCTTCAATAGTTGATTACAAAAGGGTCTGGAAGACACTCTGAAGTAAAAAGAACATTTCCTGTCTACGTCCATGGGATGCATAGGTTTTGATTAACCACATTCTCATAGAAAAATCTCCAGAACATTGTAATGGACTTCCTGTTTGTGATACAGATGCTTAAAATGACCTAACTTTTTTGCAGCTCATTCAAGAACCCAGGCAGATTGATAGCAGAAATGTCTGATACCTGATACTTCTGGGGAGGACAGCATACCTCCTTCCAATCTCAAGTCACCCAAGGATGACTTCTAGCCAAGAAAGCAAGCATCTGTTACACAGACCAGAAGAATGGACAATTAGAGGAATGTTCTAATAATAATGTTGCTTAGATTCAAACACAAGAAGTCTATACATTAAAAAAGAAAAAAAAGGTAAACATTTCACTAAACAACCAGTAGAATAAGATATTTCCTACCACTTCTGCTTGCTTGTGGTATGATGTTCCAGCTCACCCTGCTTTGTGGTCCATAGCGCTCCTTTGGAATGGATGCTAAAGAATATTTCTTTTACAATTGTTTTTCCTCCTTGGAAACACAGAAGCCAAGGAAATTGCTTGGAAAACAAGGAGAAGGTGAAAGCACAGACTGCTGTCCCTGCTGCGTCAAGTGAGCCTTGCAGGATGTTCTGCATGACATATGACCCTCCATAATTGGAGTGTCAAACTTCTGGAAAAAATTTTTGGGCAGTAATCTGATAAAGGTCACCAGATGGTCAAAGATCTTGTGGATATAGTTTGAGAAGCACACAAGGTAGTTCCAAATGTGGAACTGAAGTGAGGCTGAAAAGTCCAGTCTTCTGTGGAGCACAAGTAACTCAGGAGTTCTTAGAAAAGCAGACTTGGAAAGTCTACTTGGAAGCACTGTGGGGAGGTGAGGATCTAGACCACAGGAAGATCTTTTCCTTAAGAACATGATAATATGATAGCAGACTGCATTAGGCTATCTGGAAAACAGGTAGTGTGATGCTGCAGGTCTGACAAGCTTCTGCAATTGCCACAATCGTCATGGAGCTGACCCACTAGTAAGGTCTTGCACAGGAATCAGAAGGCCCCAGGTATGAGGCTTTGTCTTTGTCTAGAGTAGAGCCCTTTCCCATCCTGTCTGAAAGAGGGTGTTCACAAGCAAATCTCTAGTTGTGCTTATAGGATGATGATCTATTTTGATACTACTTGGTCCTGAAGGAGACATAAACCTAAGTAACAAGTACTCCTCAAGTTAGTGCTGATGATTGCACTGGGCAGAAGGACAAAGTTGCCCAGGAATATGGCTGCCAAAGCAATGGGAATGATTATCTGAGATATGAAACAAGTGCCAAGATCAAAGCACCTCTCAAAACCCTTAAGCAGAACCTATAGTAGAATAAAAATACCAGCAGTAGCTAAAACTTTTAGCTGTAAAAAACCTGAAAAAAGTTTCAAATTTGGGAGTCAGCTTTCCACACACCACACGTGCCATATGAAACAAGGAATCAAGAGTAATTGAGTAGAAAGAGGATTGTGCTTATTGTCATATTGACATTTTACAGGGGGTTGATCCTTGTGCATGCTCCTGCTGCTATCAATCAGATTATCTGACCGATAGTGCTAGATACAGACATGCTCTCAGTGTGAACATAAACTTCAATCAGCTGATAAAGAGAATACTGAACCCTTGCCTAATTCAAACAAAGGATGTTTAGCTTACTATTAATCATCAAGGAAGCTCTTCAAGAAAGCTAGTCCTTAGAGAGTCCCATAGCCTGTCTATATGGAAAAATGGAAAAAGGAGGGGAAGGAAGAAAAATAAGTGACAGTTTTCTTATCAGAAGAAATATCTTTCAGCTTTTGGAGCATATTGTTTGCATTCCATGTCTAAAAATTTAAATTTCCATTTGTGAATTATGTTCAGTGATTACATAATTCACAATATATGGAAAATACCTGAATCTATTGGTTAAGGTTCATGAAAAGTTAAATTTCTGCAAGTAATTTTGTCACTAGCAAAAATAAATTCATGTGTAAAGGATAGATTCCTGACTTTCAGCATGCAAGAAATCAAACATGCCAAGTATGTAATATTTTAACAAACAGGGCTATTTAGGTAACTTCACAGTAAGTAATCAAGGCTAAAACTGAAGAACATAAAATCTTGTTTAAATCCAAGCTTTAACAATCCTGCCTGACATCTTATGTTCACATTTTAATATAAAAGTGCCTGAGGTAAATATTAAAGTGCTTCAGAATTAACAGCAGCAATTTGAACACATGAGGTAAGCAACATGAGTTCAAGTACGTCACTCAGCATCTTTGGTATTTGGCTAAGCCCTGGTACATAGCTTTTCTGGTAATTTTTATATATCAGATAATGAAAGCAGTGTGCAATGTTTTAATCCCAAAGGCTGCATGTATCTAGCAGACCTACATTTAGGAAAGTACTGCACTGAAATAAGCCTTACAATAATTCAGTACTAAAACCCAAAGTGGACAAGAATCACAAACTTTCATGCCATTATTACGCACATATTGGCACTAGGCAGTAATTAGTATGAATTCTAGAGTCTTTGTAATTGGCAGCAGTCACAGAGCAACAAATTACAAATCAGCAGATTTTAGAAATCAGCAAGTAAGTAAATAACAATGATGAGTAATACAGGTACCTGTTCACTTCATTTACTAATTGTACTGTTTGTTCACTATGCTTTTTTCTCCAGCAATATATTGGCATAATCTTCACATTTAATAAACATTCCAATTCTAGTAAAGAACATGGTTTGACTATAGTAATACGAGTAATTGAGTAAACATAACACTGCAGTTTGCTGTAGATCAGTGCTAGTGAATACTGTATCAGTGAAATTTATTATGTGATACCTGTTCCTCTAGAAAGAATGTTTGAAGGCCAAGTAAATAAAAACCTTTGTTACTCAGATCATGGTGGATGTTATGCCAATAGCTATAACAAAATAAGATACATTTGTTGTGTGTAACTTGCAATTGATAAAACTTGTTTTCCAATTGCAATTAAAATTCCATCAAGGTTGAACTAGACAGATCTTTCAGGTCTCAAAAAAAAACCTTAAGATTTTTTTCATGCTTCCATAAACTCTTACATAAATTAAACAATCACAACTGGAATCATTATGAAATGGTATAAATGAAGTTGCAAGTACATGGCAAATAAGAAATGAGTTAATGATGTAAAATAAACCTATTTCTTCACTGATAGAGTTTGTTATATTAAACATCAGTCATTGCTACCTGGTTATTACTAATAGGCATAAGTGCAAAGATATCACAATGTAAACTTATGGGTTTCATTAACTGGCTCTGGTACAACCTATTGCTGTGTCCAGCTCACTCTCTTTTTAAGATACTTTCTCTAGGGTTATTGTTAATTCAAACATAAGAACTCCAAAGCAACCAAAGGACCTTCTAAATGTGTTGTTTTGTTATTGCAGGTCAAGAAAGCTCTAACAACAGGTGCACATGACTGATTGTTTCTACATCATTACTTTGGACTCCAGGGTGCCGGACACATTTTAGCTATAAATATGCACATAAAATTTAATCAACTGAAATTAGTACACTTGCATTATCTAGATTCAGAATTTGTAAAATTTCCATAGCATACTCTCATTTTTGCTTAGGTAGTCAATTCAGATATGCTGTGAATTATAGGGGAGAAAGGCTTTTTACAATGGACGAATCTTTGTTGCTTTGGTAAACCCCTCAAAAATTAGCAGTATTTTCTAAAAGGTCCTATCTATTCTTACTAATAAAGAATATCACCTGACAAAACCTAACATTTTGGAAAAACTTAAATTAATTTTCACATCCAGCTGTTTCTCCTGTTACTGTAAAATCATGCCTAAAGTTAGTAAGTGCTGGTTTTGAGCACAAAAATAGCTGAGCTAAAAGATCAAGCCACTTAGCTGTAACTCCATCTTGTGAAACTGCTGTCAGCATTACCTACCTTTGTTTGCCTTTGACAACTGAACACAATGCTGCAATGTTTGTAAATAATCATGGTGTATCATAATACCACCCAGAGGAGACAAAAGCAGCAAACCCATCAGAGTTACAAAACCACTTCCAGTCTTCAGCTAGTGTGCAGTTTCTGAGGTGGTAAATTCAAGGCTCTGAGTTGTCTGAAGCGCTCAGCAACTAATGAGTACTGCTTTCAACAGACTGTAAACCGTGAAAGGAAGTTGGAGCTTCAGCAGAGATGCTAAGAGTGGGCTGAAAAATCACTGCCATTGAATGCAGCATTGATTGTGAATGCAGGCCTGTTGCATTATATGAGGTTGAAAAGTAACTTCTAGCTAAATAAGCAAACTTAAATAGGAAAGATTACTGAGACAAGTTGTTTGAAATCAGAACACTTTCATTGTGTGTCGTGACTTCCTGGACAACATAGAAAGCTCAGGTTATGGATGATGAACAATTTGGTCTTAACAATTAATACCAATAAAATTAACCTAAGAAATGCTGGTGGTGTGCTTAGGTTGTAGAGGACAGACATAAACCACATAAATTTATCATTTTAAAACCAGATGCATTCTGTCTTCTACCACATTTTATTCCTGTCTGCCTTTTCACTCAGATTAATTCCTTCTGTGGTTAGAATGACAAAATACTTCCCCATTAATGAGTTAATTAGCTTAACTGCATAATTTTCCTATGTTTTTAATCTTACATTGAATCTCCAGGAAAAAAAAAAAAAGTTACTGAGTCACAATCACGGAATTCTCTTTCTTTGAGGGGGAGAGTTAGATTTATATATTTTGGGTTGGAGGTTTATTTACATAAGACTGTCTTATTAGACCACCATTACTTTGAATGCTGAACCCAAATTAATCTCCAAACATTTCAGAAGATAATGAAATATAATAGTTTATGATAATCTTTGAAGGATTAATATACTATATATTTTAGTTTTATGCAAAAGGTTAGATAGTGTACATATTTCTATGTATTTCCTGTCAAAGCACTATTATTCAGGTATCTGCAGCCTGATACTTCAAGGCAAAGGTTTCAGTTTTACTTCATTTTGAACAAAACAATAGTATGTTAATGCTGTTTTCTTCTGGACCCAAGCTTCTACAATACTTACTGTAAGTTAACACTAAGTGTGATGAACTTCTGAGTACGTTAAGGCCTGTAAGGGTTTCATGCACATAACTGAATAAAATAATACAGCCAAATAAAATAGTCAAGCTTATACTTAAGCATGTGCTGAAACACGGGCCAGACCCCGAAAAGGTATAACTCAGCACAATTTCTTTACTGGTTTGTTTTATGTCTGCTGACAATATAATATAATTTTATCAATGTAACAGAATTTAAAATGAATGTTAATTAACAAGGACCTGTCTTAATGATTTAGGGTCAATAAAATGGATATCTGAAATACATGGAAATTAGAGAAGCGGACTGAATGATTCAGCTCAATTTTTTTCTCCTCTCCCTCCAATGAATGACCTGACTTGGTCTGATTTTGATCTTTTTCAGAATATATTTATGCATCTGCTGCTCATATGTCTGACTTAGACTTCTCTGAAAAACCAAACCAGCTCCCTAGTTAGATTTAATCTTCAGCAGTATTAATGAGTAGAGCCCATAAAATGCCTCTATTTCAATTCAAGACAGAAATTTCAATTAGCAAGTTAAGGACTGAATTGCATCAAAATATTCTTAGGTTTAATGCTGTTTCATAGAAGGTGTAGATTTTATAATAAAACATGATTCAGCATAAAGCAAAATTTTTATAGAGATGCTACATACGGAGAAAGGTACCTATTTTCTCATTTATTATTAGTCTTCAGTGTTGCTTATACCATAGGATGACAAATTGTACTTGAATAATCAGCTTTGAAAAAGTGAAATCTGGCAAAAACACATTTGGGAAATGCCTGTATTTTTATTGTAAAAAAAAAAAAAAAAAGGAAACTATCTTGCTATTCTCTAATTAAGCTCATGTCAGAAAAATCAGTACCTTATGTAATTACACAGTTCTCTAATATCTTAAAGCTACAATTATGACAGCTATTTGATGAATTTGACAGACTATTATCTTTATTTTTATTAGGGAGTAAGCATCCAAATTCATGGTACTTGGAAAAAAAAATCAGCCAGAGACATCCTCATTTATTTAAATGAGTAATTTCTGAATAACTTCTCAAGTATTTTTTTTAATTTATACATGATATATTGCATTAAAACAATGTTCAAAAAGAAGCAATTCCATTAAAACTTTCATAAAGCTAACATGAAGTATTAGACTACTAATGTTATCTGAATGTATATGCAGATTATACATGGCCTGCCTATTGAAATCACATCAGCTGCAATATTTTTCTCATAAAACATTAAAACCCATCATCTATTGACAATTCCACCCCTGAAGTCAGAGCTAGGGTATGATCAGAATAAATTTAATCTGCAGAGGTGCATGTTATTACATGCTTATTTAGAGATGCGCATGTTGGACCATTTAAGAAGAGTTCAAGTTTGTTCAGATGAGGAGGCTGATAGGTTAGATTTCAAAAATCAGTAGTAGAAGCATCTGGATAGGGTATCAGAAGCCAGTATGCTACTGCTTCCCTTCAAAATAATGAAAAGTTGGGCACCAGAAAAAAATTGAGAGACCAGGTAAAGATGTGTCCTTCTAGTATCTAAAGAGTTAGTGTTTAATTTCTGCTACTTAATGTTTGTTCCTTACAGTTCATTGCTGCTGAGCCACAGCTTTGCCAGAAATGGGAAATCTGATAATGGCATATCATAGTAGCTGCATTTTTCTAGTGCTATCATCCATGCTTTTTAAAATGACAAACACTATATCCATGAGAGATTCCATATAAGGAATGATTTTCCACTACTCCTTTCCTGTTTTCTTTGCCATGTGCCAGTTTTTGACAGTTATCAACTAAAAGAAGCAGTTTGTAGTAACTTGGTCTTTGCTGCCACATGATGGAGATCAAAATACTGTGACTTACCTTTGACTGCTTTGCTTAATGTGGATTGCAACTGGATCTCTCTTTCCCATTCTTAGACATGACAAATGCATTAACAGCACCTTACTGCAGTATACTGACATCATGCATAGCGAATACACCTGCACAAGAAGCCTCTTACCTGCTTTTTAATTCCTTTAGTGACTACATCTTAGTATTCTTCAGTCACTTGTTTTTATTATGTCTGGTTGCCTTTGTACCACCACAGATCTCTCTAGGCCTTTGATGCTAAAAACACCTATGCAGTGGATATCCTAGCCTACTTTTAAAGGACAGCTCATTACACACAGATACAGATCAGCTCACACAAGTAGCTCCAGCACGTTTACAGTTTACCAAATAGAGCAGCCACAGTGTTTGCCACAATACAAACAAGGAAAGATAAGGCATAATGCTGGTGTTTCTCCAAACATTCATTCAAGTTTGATTTAAGACTTTTGATTTCCCCAAGTAAGCCACACTTGTATGGGTTTTCTGGAGATGGAACATTTAATTTGTTTGTTGGGTTTTTTGCTAACTGATTATGGCTGTAACAATGCCATTTCTTTATTAATTCAAGCATCTGATGCAAAAGTGCTACAGATACACACAGTTACTGCCTCCATCCTCTTAACAGTCTTCATATTAAATTACAATGAATTTCTCAAACTGTAATAGAGAAAAAAATTATGAAAAATGTGTTATTCAGACATCATCTTCCCTGTGGATGTGAATGAAAGCAAAGCAGCAAATGCAGTCACTTATTAACTCAGAGGCTCCAACACAAGAGATGTCCTCTGTTCCCATTTTTTTTTCTGTTTTTACATAGGCTTCTCACTACACCAGCAGAATATTGTTCCCTGGAGAAGGCATCAATTTACCCATTCTTCAATCACACACAAGAATTTCTACGTAAATGATCCTAGGTTATGATTAGAAAGCCAAGCTATTTAAACCATGTAGCTGGTTTACATTTTGTTTGTTTCCAATTTCAAAGGATACTTTGTTTAAAGAACTTGATTACATCTAAGTCCATTATTAAAAATGAATCTCTAACAGAACACAGGCACTTTAGCCAAGATAAAGTTCAGTCCTTGAGAAAGCTGTCAACCATATCTGAGAAGATTTTGTCACAGAAATACACAAATTGGAGAATCTAGAAAACATTGATGTATGTCATAGTTTCCCAAAACATTACCCTGCGAAAGTTTCCAAGACAGGCACCATATTGCGAATCTCTTTTCCCATGTGAAAAGGGCAAAGTTTACAGTGAGGGTGCAGCTACATACATTAATAATTAAATCTGATTGTTATTGCTTTGATGAATACAATACAGAAGAACTAAAGATAATCCTTAAAGAGGATTTCCTAGAATTTGTGTTGACAAAACACAAAATGGTTTTCTGAAGAGGTGGGCAACTGTGTCCAAAGTTATCAAACAGATGCAAAAGTTGTCCCCATGGTGAGAAACTGATTGGAATAACAGGATTAGATTAGTAAGGAATAAGCAAATATACAAACATTTGATTTCTCTGAATAGGAGACAACAGAGGTACTTCAAGGTGAAAACCAGGGATCCTGAAGAGAGTTGATCCCAGTGCAAACCAAGTTTTTACGGCACACAATAGCCGTGGCATTGACAAAAGATAATTAAAAAATTGAGCCATGCAAACAGAAGGGAATGATTAATATTCAAGTGGATGTGGTAAGATTTAGACATGTTCTGGCCATGTGGATCAAAGGAAAGAAACAGGCCAAAGAAGATGCCAAGATTACAGGCTTGAGCATAGAGTCATAGTTATATTCTCTGTTCTTTCTAGTTATTCTGTTTGGGAACAGAGAACAAGCAATGGAAACAATCTGAAATATTACAGCCTGCTTTTTATGTAGAAACTTATCAATAGAAACTGAAGATGTTTGTAAGCCAAGGCTGTAATATCAACAGCCACTGTTACATAAGTGCAGCTATCTGACCATATGGCACCTTACCAAAATCACTGAACTACCTGCCTTCATTAGTGAAACTGGAAAATTACCAATAAAATTAAATTACCCTGAAATTAATTTCTTCATTCCATGTAAAATTACTTGACATTCTTCTGTATTGGTTTAAGGAAGAGTAAATGAAAAGGTATTTCTTTACTCCAAAAATTACTGTCACAATGATAAATTTTTTAATGATAGATGCTGAACTACTCAAACCAAGTTTTCTTTATAGAAAATTTATTCATGATGAGATCGTAAAGTCCTCAAGGCAGGGCTATTGAATATACTAGGAGGAGTAATGTCAGGCAACAAAGATGCTATTAGAGAACAACTATATTCCCATTACATTTTGGAATGACTTGTGTATACATTTCTTCAGGGTGTTTTTGCACAGACATACCACTGAAATAAAAACAAATAAATTCAAGATAAATGATCTGAAACCAAATAAATAGTAAGGTGGTGAAGTATGCTGTTGATACTGAGTTCCTGAGGGTAGTAAAAATAGAGCTAGCTGAGGCAATCTGCATACAGCCTTACAACCCTGAGTGGATGAGCAGGTGAAATTTAGTGGATAACCATAATGTAAGAACAGAAGAAAAATCTTATCCTTACCTATAAAACTGTCTAGTGGATTTTGATGTTAGCAGTCAGAAAATAGATCCTGGGATTTATTACAGACAATGCTATTAAAACAATGTTTAATATTTATTCAGTGTTCAACAGAACACCATTCACCAATGCTCAGTTTAATCTGCTTTCTCACCTCTCTCACAAAGCAAAACAAATAAATGACAGGAATAATAGGGAAGGAACTTAAAACTGAGATGAAAACCATTATTTTCACTGCTCTTATGTCTTGAATCCTGTGTGTAGGTCCTGGCTTCCTTGTCTCCAAGAGCACATAGTAGTGCTCAAAAAAAAATCAAGAAAGAAAAAAAAAAAAAGAGAGAAAAATTAATAGTAACATGAAAAAAATCAAATAGACTAAAACTTTTCAGCTTGGAAAATACAAGGCTGAGAAAAGATATAAAATCATGAGTTGAAGAGAGAAGGTGGCTAGAGAGCAACTAATCATTGTTTCTACTAAAATGAGAAGAACAGACAGGAAAGTTTTAAAAAACCCCACCACGTTTCACACAGTGCGCGGTCAGGTTGCATTGAGCAAAGACCTCTTCCTATAGTATACTGCAGACACCAAAAGCCTATGTGGACTTTAATGAAGGCTACACTAATTGTTTCTGGAAGGCATTTATTTATAGCTGAACTCAAGAACTGGAAAGATAAATAAATGCATTCCATACACTTGATTGTGACCCCATTGATATCCTTATCATGAGTAGAAGTAAATGTAAGAATAGAATCCCTGAGGGAACTTCCTATTTTCTCTTTTGAAAACTTTTAAACATGGATTCTGGTACCATCATATTGGTATCAAGTGTACCAAGTCAGGGCAGAATTTCTTTTTTGTCTTAAGCAAGGAATATTTCTAACAGAACATACATGACCATATTAAAATTCCATCAATTTTATGTGCTCTTTGAAAAGCAAGTCATTACTCATGTACAGCAATTGTTTGTACAGCACGTTGTACTTTCTGTCTGCAGCCAGGCTGGGCGATTCCTGCGTGCTGCCAGCTTTCAGGCCCATCTCAGTGCTCACCTCCCTGCTGCACCTCAGCTTCCCCAGGACAGCGGCTACTGCAGGGCAACTCAAAGACGGCAAATCGCAAACAATGGCACCGAGACATTTCAGGAATTCCTTGTCAATAAGCCAGGAAAAGGGGCAATCGCCGACTTACCTGATCCGATTTCTAAACCAATTTAAGTAAAGAAGTACAGTATTATGCAGCAACGTGGATCAAAGGGTATTTATTTACAGTAATGAGGTAAAGATGCAGAGTTGTAACTGTGATTCAAAAACAGTTAAGTCTTCCAGAAACAAATAAACAGGATGAATGAGCGAAGGCTCAAAATCCCATTAGCTGTCCATTTGCTCTGACAGCAGTCTAAACGCTTCTATTTTGATCCACCCCAAAGGGATTAGCCGTGCAAATAACCAAACCTGGTCGAGCAATCTGTAACTTAATTAACAAAGACTGGGGGGGAAAAAAAGAGTGTAGAAAATTACTCTGATCTGTACTTACATTTCGGTTGTTTAAAAAAAAAAAAAAAAAAAAAAAAAAAGACGGACAGTCATTAAAGGGAGAGTACTTCGGTACTATGTGGGTGCTTTACAGCCCGTACGGCGAACTTCTCCGGCGTATCTCAGAACAAAACGACAAGATAAAGAAGAAAGTTACAACAGCTCAGCGTTTTTGTCCTCAGTCGCTCGACCAATGTCTCTGCCCGCCGCCGCGGCCCGGTGCCGAGGCCGATGCGCGGCCGCTCGGGGCTCACGGGCGCCCAGCCCGCTTCCTACGCGCTGCCCCGCGGGGCCGGCCGGCATGTATGTACTTTTGAAAGAACCCGTTCGGTACCCACAGGCAGCGCAAAGGCTGGGCCCGGGCCCGCAGGTCGCCTCAGGGCAGGCAGCGCCCGGACACGGGGCGGCGGGAAGAAGCCGGCGCGCGCGCCTCCCCCCGCTCCTGTGCGGCCGTTAGCGCGTGGCAGTTAGCGCGCGGCCGTTCCCGGGGCGCGTGCCGCCGCAGGGGCTTCCGCGCGCGCCGTGCGCAGCGGCGTGATGGGGGGAGGCGGCGGCGACGGGCGGGCCGGCGGACGGGGCTGTTCCTCGGCGCGCTCCCACCCCCGCCGGGGCTTTGCCCGCGGCCGCTGCTGCTGGGCCAGCGCTGGGAGGCGACAGCGAGTCCCTGCCACTGGAGCCGTTCGGGGAAAGCGAGCGAGCGAGCGAGACTTTTACCTTTTCTCTCTTTTCTCGTCGTTACCCACCATGCTTCAGACGCCGCTGCCCGCGGAGGAGAAGCGGCGGCTCAGCCCGGCGCCCTTCTCCTGAGGCGATGAGGGAGGCGCGGCCGGGCCAGAGCTAGCGCGACCCGCGCCTCTCCCCCGTCCTCCCGCGTCCCCGACCACCATGAGGGAAGAGAGAGAGGCAGCCGCCGCGGCCGCCTCCCACCACGGACCTACCAAAGCCCCGCAGCACTGCCAGCAGCCGGACGGCGGCGGGGCGGCTGCCCTCCCGGCGCTCCCCGGCGGCAGCGGTAGCCCGGAGAGCCTGCGGAACGGCTACGTGAAGAGCTGCGCGACCCCTTTGAGGCAGGACTCCCCGAAGAGCTTCCTCTCTCTTCTGCTGTTCCCTACCACCACCGCCGCCGCCTCCTCCGTTTCCCGGGCTCTGTTCAGCCTCGGCGCCTTGGCCGCTGCTGTCCTCTCGCTCCTGGCCTTTCACGGCTGGGGCAGCGCCGGGGGCCAGCAGGACGGGAACAGCTGGCGGAGTCCCTGGCCGCTGCACGCCTTGCTGTGCCTGTCCTGCTGCCTCAGTCCCCTCTTCAGCATCGCTTGTGCCTTCTTTTTCCTCACCTGCTACCTGACTGGCGGCAGGCGCGGGGAGCACGGCAGCGGCACGACCCGCTGGTGGCTTCTGGCGCTTCCCGTGTGCTGCTACTTGGGGGACTTCCTGGCATTTCAGTGGCTGCTGCCCGCGGAGGGGCAAGGAGAAGAACCCCAGCCCCTCGCCGAGCCGCAGGTGGTCCTGGGCAGGCTCTTGACTGTGCTAGGCTCAGTGGCAACCCTGACCCTGCTGCAGAGCTCCCTGAAGTTGCGCCAGAGCCTCCTCGTCTTGGTCTTCTCCAGCCTGGTGTGGCTGGTGTCGCTCACCAGCCTTCACTCTCTTCCCCTCGCCCTCAGACCGCTGCTGGCCGGCTCGGTGGGGGTGGCAGGCTGCCTCCTGGCACTCTGTGGTGGAGAGCACGGCATCCTCTCGGCTCAGAGCCGAGGACCGCACCACCAGCATCATCACCACCCACGGCTCTCCAGTGTGGAGGAAAAAGTGCCTGTGATCCGACCCAGGAGGAGATCTAGCTGCGTATCCTTAGGGGAAACTTCGGCCAGCTACTATGGCAGCTGCAAAATGTTTAGGAGACCCTCGTTGCCTTGCATTTCTAGAGAGCAGGTAGGTTTCTCGAAACTGGAGGGAGAAACTTTCTGAGGAATGAGCGCCACTTGCTTTTCCTGACTGGTTGTATGTGTCCGTGTTGGATGTTTTCTAACTGTCAAACTCCTGTTGGAGGGATGGAGGAAAATGTTAATCCCTTAGCGGGTTTCTCAGCTCGGTTCTGCAGAATCGATATAATCCTTTATGTCTGTATAGAAGCTCAATCATATTGACGTGTTTGCTATGGGACAGAAGGCTCGCTCGCTTTTCATTGGATCTTAAATATTAAAAAGCAGTTCCTATTGATTAAAACAAAACTCCAAACCAAACATCTTCACAGCTATCAGCTACCTTGTTATTTTGATTGGGGTTTTTTCCCAAAGCCCACCACCTCCTCTGCATCGGGCAGACTTTAGGAGAGAAAGAAACCACAGCTTTCCAGTTGCTCAGCACTTCTGGTCCTTTCCGCTTTCTATCGGCAAAATGATTGCCAAGTGCTAAAGAACTATCAGGTTTTGAGGCATATTATTTATTAGATATTGGCGTTGTTTGAGTGGCAGCTGCCCTTTTGCCTTGCAGATTAGTATTTCTTGCTTCTCTCCCTCTAACGCTCTCCTCCTCGCTCCACGTAAGTTAACGGTTAGCTTCGGGTTGATGGGATTTAAGAAACTTTGTACTGAAGAGAGAGCTGTTCAGTAGAGTCTGGAGGGATGCCCGAAACGCTCAGTTTTCTTGAATGGAACTCTGTTGGTTTCTACCTCCCGGAAAACTTTTCAGTGAGTCTTTTTTTTTTTTTTTTTGTAGCGCAACACATCCCCCGGTGAGGGGTGGGGGGGGTAGGGGGATGGGGGAAATGGGGAAGGAAGGGGGAGTGGGGAGTTTGTTTTTATTTGGGACCTTGCACGTGAACTGCAGGAGCATCGAGTTGTGCTGCCGGTGGAACTGGCCCCAGGCTGCTGCGAGGGAGTTATCAGACCGTTAATAGGAGGGAGAATATGGGGGGTGTATTTAATAAACGTGCAAGAGAACAGCTTCTGGGAAGTGTCTGTCGCTGCAGAAGCCTTCATCTACCACTGCTGCGACTGAAACTCATGCATGCTAAATGAAATTTTCTAATTTTGCTTTGACATGTATTCTGTAATGCATTTCTGTGACTGCGAAATAGGGATGAGGAAATAGGAGGTGAGTCTGAAACGGTGGAGTAGCTTTCGAGCATTTCTTTCTCTGCCTTTGCACAGTAAAAATAGAGCCGTAATTGTTTTTGCCTAAAAGGTTAAGATGCAAGTATGCTGTAACAGGCTTCAGAAACAACTCATTCAATAAGTTTCAAATTATCTAATGCATACTATGAAGGAAACATTAAAATGCTGTACTAACAGTGGAGATATGTAGGGAGTATCGTATAATAATTTACTTTCTCTGTTCCATTCTGGATAGTAAACGTTCTCTTTTTGTCACGTTTGTCTGCAATACAAATACCTCAGAAAATGTGGTTTCATTAACCTTTCTAGAGGATAGATGATATTTGTTCTTATGCAAGTTGCTAAATGCTTCCTTTGATATTCGGCTCACTTCCTAAAGGCATGTGCATATTTCAAGTTGAGGCATTTATTCTTTAAGTAACATCATAAATGTCAACCATAACTAAATACGTATGATTTATTGGCAGTACTTAAATCATACGTGTTCATAATAAAATGTAACTCTTTGGTAGACGTCCAGAATTTGATGTCTTTTTATGAACATTGGAAGAAACATAGACAACAACAAGATCTGAAGTTCTGTATTTTCTTTATAGCTTATCATGCTTTACAATAAATATCTGTTCTTCATTAAGCACAGTTTAAATGTGATTCATAGATACATGTAATTTTTTTAAGGATAAAACAGGTTAAATCCTCTGATCTCTTGTCTGACTTGGAGAGAGATCAGACATGGCAGAGCTGATAAAGCATCAATTGTTTGGGCAGGGAGGTGGGGAGAAGTAAGGCCGTAATGTGTGACTTTATTTGAATAAACACTACAAGGTTTTGTATTGCTGCTTTGAAACAGGAGGAGTGTGTGCACTTCATACTTTTCAGAAAGCATTTATGGTGCAAGTGTTCCTTAAGGACTGATTTGCATGTTTTTCAGATATTTACAAAATATGACAATGATTCTTTTCCAATATTAATATTTTAAGAGTGAGTTTAATGAGTGCTTTTAGGAAGATCAGTGGAGTACAGAGAATGCGCTACAGGTCCACCGTGACAGGAACACTCTGATGAAGGAGAGCTAAGCTGCTATGGTGATTCTGTTAGATGTGTTTTGTATAATTGCTATGGATGCCTTCTTTGTAGAGGTTTGTGTGAACCTCTGGAAGCAGGGGCACTTAAGTCCAAAAAAGGCAAATGTATTAAATGATAGAATACAAGTCAGAAGGGGTCTTAAAGGTAAGCTGGTACAACCTTTCTTGGCAGGAGCAGGGTCTATGCAAGATGGCCCAGCACCCTGTCCAGATGAATCTTAAAAGCGTCCAGTGTCAGGGGATCCACCACTTTCCTGTGGAGATGATTCCAATGGCTGATTGCCCTCATTGTGAAAAATTTTCCTCTTGTGTAGATTTTAGTTACTCTTGGAGGAAGACAGTACTTGCCTTAAGTTTTCAGTTACTTGTTGATTTGTAATGATGCCCTGCCCTCTGTCTAGATAAATACATGTGAAAGCAATTAGATTGAGTTGAACTGTATGTTTCATTAATAACTAGAGCCAGCATTTCTAAGAGGTCTGTGTGCACCAAGACTGTGTGTGGGGGAACATATGTACAACCAGTAGTGTGTGCTCACTGGAATTAGATGGAGCTATCATTGCTCTCTGGGGTAGAAGTGGAAAGAGGCCCTGTGATTGTGATCCTGGAAATGCTTTCTAATTTGAGCAACCTTATTACAAATACTTAGATTATTGCTTTCTGTTCTTTAGCAGGTATGGCAACTATAATGCTGGAGAGCTGGTAAAATTGGATTACCTTTATTCTTACTTTTTATATGGTTATTGATGCCTACTTCAGCCACCAAAGTCTACAAATTTGTGTTGTGTGTGGCTTTTCTGCAGTACAATATGGCTATCAATGTAGTTTGAGATGAGAGGAGAGAGTCATGAATAGATTATATCTTTACATTTTTATGTGAGTATACTTAAATGGTGTTATCAAAGGATATAAATACACCTAGAAGGAAGCAGTGTGACTAAAATTAAGGCTAAAAATTATGCAAATGCAATGTCAATTTAAAATCTACTATATTAACACTTATGCTTACATAAATTAATATGATTTTAGCAAGAAACAGACTTTTTGTACTCCTCAGTATTCATCTTGGACCTGAAGAGGAATTGCTTATTAGCAGTATGACTGCAGTATTGATCAGTAGTGCAGAGTTTATGTAGATGGTATTTTGATTGCATGCATTAATTGGATACTAATCTGTTAGCTGTACCCACTGCTACTGGTGTGGAAAGGTTTATCTTTATTGACTGTTGCCTATCTAGCACTTTTTTGTAGAATGAAAGCCAACCTGGGAATCTAAAGGGTGCTTTTCAGTATTGCAGATCTTGTTAACACTCTATATCCTGAAAAATAGTGTAATAAATTATTTTTATTCTTTAACATGATGGTGAAAATGTGTGTGAGAGTGAATAACTATGTATAGGAACATACACAAGGACTTATCAGAATCCAGAAAGAATATGTGATTTCTGAAATTCATATTTTTCCTTGAGTAAGGAACAGGCCTTCCTAATTAAATTCAGAGGATATGCGTCCACAACAGTCCGCAAACAGAGCTTAGACTTTTCCTAGTTATCTGACTAGGTTCAAACACATGGGAAGGCTGGAATATTCCATGGGTAATGTGTGCTTTTGTATTGCAACTCTGTTCACTACAGAAAGAGTTGTCTTGTGGTTAGATTGTTGGATTGGCCACCACCCCTCCCCAGTTTCTGTTCCAACCTATCTCATACCTAGGATGATCAGGACTCAATTTCAAGAGTCTAAAATATTTATGTAGCTTGAAATTAATATGATTCCTTGTTTGCTTAGGCAGTTTATATCTCTATTAACATTTTTTGTGAAACAAATTATACTTTATCCTTAAGTACTCGGTATAAATTTTCTAGTGCAGAAGTTGTCTGTTAATATGTATTTTACAGTGTCTTAAAATTATTAATTTCAGATACTTGCTTGCATCCTTGAGCCATGGTAGCCTTTATGTGTTGACTGTAGCCAGTAACATGAAATGTAACTATTCTTGTTATGCATTCGACAAACCAGATCCTTGAAATTTCAAGTTTTCCCTAAGGATTGTGACTGTTACCATACCTTCATGTCAAGATATGCCTCTGTTGTTCACATATTGTTTTTAATTATTATTATTTATTTTTTTATTTGCTTATGGGGAAAATCAAGGTAGAAATATGGGTGTGCTGAGCTGGGACTGTAATCAGTTTCAATGGGATGGAGCTGAGTGGGGAATATACAAAGAGAAGGATTATGTGTATGAGCAATACTTTTGGAAAACTTTCTGCAACTTGATGTCAGAAGAGTAGAATCATATTGTTCCTGTCTGGTTCTCTCTGACCTTTACAAGATCTTTTGTGCTAGATGAAATGTGAAGTGAGAAGACTCATGAAATGAGACCTATAGAGAGGCCACAGTTTAAGGTGATGTCCTCTGGCAAAGTGGCTACCAGGCCCATACTGTAGAGAATGACAAAGAATGCTGTTGGGGAAACTGAGTGCAGTTAAGAACTCTGTTAGCAAAGTTTATTTTAAGGTGATTTTTAGACAGCCAAGACTTGGTGGCAGTTTGTGTTCTGTAGAGGAAAAAGTACACCAAAAGCAGGGAAATATGTCTGTAAGCCATTGGTGTAGCAAAGGAGATTGACTTTTCCTGCAGGTGTGGTTTCTCAGAAGGAAAATGTCAAAGGAGAAATGAAGAAGATCAAAGATAACTGCTGTGGAAGTGCTGGAGAAATTAGTGCAAGGTGAGGGTGGCATATTACAGGAGTGACTGAAACACTGGTAGGAAAGAAGTGGAGGAGCTTGGGGGGAAAAGTTCCAAAACTCTGGTATTGACTGTGTCAAAGGAAACTAACGGGATAAATTGGATAAAGTACTAATTTTCACCTTTGACTAGGAAGGCATTTTAAATTTATGAATGAAAATTACAGAAGAGGTGAGGAACAAAACGTTCGTTCCCAGGATAGTCTGCAGAATGAATGGCAAAGAGGACAGCCTCCATGCTGCAGTTCACGAGGACTGTATTCTGCAAGGTGAAACGTGAAAAGAAAGAGAACTACAAGGAGTCAGCTATATTCTCATGAGGAAAAGACTCGTCTTTTGACACAATATATATGCGTGCATGTATGTGCCTGGAAGTACCATCATAATAGTTGAACAGCTGAACTGGTTGAGTACTGAAAAGTTTCACTGATACCAAATCCCAGCACGTTTTATGAAAAAAAGGTGAGTGGGAAGTGAAGTGACCCTGTGTAATAGTGTTCCAGCAGGGCAAGTTTGCAGTGCTGAACTCCAAATCCTCATGAGAGTATCTATCCTGTCCTCAGTGAATACCAGAACTGGGGTCAGGAATTTTCTTAAAGCCTGGGCCTTATTTGACAAATTCTGATGTTCAGAAACTAGTTGCTGAGGGTGGAAAAGAATAAATCTTGTACTTCTGTGCAAGATCAGGATTGCAGGCAGGGAAACTGGGCGATGTAGTGTAGTCTGTTTTATCATTGGTGCAAAAACTTGTAGGGGAAAACAGATTACATGCTTCTGCCCACCAAAGAAGTGGGGGACAGGCCACACTCATTCAGTGTTTTCTTGAAATTTCACCCATTTTTTCAGGATAAAACTATGTGGAGAGAGAACTGTAGGACTAGTTTAAGATGAGAAATGTTGAATTTCAACATGAACTTTTCAGTGGGTATAAACAATGTTTAGCAAGATGGAATGACACAACAGAATATATTTTAATGGGAAAAAACAGACACTTTCCTGCTACTTAATAGCAAGAGTAAAAGTTTAAAGTAAAGCTGGGGGCTTGGATTAGTAAGGACAGACCATACTATGAGTGGATGTTGGTGAAGCATAAAAAGCATCAATAACTTTAAGGATCTAGAGGAAGTGAAAGAGTACAAGAGCCTTCCAAACAGAGAGGAACCAGAGTTCATAGGGTAACAAGTAAACTGACAGATGATGGTATTGACAAAGGAGAAATATGACAGAAACAGATCAGTGAGATCTGTCCTTAAGGAAGACCAGTTAAGTGAATGGCTTCACTGGCACATGTGACAAAGTGATGCTGTCTCTAGTTCCTAGGACACTTAAGAATAAATGACTGCTGAAATAAAATTAGAGTTTCCAGAGCAGTTTTATGTTTTAAAGTGGATCATAAAGCTTTGAGAGAGGATGTAATTCATATAAATACAGGCAGCTGGTGACCAAGAGTGAATTTTGATGTGTTGGGCCATCCCTACTTTTTCATAGCTTTTATGAAATAAAATACTATTGTGTTAGAGGGTCTCTTTAGACCTTCATTATTGGTCATGTTAGATTTGCTTTTCGATTAGATGAAAACCCTTGCAATGGGATAGGAACTGAACTAAAGGCTGAAAAAGACATTCTTACATACTAGGCTCACTATCTGTATCTTCAGAGTGATTGTTGTTCCAATGTGACCTAAAATTAAAGGCCTGCATTTATCTTTAGGGCCTTTATCGTTTTCTTCATCACATTAATATTACATTTGAATTCATGCTATATTTTCTGCTTTTGTTTGTTTGGTTTGGTTTGGGTTTGGTTTGACTTTTAAAAAAAAAAAAATTAAATTCCTTTTTCTCCTAAGCATTGTAGTGTGATACATGTTTACCTCTTCAGGAATATAAATTCATTCCTTCTATCTAGTAAATTCTCTCAAAGGAATTCTATATTTCCAAGTACTATAAGTTACTAGTACAGGAAAAGAAGCACAGGGGTATTTAAGAAGAGGTATCAAGGAGTTTTTGTAGTACTTTTGGCTCCCCAGAACAGTTTCTATCCTTTCACACAAATTGCTGATATACCTACTGTTTCTTAGCATTTGATGACTGATAAACACTAATTCTCAGGTATATCATTATCCTCTGTGTCAGATGTAGAGTGGCCAAGGAGCTGCACAGTATGCATGCTCCACATGTGTGTAGTTTAATGTTGCTAACTTTAAAAAAGAAAGGATTTTCTCTGAGAGGAGTCTTATGTGATTGTCTTGATTAACGTCCACAATAGCCTTTGTTTCATTTGGTTTGTCATCAAGACAGTGTAATGTGTAAATGCACTCACAGGCTCTTTGACACCCACTCTTGTGTTTCCATAGTATCCTACATGTTCTTGTTCCCTTTAGAATTATCCTCATTGCATAGTATGACGTTTAAATTAAACTGTACCTTCATAAATATAAGCAGTTACAGTCTTGTGTTTGGCCAGTAGGGGAGAGAAATTTGTGTTGAAAACTGAAGGTGTGATTAGCAGACTGAAAAACTTTAGATCCTGCTGTGCCTGTGAAATGCCATCTGCTTTGGCAGTGCCGTGAAGGAATTGGCTCAGACTGGAAGGAGTAGAAGCCACTAGCACAGTTTTCCTCCTGACTAACTGGATATGCTAGAAGTAGACTTTGTTTTGCTCAGGGAAGGATGAATGTTCTGGATTAGGCTGTTTCTGTTGAGGCTGTCCATTTCAGTGCAGTGAAACACAGATGCACACCTACTGTGTATTGCTGCTTATAAGCTGAGGTAGATAAACACAAGCATTAATGATGACAGGAGCTTTGTTCTTCCTAAGCTGTAAATATAGGACTGAGCAGTATATTTTATATTCTAACTAGAAAACACAAACAGGTTTGTGTTGATCACCCTGTATGTGCCCTCTCTCTGTTCCTGATTTAACTAACAGCATTTTTGGGGCAGCAGAGTATCCATTTGGGGATCACTGAAGCATGCTTACAAAGCAGGTTTCAAATAAAACTTGCAGTGAGAGAATTTCAATGGATTAATCTGTATTTTACTATACTAAAAAGCTGAGGAACGTTACATTTCTCTCATCATTGGAAATATCTGAAGTACTATGTTAAAATGAGTGATTGCCACGATATAAATAACAGCTTTGTGCTGTTATGGCAAAGCACAGTTGAAAGAACTTTGATTACAAGTATCCATTAACTTATTCTTATGTAGTTACAGAAAAGCATTAATTAGAATGTGTATCAGGGTTTCTTGCTACTACTATGCTCACCATAGCAGAATGTTCCATACCATGATAATATTTAAAATCTAATTTTTCCTTCTATTTGGAGTTTATGACTGAACATGCTTTCTTAAGAAAGAAGTGCTTGGAACAGCTTTTGTGTTAATGACCAGTCTTTTTTGTTATTGCTTTAATGAATTTATTTTTCCTAAGTGGCACTCTGTTCATTAGATGCCAAAGAATTTTTCAAGAAGCTTGAAAATAGTAGGTTTGCAGGTGATTTTCTGTGATGTCAAAATAAAATAAGAAATTAATAGAGGCAGGTGCTGGCTTTTGCTTTTAAGAGTGGCCTGTGTTTTCAAACCTCTTGAGACAATGACCATGATATTGGAGACATCTGCAGAATGTTCTCAAGAAGAAAATAGTACTTCAGTCTGTGTGAAGAATAACAATTTTTACGAAGAGTGAAACATCAAAACTGGTTAAATGACCTTAAGCTTCAACCAGTCTGGGTAAAACTGTGCTTACAAATGAAATTTGTGTAACCCGTTTTTAGGATCATTAAGAATAAAATTTCAGGACAAATTAATTTAGACACTGATGTTATCTTTGTAACTGTGAAACTGGTATCTTGTTCAGGAAAGGATCTTACAACTTTTAGAAAAGATTCAAACTGTTTCATGTAATAAAGAGATGCAATTTCAGGATTAACTGCAGAAGTCAATATAGTTTTAATAACAGACCTATAAAGGTAATGAGTTAGTCTTGTGCCATTTTTCTTGTCCATGACTAGTTAAAATCTCATTGCTAAAGATTTGTAACTCTTCTGTACTTGCCTTAATGCTTATTCTAGTAGGCAGCTCCCTAGAGTCAGCAGAGCACTTAAGCTTTCAAGTGGAAAAGAACATGTGTTTTACAGTGTTTAAGGGTTGAGATTATAGTCCTTACTTGTTTAAAAATTCACAGGGTTTCATGTAATTTATAACTTTGGCTCTTTAGTAGCAACTGTTAACAATCTTAAAGCTATGTTTCCTTCACCTGTCTGGTAATGGACGGGATTGGTGTGCTTTTAAAAGGCACATCTTTTCTTAAAAAAATATTTGGCCTTGAAGGTACCAGAAAAATAATTTTCAAGGACATTAATGTTCAATAGTAAATTAATTACTTGCTTGTTTTGTCTTTTCTGAAATGCCATTTTTCTTTCTCTTTCCTGTTCTTAATTTAAAAATAATTTTAACACCTCTTCCTTACCTGTGTGTTCTTTCTCCTATATTACAAGATCAGTGATGTGATTTGGTTTAAAATTACAAGTATATTTCAGCAGACATACAAGTGTTCTAACTGAAAACACTTGACTTTTTTTTTTTAGAAACCTAGTAATCATGTTACTGTTTTTAAAGTATATTAAAAATAAAATAGAGTAGAACATTTAGTACCATGTAATTTATAAAATAGAATAATTAAATAGTTCTTTGCATTTACAGCATAATCTAGAGTCTCTTCAGTACCATGTAAATTTCCATTATGGAAAAATGATAGATAAGTAGACTGCATTTAAAAGGCTTGTACATCTAGTTTTTACATACTCATACCAACCTCATCCTCTACCTTGGTACTCTAGTATATTGTAAAGTTCTTTGGGTTTTTTTTCCATTTTGTTTAGCTTGTTTACACACCCCACACCCCAGTTCCACAAGTTACATGCAAATGGTTACTCACCTGCTTCATCCCCCTAAGCATAACTGCAAATGTATTTGTAAGATCTGAGCTTTTAATACGTAGGCATTGTAGTTAGAAACTTAGTCTTTTTGCCCCAGGAGAATCTCTGTGTAGTTTCAAAGCTGAAAACAATCCACCATTTGTTTATTTCCTGGACAGAGGGGACAAAGGTTTTCTAGATTGGTGTTTGGTTTTGGGGGTTTTTTTTTTGCTTGCTTGTTTGTTTTGGTGGTGTGTTTTGTTTTGTTTTGTGAAGACTAAGCCTTTAGCCACCTTGTTTGTTTTGCAAACTCTGCTATTGTGAGAGGAGGGAGTAATAGGAGCAGTATTGGCTCAAGTGTTGCAGTTCTAGCAAGAGTAGCTGGCTGACTAATGATAATAGGGAGTGAACCGTGCCTCAAAAAAAAATACTGAACATCTTACTCCCTTCATTTCTCCTTCATTTAAAATGGAGGGAAAGAATGAGAAGATCTGTATTTGTCAATGCACCTTCCTGCAGTGTTTGAGAGCCACAAGAAAGCTTTGCCTGATCTTTATAGTGCTGATGCTCATATACAAATTTGAGGTATTTCATTCTGATTACAGCTTGGGTTGTAACAGGGTGAATAGGAGCAGAGGAGTATTTTCTGTCCTGATATCTGGAGCTTTATTTGCCTCCTAAGGGCAAGCAAATTTATCTGCAGAACTTATTTTTTTAAGGAAATTTTGAACTTTATTTCCAATTTCTGAGTAATACTTTGGCTCAACATGTCTGTTAGATTCCCAGCTGTGTCCCAGGTCTGTCTTTTCCTTCCCATCAGCTCTGCTTCACTTTTTTGAGATGTTCTGCAGTAGTACCCCTGCAGATTTCAGGAAGAGGAGTAAGCCAAGAAAAGCCAGAGTAGAAACAGTTGAGTTCCCTGCATCTGTCTTGTCATGAATTTCATTTAGGTGGTTTCCTAGCTTGGTGGGCAGAGCTGTATTTTTCTACTTGTGTCCCAGAGATAGGGCTGGAGAAAAACTGTATCACAGTGAATTCTGTATTTGGTGGGCTGTTACAAGGCAGATAACAATTCTGAGTGTTGCAAAAGTTCTAAGTGGTTAGTATTGGGATAGAATTCCAAGCCTTGTATGGACTAGCCTTCTGTGTCAAATGGTCTTGTTATAGATTAGTTACATAACTGAAATGTTTAAGTTACTTGGTGTCTATGTTCATATTTAGGTACAAGTATTTTTTTAGTGCTCTCTGACAGAACTTGTATGTGGGTGTTCCTCCACTTGGTTCTAACTAATGGCTCAGCAGCCATGTTATCTTTCAGTTTTGGAGAACCTGTCTGAACCTTGAATCTCATAACCTAAAGGCATCACGTGGCTTGTGGTTTTAACTCAGGGGTCCCTGATCCATTGTCAAATATAGTTGGGCAGGGAATCTTTTGTATCTCAGCATACCCCTGCAGCAATAGTCTCGCCAGTCTGTGCTGGTTTGCTTCCCTGCCCTGCAGGGATGTTTGGGTTCCTCAACGTGCCTTGTGTCATCACAGGTTTTCTGTCTACCATTGACTTTTCATTCCTGGAATTTCCATTATCACATACTAGACTAATTCCTTTATTTTTTTCTGAGCTGGCTTTCAATTCAATTGTGTGCAAATTGTCTTTCGGTGAAGAAAACATTTCTTTCTTTTTTTTCTTCTGCCTACCTACCTTCCTACTTTGTGGTTACTGGAACATTAGCACGAAGAGGAATGCAGGTAGGTGTATGGGAGGAAGTTAAGACGTGATGCAGAGAAAAACTGTACTAACAGGGTAGAAAATCCTGCTGATGGAAACATCTGCATTTAGAGGAAAACATCACTGAGATGCTAAGTAGTAAAGTGCTGATGAAACTGAACTTGTTAGTCCTTTCTCGTTTATTTTCTACAGAAGTATAGTTTCCAGTGCAGAGCTGGATGCTCTTTAGCTTTATTTCAGGCCACTCATTTGTCTGTATCCCTGGGCTTTTTGGCCTAAAACTTTAGGGATTTATTTTTGGAATGTTGATAATTTATTTATTAGGTTTGAAAAAGAAGGCTTCCCAAGAAACTGGAGAATTCATGATGTATTTGAAAGAATGAAATCTCCAGCTGCTGTAAAATCAGGACTGTTTTAGATCTCTTTTCAGAGCAGTTCTAACTTGATATGACCCTGGCTTCCTGGGTGAGTAAGCTTTTGTGAAAGAAATGGTGAAAAGCCCCTAACATTGCCTCCTCCCTGCACCTTCACATTTTCAATACCCTGTTCTCTTTAGTGGTCAGGAAGCTGCTGTGACAGGTTGTTCTGTCTGGCTGTCATCTGTCTATTTCAGAATGCTTTAGGGAATTTCCCATTTAAAATTACTCTGGGTAGGTCAGTCAGTGGAGGTGGGAGACTGTTCAGCAGTAAATTTCACATGCATTTTGCCTTGCTGCTGAAGCATTGCCCAGAATTTTTAACCAAGAAAATATTACTTTTATCTTGCCTTGTTGTTTTCTTTGTACCCCACAACTATTCCATGGCACAGAAAAACAGTTCTGTTTTACACTGGATAAGCACCGACGTAGGCGCATAAAAGCTCTGTGCTGGAAAGAGTTTGTTTCATGTTTATTCATGTCCTGAAATGACCAAAATCAAATTCACGTTTAAAAATAAACTGCAAAATTATCTTTCTTTTTTCTTTTGTGTGTGTGCAATATGTTGTCAGAAAGGCCAGCATTTGCCTTTTTTGTTTGTTTGTTTTATTGTGTGATTCTTACTATTTTTTGAATTTTCTCTGGAATCTGCAGTTTCTCTGCAGAATAGCTCAAGGATGAGATGTGCTTTCTACATGGTTTTAGATTAAGATGTGATTTCTGTTTTCCTTGGTGTATACAATAACTGGTTTGTGATACCTTTTTTTTTTTTTTTAAAGCATGCTTCCTGCTTATGAATACACATCTATTTGAAGGGAATGAGTAGCAGTTTGATAGGTCTTCCTGCTGTTTCTGTCTAATTTACTTTGGATCTAAAATCAGGAAACTTCTGGAACCATACAGTTAAAATCAGAGATACAGATAATTCAGTGTTTTATGTAAAAGCTGTAGGTGGCTTTTAAAACTGATAGGAACTTTCAGTAATGCAACTGCAAATGAAAAGATAATTTTTTTTTAATTGTAAATGGAAATTTTATCTTATGTTTTCCTTCTCAATTAAAAAGAAAATGCACTTGGGACAGCTACTGCAAAGATGTGAGAAAATTAAAAATGTGTGTTCAAAATGTGGCTGTAAAAGTCAACTTATAGATAGGATATGTTGTCTGTAAAGATGTTAGTCAAGGGTTAAGCTCAGTATGTTTCGCTGGCTGCCGAGTGAAACAGGATGCAGTGACTACATTGTCAGACTGCTGGTGTGAGTGCAAACAGATGAGGAAATGCTGGATCAGGCACTTCAGCAACTTGGGCTGTTACCGAGGAAACCGCTTGCGTCATACTTGCCAGCAATTAGCTTACAGTTCTTTTATTTTTGATAGTGTTGCAAGCTGAGCTCGACTGTTACAAAGGAAAAGACTGGCTTCATCTCAGACTGTTGGGTTGTGTCTGTCGCTGTGGTGCTCATGAGAATTTGCAAAGTGCTGCTTTGGATAAATTGAAAAATTATTTGAACTCCCAACCTAGTTCTCCAAAGGACCTTGCAGTTGTGCTTGGTTCTGAAAGATGTACAATCAAGTGTTTGTGACTCTATGAAAATGATCTTCTTTAGTCATGAAAATTAAGTACTATGCAAGTTTCACCAGCATTCTGAATATTGCCTCTTTTCTTGCAATTGTACTGAAGTATTCTTGTAGGTTGCATATTAAAACATAGTTTTAAACATTAATGTTACCTGAGGTTTAACCTCTAAAGCAAGGGATTCCTTTTCTGAATATTTTTTGCCTGCATTGATTAAAATTCAGTAACTTCCAGTGGTTACCTAGCCTCTAATATAAACCAGTTAGTGTTGAAAGCAGTATGTGTTTTATCTTAGAAAATGATCATGTCTTCTGCCTGTCACTTAAAAACTAAACAAATTCACAGCAAGTGATTTAATATCGATGTGTGTTGTTAGTATGGGTATTGCCTTATGGCTAGGTATTGTTTTAGGGCAAAATCATGCAGTGCCCAATAGGTTAAACCAAGAGTGTTTGTGGGTTTCTTTTTTTTTCCTTTTTTTTTTTTTTCTGTTAGGTAGGCAAACACATGAGTAAACTTAGATTGTAACAAACTGGTATTATGTAGTTGAAGGCTAAACTTGTTAAAATGTCAAGGTTGTGACACACTTGTATTCCTGTGTTTGAAACTAGGACTTTTAAATTATTTTGGAAGAATTCTTCCATTTAAAATCCTTGTGTTTTCTACCTTGTTGTAAAGAATAAATTTGGTAGATTGTCAATTAGAATTGTGCTAGCATCTGAAGTCTATATACAAAGGTCTTGGGAGAATCCCCCCCCTCTCCCCCAGCACACCCAACAAATAACCTCACTCAACAAAGAAAACCTAAACAACTCCAAAACCTGCTGCACCCATCCCAGGCCCTCAAACCTTGAATACAAGGCTTTGAAAGACTGAGTATTTCTGTTCCTGCACAATTTATGAACTTCTCTGTCAGAGTCTGGGAACCCATATTTAGCTCCATAAACCCACAGTTATCTGGTTGCTGGTGATGCATTCCAAACAGTGATCACTGTCTACCTGGCCTGGCATTGCTTTATTTCAAAATACAAAAATTTTATATGTGGGTGGAGGTGGCTAAAGCATTGGGATGCCATTCTAAAGGAAGAGCAACTTTTTCTGCTGCTAGTTCAAAACTGTTTGACTGACTTGTCTCACCTCACCAACACGTTGCTGCATGTGGCCACTGCTTGATGTGTGCTTTATTTGGAATGCTTTCATGTTAGCTCAATTGCAAGTTACAAAGTTTTACTGTTGAAGTTTGATTATTGGGATTTAAAATCTGCGTGATTAATAAACAGCTAGTGCAGGTGTTAACAAACCAAGATCTGGAAATCTCAGTTTTGAATTTTGTCCTTAATCTTCTTTACCCCTTCAATTCTGGACAGTAAAATGGAGATTAATGCATCATCGGGTCACCAGGGGTTTCCATGAGTATGTCCAGTCACTTTGCCATTTATTTGGGGCAATGCTTGCAAGTTAGGCAATATATCAAACATATGGAATATTTTGTTTTATCCTCATTTAGTATTTTAGCCCTGTAAGCCTGGTCAGTCTTCACTGAAGATGATGGAAGTTAAATGATCACATTATTTTTCTGCGTAACTTTTAATACTGTTTAGTTATCAGAATTTAATCTTCACTCTGGCACTTGTTTGCTGTTTTCAAAGTGCTTTTACGAGCTGACAACATTCAGTTTTTTTCTGAATGTCTGTTCGCAGCCAGACTGTTTGGTATACATGTGTGTTTGAAAAGATGTCTGTAGTAACAGATGGATCTGCAGCATAGTAAGACTGCTTGGCTAGTGAATCTTTCAGGCATTAAGTAAGGGTCTGCATTTTCTTCAGCAGAGTCTGTGAAGTTTTGTATGATTCCTGGGGAAATACTTGTCTAGACTCCTGACTTTGTAAGTCAACTTGTCTGCGTTCTAGAACTTTTAGAACCAGTCAGATAGATTGGTGCTGTGAAACAGAAAAGGATTTGAGATTTCTTCCAACTTCTGGTTGTGATTTTTACTGAGGAAACCAAATCATTACAATTTTCTTCAACTCTTACACTGTGAAGATACTTCATAGAAAATTCTACTGAAAACCTAAAGAAAGTGACTGACAGTCCATTGTTTATGTATGTAGCTAAAATGGTCAGCAGTCAGATTGCCTCGCATGGATAGTTTTGTGCATCAGGAATATTTTCATGTTTTCTGAGCAACAGACAGGATTTTTTCCTTTGTTTTGTTTTCTCCTCATATGGTTATGTTCCTAAATAAACATTGGAATCACCTAAGATGGGCAGGATTTTAAAAAAACATTAGTATTATTCCAAGTTGAATAATTTTTGTCCAGATATTTGATTTTCAAACCATCTTCTCAAGTAATGTTCTTTTTTCATGTTTTCCATGTAATCATTAAGGTAAATAGAGGAAATGATGTAGACTTACTTTTGTTCACCAGCCCCATTCTCCTGATACTAAAATCTCCCTTTTTCCTCTGAATAGGAAGTTTCTCCACGGCTCCACCCTAGGACATCACAACTTCAGCCTGCAGTAAACCTGTCATTGGTCTATGTTTGTTTTGGATTTTCAGAGGATAAAGCTAAGGGGAATTACAGAGAGGCATGCCTTAGCCATCTCTAAATTTTCCTGGCATGTCACAAGCTTTCTGTCAGTATTTTGTGATTTTTTTTTTTTCACCATTTGTTGTTGATGTCCACTTTATTTGTTTCCAGTTTTGTCAGTGTCAGTGTCAGTCCTCAGTTATTCAGTAGAATGTAAAAATTCCCTAAAATCTTGTGAAATGGAGAGCTCATTTCTCCTTTTTTTTTTTTTTTTTTTTCCCCCACCTCCCTTAGATTACAGTTTCAGGTGATTTTTCTCAGTCTTTGTAACCCACTGCCCTTTTCTTCTGGGATGGTAATTTTATAAACATTTCCTCTAAATAGCTACAGTACACAAAGAACAATTTTTTTGCTAAGATGCACGTCAGAGGCCATGACTTGAATGGCTTTCAATGACTGAGATCAGTAACTTTTCTGTATTTTCCTCCTCTTTTTTATTATTCTTATTTTCTTTTAAAATTTGGACTGCTAAACTCTCATATTTGTCTCTGACATTTTTTTTCTCCCCTAGCTTTCCTCATCATTATTTCACATTTTGGTGGTTTTGGGAATGTTTGTTTGTTTGTTTTTCTGGTAATACCAGCAGCAGAGCCAACTAAAATGTGTGGTGCAACAGCAGCTTTTGTTGACTGGGAGATACAATTGCAGTGCAAGTTGTGATTAAATTTTTGAGTTCTGAGGTCAGAACATGGTACTTTTCTGATGCTAAGAACTGTGTCCAATTTAGATTAATCTGTATGTAGTCATGAAAAAAGGTTTGGGTTTGGTTGTTTTTGGGTTTTTTTTTGACCTTTGGACATAGTCTTTCTAATCTGAACACCTCTACTCAAACGTTCCAATTCCCCGAGTGCTTTGTTGTGCTTCCACTAAAAGGAGTGGTCTTTCCCAGCACTGTCTGCTTGTTCCTGCTCTGGCACCATCCCCCTTTTTGCTGACACAAGCATTCATGAGACTACACAGTGGACTAAATTGGGGAACTAATCCATGTTAAAAGTAATCATTTCTTTCGTAGTTCCTTGCCCATGTGTTGTCTACATGAATGCTTTTGCTGCATAAGGGAGGGAGTGACACGGGGGTGGGAACAAGTGGCTGAGGGAGAGCAGGACTGCTCCTTTATTGTGGCAATGCCAAGTTGTGCTGATTTACGAGAATTAATGGCACTGCAGTTTAAAGAGTGGACGTGTTAGAAATTTTCAATAAATCAGTAAAAAACAGTATACCCTCACACTCCCAAACCTCTGTGTTTTGTCTCTGTCTTTAGTGAACTGTATATTCTACTTGAGGTAAAAGGAACAGAGTGCTTCAACACTGGATGACTGATATATGGCCAACATGTACTTAAAATGTAAGTTATTAAGCAGCTGCAGTCAGGTGTGGTACCACACTTGCAACATACTATAAACAAAGTTTTCACCTTGAATACCAAGGTTCAATTTAAATACTTAAGTTAGACTTGTACAGTAAATGGGGCAGAGGGTTCTTTTGCAAAACAACTTAAACTTGTGTGACAACAGTCAGACCACACCACATTCACAGGTGAGAACAGAACAAACTGGGAAAGGACACGTGAATCAGATTCTTCCTAAGAGCTGTGCCTTTGGCACTCATTTAAAACAGTATTTTAAATACTGTCGTGTTCATACAAAAATTCTTTGTTATTTTCAGAATGAAGTAAAATGAAAATGTTACAAAACCAGAACAACACTCTTTTGAGTCACCTTGTGGAAGTCTTGAACTCCCATCAATCCATCAGGCTTCAGTCTACAGGATTAATTATGTAATATGATAGTGGACAAAGAGCTATTGCCTTAGAATGGAGAACTCTAGTGCTGAGTTGGGAAGTATGTCTGTCCTTCTTCGATGCTTCTAGGTATTTCAATGATTTTTTTTTTTTCTGTCCAATTAAATAAGTTGCTAGAGTAAGGAAGCTTCAGTCTAGCATGGTAACCCTCCTTGGCTATTAATTTTCATGTTGCCAAAAGTCCACATACATGACAGCAAGAAAAGGGAAAATGTGATCAAAATGACAGTTTCTTTGGAGTAGTTTAGTCCCAGACTGATCTTCATGGGATATACAGGTCCCATGACTTTGTTTCTGCCAGCCTCAGAGTTGTACCAGGCTTAAAATACTCCATAACACAGAGTTGTGCAATCCAATCAGGAATTACTTATTCCTTTCATAATAACTCTTGGTCTATGGTATGTGCACTTTATGGAGGAGTTTGCTTATGTGTTCTGTCCATCATCCCAGTAGAATCACCAGTGTAAAAGGCATTCACCACAAGGATAATTTTTTGTAGAAGGATTTGATAGTGGAGAAATGGAGGCAGACACACCATGTGTCTCATTGCATTTTCTGAACGCATTCCTCTGTTAAGGAGCACACACAAGGGGATTTGGGTATCTTTTTCTGTTCTGAACTTTGAGTTTTCTTCTGCCATATGATGGAGGTTTGTGATCAAAGAGAAAAATCTTGTGAAAACACCTGCAGTCCTGCTTGAGTTGTTAGCTTACCTATTTATGAAATCTGAAATACTAGAGCTTGCACTGTGCAACTAATAATGCTTTCTTAAGCATTGAGGAAAGAAGGACAGTTTCTCATCACCTAACTGATTTCATTAAAAAAAAATTCAATATTCAGGAAGATAAACCAGAAGTTTGCCCATTATAAAGTTCACAATTTTTAAAATAATACATTAACCAAAATGTTGCTTGACTAAAATTAAACTCAAACCCAAGAGAAATGAAAGGGAAGTGAAAGGAATGATAAACTGGAGACAAAATTTTAATTACATAAAGAAGGAGCAGGACTATTGTAGTTTGTAAGCAAATCCTGATGTCAGGTTGAATTTGTTTGATTTTTTTTTTTTGCTCTCAGAGACCAATCATTCCTAGCCAGGAGATGGAGTTAGAACGCTTTTTTGATTATGGCAAAATAAGTATTTAGCAATTCTCTGGGATTTATCTATTTTCTAGTGATTGTACAAGATAATCTGTGTGAAGTATGAAGGATGTGGGAGTGTCCACTGTCACTGAAATTCCCAGAAAGTGGCCTGCAAGATCTTTATTAAGGCTGGTTGGCAGAAATATATCGAAGAGCTAAAACAGTACAAAGACTTTCCAACTGAAAACATTATTAGAAATACATTGTAAGAAATAGTTGAGGGGAACTGTTCATGGGCTGAGGCATATTGGCAAGCACTCTCAAAAGAGTGCAAGCGTGGCACTTACCAGTCATCCCCTATAGTGACTGCAAACAGGGGTAGTGACTGTACAGCATCTCAAGAAAAGAGGTACATTGACTGCTGTATGTGATGGCTTTAAACCAGCAATATCTAATGCTGCTGAGACAATTTGCAGCAAGCTGTGAAACCTGCTCAAGGAATTGGCTGAACATGGGTGGATGTTTTGTGTTTAATTCCATTCTGTCATTAATCTTTTTGATTAATTGAACATTTGCAAAAGTAGCCCACAAAGCTTAAATATTTGGCCAGAACTCCTTGTTGTGGCTGATGAACTGTCAAAAGCTGAACATTCTATGAAATTCAGCCAGTGTTTTTTGTAAGTGGTCAATGCTGACAGGGGTATGACCCAAGGCCAGGCTAGGCAATTCTAATCTGATTTCCCTTCCTTACTTTCTGTACCACAGTACGTGGGGGCCTCCAGTCAAAAACTTGTTTCGTATATGCTAAAAGCTTTGTTCTCAATGCAAATGTAGTGTATGCTGGTTTTAGGTACTTGATTATCATGGTTACAGTCCTCTGTAAATTGAGGAAAATTGAAGATTACCTTTTCATCTATTGATCAGAAACATTCATCAAACAAACAATTTTGGAATCTCTTGTGTCTTTGATTTTATTGATATTTACTATGTCTTGATCCACAATAAGATTACAGATTTTGTTGCTATGCGAAAACACTAAGAAAGCTCTAATGCTTTTGTATTGGTTAGATTTCATTCTATGAAACAGAGCTTTAGTCTCTTCACAGGACACTTATAAAGCAAAAGATTCTTATTTTGCCAAAATGCTTAAAGATAGTACTTTTGGAAAATGGTATTTTGTCAGAACATTTCAATGAAGTATTCAAACTGTTTCAGATTTTCAAGATGAAGTAGAAATATTAAGACTATCACAAATTCTATTTAGTGAAGTGTTTGTTGTTGTTGTCGTCATTGATTCCATAACTTCTTGGAAGTGCTCCATTTAGCTTTATTGGTTTTATTTGTTTGAAGGATTGCTGCATTCTGCTGTATTGGTTACTTAATAATGATTGTTAGAACATGGATTTCAAAGTTAAAAAATCCCCACAATCAAAACCCAAAGAAACAAACAAAACTGTAAACTCCAAGAAAATGCAAATCCATGTACCTCAAAACACGAAAATTTTATAAAAAGAAAAGCAGAATGTTGTCACAAACATGTTTTCCCTTCCCTTCCGTTTTGAGGTCTGTGTATTTAGTGACTGACTTGTTACGATTTGTCTAAATATTGTAAAATGCCTGGTATGTTCACACTGAAACCTCATCACTTCAAAGCAGCTACCCAGCGTTTTTTAGAAGAGCAAAGTTATTGTCAGTGTTAAGCATATAACGTTAAAATTTGAAATTAAGTTACAGCTTTTGCATTTTGACATTTAAAACATGTTACTTAGTATTCTGACTAATTTCACCACCTGTGTCAACTGCACAGTTTGCTTTTATTTAAGCACTTGTCATTTTTAGTAACCTGTTTATGCACACCGAGAAACTGCATTTTCTAGTTTGCAGAGTAGTAGCTCATTTTCTCTGTCCTGAGGCACTTAATTCAAACTGTTTAAGTGTGGTAGTGAGAGTTAACATTGTTTAAACATAATAGCGTGAGTCAGTCTAATGGTGTTTGAAACAACAAATTCCCACATCACTTTTTTTTTCCTAAGCACCAGTATGACTTTTTTTCATTGAAAAGGAAATCAACTGAATTATTCCACTCTACGAATGAATCAGCATTTCTTTTTTTCAGTAGCTTTTTTAAGTCGTTTTTGTGAACTTCCAAGTGAAGTTCTAAATTATTTTTTACTGTTGAAGTTTTAGTCCTGAACTCACACTGCTTCTTGAAATCATTGCCCTTACAAGAAGCTAAAGCATCTTTCAGCTATGCAAATGTATCCCTAAAGTTTATGTTACAAGACAAAAAGTGTTTAAGAAATAATTTCCTGTTTCCTATTTTATCTTCCTGTTAAACGCTAATAAAAGACACTGTCTCATGCTGTCAAACATTTGGATGTGCTGAGGCGTTTTTTGTTCCCTTAGCACAGATGTGTGTTTTCCAGGTCATCTCTAAAGTGGCCATTCTGACCTCTGTCCTGACAGAGGACAATCGTCTGAATAATAAGCTTCCTGTAAACTTCGTGAAAATCAGTAGCCAGCAAGAGAAGAGAGCTTGCTAGCACTCTTGCTATGGAAAAGATTGACAAAAGGCAGGTGGAATCAATACTCCCAACACAGGGAAATGGGGTATTTGGAGCTTGCAACTCCAAGCTGCCAGGTGAGCTTGACAGAAATTCCAAGGATTTAGTCATCTGTGCTCCTCACAGATCTACATACCCCTTTTTCTGAAAAAGTGTGTTTACTGTTCTGATACTCGTTTTTGGAATGTTTTTGATGCTCCTTATTGGGATGTTTTATTAAAGTTTTGGGAAGCTGCTCTCCTGTATAGTTATAGTGAAACATGACAGTCATGGTACAGGACTTATTTTACTGTTCTTCAGACTTTACCAGTAACAGAAAGAAGCTGTCTAGCTATGACAGCTCCAGGACAATTAAAATGCTGTCTCATTTATTGGATGATTTATATATGTTCTAAGCCTTTCTCTGTGACATAGTGTGAGGCACGCTTCACTGCCATTGCTGCCATGGAAAAGCAAGTTGTCTCACTGGTATTTTATTTCATGTTGTACCTATTCAGAAGTAGAAGAATAGGTCACAGTGTATTCTTGTGGAGCCCTGAATAGTAAAATGGACAGCAGATAAAAGGATGTAGCAAAGAAGCTTGCTTTACAGGGAAAAGATGCATTTTCACAGAATTCTTTTTCTGAGAATGTCCAGAAACTTGAATTTAACATTGATTGCCCCTCATTTTCCTCAGTGTTTTATGTTGGACCAAGTTATTTTTAATTCTCTAAGAAAAGTAACTTATGAGTGAGTGAAGTATGTTCCTCAATGTATCTCTTAAGTTCATGTTTTGTTTGCAGATAAAATAGTTGTATATTCATTGTTTATTGGATTGTTTATATCTCTTTTGTCTGTTGCAGCAGTGAGGTGACTGGTCTTTAAATTAACTAGCTAGTATTTATGAAGAAGGGGGTGGAGAAGGGAAAAAGACATAATGTGGCAGTTTACAAGACCAGTCATTAGAAAAACAACAAAATCAAAATCTCCCAGTAAATCTTACCACTTTCTGGGATACAAAGCTGGCATTGTAGGAGCATAATTCTAACTGGAATTCTGCAAGTGTGTGATTAGAGCATTGGCTGCATTTTTGGTAACAACTGGACATTTGCTTCTGGGTCTTTGCTTCTTATCACAAGTTGTGTTTTAAAGATAATCCAGGTGGCTTCTGAATGTCTCTGTATGGGAGGTTTACTAGCAGTGAGCCTTGGGCAACAGAGTCTCCTGCATTGAAGCACAGTGGGACTGTGCCCCTCAAAAATTCTATACTTTGGTATAGCAGTTTGAAGAGCTGTTCCCTTTGGCACCTTGATTGTTTCCAGATACAGCAGCAGAAAAAGGATGCTTTGTTTCCCAAGGGTATTAGAAAAGTGGCAGCTCAGTTCTCAGCTGTCATGGTAGGAGGTGTAAAGGGAAGTAAATTTGGAGTCCTGGAAGTTGACTTGCAGTCCATGTACAGGAATATAAATCAGAAAGTGAGCTGAAGCAATTTCTGAACTGTTGCACTGTTAACGAGGAAGGCTTTGCTGAGTTCAGTAGAGCCAATTCTTCAGATCTCTGTCTGACTTCCAGATAAACTGCTTAGACCTGTGGCTGGTGTCAGAATGTTTCAGTTTGGGATAAAATGGCTATTCTTGGCCCAAATTACTTCTGGACATTGTCCAGAGACAATATTCTTTAGGGATGCGTTGAAATCACAGAAACAGCTTTGTCCCACTGCTGGTATGAGGCAAAATACAGCAACTGTGAGATGAATGAAACCACGCATTATCTGCTCCAGACCAAATTGATGCTACTTGCTCCTTTTTCCTTGTCTTGGCTTTAGAGAATGTGGGGATGAATTTTGAAAAAACCATTTGCATGTCAGGAAGTCAATACATTGGCTTTTTTTCCCCAAGAGGATTGTCTGTGTTTACTGTCTTTTATTATCTTTTTTTTTTTTGCTTTGCATGTGGATGGTGGGTTTCTTGTGGTGGGCTGAAGGGGAATGTTCCTGGTTTTTATCCCTTCCATTTGATATAGCATATGTTCTAGTTAACCTTCCCAAACTTAGAGTAATTCTTATGTTAGCTCAAAGGAAGAAGCCGGTTGTGTTCTCTTTCCATTGCAGTTTTTTGGTTGGAGATATGCACAGCAAAAAACTCTGATAAATGCACACACAACTTCTCATGGCTGAGTAGTTACAGTTCAGGGGTAGAGCACGACTGTTGAACGTGAGGTTTCACACTGGGATTATGTGAAACGAATATGAAAAGAAGCGTTCTGGGGTTTGTAGTACTGATTCGTATTACTCTGTTTTCTTCTCTGCAGTGTCCTTTTTTTTGCTGTTCTAGTTTTAGCTTCATTCTTCATGTTTCCTCAGAGCCAGCAGGAGGTACAGACTCTCTCTGTTAAGATGTCTAACATTACAGTGCATTCCTATTAGGCCCAGCTCTGATGAGAAAACTGCTTAAATTCCATAGCCTGAAGCAGGAGAATGCCTGCTAGAGGTGTAGTACCTAAGTTCAGCACTGAATTTGCAATAGCATTCTTTTTTTAACTTGTGCAAACTATGCACGTTTGGGTTTGTTTTTTTTCTTTTTTTTCCTTTTCCTCCTTCTCTAGTAAATTTCCAAAAGTGCAGCAAGTGATTAGAAACTTTATAGTATGTTGTTCTAGAATCAAAATTGCTCCACATTTGGGCTTTGTTTGTAAATTAGTCTGGACCAATAAATAAACTTGTACATACAATTTTCACACACATTCTTTCTAAATTAAGACTCTAACTATGCAAGTAAGTTTACTTGGGAAGCTGCACCAAAACAGCTTTGTAGCTGTGTAGTTTTATCTTGTTTATTCTTGATGGTCTTCAGAATAATTTTTGTATTGAGTTATTTAAAGCATTTTGGGTGCCTTAAATGCTAGACTTTCTAAACATTTGACTATTTAGAAAATAGTGATGGGATGGTTATTTCTACTGGTGCAGGTTGTTTTGTGAGATCTTTTGTTTTCCTGCTGTGAGAACAACAGGGCTTTGTCCCTGTAAACAGTTGCCCAATGAAGTTGTTACTGGATTTGAATTTTTGTTTACAGATTAAACAGAAGTGAAAGAAGCTCAAAGCTTGCATTCCAAAACTGATGATTTTTTTTTTTTCACCCTAGAGGTAGGGGGTGGGTGTAAAAATGATCCCATTTTAAATACGGAAAAATATTGTTTCTCTGAAAATCCCAGTGAAGTTTTAGAAAAGATCTGTTGTAGTTTTTATTTATGGATTTGTATCTCTGTTCCTGAAGCTGTGGTGAGCCCTGCATGCTGTCATTCTTTTTCAATTGTAAACATAGTTTCGGTACTACCACTTTTGCACCAAACGCTGTTCCTAGGCGACTGCTGACGTCAGTTGGTGCAGCACAAGAAGGTTTGTGTGTTTATCTGCTGTGGGCAGGCTCTTAGAAAAGACGAAAGTATGTAACTAGATTAGGCCAAAGAGATTGCTGCTTTAAATAAGCATACATACTGTTTGCAGTGTCATACTTTATTTTTTCTGTATTTTATTTTGATTAGCAGTTGTATCTTCTGTTGCATATGCCACTGTCTGGTTTGCAGGAGATGATAAGGAGGGGTATAGATTCTCTTTGCTATTGCTTAAAGGTGTAGCCTTTTTTCATCGTTCCTAATAGCATACTTAGAATAAGAATTTAAAAGGGATATGTGTTGTAGCATAAAATTTTCATGTACCTCATCTCAGGGTTAGAAACAGGACTATTAGAAATGAAAGCAGACATACAACTTCCAATTCAAGTGAAGCATATTTACTTAGAGATTTTTGGCCAGAGTCTATACATTTGGAAAAGCCAGAATGATACTCTTGGAATATTTTACTGCATGCCTTTGTGTCAAATAGAGTTGGAGTGGAGTTGGCTTAATGACCTTTGAGAATTTTTTCTGTCCTTGATTATACTGGCAGCACACCCACACTGAATAAAAATTACCTGAATCAAAAACTCTTCATATGAAAATTTTCTTTTGCAAGCAAAAGAAATTGTAGTGGGGCTGCAGTCATGATAGGCCAAAGAGTACACCTGAAACATTTGCAGGCAGTAGTAATAGCAGATAGTTTAATAAGGCAGGAAACAAAACAGCAAACAGAATCTCTTCTTAAGGTTGAAGAACAGAAGAAGACTGCACAACTTTTCTGGGCACAGCTTCTTTGGGCACTTCACTTATCCTACTTCTTGTGTGTCCTCATAATGACAATTTTTTTTTTTCCTGACGTCTAGTCTGAACTAATTGTTTCAAAGTTGCCTTTCACCTTCCCAGTACACACCGCTGGGTACAGCCTAGGGTTTTTTTTGTCTTGATGGACTCCTGTTAAATACTGGCAGGCTGCTGCCAGTGGGCTGATGCCCAAAGGCCATTACTTCTCCCAGTTGGAAGAGCCCCACTCCCCCAGCTTCTCCTCACAGGATAGGTTCCCCATTCCTATAGTTATGTTGGTAGTCCTCTGCTGAACTTGCTCTGTTTTATCAGTGGCTGTCTTATACTGTGCTGTGGCATGCTGCAGGCTTGTGTTCAGCCCTTCATCCTTTCAGAAGAGCAGCTCTCAGCCTGTGTATTTGCAGGGGACTCTTCCTCCCCAGGTGCAGGGCTTCATGAATGTCACTGTTGAATTTCGTAAGACTACTGTTCACTCATTCCTTCAGTGTGTCTAGGGCCCACTGGATGGCAGCCCTGCATGTACTGTCTGGTTCCCCAAACCTGATATAATCTGTAAGCATGTCCTGTCAATTTTAATTGTTCAGAAAAAACATAGTGGATTTAATTCTGGTTAATAAATTTAAGTAGATGCAGGTGCTATTATTCATTTGCCCTTAGTGCTGCTTCTTCTAGGTCTTTATTGAATTTTCATTCCCTTTAACCATGTTTTCTTATTATAAGAATCTTTTCTCCAGCTTTCAATAGCAAAGGCAGAGTTAAGAAACGATGTTTAATTCAGTAAACTATTCTTAAATGAATGGTGTTGTTAGTTGTGAGTCTACATCAGTATGAAAGCATAAAAATGGCTTGAATTAAGAGTTCCTTTAGTTTAATACTCTGTTTGTAATATCTGATCTTTGTCTAAGGACAAGTTTAACATCTGTTCTTATCAGGTAAGTATCTTTGACTTGAGGATGTCATATAAAACAGATTTTTGTGACTGAAAGATAGGCTAGAACTTCTTCTATCTGTTCTATGTATCTGCCTGATAATAGCAGTATCTCCAGAAGCAGCACACCAAGGGAAAAATCAATACAAACAGTCATCCTAAATTGCTGCTTATCATCTTCCTGTCCATTACAAGGGCTAATGTGCAATTAAATGCATTAAAGGTCATGGGGTGGGGGGAAGAAAGTAGCCGTAATCGGAGGCTGAGGGAAGGATAAAAATATGGTAACATATGATATTTCCCCCCCCCCCAATACCACCTTCCTACACTCTCCCTACTTCCACCTGGCTTCAGCTCAGGAGACTTCCTAATGTGTTTCAGATATTCAGTTACAAGTGCCTGTTCAGTCTCCCCTTCAGTTTATGGGCACTTCCTCCTTTGCCCAGTTTCCACTTGATTTAATTTAACCTTCTTGCATCCACAACATTTTTTTGATAAAGCCAGGTTAGTTACTACCTGTTTATGAAGAACTGCTTCTTTAACCTGGTGTGTCCTAGCTCTACTGGCTTCTGGTTATTGTGCTGTTAAAAAGTAGTCTGAGTTTAACTTGCTACTGACAAGTTCCTTGGGCAGCGTTTGCAACGGTCATGAGCTGGGTCAGTAGCAATACACATGACACCTAGCAGGGACAAGACCTAATTTGTTTCAAAGCTATTTTAAATTGATTTTTGAGACCGTGAACTCTGGTTCATGACTTTGTGTGTTCTTAGACCAAACATACTGCAGTGATAAACAATTCTGCGTTTTCCTAGAGGTTGGTAACTGTCTGCCGTTAGGGTGGTTTGTTGCAGGATGATGCCACCCAAAGTTCTGCTGAATGACAGCAGATGTTCTTGGGCAAAACACCTGGAGACAAACGCACAGCAGAGAAATTCGCTCACTGACACACGATACCATGCTCTTACACTCATTTCCGTTTGCAGGGGAAAGGTGTTAATTCTGCTTTGTGTGAGATCTGTTGAAATTACTATAACTGTCTGTGTGTACTTAGAGACACAGCTGCATCCTGGACACATGGTTTGGGTTTTTACAAGTATTTCTTCTGCAGGTTCTGCTCTCGTTCACAGGGAGCAAACTGCATGTTTTTTAGATTAAATGGATTATTCAAAAAATTATCCTGTAAGTGTCTTGGACTTCAAAAGGCACCCTCAGCAGAGGTCCCAAAATACAGGTTTATAGGCAGAGAAGAGGTCACTCATCCCTTATTAGGTCATGTGTTAACAGCAATAATAATGAAATCCCTTTTTTAAAAAGTAACTGATTGTGTATGACTTAGGATTTCATAACGAGTCTATTGCAGATTTGAGAAGCCATTGCTCTGGGATGCGGTGCAAAATACATTGAATTTCTCTATTTTTTTTTAATGAACCTGTTTAATTTGTTAAATGGTTACTATAATCTACCCTTGAATTAAAAGTAGAAAATATTAAAGTGAAATTTTCAAGCACACCTCTGGGTTAACCATAATTATCTTAAACTGAGACAAAGCAACAGACTTTTATTACATTTTCTAATTGCAGTGCAACGTATAGCAACCATTCTTGTATCAGGTTTCTTAGTTACCATCCTGTATGTTCAATTAGTTTGTGAAACTCTGACTGGGCTTTGATCCAAAAACATCTCTCTGTAAATTTGTAATAGGCAAACTGAGAAAGCATTTCCTTCTATACTAGCAAGAAATACCCATGCTGGTTCTTTATAACTCTTTGCTAGAGATTAGTTTTTAGCAGTCCAGTGTTCCTTTTCCAGAAGTTACGTTTTCAGTGCGGTGTGATAATATATTGAACCCACATCATTTTATCATCTAGGCTTTCTTCATAGGTTCTCAATAAACTGGAAACTACAATTTTAGGGTTCAGAAACAGTGTAGGATTGAGAACTTTTCTGAAATATGTTGCTCATTTACATAGGAAAATTAAGTTGTAATAAGGAAATGGACTAAATTGGGAAAATGTGTGGTTAGTACGAGATGCTGGAAATGGAATAATTTTTCACTGATAGAAGTTAGGTTTTGTTTTACTCATTGTTTGTGCAAAGATTATGAAAATTACGTATGTTTGATCTTGATCCTGCAAATTTCTTCTTCCTCCTTTTCATTTGACTTTTGCTTTTGTTGCAGGTAGAAAGTTAAACAAGTATAAAGCTAGTGCCTTCAGAAATATCCTGAAAGTCTAGGAGACTCCAACAGGTATAGCTTGATTTTGGTTAATGTGTTATATGGCAATTAATAGGAAAGTTAGCTGATAAGGTGTGTTTCTAAAGTTACAAATCAAATCAGTAAGGAAGATGCTTTTTGTCTCTGTATCTCAGGATAAACACTTCAGTGAGGGATGGTTCACATATGATTGCCAAAAAAGGAAAGGTTTATTGATAAACTAGGAATGATGGCTGAAAGAATTAGTTTCAACTCAAATATGGTAATGCCTAATGTAGTCTTCGGAGGCAATTTGGGTACATAGGCTTTATTTTGTGATTTCCTTTTGAGCTGTTCTTTTTTGGAGGCAATGACTTTATTGTGTTGCTCCTCAAGTGCATTGTGAGGGCAAATTTTGTGAAATATTAGTTATTCTCTTTCCGCTATTGCTAGCTTTGCCTCATTGCTTTATTTCAAAAACTGCTTGGCCAGATAATTGATTCTGTTAACGTGTTATACCGCAGTGGTCCCCAAATAACTTGAAGTGGTTAATTGTTACCATCCCACTTTGAGTTACAGTAAGTTGCAAGGGGAATTCCATCCCTGATGTAAAAACTTAACCGGTTGTTAATGTTTGGAGTTCTAACCCTAGCAGAAATGAGGCTTGAAATGGAAATTATCACAAGGGAAATAAAACTGGCAATGACTCCTTTTGGTTCAAAGGTAATATGGGGATACAGGATAACACTTATTCTTTCATTGAAAACATGCACTGTTGGCATATTATGACTCTATGACCTCTTGAGGTTCCTTTTGAATGGAATTATCCTAGAAGACTACGTACCTGTTGGTGTGAAATTTTGTGTAGACATAGCTATCTAGTTCAGGTACTGCTGAGGGCAGGTTTGCCGTCGCACATAATTCTTTTCAGGCTGTGAATCCTGGGAAAGGAGCTGAGCAAATATTTAAATACTGAGTCAATGCTGAACTCCCGCCACTGAGGCTGCTGAGCTAGTACTACCTAAGCTTTTAGCTTGTAGTCCTCTAGGAGTTGTCCAATATACTCCTTGCTAGCTTGTATGATTGAACTAGAACTTCTTAGCAACTTTGCCTACTCGTAACTCTTCTGTCATTGTAGAAATAGGCCATAGGGCTTCCTATGTTTCACCTTTTCTTGGGATTTAAACTTATGAAGACCTACAGAGATCTTCATTACTTTAACCAGTGCCTCAAGCAGTCTGTTAGCTTACTGTGTTAATGTAAACTTATCGGGATATATTAAATCTGCATTTAAAGGGTGGTAGGAGCAGACTAAATGTTAAATGTGAAACAAGCCTTTAAGATGCATGTCGTATGCTCTCGCCGTATAGGACAGCAGTCATAGCAGCAGTGTGTTCAAGTCATATTTTGCCTTTAAATGTCATTGAAAGCTAAAAAGTTCTGATAATATGACATAAATATTAAGTTGCACTGATGTTAGCATTTTGGTAAATTCTTGTGAATTTTGGAGGAAAATGTTCATATGCACTGTTGCAGTGCTCTCTGTCTGCAGCATTATTTGCCTCTAACATCAGTGACTGAACTCTTCAAAAATTAAAACATCTTGTTGATGTTTTTGGTTTAATTATCTTGTCCCCACACTGGCATGAAACCTTTGTTGGTGTTGGATGCTGCTGTTTAATGCTGTTAAAGTAATTCATGGCAGAATGAGATTTGAAGTGTATTTTGCTTAAAAGCATAAGTGAGTTTCTTCCTTTGAATAGAAGTCTATGTATGAGAGAATTATCAGAAGTCTGCACCTCTTAAACTGTGGAAAGAAGTGATACCATACAATTCTTGTCCTTCAGTAGATACATGAGCAAAGTATGTAATACATAATGAATAAATTCCATACATGATTCATGTGAGAATTTTTAAACTGTTTAAAAATATGTAACTTTTTGGTTTGTGAATCATATCAGATGTTACTGCCTTTCATAAACCGATTACAGGTAGGTTTTGAATTCACTGATCTTTAGTTTAACTGCTAGTGCTTAAACTAAGGGAATAATCCTGGCATCCCTCTGTAGACCTATTCCTGAACAAAATTTGGTGCGTATTTACCCAGTTAATCAGTGAATCTTGGGGGTTTGGGCGAGTGAAGAGCCATGCAGCAGAGGAACCCTGGAGTAGGGAAGATGCTGGGTACCACAGCAAGCTGAGATTTCAGTGCATAAACAGGAGCATCTAGGAGCATCAGCATCTAGGAGGCCCTATTAGATGTCACTCTCCTCTATTAGAACAGGTTGCCCAGAGAGGTGGTTGAGGCCCCATACCTGGAGATATTCAAGGTGAGGCTTGACGGGGCTGTGGGCAACCTGATTTAGTTGAGGATGTCACTGCTCAGTGCAGGGCGGTTGGACTCGATGACCTTTAGACGTCCCTTCCAACCTGCATGATTCTATGATACAAGCCCTTGTAAAAAGTCCTTTCCCAGATTTCCTGTACGCCCCTTTCAGGTACTGGAAGGCTGCTATAAGGTCTTCCTAGAGCCTTCTTTTTTCTGGTTGAGCTTCTATTTAAAGCAGATGAGTGAAATGTAGCAGTCCAGTGGAGATAAAAATTAATCTGAAGAGCAACTTTAAGAAATTATGAGGAAGTATTAATAGTATTTGTACGAATGTGTTAGAAGCCTGAGGACTCCCAGAATGCCTGTAGGTCTAGGAATTTCTCAGAAACAGGACTGTCCATGTAAGATGAATCTATAGCAGGAAAAGAAAATATTATTTTTGATACTGTTTGCTGTGGGAAAACAGGGAGAAAATTCTTAACCTGGAAGTTTACAGGCTGTGCTTCAGAGGGTTGAAGTCAAATTTAAGTGCTGTAAAAGAAATTGGTTGAAGGAAAAGTGGTAAAATATTAAGCCCAGATAAAGCATTCCCAAGGTTCTTGAGAAACTTGAGGATGAAACAACTGAATTGCTGAATGTAGTGTGCAGCTTTTTGGATTTGATTAGGTCCCAGCAGGCTGCAAGTTGGCTGATGTCATGTCACTTTATGAAAGTTCCCCAGAGAGCTCTAAAGAACTGCTCTAAAGAACATGGCCAATAGCCATGACTTTCGTGGCAGGCAAATTGGTAGAAGCCATAACAAACATTAACATTACTTATTTCAGAGAAAGATGATGTTTTGGAGAGGAGTCAGTACTGCTTTTGTTAGTGAGTTTGTAGGTAATAAAGATGAATATGATACGGTCTGCTTGGATTTCTGAAAGGTGGGACTGGAAAAGAGAAGACAAAGTAACAGAGCTAATTAAGGCTGTTGTAAACCCTTTTATACAAGGGCTCTATGGGAAAAATTAACTTCACCCCAGCCAGACCCAATACAGTGGGCTTTGACTGCAGCATGGAAAAAGATAGCTATAGTGGTAAGAGTGATCTGTGAAATCATGTATGGCAGAGAAAGCCATAAGAGGCTAGAAGTATCAGTTGTTTGAGTCTGCTTGAGATGATGTGTCTTTTAAGCTGTGAAACATTTTTCAATAAGACTTTTCAGATACCAGAAGTTTAAGGAATAAATTTCATTGACACCTATTAAGTACAGTGTCACTTGGAGGAAGCACTTGAGCTGCGGATTGCTGGATACTGAAGTTTGAGAGAAGAGAATCTTTTATTTCTCTGTAGGAATCTTCTGTTGACTTGTCACAGACCTGGTAGTAGGATAGGGAGGTTTGGGGTCTGGTCCAGTGTAGCTAGTTCATATTGTTGTTTAAACTAGTGGGACAGTATTTGTTACTTCATTTGTAATGTAAGCGGGTATTCTTGATTGCAGTTGCATTTGGCAGAGGAGGGAGCTGGCTTTCACATGGCTGAATTAACAGTTTTAAAGTTGGGTTTGGATTTTGGTTCTGAAGTGAAGCCAAACTATTGTTGTCTACCCAAAACTGATTAGTAAATTGATTTCTAAATTGTAATCTAACTTAGTTTTGCCTCCTTTTTCTGAAAACTACTGACTTGGCACATAGACTGAACTTGCCTTATTCTCTTTTTTTCCCCTCCTTTTTCTTTCATTGGTTTAAGATCTGTTGTCTCAGACTTCTCAGTTGTAGTACAAGAATGGAAACTGAAAAGAAAATGGCCTTTATGACAAGGATGTGTGCATTGTTATCTTTGTGAAAATCTGGTCTCAGATCAGATCTATTTCTAAAAATTTTATTATGTATATGCTCAGTAATACTTCTTTAGCATTGTAGCACAATACCTGAAGATTCCACCATAATGTGTATGATCCTATCTGAAATGGACTTGGCCTATAGTTTAAGCTCTGATCTTGGGCTCTGCCCCAGAATTGAACATGAGGATGGTTTCTTCTGTGCTTTGTCTCTCCCTTGCCTTGTTTTGCCTGGTTTGATTGCTGCATGGATAAGAAGTTGATCTGGGTGTGGGAAAGAAAGTAAGTTACTATGTTTTGGTAAGCAGAAGGGAAGAAGTTGGGGCTGAGGAAGAGGAGGTTGAAATGGTGGTTTGAACTTAAATGAGAATGGGGTAATTTTATTTCTGGAGTAATGAGATTGACATGCTAGACAAGGAGGTTATGATGAGATGCTTGAGAAGTAAACATAGCTAGAGACACCTGTAGAATGAAATTGGAATAAGAAGGTAAGGGATGCATCTGGATTAGTGCTGGAAGGAAGAGGGCCATAAATCTTGTATTCAAGAGAAAAGCAAGAGTTTGTGCCTGCTGAGGAACATTGCAGTCAGGAGCTTGAATGACATCATCTCCCTCTGCTTAAAGCAAGCACCTGAGAAAGGCTCTTAGTGCTTTCTAATATTCATCTGAGTAAAAGATTCTAACTTGACTTCTACCATTGCTTGCTCTTCTGGTGGCTTATCACTCCAGCAGTGGGATGGAATTTGGGAGTATTGGTTTGCCTTCTTGAGAACAAGTAGGCAGTAGCAATAAAAAAAGTTGAAATGGCCTGTATTTCTGAGGGGATTAAAAAATCAAATAATTCTGCAAATAAAGTACCTGTGATTTTGTAAATTCTAATGATACAGTGTCAAACACCTCTCCTCTCCTTCCTTGGCCCCCAATTCCTGAAACTTGTGTTGCATCACAGTGAAGAATAACAGATTTTTTTGTTTGGTTTTCTCACTGTAGTTTCTCATTCTCTCTTCCCCCAGGTAAGTGTCAAGAATGAGTCATAAGCTCCCCCCAAAATGGGCTTAGACTTGAAACAGTTAAGCATTACATTGGAGAACTGAGTTTTATTCTGACTGTGTAACTGAAATGTCCTTGTGTATGTGAGATCCTTGGTGGATCACCAAAATCTTACCTTTCCCAAGATGTTAGTGGTTGGGTGGGGCTCTGGGCAACCTGATCTAGTGTGAGGTTTCCCTGCCCATGGCAGGGGGGTTGGAACTGGATGATCTTTGAGGTCCCTTCCAACCCTGACAGTTCTGTGATTATATGTTAATTTTGCTTTGTGTGGTTGTTTTTGAGACTATGGCTCTGATTTGCAGTAGTGGTAACCATTCTTTGCTGTAGCCAAGCTGTGCTTTGAATGCCTAAATTCTGTTTAAGTGGTGAAAGGAACTGGATGTTCAGTTACACATCTGAATTGAGCAAGATTATTTTTAATTAATTTTTTAATCTGAGTTACTAATCAGTAAAGTACTCCAATATTTTACGAGCATTTTGAAACTAATTTTGTAAGAATGTTCATGACTCTTCAGCTGCTATCATGGTGAGCTATACCAAAGGCAGAGGAAGTTAAAAACAGTTGAGTGGTGTTGAACTGAATTCAGCAAGTAAGAGACCATACACTGAACAATAAAGCAGCAGAGTCCTCTTTGTGAACCCCATTGCCTTTCAAGTGCTATATTCACTTAGTAAGAAAGTGTCTGTCTCACCCATCTGGACATCTCACACACAAAAAAAAAAAAAAAAAAAAAAGTGTGTTTGCTTTTTCTTCTATTTATACACAGATTAGCATGATATTTTCTAAACATAATTAATGCATCACCTAAGGCTACCTTATAAGACTGAGAATTTTGGAGATAAATTTTCTGCATAGATTTCTGAAAAACGCTTTCCATTCTCTTGAATAAGTGGTGACGTGCTACTTACTGACATCACCAAAAAGGAATGTGACAGCTGCAATAGAACAAGTTCTGTCAGTCGTGAATTGAAATTTTTGTTTATCAGACATCAGCATGTAGCAGTGTTGCTGTGATCCTAAAACATTAACCACAAGATTTTTCATGGCTAGAACACTGAGTGCTGCTTATATACTGTACAACTGTGTTACATAGGTATGTATATTTCACTATACACTAATATATAGCAGAATTTATATTTTTAAATCAAATATTGTAGTTTAAGTACAGAAAAGCACTCTGATGCTTTTAAGTCTGCCTTACTGCTCTGCAATTTTATTTGAAACGTTACAATACTAAGAGCCTTCAAATCACTTATGTTGTACAAAGCCTTTTCCTTCTCCAACTATCATTTCTCTTTTCCCCAGGTACAGACTGGATGTGTTCAGAGATAATAATCAGTGCAGATAATTAGAGATATGCAATAAATTCCATAGTTGATAAGACTTTTTAAGAGCTATACCTTGATTCGTTTCAGGGTTGAAAGTATGATTGAGAAAGGATCTGTGATACTGTGATTTTGTGGTTGCAATAGCTGAAGGACACTTTGTCTAATACAATGCTGTTATGCTGATAACCAGTCTCGTTTCAATTGTCTTTCTGTCTTAGTGTGTCTTTAAAATATTTATCATAATGTTTTCATCTGTCTTGGAGAAGATGGAGAAGATTTTAATAACATTATAGAAAGTTAATTTGTATTCTAGTCACAGAAGGTTTACAGTAAAGAACATATGAGGTCACATTAAGTACGTGGAATGGAAATACTGAATTGTTCCCTTACTTCAAATAGTCTAAGTTAACCTTTTATCCCATACTCATTTAGATGTGTAGGTATGTTACTGTGGATTGGCTAGTCTGATACATCAGCTGTTTTGCAGTAATTGCCAGTGCTTTTATGTCCAGTGCAGTAATACATTCCCTGTGTATTTTCTCTGAGGGGTGATAATGAGGTATTTTCTTTCATAAAACAGTAAGAGGCTTCAAATGGAGCAGCTGAAAAGTAGCAGCTTGCGCCACACTAATTGCCTAATGGAAGAGTCTGAGGGCCTAGTGGTTAGAGAAGTGTCCTATTTCACTGGGGTAGATTCAACTCTACCTGAGACTGCAGCAATTCTCCTATCTCGAGCTGTGCATTATCAGCTTATTTCTACCAGCTGAGAAATCAGGTAAATTGCATTTTCTGGGTACTGCATTCTGCATATTCTGTATATATTGAGAGCTTCAAATTCATCAGATTGCTCTCATAGATTATTATAATGTTAGTGTTTTTACTACTTTATTCAGAACTTCCAAGACTTCACTTTCCACTTTGTTTACGATGCCAAAAGGCATTTGGGCTACTGCTTGCACAGCATGAGTAAGAATGCTAAATGGGTTGATGTAAGTTTTTACAATGTTAATATTAGGAATCTCAGCATTTATCTTTGATTTCAGTACACGCTCAGTTAATCACAGAATACTGGAGGTTGGAGGGACCTCCAGAGATCATTGAGTCCAACCCCTCTGCCAAAAGCAGGATCACCTGGGGTAGTCCGCACAGGAATGTATCCAAGTGGGTTTTGAAAGTCTCCAGAGAAGACGACTCCACAACCTCCCAGGGCAGCCTGTTCCAGTTAACATAATTTCTATTCCCTTGGCTTGATCTAGTAGTTTCACTGCTGACTGACAGTTTTAAAGTGATTATGAATGTCTCTTGAGCCATTTTGTTTTGTTCTTCTTTTGGAATATCTCACAATTCTGAAGATTGTGGTTAAAATTGCTGAAGTCCAATAAATTTCTGTTTGGAAAACTCTCTGCTGCGGCAGGCAATTTCTGTCATTTATTACATTAGCATCCAAGTTTGTCTGACCTGTGTGTGGAAAAAAAGTCTCCCAACCTTTTACTGCCTATATTGATATAAAGGTGCTGTTCAGAACGACAGATTTTTATCAGTTCTCCTTCTATGTTGATTTCCCTTTTGCTTTCCTACTAGCCTGTAGCCATTGAACCATTTGTTTCAAGCATTTACATGTTAATAGTATAAAAAAAAAAGTTGAATTTGCATCTTTTACAGCCAGTAATGGTTTTCTGTACAGACTGATGATGTAGTAATGAACCAGTTATGAGAGGGCAACTCATGAATATAAATAGTCCCATTTTACAAGTATTTTGCCAAGGTCAGTGAGAGAGAGGAGGGAGGTCAGAAGGAGCTCCTTAGTCACAATCACATCTGGAGCTGAAACAAACTCTTTCTTTGTCTGTAGAATTTTGGCAGTGTTTTAGCATTGCCAGAGTTTAGATGCTAAACTCTGGGACCATAGCAGAGAACTAAACTGTATGTACATAAATTAATGGTGCATAGAAAGTACAATTTATCTGCATAATTACCACTTTTTCTAGGTGCCCCATAGCTTTGCTTTCTGTATGTTTGGAAAACCAACTGTTACCACAGTAGCACAGGAAAAGCCATACCCTATATGCTTTTCATAGGGTGTTGGATTTGACCACTAGAACATAACATCTTAGTTATACAGGACATCTGGCAGTCCTGTGATCAGTCTGCATTATTCCTTCATCATAGAAGAAATATTAACACATCAGCAGAAGCATTCTTTGGATACAGTGATTATTGTTCAAGATAGTGGCACTTGATTTTGACCTCTCAACTTGTTTTTGCTTGCCAGTGGCTTTTGGTATGGTCCAAGTGTAGACTGGTGTCTTCTCAAAGGAAAAATATTTTTTGTTTCTCTGTTATCTGTCAATCTGTCCACTTAAGTAGTTTCTGTAATCCTGATGTTATAAAATGCGACTCACAAATTGCCTCTGATTGGGGGGGTGGGGAAAGGAAGGCATGTCTGCAAGTTCCCCAAAATGGTAATGTTTATGTGATTGTTTTTTCAGTTTCTCAGTTTAACACTGGATTTTGAAGAAAGCACCTTGGGGAGAATAAGTTCTTTGGGGAAAGAGGGCACAGGTTGTCTTAAAGAAGTCTACCAACTGAAGAAGATTAAAAATTTGCATTATTGCCACAAAGACCACCACAGCTAAGGTACAGGGTGGTGGATGCTTTCTGAAAGTGTTTTCCAGCCAAAACAATCTCCGTTTTTTGTTTTGTTTTGTTTAGAGCAGCTTTTTTTTCTATATCCCACATGTCAAACTGTTGGAGTACATAAACTTTTTCTACAATTACTGACCAACCTTGAAGTTTCACTGAACAAATATTTTGTAGTTAACAGTCGTTATATATCATCAGTCTAGAATAATGCCAGAAAGAGGAATCACTGAATATATGCTTGAGGAGTGAGGTCATTAGCCCTTAGTTGTCAGCTGATGAGTAAGCCAAGTACTGTGTCTGCATGCCCCTTGAAACATTCCTGTAGGTTTGTAGTACTGTTTGGATCTGGGATTTAAGAACTTTCATGTCAGTTTAGCATGAACCTGTGGTGCCATATAGATCTGGGAAACCTGAAGAACTTCTGAATTTCCTACAGGCTTTGCTGATATGCCTGAAATGACAGTTGTGGTAGAGACTTTTAAATGTGTGGGGTTTTTTTTTGTTTTGTTGTTCTGCTGCATCAGATGAGAAATGGTTCATAAGCTGTTGTTTTCTGAGTTGAAGGCCAGAGCAGCATTAACTTTTGTGGGCATCATCTACCCAGTGCAGTAGCTGTAGCATATTACTGATGAGTCCAGAGAGGGCATTAAGCTACCTGATCTGTCACAACAGTAGCTCGAAAACAGGACATGTCCTTAGACTTGTAAAAGTTCCAAATGATAATGCTGCCTGAATTTAGTGTTCAGTAGCTGTGTACAAGGTTACAACCAGCATAGATATTACAGTGTGGTGCTGGCCTCAGTAATAGCAGAAGCTGGGACCATGTTGAAGTAGGGAAGCTTTTCAGGAACTTCTTTGGGAAGGACATTATTAGCCTGCTTCTAAAAAAGCTTCATTCAACGATGGGAAAGCCATAGTGTGAACCATATGGACCTAAGCCATCAAGTAATTTATTTTAAAAAAGCTATTTTGAATCAGTGCAACAAATAGTGGAAGAGGAGTGGTGGAAGGAGATACTGGGATTTTTTACTAAAATTAAGTTTATGATGGAGAAATAGACCACCAGGCCATTTCTGTATGTTTTCGTACCACCAGAAATGTCTGTTGGTTGAATTTGTTTTGTGTTTTAATAGTGAGTATTTACATTTTGAAATAAAAAAGGAAGTATATAATGCTTGGAATAGAAAAGCAAACAAGGCAAAAAGCAATTTGTGTATCTACCAGTGGTGTCACCTCTTAGGTAGTATGTCATTATCCCAACATAATTCTGAAGTTAGTCAATGTGTTCATATGTGGAAATACAAGGGAATTGTTACAACTTTTCCACAAAATGATATAATGAAGGGAAAATACATTGGAACTTGCTGAAAATTATAGAATTCTGTTTGATCTCACCTGGGACTACAGATCAACACGTTGTGCACCAAACTGTGCACTTCATAGTGACACGTCGAGTTTAGACAGGACCTCTGGAAGTCGTCTGCTTCAACTCCTTTGCTCAGGAATGCCATATCCAGACAGCAAATGACAGCCAGAATTGAATCTTTTTTTTTTTTTTCCTTTTTGTCTGGGGAAAATAGTAACAGGAAAACTATGCTTCTTGGGGATTTCTCTGTAACAGACAGAAGATTCTACTCTGTTCATTATTTCTTATAAAGATAAACATAACATAGCTAGAAAAGCTAGCAAAATTACTGAATATTTTCCATCTTTATTTCAGAAATTTTATCTTTTGTCATTGCTCTATTTTAGGAAGATCGTGCAAGCCAAAATATACAAAAGATGTAGCTAAACTCGAAGATTTTTTTTTTTTAAATACATTGGCTGTTACATTGAAAAACTGATAAAACTTATTCAACTGATTTCTTCTGAAACATGATAGCAGGGCTTAAAATGTGTCATTGTAGAATAAAGTTCACTTCTGACGTAATACTTTTGACCTTGGTTTGTAGCACTTTGATTTTCCTGCAAATGTCTGTCATTGTTTTAACTTCTTTAAATACACAAGTACTCATTGGGGGTGGGAGGGTTATAAAAATAAACTTAAAAGAAAAGGAGCTTGGTATTATTATAGAGAAGAAATATTGGAAAATAATTTTTTAGTCATTTAATATGCTGTCATTATATTGTTACCTGTCTATTGCAGTTTGTTCTCCACTTTTCTGATTAAACTTTATCCTTGCTCAAGTGGACTTCATTATAAAAAGAAATTTTACTCGTCTTACGGATTATACAAACCATATTTACATTGCATTAAAAAAGCATTTCTTTATTTTATTATGCAAAATCATTATTTATGTCTTTACACTGCCCCAGTTGCCCACAGAATCAGAATTACTGCCAAGTGGAATAGAACATTTTATATCTGTGCTCTGATAGGGCTGACTACAAAGTATGGCCCTTCAAGCACTTGTAGTATGTTAGTGTCTGACAGATGGCTGCTTCTTTGTTAGGTGGTCTAAAATGTTCACTGCAGTTTATGATTCTCTTACAGCCTTTTAAGTAAATGGCAAGCCTCAATATATGCATTTCTGCCCTGTCAGGGTCACTTGCTGCTCTTGGCAAGTGACCCTGACAAGTGATATCTATATAAATAATGAAATAGCATACCTATAGAAGGTTTTTCTAAAGCCAGTTAGCTGGGTAAATTTTGTATCATAAAAGTTTGTGGAGTTATTCTCTAAATATTTTTAAAGCCTTTGACTGTTTTTGTTTCATTACTTAAAGGTGGCAAGCATTTGTAATGGAGTGGAGCATCTCGTTTTTGAGGAGAAGCTGAAAGACTTGGGGCTGTTTAGCCTGGAGAAGAGAAGACTGAGAAGGGATCTATTCAATGTTTGCAAATACCTTAAGGGTGGGTGTTAAGAAGATGGGGCCAGTCTCTTCTTAGTGGTGCCCAGTGATAGGAAGAGGGGCAGCAGGTACAAACTGGAACATAGGAAGTTCCAACTCCACATGAGGAAAAAATTCTTTGCTGTGAGTGTGATGGAGCCCTGGATCAGGCTGCTGAGAGAGATTGTGGAGTCTCCTTCTCTGAAGGATTTTAAAACCTGCCTGGATGCGTTCCTTTGTGATCTGCCTTAGGTGATCCTGCTTTGTCAGGGAGGTTGGACTCAATGATCCCTTCCAACCCTCACAATTCTATGATTCTGTATCAACAGCATGTCTTGTATCAAAATGTATTAAGGCTTACAAAGCTAAGTCTAAGATTGTGCAAGTAACAGAACTGTGCTAAGGCTGAGGTCAGAGCTCGCTGTTCTTATCCAGGTCTGAGAGGTAACTGCATGGCCCCAGCCTTTTGGTCAGATGCAGGAGGAGAAGCTTTAGTAAGTTACTTTACTGATATTACAGCCCCTGTAAGTTTTGGGGTTGTAAGTATTAAGGATTTTATTGTAAGCTTCTGTGTGAGGTCTACTACTTGATAGAGATTGGCAGTGGGAGAAAGACTTGACGAACATTTTAAGCTCATGGCAAATTTAGATTCAGTTTACATTTTTGGTGTCTTTTTTTGACTACTTCCTTTTGCCTTTTTACCATACAATATTTCATTAAATGAATTTTGGGGTGTTCATATTGAATTTTAGTTTTTTAATTTTCTTACTTTAATAATGAGCCCTTTCTGAAAGATTTGCTAAAATTAGGAAGAACAGAGTTCCTTTCTGTAAATCTTTAACTACATTGCAGGTACCAGGTAATCAAGCAGGAGTTCCCCTTCTGCCTTGCAATCCTGAGGTTTCTAAAGATGTGGGTTCTTTATGTTTCTGTCTTAACCTCCAGCTGCTCCTCACTTATTCTAAACATGCCTTGTTTGAGCCCAGCTTGTTTGAATAGGTATATGACTGTGTTGTACCTCTTTGAATTTGTTTACATTGTTGGCATTAACATTTACCAAACTAATTTTCATCTTATTATTTCTAATGTACTACTTTTTAAATGTAGTTATAATAAACCTTTTAAATTCTGCTGCAAGTATGACAAATTACAAGGCTTTATGAATAATTTTACCTATTTTTGAGGGTGGAAGGGAAAGTCAGAGGTTAGAGAGATGAGTGATTGAAGCTCCTCCTCAGTTTTTCTAGTTCTGAACCCAAAATATAACATGTATTTAGTGAAGTAGTGTTGAGATGGGACCTGTTACAGAGGTGTGCTTGTATTCTTCAGATTAGAAGAATATCTTCTGCTGTAATGATGGCCCTGAGCAGTGCTACTGCAGTAGTGTTTTGGTAAATAACTATTCCTGCTATGTAAGGAAACAAAACAGAGTACCACCAAATAAAGTTGATTTACATTTTAAATAATGTTTTGGTTTTTTCTGTTATATATGTGGATTAGTGTGTGTTCTTTACATAAACCTGGAGATGGTCTCTTACAAGTTGAGTTCCTCCAGTTAATCTGTCAAAATAGGCAGTGTGAATTAATGGTTTTTTGGCTCTAACATCATCTGACTTCTTTCTAGTGGAAACGTCAGACTCCCCAGAGACTGAAACATGGGCAGACCTTAATTTTCATATATTTTGACAATTAGTGAAAACTTGTGTGAACAAAAGAGCATTGAAAAAAAAATGTTTTGGTATGATACAACTGTCAGATCTTAATCATATGTGTTCAGCTTGAATCTTGCTTGTTACCTGCCAAAAAAACCTTGGCTGCTTTTCAGTTTGTGGCTGGAGAGGATTTCTTTGTTACATTCATCAATTATTAATTTTTAAAAGAACAAAATATATGGAACTCAGATGGTAATATTTGAAAGAAGACAATAGAAAGAATGTTTGTATTAATTCCTGCACATACGTAGGGTAAAATAATGTCACTTGTGGAAAGAATTATTGACTCTTTTCTTGCCTTTTGAATGAAAGGGAGCATGCCATGACTACTGAGACTTAAGCAATTATTTAAGATATCTTCCTGCAATTGAAATATAGGCAATTGGTTCTGTGTTTTTAAAAAAAGCTTGCTAGCTTTTAGGTGAAATTTAATTTTACATTTTATCTTGTGTGAAAAATGATTAACAGGGAAAGATCAGGAGGTGCTGCAGCATCCATGCACTGTAGTTGAATGCTGAGAGTTCCTTCAGGCTGTCTTAGACTCTCTCAGCCCTGTTCTGAGCCCCAAGATTCAAAAATGCTTGCATAATTGGGTACTGTTTTGTGACTTATTAATTGTTCTCTTGGGTATATAGTTGCATGTGAGCCAGATTGGCTACTTTCCCAGCTTGCATCACTGGCAGCTGTTTCGCTTGAGGCAGATGGCTTGTAAGAGAAGCACCCGTAAATTAGGGCACTGCTACTTTTTTTCAAACTGTTCTGTGAGAGAGAACCTGATGAGATGACGTTTCAAAGTGTTTTTTGTACATCCTGCTGGCCTTTTTAAAGTGTCTAAATAGCACATGTTACAGTCATCTCTGCTTTAAAACCAATTTTAGGGCAGTTCAGACACTACAGTATAGTCAGCATGAAAATGTTATGTTAAGAATCGTTTGTGATGTTTTCTATATGAAAGGAGATTCTGAAGAAAAGAATTCATATCAGAAAGAGGAAAGAGCCTTAATACTCTTTATATAATGGAAATAAGCATTTTTAAGGGCAGTGGCTAGAAAGGAAATGGAATCATGTACAATAGGAAAAATTCAATGGTCTACTCAAGTGTTTTGGGCATACTTGTGTGCAACACTTTTTTTTCCTGGACTTTGTGCTCACAGTTCCCATGTCTCCACACTAGCATAAGCCAAACCTCTTATCTCAGAACAATAGTTTCTTGCAACTAGGTTGCTGTTTTAAGACAGAGCAATTTACCACTTTTACTACTTTTTGGTTTTCTTCTTTTGTTCCTGTACTGATGTGACTTGCTCAAGCAAATTACTTTCGACCTTTTCTAGATTGTATCACAGTAAGATTCTTCTTACTGTTGATCATGCTTGAATCCTCCAGTGGGTTTTGAGAATCACCATGGAGACTGCTTCTGAAATGCATGTCTCTATACATCTTTGCAATGAGACATACACTTGAGAAATTTGATGTTTGATTTGGATTCATAATTGAGGAAATAAAGGATTATCAAAAGAAACATCAATAATTTCCTCCAGTGAAGTCCTAAGCTGAGGCAAGTTGGGATGTTTTCTGTGTCTGGGGCCCAGTTGCGACATTCTATAAAGGAGGAAAAAAATAGGTTCTGGAAAAGAACTGGTCATTAACCAAATACAGAGCAGAGAAAATAGAGAGGAGCAACTCCATAACCAGGCCCCAGGGTCTTCCCAAGGATGCAAAAGAACAGTAGTTTGTAACTAGGAAAGTTACTATAGGTGTAGCATGGATTTATGCAGTGACACTTTTTTCCTGTATTGTTTAATGTTCCTTCCCTAAAATTTCATTTAAGGGAAGTGAGCTGATGAAAATGACTTCAAGATATTTTTCCTGATCGTTATCGATGCAATATGAGTCCAGCTTTCTATAAAGTAGTTCAAATTTTATTTTTCTTCTCAGCATTTACCCCTTAGTACTACATTTCATCAATGTCTTATTGCCTATTTGCATGCTATATTAAGATCTTTTCATCCTTTTTCACAATCAGCTCTGACTATCAGGAATTTTTTATCAGTGCATGTCAGTGCTTCAGAAATCTGTTACCTTTTCAGTTCATTTTGAGGGGGTTGATTAAGATGCATCTCAGCTTGAATCTTTGAAGAAGTCTCTATTAGCAATTTTTTATTTTTGTGAACTTTCTACTTTTATTCTTTACAGTCTATTTTTCGCTAATCCAGAGGAGAGTCATCACTTTTTTCCCATGTTAATGTGATATCTTCAGCAGCATTTAGAGAAGACTATGCCAGAGTTTTTTGTTTGGATGTTTTTGGGGGGTTTGGGCTGGTTGGTTTGGCTAAGTTTGGGTTTGGCTTTTTGTTTTATTGGGGCTGGGGAGAGGATGGGAATTGCTTTGTTTTGATTTCTAAAGTCAAAGCACACTGGCTGACTGTTTCACTTTTTGTTTTTTTTTTTAATTGATGTGTGCAGTCTGTTTTAAAAAGACCAGCAGATTTGCTGAGCGTGGTATCTATGTTTGAAAACCCTATTGATTTAAATGGTGCATCTATAAATTCACTTCATGGATTTTCCTTCTCCACAGTTTTTGTCCAGTTCCTCTGACAGTTTCCCCATATTCTTCTGGATCACTTCAAAAGTTGATATCTTAACTGCTGCTTTCTTGTCCTGTGGTACAAGATACAACTGTGGTTGGTTATACCACATCGTACAGATTTTAATCCTTTGAAGGTTATTATAATGAAATCTTATCTTTCATGTGTTGGATCAGGCATGATTAAATATTTGATTATTTATTTTGGCCAGTCTATCTCCTAGTTTAGTTTGTATATACTTTACAAGGTATTTAATTAAATTATGACATTCAAAGTGTATATATTAACTGATACATTAAAAATACTCAAAGAGAGAAACAATTGCAGTTGCTCCATCTCAGTGTAATGAAATGCTATATAAAATATTTGTTATGTATTAATTTTGGAATGACATTTATAAGTCTTGTACTGGAAAACCTCAGTGTTTCTAAAGCCTAAGTTTTTTTACTTTTTGGTTTAAAACCAGACAGACATAAAGCAAACAAACAAGAAATACATTCAAATAAAACCAAAACAAACCAACCAACCAGCCAAACTCCCCAAACCAGGAAAAAACAGCAAAAGAATGATTGTACAACTGTTTGTCTTTTTCATAAAAATGATTAAGGTTTTTTAAAATGAAATATCTGATTTTAATGGTCTGCTAGGTATTGTAAAAGCTTTCCTGCTTGCCTCATTGGGACAGTATATTTCCAGTCAGATATTGCTGGGAATCTTGGTATCCTACATTTTTTTCTCCAGTTAGTGTTAGTTTGAAATTTTAAATATTTTCCCTATGTTGCTTAGAAATAAATAAAACCTATGCAAGTTCTGGGAGATGATATTTGATGACTGAATTTATTGATAAGAATGTAGGTTTAGTCACAGATGAGTGTAGACTTGTTTTTGTTAGACTCCCCTCATTAATAGCTGTTTTGGAAACACAATCTGTAAGAGACTTCATAGCAAACACATTAAAGTCTATTAGAAGAAGGCTGAGAAATGAAAAAAAAAAAAAAATTAGTCGTGTTCCCCAAGGAAAAATTACTTTGCCTGCATTTACAATATTTGATGGATTTATTGGGTATGCTACATTGTGACTTTATATTTGTCCCAAAAGGCAAATGATATTCTCACTGCCAGTGTAGTTCTCTTCAGGCATTTATGTAGCTTTCTCTATTGTGATGATTTTGCTGAAAAAGTCTTACAGTGTAAAAGACCAGAAAAGCCTGGCAAGCTATTCTTATAATCGCTGGAAGACGCTTGACCCATCTTGACCTCCTTCTTTCATATTAGTTTCTCTATCTGAGTCATACTACCAAAATTAAATAAAATAAAATAAATAATTGTGTTAAGTCTGGGTATTTTGAAGATCAGCTCAAACTGATACATTGCAAGGTTTGATTTTTTTTTTTTTTTTTTTTTTTGGGGGGGGGATGTATGGGGGGAGGGGAAGGTGGAGATACCCATTTTCATCAACATACCATCAAAATCATAGGAAAACCTATTATGGAAACAGAAGTCTGTAGGTTACCTAGAGAACGAGTCAGCTTCACTGCTTTTCACAAGTCTCTTTTGCGCTAGAATTTCATACACCTGCTTGCAGAACCCTTTGCAATAATGTTGTGTGTAACTGGAACTTGTGCTCTGCCAACAGCATAGCAAAGTTGGTTAGAGAGCAAGTCAAAACACTGGAGTGAAAGCAGGCTTTTGGCTATGATTTTCCATTTACCTTTGTGTGTAGTAGGTTATAGGTCTTCAAGTCTGAGAGAGTCCTGTAATAGTTATACAACAGAGTAGAACATAATTTATGAAAAGGCCAATGAAGGAAAGAACCTGTAGTTTTGGGGATGTTGATTGTGGGACAAAGATGATTTTTCTTTCCTGGCAGTGGTTTGGGGCCAGACAGATCGTCTCTTGCCCCGAAAGGGGCAAAAGAATGAGACTCAACACAAACGGATTGGAGAGTGATGGAAAGTTTAAATGGAAAAGCAATTGGTGAAGCTACAGAGAACTACAAACTACAAAGCATAGTGACAAAGAGTAATCCAAAGCGTACAGAACCCCTCACAGAATTCCCAAAGGCTTCCCAATCCTTCCCTTCTTCCCACCTGAGGGTAAACCCAAACCCCCCAGGGCTCTTTCTTCCCCCTCCCGCTGCTAGGCAAGTCTCAGGCTGGCCAGGTCTGAGACTGCCCCCCCCCCCTCCTCCATTCTCCTCCTGGCATTAGGCCTAGACAGGCCTAAGAGGCCTTGAGGATACCCCCCCGGCATTACCCGATAAGAGAGGACATCTCCCATAGGAGCAGAGAGGGAAGAAAGGGGAAGAGAATGACTCTGCAGATGGCTTTATAGAGCGCAGGATTTATGGGTAGAAATACGCCATTTCCTGTGTCCACCCCTGTGGGTGGGCACCCAGGACACCAGAGGTGTATCTCATGCAGCAGTGGCAGGGGGCACCCAGCCTAAACTGCCACAACTTGTTTACCATGTTAGCATGGCGTGAAATTTAGTTTATATGTCTATACAGTGAATCAATTGCAGCGGGATGTGCTGCTACTCAACATTACAAAAAACCACAGCGCTTCACAACGGCTTCAAGAATGTTAGGGTGTTGGGGTTTTTTCCCCCCCTCTTTTTAACAGAAATCTGAGCTTGTTCATCTCTCAGTCTTTTCATAAAGACCCTTTTTCATGACAAGATTAGTAACTGGTAACAGCTCTCAGAGGTGCCTGACTACATGCTCTCTTTCTGGATGGCTGAATTTATCATGAGGCAAGGTTGAACAGTGTGTGGCCCTCCATCCCTGTGTTGCTAGTGGTGGTTCCTTTGTTCAGTTGGTACATGCAAGATAAGGATGACATAAACAGCTGTCTATGCAAGACCTGCTGTCTGGGGGACAAAGTGAATCTCCCAAGTAGTTTGATTTAATCTAGTTGTCATCTAATGTTACAAGTGGGAAGGCATCCTTGTTCTTTCTTTTCATTTAGAACAGGATCACATTACTAGGTGGAAAAAAACATTTCTACATTCTTTCCAATCTGCTGCCATTTGAGCTTTTTCTCAGCTGCTTACTAAACTGCCAGCTAAAGTACTACTTGACATGAATTCATTAAAGAAAAGTAAATTGGCACTTTCTGTTGAATGCAGCAATTTGCATTCCCTTGTTCTTCTCTGTTTCTGACAGCAATCTGTATTGCATTCTTTGGAGTTTCAATATTTTTTTTTCCCCCAAGAGATCTCATCTTCTATTTCCTGGCACTTCAGCCAGAAATTTGTCCATTAAGATTATTTTTTTTTTAATACTGATTTAACTTTCACTAACACAATTGCTCATGTAATCAGGCTCATAATTAGACTCTTTCATCTGCTGTAAAATCATTGCTTTTAATTCTTCAACTTGAGCAACTGAGAATTTAGTTAGTTCAGTCCCCATGTATAACTTCCAGCCACATCATGGCAGCAATATTTGCTTTCCTTTATGACATAATATCTTCTTTGGCTTCTTGACCATTTTCTTTCAGCTTACTTCTCTAACTTCAGTCCCTCTAATGTTTCTTTTTGGGTCATCATCAAGTAATTGAAAGAAAATGCTGATTTGTGTAAAGCTTGCACCTTGTGGCAATTTTGTAAATACAAATGCTTAGGACAACTGTTAATGTAATCAAATAAAGTGGTGTGTTTAGTGAATGAGAGTTTTGTTACTCTGAAGGTGCTGTGTCTCTGAATGAATCCAGCCTGAGGGATTTGAAAATACAGCCTCGTAGTCGGAAAAGAATTGTCTTGTGCCTGAAGTTAGCTGGAAACCAACTGATTTATTTTTGCTTCTGCAAAAATAAGTCATTCAGTGTGCAGACTGCATGAAAGTGTTGCCAATTGTTTGCTTCCTGGCTGTATGAATTCAGAATGAAAGAGAACTTTGCATGGCCTGTATTTAACTTAAGAAATGCCTTTGTGTATGATGCTGGATCTGTCAGAAGGTTACGTGGTTCTGAAAAGATGACCGGAGAAACATAAAGGTGAAAAATCTATTTACTTTTGTAATATACAAAAGCATACAACATGCAGCTCCTTGAGCTGTGTTGCTGAGGTTGAAAGAATATTCTGAGAATTAGTGCTGCTTACTTGAGAACATTCTTATCTTGAAGTGGCTGTCAATGGCAAGACACTGGACTAGGTGACCATTTGATGGGAACCATTCTCACATTCATCTTGATTTTTTTGACTGAGAGATTAATTTGACGCTGCTTGTTTTAGAGGGGGGCTTGAGGAGAGATGTAGATATTTTATGAGATTTTTAAGGAGGAAGGTCTGATAAAATTATTTGAAAAATTCTGTACCTCCTTTTCTTCATCTCAGTGCTGAATAAACCTCAAACTTGTGGTCATAGGAGAGAGTTTCTCTTTGCTGAAAAGAGGAAGATCTGAGATTCATTTCTGTATCTTCAGTGTAATAAATGGAAAAAACTACTTGATTTAAAAAATTAAGTCAACAGAGGGGTTAATCAGTTTGTCTCTAGTAAGTGTTTTCAGTTACTGTATTAAGAATGTGTTTTGTGCACATCTTTCTACTGCAGAAAGAAAACTTAAGGTTACTCTCTCTAACCTGCTCCAACATGATACATTAACAGCGTGTCAACACGGCAATAAAGGCTTTCTACTATGTATAATGGTAAAATAATACCAGTAGGTAAATGTGAGAAGGGTGTTTTGGGAGCAATTTCTAGATCTACTTTTTGTAAAATAAACAACTTTAAAAAATGGATTTAGGTTTTGGATGACAGTGAAAGAAGTCCAGAATGCCAGAACACCAAGGCAACTATACCAGATCAGAGCAGTAATCCACCTAGCACTCTTTCTTTTCTTTGATGATGATTAGAAACACATGCTCTAAAGGAAAATGCTTATACTGGGCAATTAAAGGATCTGCACATAGCAGGCTTTTTTTCCTCTGTCCTCCCTCCCCCAGTTGCCATAAATTACTGGTTGGCCTTTACTCTGACGTGCAAGTCTGACAAAACCTAGAAGGAACAGGAAATGACCTAAGTGTGGTTTTAGCCAGTTTTTTTTCATTACCTACATAAGAAGAAAAATAACATTCCCTTGATAGACAAAACACCTTTTAGAACCTTTTTGAAATGTTAGAAGAGCTTCAAAAAATACTAAAAGGAATATTGGAGCAAACATAACCAGCAATTTGAAAATGGAAAACTTTCTATGGTAGACAAAGTAGAAGCTGACCTGCTGGTACTCCTGGGTAAAAAAGCAGAAGTAGCAGATCTTCTTAAAAACAAACAGGTGAAACAAACTCATAAAAAAGAAACAAAACTCCAGCAAAACAAAAAAAAATATTTCTCAGCTTGCAGGGAGTAATACTAACTTGAAGAATAAGCCTACTGAGAGTTGATTTGAAACTTCAGCACAACAATGGAGCATTTTTGCTCTGCTTTTGTATCTCTGCTGAGGATAAAGTTACTGAAAATAGTAACTTAAACATGTGAAAACTCTGAAGTGATTTATTAAAGTTTACTTAGGTGCAGCTCTTTTTGAAGATTTGTATTTGCAGGGAAGATCAGAACACTGTGGAGTCTGGTGAAAACGTGGGGGTGATGAGACACTTGTATGTTCCCATGTTGTTCCTATGTGTCCAGCCAAACATGTTGCAGGTACTTGGTAATGTCTGGAACAGTGTTTGCGAAAACAATTCAGTAGAAGCAAATCTCTTTCCATTGAAGGAAGACTTTAGGCATCTTAAAGAAATGAATATAATGCCACATACGAAAGTGTTCAGTAAAGGCAATGACAGAATCTAGGACAGGAGATATGACTGTTTCCTTCAGTACATGGATACAAACCTCAGAACCATGAGTGCACACTCAGTTTCTGCTCCAAGAAGTCTGGCGATCTGCAGCCTTCACAGCCTATTAGGTATTGTACAACCCTGGCTAAATAAATTAATTGTATAAAGTCAGGAAGCGATAAGTATTAGGATTCCAAAAATACCCTTTTTTTTTTCCTGCCTCATTTATTTTACTGGGAAGTTTTAGTGGGTGGAGAAAAGTCATCAGGACTCTAAATGCCTTAAGTTTCATACATGCTGTATTTTGTCTTGAGTACAATAATCTACTCCAGTGGCTGTTGTTTTGGCCTGTAAGATTTTGCAACATAACACTGTCTTATCTGAATAATGCTACATCTACTCTGACAGAGTCATGCTTTAGTTGCATCACTTTTCGTCTCATACTGAATACAAGTTAACTATTTAATAACATACTGGTTTTCAACATCTACCTTTTCTACCCAGAGAGGAAAAACAATCCTCATAAATAAATAAGACTTCTAGGTTGTATACGGCTGTGTTTGTTTTTCTATCATTAAATTACCTGAGTTTAAAAAGCTAATTGATTGTAAGCTGTTACAAAAGAGTAATTTAGAAATAAAAGCAATGAAACTAGCATCAGTCTGGTTTGAAAAGCAGTCATTAGAAGAAGTGGATCTATAACAGAACCTTCTCCACACTCTACAATAAATTAGTTTCTCATTGGGTTGTAGAATTTTTCTTTTGAATGAGGTGTTTCTTTACAGAGTTGATTCTTGAATCAAGTTGCTATGGTGTTGATTTCATTGTTTAGTTAATTCTATGCTTGGTTGCTATGGAAATACTTATTTACAGAGCTAATGCCTAATGGTGTCAAACAGATGCTACTAGCAACTAGGAATCTCTTGTATTTGATCAATGAAAGACTCAGTCAGAAGCAGAAACTCATTTTTGTACTCATTTTTTCTCCATTACAGTTCTTGAACATATGGAATGTGAATGGGTGGAGTCAAATAGGACAAGTTTTCATTTCTTAACAAGCATTAAATAATGCACACACTGAATCTCACAAATAACATCAGCACTGAAAGGAAAACTTCCCGCTTACCTGCTCTAGGCAATCAAGCAGCAGCACTGCAGCTCTTAACACAGTGTATGGCCCGAGATGGAGCGCACATTTCAACCAAGAGCACGGAGCAGATATATGAGTTTTAGTCTAGTTTTTAGGGGTTTTTGTTTTGTTTTGTTTGTTTGTTTGTTTGGGGTTTTTTTTGCATTTGTGAGCTCTGAAACATTTTTCTGTAGCTGTGTGTTTTAAATCTCTTCGTAAGTATGAATGTTGTCCTTAGTATAACTGCACAAACACAAGTAATTATGGAGTAGCTATGGTGATAAGATTTTATATTTTCAAAGTTAAATTATTCTGAAAATATCCTTACACAGTTATCTCACCATATATAGTTTGAGTTGAGCATTTATTATTTTTTTCCATTGCTTATAAATGCTTAATGGACTTTTATAGTAGTATTAAGGGTTTCTAACTTGAGAAAAGTAGGCTTTACGCGTGCTTAAAGCTTTAGAAGTTTAAAATTCTCTTCAAACACGACTTTAGCTAAATGGAGCTGTGGCACTCATGCAAAGCAGATCCAAAAAAACACCCCTTCCATGGCACCAACTGACTTCTGAGAGACACATCTGCCACAGGCGCCTGGAAACACAGGCTACACTGTGAGAGGGAAGATAACTTCTTTTACAGAAAAGTCATTAAAAACAAAACAAAGAACCATGAAGCTCTGATGGTTTTCATTGACTGCCTTCTCCCATTTCTCATCTGCTTTTACTTTATTTAGGCTACAGGCTTCTCAGAGGAGCACTTTTTTTCTTTTTTCTTTGTACAAGTTAGTAAGTTGATTCTAAAATTCTTGTGTTCAAATTGCATGACTATTCCTTTAGAGTATATGGAAATATTCTTTTTATTGTTTGAGAAAATATAAACAAAGGGTAGCATCTGATGCTTGTTGTCAATTTTCCTCCATATTTCCAGTCATTGATAGGTATTTACAATTTCTTTAGATTTGACTAAATATCCATAGAACTGAATATGGAGTTCATTCGTCAGAACAGCAGCCCTGTGTAGGAATTTGCTGAGCTTTAACAAGTTTTTTAGCCTTTAGAAAAATGTCTTTCAGTGATGTAAATTCCATAAGCCTATTTTGAGTGATGTTTCAGTCTGACCTAAACCCATCACTGGTTGATAGTGGCCAAATGAAAGTGTCATTTATATTTAAAGGGGTTTTGTAAGCTGGCTTGTCATCTTTTAACTGTGTTGGAAGTTATTTCATAAGCCAAATAGATTCAGTTGTTACAGTTAAACATAATACAGTCCCTCACTGTTCAAGAACAAGGCATAGTACTGTGTTGTGTGTAGAGGATTTGTTTTGGTTTGTCTTCTTATTTACTGTCATTCAAAACCCTTATCAGCTTGCCAGGCAATTATACAAAACCAGGAAAGCGTGATCATTGCTCTTTGGATGGACTGGGAGACTCTAAGGTCAGAATCGGGCTAATGTGAGGACTTCTCCTTCTCCAGGCTCACTGGTCAACTGGTATTATACATGGTTATGGGGTGAGGGCTGTATATTTCTTACCTTTCCAAAGTTCATCTGCAGTATCAGAGCCCACTGCAGTTTTATTTTCAGAGAAGTCTCCAGATGGCTGATTGCTGTGATGTTGGCATTGAAAATGAATGCTTAAAAGCCAAAGTGTGTGAGTTGTTAAGCAGAGGTTTAAGTTTTAGCTTGGAACTTTTTTGACTCAAGTACCTCCTAGATCAGGTGTTTCTTGTTGGAGGAGGTGAGGAAGAATGTTATGTGCAATGGATTTCAAAATCTTAGTATTACAGCGTACAGATCTTTCTGCAACAAGTCTTACTGTTGCAAAATCAAGAATTGCTGAAGCTCTGCCTCAGACCTATTTTAAGGTCTGTTGGTCTATTCACATTAAGTCAAAATAAACTGTGCCCTTTTTACTCCTGTTGTAAGGTTAGTGCAACTTTGGGAATACTTTGTAACTTTTGTTGACGATCCACAGTAGTTAATTTAAAGCTTTGACTGCCAAGCCCTCAACAACAACAACAACAACAAAGCCAAAAATACTGCTTTATTTGGCATTCCAGATTTAAGTTGCAAGGCATGGAGTTAGGCTAGTTAAACTATGGTAGGTAGTGAGAGACAAAGTACGGTTTGCTTACAGTTAGTTTCAGAGCAGCATGGTAAGGAGTAAATTCTCCTTTAAACAGAGAAGTTTTTGTAACGTAGCAGAACTCATCAACTGTTAACCTTAAATACTGGCACCCCCCCTTGACCCTCCAAGCATTTCAGTTCTGCAGAAGGGGGTGTTTAGGAATACGCTGCTGGTTTCTGTTCCTGTCTCCCGGAATTGTTTGGTGGAGGGATGCTTTCTGGACTTGAGTGCCATCTTGTGGTGTCTTTGGGAGCAGCTGAGCAAAGCCAGTACCCCCCCCCCGCCCTTTCAGTTATTAACCCGTGAGTGTTTGACTAATACAGAGATGGACCAAGTTGTGGAAAAAATATTCGTTGTAGAGTGACCTGCATTTTTTCCTTTGTGTTTAGTAGAAGAGATTGATTCTTGGTGCCTAAAATTGACACCAGCTCATTTTAATTGCTTCAGCGTGTGGCACACGGAATGAGCCCTGACAGTGTTACCGTTGTAATCAGCTGGGGGAGCTGCTATACTCCACCTGCCTTCTCTCAGGAAGTGTGACTGCAAATCAGTGGGGGTGCATAGGAAGTGACAAAAAGAAGTCTTGTGGCAACAGACAGGCAAGCTTAAGTTCTGTTTGTCTCTAATGGTTTTAGTTTCTTTGCTGTAAAATTGGTATCTGTGGAGAAGACTAAATCAGGTTTAAAACGACAACAGAAACCTTTCAGTCATGAATGCCAAGTGTGAAATTGTTCAACTAAAACTGTACAAAATGATGCCCTGACATTTGAAATACCAAAGCATTATTTACATTTGAAGTAGATTTTGTGCGAGCTGTGCAAATTATTTTACCTTACATACACTGGGTGATTATGAGACACAACACATAGCAGGAACACTTTCCATTTGGTTATTTCCTGCCTCTGCAATGCTGAGCCTGTTTCTTTACTATGGCTTTACTATAGCCAAAAGGAAGGTTTTGACATTTTTTTAGTCATATGGATTGACCCTCAAATTATAGCTTGTGTGGCATGCATGTGTGTGCATCCATGTACACAAAAGCTACCAGTGGCTTAAAGGATGAATTAAGGAGGTTGTATCAGGGAAAGCAGTTACAGTTAGAAGTTTGGTACAGGAATGTTCTAGACTTAGCAAGAGTGTAGGTATTTTATTAGGATCTCGTTTATGGCAAAACCAAACAAACAAATCTAGCTGACGTACCACATATTTAAAAGAAATATAGAATATTGAAGAACTGGGGGGAAGGGAAACCTCTTTTGTGTCCCCAAATAGAGGTTACAGAATTGCAAGCAAGCTGACGCAACAACACGAACCGTTAGTATCAAAGGTTGCTAATACAGCTAACAAAACTCATGTGGACATCTGATCTTTGTTGCTGGTTGAGTCAAAAGTCAATGAAGCAGATGAATGCAGTCAGTCTCTCTGTCCAAGCTAAGGAGAACAGAATGAAAGCAAAACATTTACCAGTGTTTGATACAGTAAGTAAACATCAATCTGGAAATAGAAACCTCACAATGGAGGGAAAAGAAAAGAAACCCCAACTTGCCCAGATGGGCAAATCATTCTAGTTTGTTATGAAAGATAAACTGCTGCATCTTTAGAGTGATCATGCTAAAATGGTCACACAAAGTGGCTGTTACTTATCACTAACAGGTTCACACTCAACTCTTATGCTTAGAAGTTGCTCTAAAAAACAAAGATGAGTGAAGAGATGGTAACTAGATGAATTAAGAACCAAAACTCCTCAAATTCTTAATTCTTGACTTAGATCTTCTTGCTTTACACAACAAGACTTTGTGACACTTTGTAACTTAATCCCACTTTAAGCACATGCTTGATGAGAGATCTCTTCACTTTTCATGGCAAGTGGATGTCATAACTATAAACTTTAAACCATGGTTGAATGGTATCTCTGTGAAGAGAACAGACGAACAAGAGCCTTGAAGTGCTGCCCTTACCTAGGTACTGCTGATGTGTCAGCCTGTTTCTTTATTGACACTTTCTGCACCTTCTGCTGGCCAAGTGCCAGCCTGGACACTGTTTTCTCTATGAAAGAGCTATTAGTCTTAGAGAAACAAAACCAAACATAGTTCTTATCAATAAAAGTAAGCAGAAGAACTTACAAGACTGCAGAACATGAACTACCAAATGGAGTATTGGCACCTTAGTTGTGCTCTGTAGCTACAAGAAAGAGGAAGAAAAAAAAAGGTTTCTCTCTGTATTTGTTTAATTTGTGAATGCATGCTGTGCAAATGATTTCATTTATTAGAGAATATTTAGAACCTGTCAAGGAGTCGTGAAGGCATAAACAAATCAAACATCTGAATTTCATTTCTTAAGTGATGTTTTTGTCTTTTGTCCATATAGAAGAAAAACGGAGTGCTGTTGACGCACTTGGAAGTCGATAGCATCTTCAGATTGTGTTGCTGACGTTCTTTTGTGGGTTTGGTGGGTTTTGTGTAGTTATTCAGAACGTGTGCAGTTGTAACCATACTCAAACAAAACCCAGTAAAGCCTCCTGCAAGAAAATGTTTTTTAAATCATTGTTTTTTAACCAGAGCAACTTTTGCCTTTTTAAGAAATAAATGCTGTGAATATAGCACTTTCTGCTTGGTATTTGCAAAATTACTACTGTTTGAGTGGTTCTGGAAAGAAAAAAATATGAAATGTCATGTTAGAGGTTTTGGGATAGATTTGCTTTAGAAGTTGAGGTGACCTAAAGCAGGAAAAGCACTGTTGCTGTCTAATTTAGTGTACATCTGAAATGATTTATAAACAACCCAGCAATACTGAAATCAGGCCATGCAATCATTCTGTCGTCAAGATACCCCTCTTGCATGCAATTCTTCAAACACTTCTTTAGGAGTTTTGCTGTGGTAGCACTAGCTGTGAGAACAGTCTGAGTTACAGAGTAAAAACCTGAAGGGAGAAGCATGCAATCACGATTTATTCCATTGTTGGGTTTCAGCATTAGCATATCACCAATGACTCTTTTTGTTCCTTCTTTTCCTTTACAGATGATACTTTGGGACTGGGATTTGAAGCAATGGTACAAACCCTATTACCAGGTCAGTGTGTTATGAATCTAGTTATTCTTTTGTGAAATGTGACTGAGTGCAGAGTTCACTGTGAATGGGCAGATGTCCTCTTCGGAGAACTACACCAAATCAAAACTAACCACTTTTTGACATGATTGTAAGGATTTGTTTCAGTAGAATCAGGATTAATATAAGTAAAGGAGCTATGAAAATTGTACTTCTGTAAGGGACTTTTAACAGTTTGGCCACCACAGTTTCTGTCAATATTATTGGAAGAGATAGAATACTGAGTTTAATTCTGAGACAAAGCAAGCAAAAAAAAACAAGGTTAAAAAGAAATCTGTATTTTAAATGGATAAAAATTAACTGAAAGACAATGTTGAAATCTGAAATATATTTTATTGTGTGGAAAATAAAAACACAAAAATTGTTGTTTGAATATGTCTATATGTATATATTTTCTTTAAAAGAAAAATACATTGTATTGGGGGTTTCTTTGTTGTATATTTTAAACGTGCAATGGATAAAACTTTGAATGCTGTAAAGTGTTTGGGCATGTTAATAGTTTGCTATATTTCCATCTCTTCTAGAATGCTGGCAATGGAAATGGAGTTGATCTTTCAGTACTAAATGAGGCTCGGAGCTTGCTAGCAGACCTCCTGGCTGACCCATCCCTTCCACCACAAGTGATTTCGTCCCTTCGAAGTATTAATAGTTTGATTGGTGCTTTCTCAGGCACATGCAGGCCAAAGGCTAGTCCCTTCACACCATTTCCTGGTTTCTTCCCTTGTCCTGAAATAGAAGATCCTGCTGAAAAAGGAGATCGGAAGCTGCTCAAGGTCAAATTGCTTTAATTTTCGTTCATGTGTGTTGCAATTTTTAGAGAAGTGATCAAAGAAAAACATTCCTGCATGGGTAACAGCTGCCTCACTGAGTACCTGTGAGCTATGTTTGAGGTCAAAAGAGAGCAGCTGTGAAAAAAACATTGAATGAAATGTAGCTAGGTACCAAAATACATATTGAAGCAGTTGATGGATAAAGAGATGAAAGCACTTGTCTGCAGTCTGAACATGATTCCACCAAATAAACACCAGGATTAAAAAGACTGAAAGCAAATATAAATTGAAGTTGTTATTTTTTCGTGATATGGCACAAACAGGGCTGCTCTTGATTCTCCCACATTCTTGACCTAATAATTACTGTCAGTGTGGCTTTTTCATTGACTTTTTTTCCCCAAAGAAATTTACTCTTGGGAGCATCAAACTAGTCATCAGACAAATGCAAATCAGCTCTGTAAAGGGGAAAAAAAAATCTTTCTGTGCAGCACATCACATTACGGGACCAGTGTGTAAATCTCCTGTTACTTTTCCGTTATCTAGGGTTAATAAGTCAAAGCAAGAGTGTAGTTATAACATGACATGCTAAGGAAAAGACCCAACCCTATGTTTGTTACTGTAAGAAAGAAAAAGATTTCTCTTTCTTTCAAAAAAAAACCCAGGTAAGTCATCACAAACTGCAGATTATGACACACCAGAGAAAGTCATATATAAAAATATTTCTTAAAAATGGGACTTTCAGACTGTATTGAAAGGTTTCCATTCTCTCTTTTCCTGACTTGGAATATAAAAGCTTTCCTCCATATTTCAAGCAAGTTATTTCTTTGGTGAGGATGATGTATACCTTTTATTTCTCTTCCCTGACTGACTTCCAAAGTGCATTGAGTTGTGGGTTTTTTTTTATTTTTTTTTCCATTTCTTGTGGGGAGCTGCCTGTTCTCTTTGGTAGGAAAAAAACCCCAACAAACTACAACAACAACCCCCCCCCCCCCCAATGAAAAGCCAAAAATTAAATTTAATGTCTGGTTTTGATTATATAGTTAACAATGATTAAATTACTCAACAGGGATTAAGCAGGAATAGCCTGCCAACACCACAGCTGAGACGAAGTTCAGGAGTTTCTGGCATTCCACCCATAGAATCAACATCTTCTAGATGGGAACGGAGTAACAGCAAGAGATCACATCAGGAATATAACACGTCAAGGTAAGCACTTAGCCACATTTTAAGGACAATAATAAATGTATCCTTTCTAAAATACTGATGTCTGTAATGCTGGAACTTGGTAGCAGAGGTATTTAATACAAAATCTTGTGAATTAAGTCTCAAAATTCTGCCAGCATCATTTGGAAAATATTTCAAGTTAATGATATGCCATACTCTGTACCTCTGATCTCAAGTAGAAATCAGGTCACTCTGAGGCTGAAGGCATGCACTGTCATAAGAAGTAGGGCTGCATATCACTTAGTGGGAAATGAAAAAAAAGTCCAGCATATATGATTTGAAAACAAACTAATTTAACCTCTAAACCTTTACTGACTTCCTCCTTTTAACTTAAAATATGTATCACTTTCTAACTTCCAGTTCAGGATGAACTGACCTTCGTGCATTAAATGCTCTTACAGCATTTTTCTGTGCTTTAAAAAAAAGCATGAAAATTCTGATAGCTAAAAAGTACATGAATACTGAAAAGCTCAATTTATTCAGTTGTTAACCCAAACATTTTTTTGGGAGTTGACTAACACATCAGTATCACACTTAAGAAGAACAAATCTGTGTTTTTTCTTTAACTGTTTTAAAAATATTTATATATTTAAACAAATGATGGGAGTTCAAGTATTATTTCTGTATTTGACTTCTGTTTGAAATCTGATCAAACAGCATGAAATCTGTTTTGATAAATAGTTTTCCCATAATAAAAATAAACAAATCACCAGTTTTGCATCAACTATTTTCACTTAGAAGCACATGCATACAGTTGATTTTAATTGCATGTCACATTTTTATTTGCTGAAGGAGCAGTAGAATTGGAATTTCTGGGTGCGATTTCACATCTGGAACACCAGATGGCATCACCCAGAGATTGAGTTTAACAGTTTAGCTACCGAACTATGCAGCTAGTTTTGGCTTTATGTCAAAACCAAAGTCTTTAGTTTAAAGATTACAATCAATTAATAAATTACTTAAATATGCAGAATTAATCTGAAGAGCAAGCCAGATCTGGTAGAAAGTAGCCTGCTTTAAGACATTCGAGAAAAGTAAATACTATGTTTAAAGGTTGAACCTGTGGCACTTGGGCTGAATAGATTTACTGTGTCATTTTAGGACTGTCTAAAGTTTTCTGTTGACTTCACCCAGTACCCAGCAGTTTTATTCCATATAGTTGACGTGATTTCCAGATGATTTTTGAATTTGAGTTCTTTCTAGTACTCTGCCTTTAATGGTAGTGAACCTGTAATAGGTAATCTGCAGCAGTCTGACTTATTTTATTTTATTTTATTTTATTTTTAATTTAATTATTTTATTTTACTTTATTTTGTTCTTTTATTTAATAAAAATGGAAGACAAGGTAGGGGAGAAAAACCAAACTTGCTGTTTTATTTTCAGCCAAGGATCTCATTCAAATGGGTCTTTCAGTGCGAACCTGCTGACAATCCCAAAGCAAAGATCATCTTCTATGACACTGGCTCATATAGGTCCCAGGCGAGCAGGTAAGACCATGCAGTTTGTATAGCTTGGTGGTGGTTAGTACATCATGTAAATGTAGTACTAAAATAGCATCAGCATGTATTATATGTTAAATTTTTCTTTTTTAAAAATTTGCTTCTAAGAATACTTAAAATGATGCTTAACATCAACCTTGTAGAAAACTCATCTCTTCACCTGCTGCTGTGTACCTGCAAAATGTTACCATGTATGGGAAAGAAATTATATTTTGGCTTATTGCAAAATGGAGTTGTAAATTGATGTTAGGCACAGAATAGTCAAAGCCCAAATTTACCAGCTTTCTTTCCTGGATTTCACTGACAGCAGCCTGAAGTAAACCTTAGCATACGGTTTGAACCCAAATGGGGGATTTTAGGGACCTAAGGAAAATGAAATTTGTTGTTTGTTTGAGTTTTATCTCTAATGACCTATGAACAAATTTTGTTTGCTTTATTTTTTTTTCCCCTCAGTGTCTTATTAGGCAGATTTAGGTAGATTATCATGCCATTTAAAAAAAGGTACATCACTGTCAAAGGCCAGTGTCTGCCTACTGTAGCTCTTTGCTTTGAGACTACAGTTTAGAGTATTTTGGGGTTTTTCTTTGTTTTTTAAGGGTTTTGAGCATCTTTCTTTTTTACTGCAAAACACTGAGGTAAAGGATTTTTGTCCAGATCAGTTACCAATACTGAATTGGGTTTCATTTTACCCCCTCTCTGCCCCTGCCCTGGAAAAATGTGAAAAAGCGATCCTGAATCAGAAAGGAATATGGAAAGTTTCAGCTACTGATTAAATCAAAACCAATCCTTTGAAAGCCAGAGGTTTTAACATTTTACACATGTAGCCTAGACAGCTGCGTTGTTGGAGATCTCAAGGCCTGGAACATATCTAGCTACATAGGTGTGTGTTTAAGTGTGCTTTGAAAACTGTCACATTCTTTACACTTAGAAAGCTTCTTGTTTAATTTCAGTCTTTTCTAAACAGTAATGTTTTTATTGTGGTCTGAACCCTGTGTTTGTTTGTTTTGGAAGGTTCTTCTCCTGGCCTGAGTCCTGTGGGGTCACCTAGCCATGGATCTGTCTCCAGTGGGGCTTTCAGCAACTGGTCGCCTGTAGAGTTTCCTGATACCGCTGATTTTCTTACTAAACCAAGCATTAATATCTGTAAGCCTGCAGGATACACGTTTAGTTCTCCAGATTTTCAGCAGCAAGTTAAAACACCTGTAGGTTATATGTGTAGCAGGTACTGTAAACTCTGTTACAATTTAATAGCTTCATACATGTTGAAAAGAATACACTTACAATTAAAAACTCTAACAAGACCTATACATCTACTAGTGTGGAAAAAAATAATGACCTCTTAATAATCTGTAACTGTCTTATGCAGGGAAGACTAAAGAATGCTGTATGTAAGCATTGATTTGAAATAGCTCATCCTTGAACACAGCAGTTGCAGAGTAACAGTATTTTACAGTTTTTTAGAAAATGAGGACTTCCTGCCTGAGAATTGAATTCTTTATTTCTGAATACTTTCTAAATAATTTACTGTACCTTATTAATTTATGGAGCTATGTCTAGGGGAGGTGATGTTTGATTTATTTTTATGTACAAACTAAATCTGTGTGTGCTGAATTAGGAGAAAATAAGAAGTTAACTTGGTGGAGAAACATTCAGATCCATGCCATTTTAAGAAAATTAATTTGAAACGTTTTTCAGTACAACACAGCAGCAGCATAAAAAAAGAAAATTACTGAATGTTGTAAATATTTTTAATTTCTTCTTAAGCTGTGGACGACAGATTCTCAAGCCTATGACAACACCTGAAGCAGAATTTGCAGAACATAAAGTCAGAAAATCAGGTGGGATTTCAAAATATGTAAATATTTGATATCAATTTGCCTCTTTTTTTTCCTTTTTTAAAGTTGATTAAATTGAAATTTTTGACTTTTCTTTTAACATTAAATTTTTCCAATACTTTAACTCAGGTGCATATATTTTACTGTCATTTTGACTTATGATAATCAAGATAATCTAAATTATGGCCTGCTTCAGAGTAAGGATTTTATAATCGGCTTCTTCTGATGACTTTTTAGTTGTGTACTCCATATATCAAACCAGTTCCTTCTCATCTCAGGTAAACTAATCACTGAAACAATTTTTTGTAAGTAAAAGGTTATGCTTCTAGTTTTTCTCAATCTTCAAATAGGTTTTGTCTAATAAATTCTGTCCTTTACAACTTTTTTGGGGTTTAAATGCTAAAAATTGGTTAGAAACAGACTATTGTTTTATGTGGAAAAAACCTGTGGGATGAGTTAAAAATCAACTAGACAGTAGTAATTTACAAAGAAATGATTGATGCAGTATTTCTATATGTGCTTTCTTTAAGGTGAAACTGGAAGTGCTAGTGTTTCAAATGATTCTTTCCACCATACAGAGAGGAAGAAAGATGAAGGGAAGGACATGCTCGATCAAACACAAAATAACATCCTTGTAAGCTTGTAACTGCAAAAAAATCCAGCAATAACTTTTATTAGTACAGTATTTATAATTTCTAACATACTGTAAAGAGGTTTTTGCATTGCTAAGAATTGTAATTTTTGAAGGGAAACAATGTGGTTTTGGAGTTCAAATTGTCATTTAGCAACAGTATATTTCCAGCTTACATACATTTCACTAGCAAATGACAAGAAAGATTGTGAGTGTATTAAATTTTGTTGATCGAACTTGGTTTCTGTAGATTTAATGTTTATAGTATGCTTAAGCAATGATTGACCAGTATTTTTGTAGTATTTCTTCTAGTTTCTCATAAATTGTGAAAGGTGTGGCAGTTTCAGTGAGACTTACAGATGGAAGTGCAAAGAGACCAATGGTTTAAGCTTCACTACTATTTTGGGTTTATACATCAATATTTTTAAAGCTCATTCAGTGAATGAACTGTTAAAGCTCAGTAAATGTTTTGTTAGCCTATGCATGTTCTTGCTTTGTTTTGTCAACTCAACTTCTTTAAAAAGAGATAAGAATGCAAATTTGGCATCATCTCAGAAAGCCCTGGAATCTGCTGCCCCAAAATATAAGAAGTCAAGCCCTTAGCTGTGGTATTTGTGCTGTCGATGTATGATTTTTCTCATAGCTGCATTCAAGAAGTCCAGTAACAATTTATCAGTTTCATGGGGTTTTTGTTTGGTTTTTTGTTGTTGTTGGTTTTTTTTGCTGCTGCAACTGACAAATTATATTTCATTGTCATTTTAGAGATGATAAAATATCTTATTCTCATACAGATGGAGCAGAATCCTACATTAGAAACAGCATTATTAGACCATGATTCTTTAATGGAGAAGATGAACAATTGGAATTTCCAAATTTTTGACCTTGTACGAGAAATGGGAGACCAGTCTGGAAGGATCCTTAGCCAGGTTTGTTGTATTTTATTATATGAGGGAGGGTGTGTGAAGCTGCTGTGCTTATATATTTTATTTAAGCCATGAAGAAGTTTTGCAGTCAACATATATGTGGATACTAACTTGAAAGTAGAAATAGAAATTTCTTATATGCTCCATTTCACTGAAAACTGTTTAAAATAATGTATCTATAGACAACTTGCTCCACATTTTCTGAATTTTATTCTCAATGTAAAAATAGGTTCAAATCACACTTAGTAGGCTTTGTAGTAATATGCCATTCCTATGAAAAATTGTCTCCTGCTTTCGGAATTACTACCTTGTTTGTCAACCATTTCTTTTTTCTTTATTTCAGTAAAGTATTTCTGCCAGAGCTACACCTGTGGGGGAAGAGAAGTGATCTTTTAGGCAGTCTTTTGCCTCTTGATCCTACAAACAATGGGATTTTTTTTCATGCTGCTTTCTGCATGTAGTATCCCTTTTACCTCTTTCTGATTTATCACTAAGCTCTTCTGTGCAGTTTCATGTTGTGCTGAAGCCAATCTACTGGCAGGTGCAAAAGTATGACTCTCCTTGCTCTTCCCTAGCCTCTCCCATTCATCACTGTCATCTGGATACTTCTGTCTCTTTATGCTGGATTTAGCAATCCTGGAGCTATAGTATGAGCTGGGTTTGCTTCTGATTAGACCAGAAAACATTTTTATTTACAGTATCTTAGTTTCCTACCATGGAGTAGAAAGAGTGTTACTCTGGTTTAAGGGTAGTGTTAGAAACAATCAAGTGGAGAGAAGGGAACAACTTAGAAGCACTTAGGTGCAGTTGGAACCATAGGCCTGCATCTGTACTGAAGACAGGAAAAAAACAATGGGGATAATGTAATGTTGCCATTAGACACTGGCTTTTCTTTCATAATACACAATATTATGGGTGTTGTTTTAAATCTTCAACTAGTCTTGTTTGATCAAATGTTTGCAGGTCTTCTGTCACCTCAGTTAGTGACAGCTGTTCATGTACAGGCTAGAATGCTACAATCCACTCCTGAGTGTTTATTTTCCTGTGGTGTGCTAGTGCTCTGTGAACCAAGTTAGCTTGCATTTCATTTGTGTGAAGTCCAGGGAGTAGAGCAAACCTCTAAGTTTTTAACTGTGCAGGTTGCTATTTGACCAGAGTTTCTGTATCAGCATTTCTGGATGTTGTATGTATGTGTACTACTTGTCCTCCTTCCACCCCAGTCCTTTTGTCTGTTGTGCTGTAAGCATCTGATAACATATCTTACTTAAGAGCCAATTAAAAACTGCATTTTTACCACCAGCAGTTGTTAGGTTCTCAGATTGGGTATATGTAAAGGGGAAGGGTTGGGACAGGCAGAAGGAGGAGAGATGTCCAGTGTTTGGCTCTCATGTTCCTTTGAGCACCTCCCTCCCATACTTCAGAACTTACTCTTTCTCTCAATTGTCTGGGACAGAAATGACAAAAATGAGTAGCAGTGACTTGTTTTGAATGCTTTTTTAATATTGCAGTATTGGAGGAGATTAGGTCTTTGTAGTCACTAAGTTCTACTTGTAAATCATAATATATTTGCACAGTATACAGATGTGTAGGTGTTCTGAGTATATTTTTGGAGTAACTGTTTCATTTACTAGCTAACTTTGTTAAAACTACCCAAGATAAGAGGAATAAAATAAATAGAAATATTTTTCCTCTGAAATCTCACAAATAAATACAGTGTTTGGTTTGTATTTTTTATATTAATGGCTCTACTACTGTAGTTAACTAATTTGAATTTTTGATTAATAAGTAAGAATATGGATTCTTCTTTTTAGGTCACGAATGGAATAAAGCATGAGTTCTTTAACATAATAATAGTCTCCAAAATGTTCTTTAAAAAAGTCAGTTGTGCATAGAATTTGTCATTAAAGACATAAAAGCTTTAATTATTATTATTTATTTGAGAAGATGATAAAAATCCACATTTTTATGCTAAAAAGTCATGAAACATATCTCTATGACAACAGCTTTCAGATAGTCTTTAATGGAGTTTCAGTAATTTCCATCTGTAGCATCAATTTAGAAACAGGAATATTTGTACAGCTGAAAAAGCAGAATAAGTTCAGGTATATTTTTTTCAAACTGAAAATCATTTTAATATGTATTTAGGTAACCTATACCTTGTTTCAAGACACTGGTCTGTTTGAGATTTTCAAAATCCCAACTCAAGAATTCATGAATTACTTCCGCGCACTAGAAAGTGGCTACCGAGATATTCCCTGTAAGTACTCTCCAACGGCATATGTTTTTCCTTTTATATTAGTCTATATCCTTTAGTGGATATGTTAGTTTCTTTAATACAGGCATAGACAATGACTTAATTTAGTGTATGTTTAATTAATGCATTTGTCAGAACTTAGAACTGATTTAATGAATTGCAGCAGCAAAAAAACCAAACCAAACCCAAATGTGGACTCCCAAACTCAATTAGTGAATATGTGGGTTGAATACAATATTAAAGAATTTAAATGAATCAAACAGACTGAAGGTGATGGGAGAATATTTGTGAATTTAACAGAAATTTGGTGTAGGCCTGTAATAGAATAACAAGAAAATATAGAACATTTGCATTAATTATTTGTCTTGCTGTTTAGAGTAGCCAAATTCATTGGAAAACAAAACAAAACCACACACAGAACATTCTCCCTCTCCCCCTCTTTCCAATGCACAGATGTTTGCAGGTGCTTTTAGGTATCAGATTGGAGGCTCACCATCACTGAGTTAAAAGGCTGCTTAATCCCTTTCTGACTGTTAGGTAGGATGAAGTATGCTTAGAGGATGTTTGATGTTTATCCAGCTTGTTTCCTGAAACTCTTCAGTGACATAGCCTCTACTAACTATTTAAATTCAGATTTTCCTTTATGGTTAATCAAAATCTCCCTGTAGTAAACTTGGTACATTACATTTTTTCCCTTTTTTTTGGTTCCTTTTCATCATATTTTAGTTGTTGTTTTTTTTTTTTTTATTCTATTTGCTAATTTTCAGATCACAATCGTATACATGCCACAGATGTCCTTCATGCAGTATGGTATCTGACCACACGGCCCATCCCTGGATTTCAGCAAATCCACAATGAGCATATCATGGAAAGTGATATGGGTATGTATTCATATGGGTTATATTTCTTCCTTTGCTGTAAGAATATCTTAATGAAAGTACAATAGGTAAAAAAAAAATAATTACAAGAAAATATCTGATTACTCTTATCACTCTTTTATTTTTTTTTGATATCACAATCTTAGCCCACACCATCAGAAATATCATGCAATACATTTCTAGAAAAACTTACAAGTTTTGTAGTTTGAGAGATAAGATGAGATGAGTAGTTTGTTATCCAAAATTGCAGGTTCCCTCAGTAAATTTTCTCTGCTGAATGAAGCTGCAGTCAGTATAGTTTTAGCAGTCAAAACAATGTTAGACTAGTATTTTTTAACTTCATTGGGAAGTTAAAGTACCAGTGTCAAAGTATTTAACTTAATTGAAGCTCCCCTTGATGGTTTTAGAGTAAGCATTAGTATTTCAGAATTCTGTAGTAGATCTCACATGCAGACATTCAGGCACTGGAGTGACTACCCTAACAAGAACTGCATGAGCGCATCCCTGAGAGAGACGTGAAAGACTTTAGAGTCAAATTTTGTATGACGCTAGTTCTAATAAAGCTTAGTTTTGTGATGCCTATGACTTCATGGAATTAACTTTTAAACTTAGATTTGTAGGGTTTTAGTAAAATCTATACTTGTAAATATACTTTATATATATGTACATTATATTATACATGTAAGCTTTCTACAGCACAAGTGACCCGTGCAGAGATAAAGAGACTTCCTCTCTTACATGTCTTCTAAAACACCAGACAGTTTCAAGGACCATGGCAAATCTTCCTTCCTTCCTCTCCTCTTCCAGCGAGGACAGCAAGTGTGGATATGTGCCCTGTAATAATAATATTTGAAAATAGATTTTCTTTTTTCAGTTTCCTTAGATGAAGGCAGTGGTATTGCCCCTGCTCAAGTCAGCTATATTTCTTCAAAGAGTTGCTCTATTGCTGATGATAGTTATGGTTGCCTGGCATCAAACATTCCTGCTTTGGAATTGATGGCTTTATATGTAGCAGCTGCCATGCATGATTATGATCATCCTGGTCGTACAAATGCTTTTCTAGTGGCCACAAATGCACCTCAGGTAAGAAATTTTTTAACCAGAAAATTATTTGTCTGTATCTGAAGGGAAGAATAATGAATTTTGTTTCTCTTCTGTTCCCTTGCTATAGCTTTTTCAGGATCTTTTGCCCAATTTAGGAAGTATAGAAATGTAATTTTTACATAACTTGTGTAATTTATTTTTGTGATAAATTCCAATATATTTTGTACATATTGGTTGTGTAAGTGTGAGAAAATAATTAAAAAGTTAAAATAATAACACAAATCAATGCAGGCTAGATTAAAAAATTCCTAGAGAGCTGGCCCTAGGGCTGTCTAAAGAGCTAATTCATAGATATCTTACATTTTGGGAGTCCTGTGAAATCATAGTAGTGTCTGCAATTACAATAAAAACTCAGGTTCCTCTAATAGTCCAGTTAACTTTATCTCTGTATTTCAAATTAATCCTTTATGGTAAATAGCCATATTACCTTTAAGGGAGGGTGAATGAAATAAGAAGGAATCAGCAAGCTTTTATCTCCCACATTCAACTTCATTGTTAGAACAGAGTAGAAAGAAAGGAGACTTTAAAAGTGAAGATTGCAGTTGGTTTTCAACAATCCTGTATTGGGAAGGGGGTGTGGGGGAGGAAGAAAGGAGAAAAAAAAAGTAGGATGTAGGCAGTTTTGTATTTCTGCTGAAATCAGTGCACAAGGAAGACTAAACCGCATCAGTTCATCTCCAATCTTCAAAAATACACATGTTCGTTTTATTAGTGACCTCTTCCTTTCCTCAAAACATAAAGATTATTTTTGCATTTTTCCAAAGAAGTTTTTTGCAGGTTCTATTTAATCTATATTCAATTGATTATTTTCTAGGATGTTTTGTATAAACACGAGAGTTGTGAGTAAAACCTACAACTGTTTTATCTAACTCATTTGCAGTTCAATTGAATTCATCAGCATTAAATGTAGCATATTGAGAACTAGTGATACTCCCCACCATTTCCCATTAACCGCAGTTCTTAGATGCTTTGGAGTTCCTTTCCTGTTTTTTTTTTTTTTGTTGTTGTTTCCTAAACAATACTGGAATTAAGAGGAATTAAAAGCGTATATTTAGGTCAGAGTTTTGGTCTGAGTGTTTTTTTTGTCTGCCTCAAGTCAGTGTGTGTGCTTCATTCATACCACCAAGAATGCAAAGTCTACACTTTAAATGCTTTATGTGTGTGTCTATAGTGTCACTAGACAACCTTAGGGACTTTTAAGGAGAGAAAAATCTTTCCTAATTGGATATTTTTGTTGTTTGACATTTTTTAACTTTAACCCTCAAAACCAGAAGGCAAAACATAATTTCCAATAGTTTCCTTTTTTTGTTTTTCTTCTTTTTGTGTTTGTTTGTTTGTTTGTTTTTTAATTAAGACTTGTTTCTGACTTAAGTTTCACAATATTTAATTACAATTTTAAATCCTTATGATTTTTTTTTTTATTTCTCTTTTTGTAGGCTGTTCTCTACAACGACAGGTCTGTCTTAGAAAATCACCATGCTGCTTCTGCCTGGAATCTATTCTTATCACGACCAGAATACAACTTTTTATCAAATCTTGATCATGTAGAATTCAAGCGTTTTCGTTTCTTAGTGATTGAAGCGATCCTTGCCACAGATCTTAAGAAGCATTTTGATTTCCTTGCAGAATTCAATGCCAAGGTTTGTTGCATTTTAGTGACTTCACTTGAGCTAGTTGTGATGTACTGATGTTAGTGTTGCTACTGAGTGGTTGTTGCATTTAAAGTTTTATGTTATTAAACTTAAGTTACGAAAAAAAGAAAATACAGTATTTCCTTTGTACAAACCAATTGTAGATTGTTCTCTAGATTATCTAATAATCCTAGCAGATATGACATAGGGACCCACAGAAGACCTCACATTTCCATCTTCTGGGAGATAAGAAATTACGTCTTTTTTGTATGATGTAAGGCAAAAAAATCATATGGAAAAATGTATACAAGTGTCTATTGAGAAAAGCCTTGGAAAAACCCAAACCATTGATGAATAGTTTTGTGTTAATTCTTTCAAATGTATGTCTTCAATCCAGGTCAATGATATCAACAGTCATGGCATAGAATGGAGCAATGAAAACGATCGCCTGCTGGCCTGTCAAATATGCATCAAACTGGCAGATATTAATGGCCCAGCAAAAGTTAGAGAGCTGCATCTGAAATGGACAGAAGGCATTGTTAATGAATTTTATGAACAGGTGGGCATGGAAAGTGTAATTTACTCTTTTTCAATAACAGGCAACTGAAATGACATCTCTGCCTGCCCTGAAGCCATCCTGTAAAGGCAGAGGGAATAGCAGCTCCAGTAGAATTAGTTCTCCTGTGCACAAGGGTGTCTTGCAGCAGAGCTGAAGGGAAGATTATGGCCTGTGCAAGACTGAACCATAATGTGTCTTTATTTTAAACTGACCTAATTACATTGTCATCCATGCAATGCTTATTTGATCCCTTCAAAGTAATCTTTAAAATAAAAATGAAAAATTAATTTTATGAGAAATTCCGACAATGTTTGAAATGTCTTTTTTAGGGTGATGAGGAAGCAAGTCTTGGATTACCTATCAGCCCCTTCATGGATCGTTCTTCTCCACAGCTTGCAAAACTGCAGGAATCTTTCATCACTCATATAGTTGGCCCCCTTTGTAATTCCTATAATGCAGCTGGGTTGCTTCCAGGGCAATGGGTTGAAGAAGAGGAAGAGGATACAGAAAGTACTGAAGATGATGATGGAGCACAGTTAGAGAGTGACGATGAAGAAATGGAAGATGATCTTATTTTGAGTAAGTTTCTGTATTTCAGTTGATGCCTTTGGTTGCAATTTCATAGGCTCAGATATAGCAATGATGTACTACACAATTTCAGTCAAATACTGTAGATTTTGCACTTGTGCCACTTCATAATTTTCCCTCTTTTAAGAAAATTTTTTTGTTAATATCAGGAGACTTGCAATTTCAAACAGACACTCATTGTTATCCTTTGCCATGGCACTATTCTGAATAAGCATCCATGTCTTTTGCTCAAATTTACATGTCTTACAACATGCCATTGGTTTTGTATGTGTAAAATACTATTACTTTGAATCTCAAGCAATCAAACATGCTTCTAATTTTGCAGAAGCTCAAAGAAAAAAGGGTAGAAGAATATTTTGCCAGCTAATACATCATCTCAGTGAAAATCACAAAATATGGAAGAAAGTGATTGAAGAGGAAGAAAAAAATAAAGCTGAAGGAGCTAAACTGCTGACTGAGATATCATCTTTACCTCAAGCAGATGAAATTCAGGTTATTGAGGAAGCTGATGAAGAAGATGAGCGACAACTAGGAGAAGACAAGACGTGCTAAGAAAACTTCAGTGGTGTCCAGTATGATAATAGCCTACTTTTGTTTTCACTGTGCTGACTTTAGCCTGACACAGTTCACATAAAATTGAAAGGCCTTAATACTGTGAGAGGATTCTTTCTACTCTAGTGGAATCCCACTCCTATGCACTTTCACCACACAGAATATGAAACTTTATTAAAAGACTGAGTATTGTATACCCTGATGCAAAGTTCTTTATGCCTTAGTTGGTATAAAATATCCTGATATAATGCTGCCTTGCTGAATATGGAACTCTTCTTTTCCTTGAGGTACCTGCAATTTATGAAAACATTCAGTGACTTCAATTACCAAAGCGGCAAGAACTTTTTGCTAACAAGGAAATATGGGATGAATCCTAATATTGATGTTCATTTCATGTTGTTTTTGAACATGAATGAGAAAAGTCTGTGCCTATATGAAAACTGTGTTACTGTTGCAGTGCAAGCCTGTTGTGGGGTGTCTACTTAGTGCAGTAGTGTGCTTAACGTAGTCATCTCAGAGCAACTGTTCAAGGACTGTGACATAAATGCTGAATTCTGATATTTGTGGTTTAAAAAAAAAAAGAAGAAATCCAGGTGCATCTATTTCTGATGCTTTTTATTATTGTGCATAATCTGATGTTTTATTTTTGCAGAAAATATTCAGGTTTGCAGTGGGTGTTCATGATAATTCATTGAATACAAGGCCATTATTATCTGTTGCCTTGCTGTTTTGTGGTAGAACATTAAAAACCTGTTCAGCTACTTAAATTATTAAGAAATTGTTTTCTTTTAGTCATAATGCTATATTTCCTACCCTTACTCAGGTTCCTGTTTAAAACCAAGTCAGCCACATCACAGATTTTTATCTGGCACCAATTTGGGGTATTAAATTTGAAGGAAATAAGAGGGTATTTCATGTATCCTTTGTTTGTAAAACTATAGGAGAATTCAAGAGATTTAAAAAAAAAAAAAAAGGAGAAGACATAAACTACTGTTTCACAATATGGCTAGTGTAGTCCAATATGCCCCACATCTTTTCTCCCATCACAGACACAGCCTATATTGCCTTCAAGTTTGGTATACATCCTGAATATACATATGGAAAGCAGAATGTCAAAACTTTGTGTAAAGCCTAATAGCAAGGTAAACATCACTGTACTATATTATGTTTTAGATGTTGAGGTTTTAAATAAGAAACTTAGGCATTTGACACAAATGTATATTAGGAACACTACCATTGTAGGTCTAATTAAAAATAAAAAGAAAAAAATTAGGCTACAAATATGTAAACAAGCCACAAATAGAGCTAAGTTTAAAAGTGCACCTTTTAGTACTAAACATTTATATGCTGTGCAGTGTAATTGAATAAAAACAAATGCACATGTGTGCAAATTGCTAAATGTATCTTAGCATATTTGTGTTTACATTTACATCAGCTGACTTGAAAAAAGAAGGTAACATTCCTAAAAGAATCTTGTGTAAATTGTATTGCACTATTTTACACAAACAAAATTTTATTCTGCTCTTTGATTGGCCAGTTTAAACAACTGAAAGGAATTCTTTATTTTCCACTGGTAAGTTTTTTGTCAATCCATTTAGAAGACCACTGAGACATGCTTTTGCTATTTTATATATTCAGTGCCAAATCCCCCTTTGCTGCCATTCTTACTATCACTGCATTTTTTTGTACATGAGCAGTGTTAAACCCAGATATTTCTGTCATTAATAAAATGTTGCACTATTGAAACTGGCACTTACTGATCATTCACTTGTATTTTACATTTGTGGTTCATATATTTTCCTAATGGATACTTTGAAGACTACAGGAATTGTGCTTGTTTCAGTATGCTGTGTTCTCAGCATTGTCTGTTTAGCCTATGTGTTAAAAAAAATCACTTTAATATTGTTAAACTTCATTTTACTTTGACTGATGAAAAAAATGCAAATGAGTTTGTCTGAACTTACTGCCATGTTATTTTATATGACAGCTTTTTACTTCATTTCCTCTAGAAAAAGTATTATTAAAAACTAATATTAAAAAAAATAAGAAGGGAAAAATAATATTTTACTAAAGCATTGGCAGCATTTATATCTGGTGACAACTTTGCCAGCAACTTTCTTATCTCAGGTTTCTCTTCAAGCAATTTTAAAATGTGGAAACGAGTAGCAAACCTCAGTATTTACTAAACTATAATACTAATATGTATTTCCAATTAGAAAATTTCAAGTTACAATAGACTGCTTCAAATGTGTGTTTAGTTATGAATGTATTCAAAATCCACCTTCAAATGTCTGTTATTTATGTATATGCAATATGTGACTAATTGTTACTCTTAAGAGCAATGGGAAAAGGATGTACAGGTGTCATCAAAGATTGGTTCAGGGCATATTTTAAAATCAGTGATGGAGGGTCAGTTGAGTGTTGATAGAGCTGTGAACAAGAGTGTCTCTCCATGTAAGGCATATCATTCATGCTGGTACCAACCCACTGGGACATTGCATTGGGTTGGAAGAGACCGTCATAGGTCATCTTGTCCAGCTCCCTGCACTGAGCAGGGACACCTCCAACTAGATCAGACTGCCAAGTGCCACACAAGTCTGATCTTGAATGTCTCCAGGGATGGGGCCTCAGCCACAACCCTGGGCAACCTGTTCAGTATTTTACCTCTCTCATTGTCAAGAACTTCCTCCGTATGTCCAGTGGTTACAAGCAATTTAAATATGTGAGCTCACTTCACTTCACAGCTACCAAGGGATTCTAAGGAGCACAGAAAAGCACATGAGAATACGAAGTACATTCTAAAGCAACACTCACCACTACTTTTTGTCAAGAAGCAGGCCTAATTAGTCAATACTGAAGCTTGTGCTGCTAGAGCTTCCCATCTGCTCATTGCCTTTTTTTTTTTTTACAATGTGTGTTGGATTACTCGCTCTCTGTGTACACTGCATGTGGAACTGGACTAGAAAGTTTTCTGTAAGGACCTGATTTGCTCTGTGCCTCTGGAGACATCTGGTGCTACAGTGGTGCAAAACCAACCAAAGTGAGCTACTTGGGTCCTCCTCCTGTGAGTTCTTCCTCCATGATCAGGTTAGAAGGATTCAAAATGAAAGGACTGGTGTAATGGTTCTGAAGGTAAGTCCAGAAACTGGCTGACTTTAAATGCCATTGTGCTACAGTCAGGGTACCGAATAATGGATGCTTAATGTATTTAAGTGGTTGACACATACTTGGTTCCATGTGACACTGCAGACAACCTTCTGAAAGGGCACAACACAATTGGAAGTGTTTGACCGGAAGGTTTCTTTTGGAATCTGTACACTGTGAGTCATCTTTTGATTTCTGTACTTCAGGAGATCACAGGTTACAGCAACTGGTGTCTGTCACAGGTTCTAGTATGCAGGCTGTATTACTTGGCAGAATGCTACCATCTGTGAAATCTAAGACAGGAAAAGTCTTACACAGAGGACAAACCTTTGGTCCTCTGGTTTACCTGTGAGGATTCAAAAGCACAAACATGTAACATTAAACCAATGGGGCCTTTAAGTAATGGTGAGAGAGCAAAGTGTTTCAAATGATTCCTACCATTCACCTTGTGATTTCTCCATGTTCTAAATATCTTGCCAAAAAACAGGTGATGAGTCACTTCTGACTCATCTCCCAAATCAGCAGAACCCTTTGCACCTTGAATGAGATCAAAGTCTTTTCATTTCACTTTCATATAAAGCAAACCCTAATGCTCACCTTAAAGTGTAAGGATTATACCAAAAATCCAAAGGGTAACCTTGATATTACTTATGGGACATGGGCAGCAGACAGCAGACTTTGTCACTTGTGCCAGTTAGATGTGAAAACTTGTTCCTATATGTGGTCATCCAAATGGTCTCCACTTTCTTTTATCATGACATTCATCCTATTAGAATTTATTCATCTCTGTGATACTGCCAATTTATCTGACTCATATATTAACTAAGCTTTCTTTCAGTCAAAGAAGTGAATTAAGAAGCCCTCTTATTTATCTCTGAGAATTTTTGTTCTATTCATCATAAATAAGGCATTACCAAAATACTATTTCTAATTTCTGATGTCACACCCCAGGTAAAATATCTATCCATTAGACAGATTGCAGAATTCCAGTTCAGATCAGTGAGACAGAGAAGAAATATGGAAGACTTGACCTAAAGAGAAGGAGGACAGAGAAAATTAATTCAAGAGATTTTTCTGAGCCTAGAGAAAATGTGACTTAAGTGAGATATTCTAAGGTTTTAAATATTTGATAAGGCTGCTTCAAAGAGCAGAGTAATCAGAATCATGCTTTCAGTGTTCATACTGTTTCTGACAACAAGTGAACAGCTTTAGATAATAAGAAGGAAGACTCAGTCTCCACATGGCTAATTGTCTTAAGGATTGAGAGGGCTGTGACTTGTAGAAGTAGATTGCCTTGGAGTAGTAAGGAAGTCTTTGAAAATCAAGTCTGAAAAACAGCTTTCAAGAAAACATTCCTGGGTCAGATGAGCAAACTGCATAACTTGCTGAGATTCTTTCTGGACCTATTTTTAAAATACTAGGACTAGAGTTGAGATCTTATATTGATGCCTTTAAATAGCAGGAAGAAAACGTGCAAAAGGATATAAAATAGTCAATAAGCAACGTTCAAACAACAGGAATTGGGTATGTCAGCTGAATCTACTTCAGGGAATGTGAAGAGCTTTTCATTTACTGCATGTTTAACTGGTAATGCGTTTCCCACGAGCCATAATCTTTGTTGAGGGAAAGAGTGAGGATACTTTGGAAAAAAACAGACAAGGGCTGAAGCTCAGCCAGAGTTAAGATTGTCTGGCTGTCAGTTTATGAATAAATGGAAATGAAGCAGCCAAAAGGTTTTTTAATTTTTTTTTTTTAATTGTCTAGTGTTAATTTGCTAAAGCTTGTATTTTAAATATTTCTTAAACTATATGGCCCTCTCTAGGTGTTATGAAAGTGTATACTGGCCTTCCAGTATCTGAAGGGGGCCTACAAGAAAGCTGGGGTGGGACTTTTTAGGATATCAGGTAGTGACAGGATTAGGGGGAATGGAATAAAGCTGGAAGTGGGGAGATTCAGACTGGGCGTGAGGAAGAAGTTCTTCACCATGAGAGTGGTGAGAGCCTGGAATGGGTTGCCCAGGGAGGTGCTTGAGGCCCCATCCCTGGAGGTGTTTAAGGCCAGGCTGGATGAGGCTCTGGCCAGCCTGATCTAGTGTGAGGTGTCCCTGGCCATGGCAGGGGGATTGGATCTAGATGATCCTTGTGGTCCCTTCCAACTCTGACTGATTCTATGATAATTAAGACGCTAGGAGATGCTGGATCTTTTTGAAGATGATGTAATTCATATAGTTACAGGACTAGATTAAGCAAGTCAGGGTTTTAAGAGAAAATTTAGCCTTTAGCACTGAGTTTTATTGCAATCAGCAACGAATTATCGTTGCGGTCTCTTTTCAAGTTTGTAATTGTGACACTAGCTATGACATGAAGAACTTGAATATTCTAGAGACCATACCTAAAATGCAGTATTAAGGTATGTTGCATTTTCCTTTTTACTAGGACAGTTTAGTCTGTACAATTTTGGAGAGAGAAACAGCTTGTCTTTATATGATGTAAATGATTTTGTTGTGGATCAAGATCTGAAGTTATCTGGAAGGGGCTTTAAAAAGTAACCTCAGTGCTTCAGGAAACAAAAAACCCCAGGGCAATTAAATTAACTTCCTAACCTGTATAGGCACAAGCAGGGTCATAAGCATCTCTGTTTTTCCTGGCAAAATTAGGCTTTATAAGCCTAATTTGTAATCTTAAGACTAAGAATATTATCATTTCTGCTGTGGTATGTGTTCACCAGTGTTATTTTTTAAACTGAGCTTGTTGTGGAGAGAATCAAAAGGGCATTTGGACTCCATATATAGGGAGGCATGTCAAGAAAGGAAACTTAATTATGTGAAAATAACAGGAATTCTCTACAATATTTTATCTGTAGAGATTCTACTTCCTAAATTTCATTTCTTATAGGTATGGAACCCTCCTGGCTTATCTATGTTAGTGAAGGACCTGAATGGAAAATGAGCTATCCTTTTTATCATTTTAGTGAAGGTGTAAGAGTGTCCATGGGGCATACAGCATGGACCCTGTTGCTGAGATGCTAATAGTGGGACTAATGTGGTTAAGCATCCTAATAAATTTACCTGTAATGCAAGAAGCTCATCTTTTCTTTTTTAAATACATAATGGTTTTTGGGTTTTGTTTTTTTGTTTTCTTGCTTCTGGTAAATCATAGTTTATGCATATTAAAAGTACGTATTTTTTTTCTTTTTAGGATGAGAGTAGAGAAGGAAGTTAGCACTGGAAAAGAGCAGGGGAATAAAGAGTAAGTTTATTCTGGTTTCTGGTATATTACTGAAGGCTGGTATAGATTACATGTAAAATTTTAGGCAAGCAGCCATCTGCTGCAGTAATAGTAAGATCTTGGATTAGATTGCACATTCCTGATATGCTCCATTATTTTAATGGATTTAATCTATTTGGAATGTTACTTATTCAGAAGAATGTAACAAACGTAATGTCTCCTAGAGTCTGGCAGCCTTCCTAAGAAATGACCACTCTGAGTATGGGTTCTGCCTAATTCTAATCACATCAACACGGAGATAGTTGACAGCCTTCAAAAATATCTAAAGGGATAATCTAGAAATGGAAAACTCTGCTGATCTTCAAATTGTATTGTATGAAAGGACTAAATAAGGCATAATATTTGCAGAACAAAAGTTTAATTTGATCTTGATTAGTCACCTGAGACATCTAGCTGCTGTGACAGTGCATGTCTGTACCTTCACAGACTAATGTGCTCTGAGAGTTTGCCTTTGAAACTCTTCTTGAATAGTCCAAAGATAAATTCTAATCTGGCATCTTCACCATTTTGATCTTTTCTTTTCCCTCCTATTTATCCATAATCCTTTTATTTTTCCATTCAATGCATTGTTGCAAAAATTACATAATCTTATTGTTACTCCTTTTTTAAAGTGATTTCACTATATTTTACGGTGTTTTCTCTGAACTTTCTACTTCTGAGGTGATTGTGCCATTTTAACACAATCTGTGTCAGGTACTTGCTAGTGCTTTTATAAACCATTAGGCTAAATTGAGACTTTAAAAAAAAAAGGTAGATTGATAGTTTCTTTTCACTATTTGGACAGCCTGAATTGGAATTAGATTCAGAATCTAATTGTGTAGCAGAACAACATACTAAATCAAGAAAAGATCTGCTTGGTATGTGAGCCCAGACTGCTTTTACTCTTTGAAGAGCTAGCAGAGGTTTGAAATACAGAGAATAGTAAATACAAGCTGATGACTGAGAGGAGGGACTTCTGTAAATGTCTGTGGTTTACTTCTCATGCTGAAGACAGTGCAAAGATTTCTGTAACAATCCAGGAATAACTGTCATAATGTTTGTTTACATGCCTCAGTCTTCATCTAAAGCTGTACAAAGTATTCACCTGCTTCCTAGTTTAAAGATATTTCACCTTGACCTCTGTTTAATATTCATATCTAGTTACTGAAATGTTCTTTTATCCCCTTTTTGTTCTCTGTTTAGACAGCTGTAGCAAATCAAGTCACTTACTCGTGTGTTTGGTAAACCAAGCAAATGAATTGAGCGGTGGCTGCGTCTCTAGCCAGTACCTTCTACGGTACATTTCTGTGGTCTATGTTCTGGAGTCGTGCTTGAGTCTCCAGTTTAGCCAAAAACGTTCTAACAGTGCCAGTGTGTCACCAGGTCTGAAATAATAAATCATTCTGAAATGGAAGCATATTAGCTTGGACATGGTGCTGCCCTGGTATGACGATCACATGCTATTTATTTGCTCAGCTCATAAATCAGTAGAAGTACCTTGCAGCAATCTACAATGTTGCAGCTTTTCAATACAGATTTCCCTCACCCTGTGCTTGTTTTCTATGTCATTGGCTCATGGGCATCTGAATTTATATTTGGACATGTCCGAAAAGGCCAGAGTCCAGAAGGAAAGGCCTTCCTTTTATTGATACTGGATCTGGCCAACAGGAGGTCAAAAACATACCCTGTGAAATGAATAGATTGCAGCGTGAGTGTATGAAATAAATGTAAATCAGCTGAGTTGTTTTCAGAATTACAAGTTTATCACTTCTGCAGCATTACTAGAAAACAGTTGCAGTGGAAACACAATGATGATGTTTAAGGAGGTATCACCAGAACAAATGCAGAAAGATCTGTGACTTCACCTCAAGCTCGGGTTGAATCGCACAGGGAGCAGCAAAGCCAAGCTGAATATGCATTTTTAGCTATGTTTACAGCTAAAAGTCCTTCCCTGCCTTTGGGAATGGCAGTGGAGTTACAGAGAAGGTACATGCAAGTTTCTCCTTGTGACTGTGATACACAGGTATGTGGAAGCAGTGCTTCCAGTTGTAAACTGGACAGGAAAACCTTCTGCAAATGGGAACAATCTTACTTCAACACATTAGTTAATGTCTTTTTCCATCCTTAAATTTTACAACCAGGAAAATATATACTAGTTAATGTATCAACATTTAATCCCAAACCAATGTTAAATAGCAGCCAGCTATGCTAGATATAAAACTCTCACCAGGAAATTCTGAACTGCTGTCTGGCTACTGACGTTCATTACTTGATACAATAGAGAAATTCCAGAGGACTGAAAAAAAAAAAATCCTATTATTATGTCAATATTTCAAATTATTAAATTGGGTTGTTAGGATAATTCTGAGTCTGAGGGAAAATAATGAAAAAGTGTATCCAGAATTAAACATGTAAATATAACTAATACTGGCATAGATTTATAAAAAAGACAGTTTGTCAAATGGATTTGATTGCTTAAATGAGACTGTAAGTTGGCAGATCATGGTAAAAGTTTGGATTGATATTCTGAGGCTTTTCTAAGACACTTTGATTTAGAAACCAGAATGACATATAATCAATGTGGTTCTCATTAAATGGATTAAAGACTAGCCAGGAGTTAGATCTCAAAATACCTCAGCAGAAGGGAATTACTACTGGGCAGCAGCTTGAGTGTAGCCCCTGTGAGAGCTGGTTCTTGGTTTTAATCCTCTCCCTATCTCAATTAGGATTTTTTACACTATTTTTTAACCCCAGGATGTAGAGATTTTGCATCCCAGAAGGTAAGCCTAGTAACAAAACTCTGGCCATCTGATGCAACAGCACAGGGTGGGATCACTATGAATCCAGAACTGTAGCACTGAACTCTTCTGTTCGGTGTTGCTTCATACTAACTTTGGTAAATTTCACAATCCTTACCTAAGCATTTCACAAGCACCCAACACCTATGTAGGCAGGTATCCAGGAACAACGCCAGTCTTGACTCCTAAGCCCCAGTGTTTGCCAGTACATTCATTCACAGCTTTCATGGTGTGTCCAATGCAGAGCAAGCAGTCTTACCTCCTTTCTCCCCTGGTTTGAATCAGAAACCTTGTCTACAGAAAGGCAGTTATTCAGCAAAGGACGAGCCTGCCCAACCCCTTCAGAGCATCAGGAATGTGTCTGAGGTGCTGTCTGTGAGACACATGGGTCTGACTACCCTGAAACAGAGTAGGTAATCTCATCTGGACCTGCTGCATCTTAAGTCAATAGGCTGTTATAGAAATGGGCTGGTATTAGCTCTGTTCTTTTGCTGTTTCAGAAGAAAGTATTTCTGCTCAGTAGAAGCTGAAAGCATCAGGTCAGCAGAAAAATACCAATTCTTGCCTTTGAACTTTCCTGCAGGTCCAAGTTGAAGCATAAGCTGTAAGAAGACCAAGGTCTAATATTCAGCTCTGTCCTTAAATAGCTGCTTGCTCAGTGTCTTTTGTTCTGAACTCTGATCTGAGGCCTTACTCCTCTCTACATTGTTGGGACTGAACGTACAATATTTAGAGTGTCAGGTCCTGTAGGGCCTGCATATATGAATCTTTATCTACCAGTAACCATAAAGCAGCAGCTGTCAAGAATAAAACATGAAACTGGCAGAAATCAAGAGTAGCTGTTCTGCCTAAAACTTGTGCTTAAAATCCATTTAGAATCTTGTTTCTCCCCACCTTATTCCACTCCCCCTCCCAAAAATATCTCTTCTCTGGTCAGACTCATGAGCACCTTATATTCTTGACTTGTAGCACAGTTGCATGTGAGTGGTAGGAAGAAGCACTTTTTTCCCAGTGTCCTTAGGCAGAGAGAAATCATGCTGTTATGCTTTACACATGCAGGTGATGGAGGACATGTCTGAAAATGCAATAACCTGCCACAAATGATTGCTGTAATTGTCAGGAGAATGGCGTAAGTGAACACTTTATACATGTTACTAAATGAGAAGCAAGCCATAAAAGATCTTAGAAGTGAATTCATGTGGTTATCTCATTCACTGGAAAATTATGACCAGCTGGGAAGACAGAGCAAAGAGAAGGAAGGATTAAAATGCTTTAATAGACAATTTGTGTGTCGTGGCTAGAAAAGACAATTTATTCTGAGTTACAGAAATTTAAATAGATACCTTTAAAACCTTTTAGCTGTATAAACTTAATGGAGAATTAAAAAGAACATCTTAGCTGGAATAATGTAAATTAAATTTCCATGAATGAGTCAAAGTAAACATTTTGACCCATATTCTCCATCCTTATAAAAATATCCTTTAAGTAAAATGGCTTGCTAAGGAATTAAATATTTAACAGCTGAGTCAGAAGTCAGACTCAAACCAGACTGCTGGCGTGAAAACATCAAGTTCAAACACAGGACATATTTCACATTTTTGGTTGAGGGTATTTTTTTGTTAAATCCAAGTAAAAAGAAACTATAAACTTGTGCATAAATAGAATTTATCTGCAAATCCTTTAAATTTTTGTTCTTCTGAGACGTGAACACATTTAGAAACAGAAGGCAAAGTGGATCTTCAGCTGCAGCTTGGAGCATTATGCTCCACCTGACAAGTCTAGACCCTTCTCTTCACCGTCTTTTGGCACAGATGAGGTATGGCTGTGGTTGTAATGTCATGCCTAATCTTGGTTTGAGATCTGGAATCACACCATGAGGAAAACACAGGTGAAATCGTTGCAGTAATGAAGTGAAAAACAGAAACATTTCCATTCGAGCTAGCTGCTCTCCGAGACAATGTCTTCTTCCTGGATTGAAAAAGAAGGTTTTGAAAAAACTTAAAATGTGCTCAATTACATTTTCACTTAGTAGGAATACAAATGGTCATTTTTCTGTTCTAAGAGGAGCTGTATGAACTTGCTGGTAGTATTCTGGAAGAGGATAGGTGATAGTTTACAGCATGAAACAGGTTTTAGTGAATTTGTTCCTCTCGTTACACAAATTCCTTAGTAAATAGTTCTGCCCAGTTTACTCAGATAAGCTGTTAGGTACTTTATCTTGTCTTGAAGTGCCAATCTAGACAGAAGAGTTTAAAAAAATGGAATTTCAGCCTTTGTCCCTTATTTTCTTAATTACATCTACTGCCAGTCATTATTACCCGGCAATTATGATAACATAAGTAGAAAGATATGAAACAGGTCTGGATAATGCCTTTAAATAGCAGTTTCTGTTCCATGACTAGTTACAGGAAGTGAATGTGGCTGTGGAAGACACAGATGAATGGAGAACAACATCTGGAACTGCTAAGATTAAACAGACAAGCGTAATAGATGTAAAGGTGGACTTCATCATATCTAACTTTGGCTATCTAGATGCTGTGCATCTATTCCAAGGGAATTACCTTGTCTCCCTATATTTTGGAAAAAGAGCATCCCGGATAAGCAAACACAAAGTTGTGACTTTCCATGGACTGCAAGTGTAGCCCTGGCCATTAGCCCATTACTTTATACAGAACACCATGTTTTTCAGGTTGATAATCCTATGTAAGGTAAATTGTCCACTCATAGATACCAAAAGACAAATCCATAATGATTTAGGACTTCCAGAATATTTCCTTAGGGCAGAATACAATGCAATATGGTCACTGTTCTGAATAAAATATGCAGTATCTAGTGCTGATCCAAGTGCTGAAATTTGAAAGCTGGTTGTGTAAATTACCTGAATCTAATTATAACAGCCATTGACTATTAATTGTGAAAAGAATAACGCTTATGTACTGCAATGACAGATGGGAAGATATATTGATGTCTTTTTTTTTTTCATAGTATATATATAATAGTAAGCTCATCTGTATAAAAGATACTGTGCTATAATGTGTTATGTCCACTGTGGATTATACTGAGTATCTTTAAAATCATAGAAACATTCAGATTGGAAAAGACCCTTAGGATCACCAAGTCCAACCAGTAACCCTACTCTAGAAGGTTCACCCCTAAACCGTATCCCCAAGCACCACATCCAAATGACCCTTATACACATCCAGGGTTGGTGGCTCAGCCACCTCCCTGGGCAGCCCACTCCAATGCCTGACCACTCTTTCCTTGAAAATTTTTTCCTAATGTCCAGTCTAAACCTACTCAATCACAGCTTGAGGCCATTTCCTCTTTTTCTATCCCTAATTACCTGTGAGAAGAGACCAGCACCAGCCTCTCTACAATGTCCTTTCAGGTAGTTGTAGACAGTAATGAGGTCTCCCCTCAGCCTCCTCTTTTTCAAACTAAACAGCCCCTGCTCCTTCAGTCGCTGTTTCATCAGAACTGTGGATATTTTCTTTCACTGTCCATTTTTGGTTTACTGCTCTCACTTGTATGTTATACATCTCTCAACTTACAAAAAAGGAACAGTGAAAGGAATCAGTCTTACCTAGTGAAAAAGGAACAAATGCATCTTTCTTGACAAACTGTCCACTGCTGTCCAGAAATCTCTCCGGAGAAAACACTTCTGGATTGCTCCAGTATTTTTCATCAAAGTGAACAGAGTAGAGGTTTGTAATGACTGTAGTGCCTTCAGGAATAGAGTAACCACGCACCACAGTATCTTTGGAAGTCGCATGAAAAATGCCTAGTGGAACTATATTGCAGAATCTTAGAACTTCATGCAGCACAGCCTCAGTGTATGGCATCTTACATTTCTCTTCTAAGGTGGGCATTTTGTTAGGGCCAATAACTAAATCGATTTCTTTTTGAACTTGACCTGTTAGGAAGAAGAAGAAAAGCTGATGTTTATTGTGTTATATTCTTTAATTTACTCTTGTGAACTGAGGATAGAAAGAAATTGTACCTAAACTGTTAACCACAACCTGACTTTAATTTTTGTTGATTTTTTTTCATTTTTACTTTAATCTGTAATTGTATTTGCTTATTTAATTACATAGATCAGTACATCTGCCAACCAATATTTAACTACATAAATCAGTATATCTGCCAACCAATATTACACATCATAACACTAAACTGAAATACAATAATACTTTATTAAAAATGTTAAAGCTTCATAAAGACTATATTCACCAGTTTTATCATCATAATTGACTTTTGATATCCTCTTCACCTGCATATAAAATAAGCTTTTCACATCTGTTCATGGTATATTTGGTAAATGATACACCAGAATAATACACACAGACCTTCTTTTCTGGTTATAGTTATGGATCACTGCACTACTTTGTAAAAGCATTTTGAATTTGCCATACGAAAGTATATCAGTTCCTCAAAATGTCAAAGTTCTTACCTTGAATGTTTGGATAAAGAGCCATAAATAACACTGCCCATCTTAAAACATTTGTTGTGGTTTCTGTCCCAGCTATGATGAGTTCTCCAACGGAGAAAATTAAGTTTTCTCTTGAGAATGTAGACTCTGGATCATTTTTGCTGCAATCCATCTCATCTAAATATGCATCTACAAAATGTCGAGGTGACTGAGGCTTCCTGTTTTCAGAGACACGTTCAATAAGCTCATGAAGAAAGTCATAGACTTCAGCTGCGTTTTTAAACAGCTGCTGGTGTTTCCCAAATGGCAAGATACCAATCCAAGGAAAAGCATTATATAAAAATACAGAAGCACTAGCAGCTAGTTCAATATTTTCACTAAAAATCTCAATCATGTGCTGAAATTCAGTATCTTCGTATGTAAAACGTTCTCCAAAAATAATCAAATTGGTAATGTTTGAAACAGCATTTGTTATCAAGTGCCTAAGATCAAATGGCCTGCCTTTGTACGTATCAATGGCATCAAGAAAAAATGTAGATTCTTCTGAAATTTTGTGTTCAAAAGACCTTTGACCATATCCAAAAATTCGAAAGGTATTTACAGCTAATTTGCGATGTTCTGTCCATCCTCTGCCATATTTACTGTTCAGTAAGCCTGAAAAAATATTTTGACACAGTATTTTATGCAACGCTTTATTTTCCCCCATAAGATAACAGAATTATGTAATAAGGAAAAAACAAGACCAAAAAGAAAATTACAGGTATCTTGCTATGGAACATAGTCCAAGAGTAACAATCCTTTCCAAACAGTATCTTTAAAGAAGCAGCAAGTACTTTATGAAAGGAGATAAGTAGAGAAAACTGCTAAAACCAATGTTTCATATGATCACAAACCCACCTATTGGCCAAAAATTGCATTTATATATATAAGGCATTATCACTTACCTCCCATGTTTGTCAGCTTCTTAAACAAGGGAAGAGAGGGTCTGTCTGCAAAGATGTCACTTTGATGAACAAGGCATTCTTTGACTGCATCATAGCCATTCAGTACAATAGCAGATATACCACCCAGATCAAGGCTGAAGATCTTTGAGGGGAACATATAATGAAAATTTTTAAATGCTATTACAAGCAAATCTTAACAAATAATGAAAAGAAGTAAAAAAGCAACAGAAAAGTGCAACAACACTGAACAATCATGTAAAATAGAGACTTGGGTAAGCTTCAGCAGGCCGCACGGATAACCAGAAGTGATGTAGCTATGGCACTACAGAGTAGAGCCTGTTGTCAGCTAATTTACTTGGTCAAAAGATAAACTGCCCCACACTACATTCTGTGCTTTGCTGTGCACCTAACACAACCTGTTCTCCTAAGTAAGCACTGGGGATGCTTTCATAAAGTCATTAAAAACCATGAATTCAGTAGGGCAATGCATAGTTTTCAGAAAGGATGTACTGTCTCCTAACAGTAGCTATGAGTATATAACACTATTAGATATAAGGTACAGGTTTTTCATATAAGGACTAGAAATAAAGTACCTATGTTGTCTACTTTCCTAATTCACTGAGACTATTTCCACAGGAGGGAGGAAAGCTCCTTGTACCTGCTCCTCGTCGCTGCCTAAGTTAAGGCAGACTTCAATAGCTGAATTTGGTTAAGGGCACTGTGACTGAAGCTACCAAATTCCTATCATGAAGACTTCCAACGTCACTTAATAATGGCATACACATAAGCGGTGTCAGTTGTGACAACAACCAAGCTGCACCCAGTCCTTTCCATCTCTGAAACTGGACACCAGCTTACTTTGCACAGGCTCCCAAAGAACCATCAGGTGACAGAAGTAAGAGCCAGGATGACAGCCAACAAATGACAGCATAGCCCAGCTAGCCCCATCTCCCGTTTCCAGAAGTGGTTAGCACTAGATGCTTTGCAGAAAGTTTCAATACATCCTGCAGAAGGCACACACAGGATAAACAAAATGAAAATCTTGGCCTAAGCTGTAAAAATCAAAACTGAGGCTAAACTCTAGATTGAAATCCTATCTCTCATTGCATACTTTTCACAGCATTATAAATCTGTATTTTTGCTTATATGAAACTCCATTTTTTCCTTAAGAAGCATTAACCTCCACAATATGCAATAATTATACATAGCCTAATCATACATTCTGTGACCACTGCATTGACACCAAAAGGGTTGTCAAGCACAGGCACAGGCTGCCCAGGAAAGTGGCTGAGTCACCATCCCTGGAGGTATTTAAAAGATGTGTATACATGGTCCTTAGTGACATGGTTTAAGGGTTGGACTTAGCAGTGCTGGGTTAACAGTTGGATTCAATGCCCCTAAAGGTCTTTTCCAACTCAAGCAATTCTATGACTATTTTATTTTAGCAGACTTTGTATTTTTCTGTTATAATGACTCTTCTAGTGTATGTGACAAAAGACACCCAGTGTATTTCTGCAAACTGTTTGTGTTCTAGAGGTTTGAAGAATGTCATTTTCTAGACAAACTGTTGTTGGTTGGACACACAGCTCAACCCTTCACATCTCTCCAGTGCTAGCACCGCAGGGGTTAGAAATGGTCTAGAGATGTACAAGCTCAAGCAGTGGCTGGCCAGGGTGTGCAGTGACTGGCCAGATGGTACCAAACCCTATGGGAGTGCATTTGTGTACACAGATGTGCACATACACCCCAACAAAAGGGAACTGCCTGCCCTTCCCTGCTGCACCTAGTTTGGGTTTAACTTCTGTGAGGCTTGTAAGAGTAGATTGGTTTAAAACTAATGAAAAGAAACACGAGGTCTAGAAGGACAGGAGCTAAAGCATTTTACCAGCAGCCACAGCGGGGCTCCCTACAGCGGCAGCACCGGCTGAACGGAGGGGATAGCTCTGCTGCTCTGCCCGCTCCCACTGCAGGGGCTGTCCGCAGCGCCTCTTTGCCAGAGCGTTGCGCCCCGGGCTCGCCCGCCGACAGGATAAGGGCCCTTTCCTCTGCTCCCGTTAGACGGCGGCGGGGCTCCTCCCATCGTGCTGCTCCTTTCTCCCCGGGGCATCCGCCTCCGCCCGCCGTGCTGGAACTTCCCGCCAGAGCACAGGCACCGACAGCCACTCCGGGTCGGGACCAGGTGGCGGGACAGCCCCGGCCGGACGCGCCGCGCCGCCGGCGCTGACCCGGGGCTCCCCGGCAACCGAGATCTGCGGGACAGCTGCCGATTGCCCGGGTTCTATCACCGGCAGCACTGCCCTCCTGGCCCCAGCCCACCCCTCTTCCCCTCCAGGGGGACCCCGAGGCGGCAGCAGATGTCGCTTGAGCGGCGGTACCTGCCCGTGGATCTGGCTCTGCCGCCGCATGTAGATGTGCGGCTGCTCCGCGCCCAGGGCGTGGATGTTGCCGATGAGAGGTAGCCCCGTGGGGCCGGGCGGGAAGCCGGGTGGCCGCCGCTGCTTCAGCAGCTGCCGCACCACCAGCGCCAGCACCACCAGCACGGCGGCCAGCAGCAGGAGGCAGGCGCCGCCGCCCGCCGGACGCAGGCCTCCCACCGCTGCCGCCGGCCCCATCGCGCCGCTTCCTCCTGCCGCCTCCCGGCCCACCGCCCCTATTGGGCGGGGACATCTCCGCGCCGCGCCCATTGGCTCGCGGCGGCTCCGCCCCTCGCGTCAGGCCGCGGTTTCTTGGCTCGGCCGGCGACGGCAGGGATGCGGGATATCTGCTAATGACTGGTGCCCGGGTACGGGGCTGGCGTCCTACGGGGGTGCAGAAAACGGGCCCTGTGCCCGCATGGTCTGGCTTTGCTGTCCTGTCTGGAATAGCACTAGAAGTCGCTCCCGTCAGTGTTGTGGCGAACCCGCCGTGTGATTCCCGCCTTCGCCCTGCAGCCCAGGCTGTGCCTGTTGCAAGCAAAGATTCTCAGTTTGAGATGTCTTCCCAGCTCCCTCGGAGCCGCCGAGCCTTGCCGCGTTACCCACCTGGCCGTCCCACCTGCGGTCGGGGCTGTGCCTGTGGCGAGTCGTTGCAGGCAGGCAGGCAGGCAGGTGACAGCCTCACGGGCCGTGCCTGCAGCTCCTGGTGCTGCGCTGCTTGCCCTCGGATCTGGGCCCCAGCCAGCGGCGGGACTGCACTGGGCGGAGGGAAGGAGTCCGGCGAACTGTGCTGCTGAGCACGGTAGGAAACGACCCCAGTTCGGGTGGCCCAGCACCAGGGAGGTCGCAGCCATGAGGCGTGCGGGCTGCTGTTGCTCATCGGAGTGGTGTCCTGGGGCTGGAGTTGGTGGAGAGACCGAGACGTCTCCGGCAGTGCTGACACCTGCCGAGTGCGCAGTGACAAGCGCGCTGGTTTTGCTGCTCCTCGCTGCTGTTTTACACAGTACAATTTAAGTACAACGGAAACATTCCTGCCCTGAAAAAATTTCCGTGCTATGTGCCTCGAACTTGAGATTTCTTTTTTCGTTGAACTCAATATCGCTGCACGGATTCACAAGAACATCGCTAAGATCTAAACTTATAATTAATCTATTCTGATTAAGTTCATTAATAACGTGACTGATCAAAACGCACTGCATGCTTGGTAATCTAATGCTTAATTCTCAGTATATTCCTGGGATGGGACATTCTACGTTGCAAGTAGCGATACTAACCTGAGAGTACATGGCAGAAAAGCTGAGGAAGGCCTCAGATGTTGCTGAGAGGGCAGGTGGTCAAGAACTCAAACACAGCAAAGGCTGTTGCTTTGCTAAGTGCTGCAAGCGCAACAGGAAAAGAAAATAGCACAGGAAAGACCTGAGGAAAAAACATACAGAAGAAAAGTCCAAATGTTTGGCTAGAGAGGAAGAGGCTTGTATGAAGAAAAAAGTAGACAAGATTTGACAGTTATCTTCAAGCAGGAATGAGAACAGTCAAAACTGACCTTATGTAGTGTTTGAGCCTTGATGGTGGAGAAGAGACAGTGATGCTACCTGCTGTAATAGAGGAAGAGGAACTGCAAAGCATGACTGCAAACCAGTAAAATCCCTTTTGGTCAAGCCAAGTGTGAATCAGCCAAGATTAAAGATCCAAGAACCTCTAAAGGATGCATGATTAAATGGGAGTTTAAAAAAGGACCAGCTTGGATAAATGTGACTGAAAGTTGTCAAAAGTAAATGATAAATAAACCCTTGTGAACAGATAAAATCACTTAACAACATAGGTTTAGGGATGTGAGCTCCAATGGCCATCCAAGGCCAAGACTCCATGCCAGTTTCTCACTGATCCTGGGTTGGTTTGTTTATTAATTTTTTTTTCTTTCATTTGTTCAGTAGTGTGGGGGCAGCTTGTGCTGAATTGCTTCTTTGGGAAGGTGTTACTCATCTTAATCACAATGGTCAAAGGAGCAGACTCATAGCATGAGTAAAGGGTGGTGGGGTTTTGTTTTGAGATTTTTTTTTCCCAGTTATAAAAAATTATGGCTGAGTAGAGAAACCCATTAAAGCAGGTATTTTTATTAAATTCTAAAACATCCTAGTCATCAATACTTACAATTACTTTGCATTATAAATTCTGTAAGGAAAAGTTGGAGACAATCAAGTAACAGGAAATTTTTGCGTTCCTGCCTTCTCCAGAAAAGCAGAAAGCAATGCTTTGAGAGGGAGTGACTATACATACATATACAAAGCTTTGACTTTTGAAGAAATATACTGACAGAGGTGGCTGTTCTTTTAGTAATGACATGAAGATCCTGATGAAAATTCTAGGGAGAGAAAATTCTCTAGGGAGAAAAATTAAGTAGTTTCTAAGTTCCATTAAATATCTCAAAGACTTGTATTCAGCTACTGTTTGAACAGGCTTTGGCTTTCTTACTCTTTAGCACTGTCATCCTTGATGCACTTCTAGAAAACAAGGTAATTCTTTATCAGGCTGAAGTGATTTCCATTCCTAATGTAATGTTTCTTGTCCAGTGAAGTCATGCTGTTATTTATAAAATGGCATACATGAAAACAACTTTTTTATAGCCAGAAATGTAAAGAAAAATCTTTTCTTTGCAGGCAGGGCAGGGAAAAGGAAGAGATCTATATAGATGTATGTAGAATAGGCAATCTTCTCACTGAAGAAATTAGTTTCTTAAGCCCACTGACAAGTTTAGAGTTATATGCAGGTGTTGTCTATCACACTCACATAGCTCTTCTTAACACCTATATCATTATGATAGAGCCATGTTACAATTATCTCCTTAGCTAACCCTATAATGATGTTGGTGCTTTATAGATTTTGAAAATATCTGATGTTTTCCCTTGTGTATTTGGTCATTAGTTACTGATATAGCTCTTTTTCCTTAATCCCAGTCTTACTATGCCTAAATATTGTATGTCTGTCAGGCACTCAGGAGGCTTAAAGACAGGAGGCTTAAAGACTGTAACTTCAGAAATAGCTTTGATATATATTATTTGGTGGCTCTTTCAGAGTATACTTAGGTCAATCTTATGCATAAACTTAGAAATATGTATTTTTAATTGACAGTCTTATATGGCTGTTGGCTACCAGGAACTCTGCTGTAAGTAGATTAGCAAATACTATGTTGTTAGAGTCTTTGTTATTCATGTACTATTTACCAGCAGTGAGAGAGACATATTCTGGTCCCAGATTTAGCCCTTGCATGAGTTCCTCTTGTCAGGAGTCAAACAGTTAAACAGCCAGCTGAGAAACAATTGCACCTGGCCCTCCTCACCTGGAGAACAGTACTGGAACAGCAGGAACGTACAGGGATGTGGTATCTAACAGTGCCAGGACAGAACGGTCCTGGAAGGGGCTGAGAAAAGTACTGAGTTACACTGAGACTTAATCAGACTGCAGTACTATCAGACAAAGCATGAAGTGATGATATGAGATCTTCCATCCTTAAATCCTGTAAAGAACAATCATGGGATTAACTTCAGAACACAGGGAATAGTCTCTCACCATATTTTTGCTGACATGCTCTAGTGACATGTAAGATAGTAGCATAGCACTTGAGCAAGCAATCAAATCGAAGTTTTATAACTGTGCTATTGCTTAACAAGGTTCTGAGGTTGTTTTCCAGATAAGGAGTTTGTTCAACTCTTATCTTACCTGCAGAGTGCATAAAACTGAAGTGGCAACAGGTGCCGATTTTGAAGTATTTTCAGAGTGAGATTTTCCTCCATAATTCACCTCTGGAGCTGCCTTGGTCATGCTGCAAGTCTAACCCTGCCTTTATTTGGTGAGCCGGGAGTTCCTCTTGCGGGATTCCCCTTGACAGCCTAATGGAAGTGCAGCCTATAACAGAACTGGGTCTGCCTGGAGCATGGCTGAGCTTTGCCAGTTGTCAGAGGGTGGGAGCATGTTGCTAGGCAGCCTCGGATGGCTGGAGTCTCTGTGAACCTGCAGGTGGTCAGAAGATGACAGAGACATAGGAGGTTTCTTTGCAGTCTGCTCCTTCTGCCTTGCCAAGCAAACCCTGGCAGGACGGTGTGGCTTATTTTGCTTTAGATAATTCCACAACGGGTTTTGAATGTGTACAGGGAAACCACTGCAAAACCTACTGAGGAAAAAAAAAGCTCCATAGGAGCGTTTCAGTGAGATTAAACCAATGCATCAATGATCTTCTATCAAAATGTCTTTTGTACATCAGTCTGGGAGCTTGTTAAAAGCAGTTTGGAAGACAATTTGCTTCCAGGCTGATTCAGAGATTTCTCAATAATTAATTCAATAGCAGTTCCACTTTCTCAAGAGCAGTCACTGAACAAGAGACCATTATCTTGTGAAAATCCTGTATCTTTCTTACAGCTTTGAAACCAGACAAACTGATATTTGGAGTGTATTTTTTTTACTGGGTAAACTTTCTTCTCCATCTTATGTATAAGAGAAGAGAGGTTTGAAAAAAGAAAATATATCTGGTGGGAGCAGATGACGTGTAGCTGAGGGGAAAAAATGGGACAAGTGTTCCAGCTGGGAGTCCCTCCATTAGCTCTGGCAAGGAGCAGCCAAAGTGCTTGCCAAAGTACTATTTCATCTATACATGCACAAAAGCAGATCTATTGGCATTCATACCTGTTGCTTTGAATTTATGGTTCTTCCTGTGAGAGCCTAAAGTAGAAACGTTGGCACCTGCACTGCTGCAATCACTGCATCCCTCGGGCTCCTGCCCGAGAATGTGCTGCTCTGCCAAGAGAAGAGCTTGAACCCAGTGGAATCAACCACAAGATGAAATTTAACTTTTACCTCCTTAAAGAATTGAAATACACGATTACAGCAGAGTCATCTGAACTTTTATGGTTAAAAAAAGGAATATGCTGTGTGGACAAGGGTTAAATAAATCCCTAAAGGACATGCAAACGATTAATCGTTAGCATAGAAAGAGGAAAGGTCCAGCAGAGACAGAAATGTCTGACTGGAAGCCCGGTCATTTAAGTTCCTCCTCTTCTGTTGCTGAGTCTGTACAGGACACGTTAAAACAGCAAGAGTATTGCTGAGCCGTTTCTTTGGGCTGCCCAATGTTTGGAAATGCAGCCTCTGAAAAACGGCTTAAAAATCAGAATAGGTGTCGGAGAAACGGAAGAGATTTAAAAATCAAATATTTAAACTCTTTCTCCCGGGGGATCCCCGTTCTGAGCACATGTGCAGTGGAACTGCTATTTAAAACGAATTTTAAAACTTGTCTGTGCGGGGGGAGGAGGATCCCTCCCCGGCAGGGCGGACGAGCGGTGCTCGTTTAGCCAGCGATGGGAGTGGGCAGGGGGGAGCCCCGGCGCCAGGCACTTCTCTGCCGGGATGAGCCCACACTTCTGCGGGCATTTCCTCGGGAATTCCGGGTGGTGGAGCTAGGACCGACCTGTCTCTGCATGCCAAGCACTGCGGGCGAGACCCCCCAGAGCTGCAGCTCCTGAGGAGCTACGCAGACGTGTGTGAAAAAAAGTAAATCCCGCTACTTGTTATCTGAAAAACAAAACAAAACAAAAAAACCCGGAACCCAGCCCCTCCACAAAAGGAAAGGGTTTGCAATCGTCGTTCTGCAAAACGAGTGGGGAGAAGCTGCGCAGCCCCCGTGCTGGGCAGGAAGGGGGCTGAAGAGCTGCGGGAGACTGAGAGGATGCGGGCAGCGATGGGAAGATGAAAAAAACATCAGCGGATGATCAGCAGCTCGCCGAGGCTTTTCAGCATGTTTGCGTTCCTTAAACTTGACAAATAAAACCAAGCAGTACCCCTCCCGCGGTCCCCCCCCCCCTCAACTTTATTCACCTCCCGGTGTAACGCACGATTCCAGCCCTCGGGAGCAGCTCGTGCCACCGCCTTCTGCAGACGCAAACAAGGAAAGGCCGGCAGATCCCCAGCAAAGCTCCTGCAGCCGTTTCACAGACCGACAGGCGTGATCGAGCTGTGCTCAGCACCTGCCCCACTGTGCGGCCGCGCAATGTGAGTGGGGCTACGCTCGCTGCAGTGTCGCCGCCGGGCGCGGCGGCAGCGCGGCGCGGGTAGCACTCACTCACCGCTGCCAGGGACGGTGACGCCGCCGCTGGGAACGGGGAAGGCCCACAGCGAGGCAGAGGCGACAGCGGGCGGAGCCGCGCCTAGAGTACCGGCTACGGTTAGCGCCTCCACTTCGGGACCGCCGGGGCATAGCGCTTCGGCATTCCTTCTACCACGGCGGCACGCAGTGCCGGTGCCTGCTGGTGCCACCGTCCTCGGCAAACACACTGCTACTTGTGGCGCGCAGGAAAGGCGCTCCCAGTCCCCGGCTCTCGGGGGACGGTGGATAGGCTTTCCGTGCCCAGTCGCTGCAGAGCAGTCCGCCTGGCCCACTTCCCCACCCCCTCCCCACGCCCGCTCCGGCGGGCAGCCGTTTTCTCCCACCCCCGTGTCGCGTCGCATCCCCCTGGGCACTGTCCCCGCCGCTCCCTCTCCGCCCTCCCCTCCTCCCCCCGCCGGGCGGATACTTGTGCGCCGGGGCAAACATCCTGTGCGGGCAGGTGCAGCTCTGCCGGGCCGTGACAAAGGGCCCTCCACTGGTGATGCATGCAGCCGCCCGGTAATCCCCGCTCCCCCTCTGTGCTCCCGCCCCCCCCCCTCCCCGCCCCTTCTTGGGTGCCTCTTCCGTGCGCGGAAAGGCGCTGCACCTGCCCTTAGAGTTGTGTGATGGTGGTGACGGTGGTGACGGTGATGATGTTAATGATGATGGTGATGCTGATGGCTTCATTTTGGACCGCGGATCTATGTCGCGGACCAGTCGCGGTGCAGGCGGTGCGCCCACCCGGCAGCACACAGGGCTGAGTGTGGGCTGCTGGCAGGTACCCCGGGTCCGTCGCTCCGGAGAGGAATGACGGGATGCTGGCCGATGGTGCCCCTTCCCCTATCGGGGAAACGAGGGGGGAACCTGGGCTGAGCCCTTCGGACGGGGGTCAGCAGTGCCCCGTCGGGGGAGGTAGTGGCCGTGGGCACTTAACGTACTCAGTGCCCCTGCCCCACAAACACTCCATCCGTCCCCGTCTCCACGAAACTCCCGCTCGCCCAAACTCAGCCGCTGTTGGAGCGCAGGGAGGGACGGCAGGGTACCACCGGGCGGGAGGGGAGCGCGGCCTCGGGGGTGGGAATCCCGGGGAGGGAGCGGCCCCGCTCTGCAATGCGGACCCTCTGCTGCAGAGGTCGCCACGCGTGAGCAGTCCGGGGAAGCGGGGCCGTGCCGTGCAGCGCAGTGTGAATAGGGTCCCCGCCCCGCAGCACCACGCCGCGCCCCACACTGGGATTTTTTTGTGAATGGGACGCTCACGGAGTGGGGTATGACGTCAGCGCCGAGTCGGGCTTCGGCGGCCAATGACGGACGGGGCCTCCTCGGGCGGCCGAGGTGGCGATTGGCTGGCGGCCCCGCGCGGGCGCCCACGCAGGCAGCGGCAGCGGCAGGTATAAAGCGGCGGCGGCGGGCAGTGCGCGGTACCGCGGACACCGGCACCTTTTCGCTCCGTACTGTCCCGCACCGCCGGTAAGCACTGCGCCGCCTCCCGGCTACCTGCGCGCGGCCGGTCCCTCCGTCCAGCTACCGGGGTGCAGAGCTTTGAGCGGGGCCTGGCTTACCCGTGGACACACGCCTGTGCGGGGAAGATGGGGGCAAAGTTAGAACTCGGGGTCTCTCCTCCTGCTCCCGCGACACGGCGTGGAAAGTCCCACAGCCATGCGGCACCTCTCTCGGTGCAAAGCCCTCTCCCATGCCGGGTGTTCTGCCGTTGCTGGGCACCATCCAGGGGGCACCCGCGGGGAGCGGAGCGTCCTTTGGGAAGTGTCTGGTTGTTCTGGTGAGCCGCATGGAGAAGTGGGAGCTGGCAAAGCTGAAGTGATGTGGTAGTTAATGATGTGCTCATTCGTGTCTTTGACAGAAACAATCATTTCTCAAAGCAGAGAGTTTCGGTTACAGATGTTTTCTTCATGGATTGTGCGCTTATGACTTTTAACTTCCCCTTTTTCTGTTTTCACAGTAGAAATATTTATTGAAATGTAACCACTGACTTCCTCTAGTGTAATCTGACCTGGGGTGTTAGGGTACTAGCTGCCAAGAATCAGGCAGTTTGAGGTGAAGTGCTAGCAATGGCATTTCGTTCTTAAAAATATTTTTCCTTGTGACTTGTATCCCAGAATTGTGCCTGTTTGTGTCAGACACACTGGCTCTGACATTGTGTGCAGTAGTTAGAGGAACGTGTTTTCCACCAGTCTAAGGCAAAGTCTGCATTAAGGTGGATGCAGATAGCTGTGCAGAGCTGCGGCTCTGAAAAGCTGCATTTTTATCCCCTCTGCCAGTATTAAATTTTATCTTTAATTCTGAGAAACCCAAAGCATAATAACAATCATCAGAAGTAATGGAAAGGCAATATTAAAAGAAAAAAAATGGTAGTATTTGTGCTACTTGTGGCTAGGAAACGGTGACCTCTTTAGTAGAGCTTATAGGAATGAGAACATTGGACAACAGCCATTGCTTGATGTACCTCTTTGTTGTAGAGAGGAAATCATGGTTATGCTGAAGATTTCATCTTTCCTTGCTGTTTATGCCTTGGTTGTGTGCCAGATGGACAGTTTCCAGGCAGCCCCAGTCAGGTAAGAAGCTGGTCCTGTTGCTGAGTCCTGTATCTGAATGCTGTGGAAATACTTAATGTTCTTCAGAGATCTAGGAGGAAAACAGACTACAGTGGATGAGAAAGCTGGATACTTCTGATGAGATTTTTTGACACTGTGGCTTTTTATTGCATATATAAACCACCTAGTGCCGTGCATGAGGATGGCTTGTGTAGTCACACCAGTGAAAGACACTGCCAATGACATGCAGTGATGCATGCCAAACCCCTCTCCTGTGTGTGGCCCTCTGCAGCAGTCTGTTTTTTTTTTTCACCCCGCTTTCCTTGCCTCTGCCTAGACCTGGCTTGGAGTCCATAACAGATCGAGTGACGCTCAGTGATTATGAGGCTCGGAGGTTATTAAATGCACTGGTGAAAGAGTTCATACAGATGACAGCAGAAGAGCTGGAGCAAGCCTCTGAGGGGAACAGGTAAGGACTGCAGTCTTGGGGTGACAGAAGGGCAATAGGGGAATATTATATGTTCAGTATTCAGCAAAAAGCCATTTGAGCACACCTTTCTGCAGGTCAAGAATCTTAATTTTCTTGGGGTTATGGCTAACTGGGGTCACCTCACTGATAAAGGATGAAACTACAGAGACATCCCAATGTTGGTATCATAAGAATGGCTTCCACCTAGTTAACCTGCTTCTATTTGTCTCTTACAACTGAAAATGGAGGGCTGTTTGAGCTTGAGTGAGTGGGTTATATTAAAACATGGCAGCAAAAGGTATGTCTTCCTAGTGGGAGTGCTAGTGGCCATTCAGTTGCTCTTGGATTCTCTGTCGTGAAAGTGCATGCTGTTGTAAGGCATGGAAAGTCCCTGGCAGAGAGGACATGTTCCTCCTAATGCACGCAGCGCTGCTCTCCCCCTAGACCAAAGGCATGCGAGAGCATTTGCATTACCCTAACAAGATTTGTATTGCAAAGCATGGTGGTGATGTATGAGACTGAACAGCATGCTGAATGCACAGGCAGAAAAACTTCCTGACCTCTGACTGAGCATCCAGAAGGCTAATGAACTTGCTTTGCAACAAAGTTGAATTCATTGAAAAACAGCGTTGTCCTTCTGACTGCATTTGTATGAACCTTCTTGCATGGAATGTGATGTCAGGGGTTTGGTTTTGGTTATTTTTTAAGTTTCCTAACTTTTAGATGTTTATGTAGGGAAGAACTGCATGAACATGCATGTTTGAGATTCCTCTTCCTTTGGGCATGTTTTTTTTTCCCCCCCTGCAGCCTGGATAGACCTATTTCCAAACGCTGTGCCAGTCTGAGTACTTGTGTGCTGGGCAAACTGTCTCAAGAACTGCACAAATTGCAAACTTACCCTCGCACTGACGTCGGGGCTGGAACTCCTGGCAAGAAGCGAAATGTGCTGAGTGACCTGGAACACGAACGCTATGCAAACTATGGGGAACCCTAGGAAACAACTAGATATGCTTATTTCTCCCCTCCTCCCTTTTTTTAACCTGATGCATGTGGATCTAACTTTGCTAACTTTGCTATGTTATTTAGATTCTGTTTTCGACAGAGAATGTTTGAGACAGACCTAATGTTAGGAAGACAGAGCATACCAGTCTAGGGAAAGCATAAATAAAAACCCAATGAACAGCACTCCCTTGACATTTCAAATGATTTTCTTAGACCTTGATTAAGAAAAAAGTAAATCTAAACAAGGTTATTAATTTCTGGCTGCTAAATGTACAAGTAGACTTCTTTTGTGCTTGCCCATGCACTTGTTCAATAAACCTATTTTTCTATAAGGATTAGATCTGCTTGGTTTAATAATTTGTTTTAGAATGTGAAATTTCTAGATAAGGGTACAAAAATTCTACAAGTTATCTTAGTGTTCAAGAGAGGTAATGCCAGTAATCCTAGAAGAGCTGAAAGAACTTAGAAATTGAAATCACACATGTACATTCAGAAGTACTGATATAATGAGGCATGCTAGTAAGGATCTTGAAATGCAGAGGAATCAAGAAGGGCTCATGCAAATTTGTTCAAACTAGAAGTGTAATCCTGATTAAAACTGGGTACTGAACATTTCCAGGTAAGACTTTTGCGTTCTTTTTCTTCTTCGTTCTTACTTTACAATAAGTCTTCACACAAGTATCTTTAAAACTGAGGCATGTTTAAAATATTTTTATTAATTCAAAACAATGTAGTGTAGGTGAATTGCAAATTAAGAAACAAGACTGGATTTCTTTACAGTTCTTCTGTTGCAGCGCTGCATCTATCTTGTATTCAAGAGGCTTGTTCCAAGAAATTGGCATTGATGTAGTGAACAGTATTCACTGTTAGCATTAATAAATTGTTTTGTAGTGCTTAGCTGAGGAAAAACCCTCCCACTGCAAGAAAAAGTCATTGCTTTAGTAGAAAATTTGTCAAGCAGGGAGTGTGTGAATGCCTTAGTCCCCCATTTAGCAAAATTATTAGCTACTATGAATTACTCCCATGGTAAAGTGCTGTTGTAGACAGAGGTCTAACTCCAGAAACAAGGGGCTCCCACATTCCCATTAAACACATGGAAGCAGTATGTTTGTGTGGGTCAGCTCTGGAAGCAGCTGGTCAGCTCTTGTGCAGATACAGGTTTACCAGAGATGCTGACAAAGCTTCTTTTTGTCATCAGTGATGTGAGGATTTAATGTGTTTTTCTGGGCATTATGGAGCAGAGGTGTTGAAGGGAAATTGAAGGTCAGTGTCTGTCACTGTCCCACAGCAGCACTATGAAAAACCTGCAGGTCTGAGCTTTTGGAGGATGTAGGTATTAGTTAAATGCTCTAGACCTAAACCTCCTCAGCACTTCTCAGTAGGTCATAACAACTTGCTGGAGGTGGGCATTGGCTCAGGTGTGGCTAAAAATCTGGCTTGGCTTGGCTTTGTCTACAGTCCAATTGCTCAAGAAAGGAAGGACGTCAGCCACCTCTTGTAATCTGAGACTGACACTAAGAAAAGCATAAAGATACATCTTTTAGAGCTTGTAAGCCATGTACACAAGTTGCAAATGCTTGCTGCATAGCAAGTCTACCTTTTCTTCTATAGAAAAATCTAGGCATAGCATCCCACAGTGATGTTTCGTTGTACACAGAGTAGATACTTGAGAAAGTAACTGTATTTTCCTTTTGAAAAGCAGTGTCACAGCACAGAAGAGGGCATGCAACACAGCAACCTGCGTGACCCACCGTCTGGCAGACTTCCTCAGCAGGTCAGGAGGAGTGGGCAAGAACAACTTTGTACCAACCAACGTGGGATCCAAGGCCTTTGGCAGGCGGAGAAGAAGTGTTCAAATATAAAAAGCTGAATGATAATGTGAATATGGTAAATACATTGTGATAAACCAAATCTGCAGTGCAAGCAGCCTGTGGCATTAGCAGAATTTTAGGTTTGTTGGATGAATAACAGACTTGCAGGGACAATCTCTGAGACAGCAGATCAAGTAATACTATAAAAAAGGATGTTACAAATGTAAGAGTAGCATGTTTAGACTGTGAAGAGGAGCTTTTGTAGCTGCTCTGCTTAGATAATTAGCTTTGCAGTGCATTAACTAAATTCAACAGTTAGATTGGAATTATTTGATTATTTAGCAGTAACATTTCATTATCAGTATATCTTAACTCTGGATTTGTTTCTTTCAGGTTGCCATGAAACTGAAAGTTCAACTTTAATTTCCTAACGAAAGCAGCTCTTCTCCATCAACCAAGACAGCCAGACAGAAGATTAATTTTGCATCCTAATATTGAAAATGTTTTATTTAATACAAATGAAAACACTTCTGTTATGTATAGTACAAGAGAATCTAGTTATTAAAGTTAAATTATTGTATATTCTTTTTATATGCAACTCTATTTCAAATAAAATGTGAGAGCATCTATTATTTATTTATCTTCCAGCTTATATGTGATCCCTGCTACTAATCCTGGCACTACTGCCACATCTTGGGGATTATAAAAAACTGCTGCCGGGCAAGGCATATATGTATTATACAGTGTGCTGTGCCTTGATGTAAACCACTGACCTAACCTGATTGTACAATATGTTCAAAAAAAGAAAAACCACCCCCTAAAAAAAAAGCCCTAAACCCAACACTTCAATATTGTATCATTTGTGAATTTACACAAAATTAAAAGAAGTATTTTGGATACACTTGGATTGAGAAACTGATTTTTCATTTGAACACACTTGCAGAAGCCTTTGGCACTAACCCAGCATCACTGCAGATCAGATGGCCCATTGATCTCCTGCAGCCTCATTAACCATAAATACTAGGACTGGAGTAAAAAGTTCAGGACAGGAAATATTGCTGCCTTTTAGATATATTCATAAAGCAGCAGCTCGAGGACGCTACATAGTGAGACTTCTGCTAGGAAAATAAAAAGAAGCCACAGTTAGGTTTAATAAAAACAGAGACAAGCTTCATATGTGGGTTAAGACTAAATGTTTTTATGGAGGATGTAGTTCAGATGAAAGGGCTGGACAGGCTTTGTAGAGTTTCGTCTAAGGTTGAAAAAGTGAATTGGAAAGGGAGAGAAAAAGGAGCTATAGAAATGTACATTTCTTTTAAGTAATCCTGAAGCAGTCTATTTAGGGATCAGGGATAAATAATTAGAGTGAGTGGAGAAGAGGGTAGTTGGAAGCCATCCACGGACTTCTAAGTGGTACTGCCAACTTCCTCCTCAAAGCTGATGCTGTTTCAGTTTAGCTGCTGAGTCAGATACTTGTTTAGATTTGTTTTGTGCCTCACAGCTGGACTCAGATGAAGATCACCTCGCCATGCAAAGTAGAGGTTAAGGCTCTCATGGTATCTCTGTCTGTCTCTGCTGCAGGTGTAATAGCAAAAAAGAGAAGCTTGGGCAACCAGATGTAGACATAGCCAGTAAGGTCATCCAGTGACGTCGCTTCTGTGCCATGCTCATTCGTGACTATGATTTTACTCCTCGGAGAATTTTTCAGCCCTGGTAAGTCAGTGTACAAAGCAGAACTTGAAGAAGGCAAAACCAGGTTAGAAGGAAAAAATTCTAGTGCCTGAATGGTCAAAGGAGGGATTTTCAGACTTGGCTTGGAAATCTATTGCCCAGAGGAAGTCTGGTGCTTTTTTCCATTTTCCTCTGAGGTGTCTGAGATTGTCCTTACCTGGGTGCTATACCCATATGGTGAACCACTGCCCTGTGCTTGTAGGAGGAGCTGGTTGTGTTAGACCCAACTACCAGTTTTGGAGTCTGGAAGCATTTTTCACCAGGTTTCAGGTATTTCCCCATTTTCCTTTTCACAAGGTGGAGGTTAGAGGCTAAGATCACTTGGCTACATCAATAATTCTTCTCTCTGTCACTGCGGAGCCTCTGAATACAGGTGGCAGGTTGCCTTTGGTTCCCCTACTACAACACCCCACATCTTAATCTTCTCCAAGATAAAATGCCTCAGCACAGTTATTGGGATGAATACAGAACATTTAATGATCCATATTCAATAAGAAGCCAGGCAATGCTCACAGGCCCCTTCTGGCTTTAAAGTCCAAATGCTCAGGCAGTTAATTTTTTTTCTATTTACAACCATTCTCTGCTGAGAGACACCTGAGGCTTCTTCATGTAATCTGACAGAGATGTAGAGTCCATCTCTTCTACTAACTCTTAGTCCTTCTTTTCAGTTTAGCAAAGTTGTGTATTTTTTTTCTGTCAGCCAAAGGGATTTTCTCAGACTAATATTCTGTGCCAAATGGCAAACCTGACATGTCAACCAGCTTTAGTAACCTTGGTGCTGGTTTTCACGTTGTCCTGGTTGGAGGAAGGTTGGATGAAAATTTTGATAGGTGTTTTTTGGTTCGTTTGCTAGGTTTTTTTCCTTAGAAAGAAATAGTTACTTTCATATCTCAGGATCTATTCCTCTGGTTTCTTCTGTCTCTGCACAGAGATGCAATAGACTCACCAGATAGATACACCTATAAAGGACAGAGGGTAAATAGGAAAAAAATTCCATCCTTTCCCATGAAGGTAAAACTCCATCACCACAAAACTCAGTTGCTCAGAGCTTTAGAAGAAGCAGATTAGTATTGAAACAAGCTGAAACCAGAGGTATAAACACTTTTATTTTCATTTTGTTAGATCTGAAGGCAGTGAACATGGTAGAAGGAATTGCAGAGCCACTAGAGGCTTGTCAATTGTTTTGGCTGACTGTGAAAAAGTGGAATAAATTGCTCTTGCTTTTTAAAAGTGCTGTTCTTGATAGTATTACCCAAACTTGTCAGCTCTTAAATAAACCCCAAACTTCCCTCCCAGGAGAAAAGCTATCTGAGAATTAGCATTTAATAAGGAAAAGTATGGTTTCTAATGTACTTAACTTTCAATTTTAATTACATTGCCATTGTATGTGTGCTGAAAGCTGGCAGAAAAGGCAATGCTGGTGCAGTACATGTGAGCAGCATCAAACCCAAGTCACTTAGTATTCAGTCAGCCACCACAATACAGATCAGTCATGCACAAGTATTTGCATTCTTGTTTACGAGGCACTATCATGATGCCTACAGTTTGGCTCTGATGTTTTTAGATGCTTGTCAGTGTGTGTTTTCTTTAACAAACAGGTTGGTTTTCTAAGCTGTGTGCAGACAAAGGCTTTGAGGCTGTACTTTGCAAGTAAAGGCAAAGGAGGAAGAAATTTCTGAGAAAGATTATGAATTTTGCCTAATTCTCTGCTCTGAGCTGATGGGAAGTAAAGAAGCACCATCTTGTGGCCAGTGAATAAGCACAGACGAGGTATTTACCCACCTGCTCTTGCTGGTGGGTGCTGCTTCCAGCTGGACATGGGGGTGGGTGAGCAGGGTCACTGACTTGTGCTAGTGCTATGAGGCAAGCTCACCTGCTCACCTCCTGGCTGTGAGGATGGGGACTTGTAGGAAGGTGTGGAGGGCTCTTCAGGGTGTCATGAGCCCCCAGGGCCACTGTGCAGGGCTGTGATGGCCTATGGGGTATCATGCAGGTGTGAATCTGCTGCTATGGGGACCAAGAGAGGGATAACAGAGAAGGCAATAACCAACACATGTCCTCATGGACCTTTGCAGCTTCCAAAAGAGAGATGTGGGAGCCATACAGCTGTGTGCTTTTTGCCCAGGGCTCCTAGACTCAACTAAGACTTTGGTTCAGGATCACGCACCAGGACATTGCTACTTGTATTGATGGAACATCATTTTGAAATAACCCAAGTGGACTTTCACTGTGGCTCTCTCCAGATATTTAGATCCCTTTTTTTCTCCTTCTGTTAGTGGAATTTAATTTATGTTCCTGAAAGCTTCGATCACCTGCAGTGTGAGAAAGGAGCAGAACTAATGCTATTGCTTCTGACACTAAACACTGCCAAAAGCAACTTAGAGCAGGCAGTAGTAAATTTTGGTATTGGTTATCTAATTCAGCATTGTCATGTCTAATTAGCAGATTGAACACCTCTACAAGGTGAAGAGTTTAAAACATGCTGGAGAATTTGGGCCTGTGCATTTTTTCAGATTGAACTGTTTCAGAACAGAATACCTGTTAGAGATGAAATGGGCATTTCAAGCCATGTTGAGCATTGGCAACTTCCTTCCAAGCTGGCTGTGCTCACTGCTCCTGACAGTCAGGTGAAACCCTGCCCTGGCTGCTTGAAAGAGTCCACAAGGTGCATACCTTTGCTGCCTCTTTACTGTTCCTTTCCCTGTTCTGCATCAAACCTTCAAATGCTCCATAGGCCTTCTGAAGTTGCTCTTTTCTGCAAGCCAGTCTTCTCTGAGGAGAGTACATCTCGAGGAGTATGGTCTTCTGCAGGTCGTGGTCATGTATGGTAGACATAGGTAAAATGGTCTTGAGTATCCCCTACTGCAGTTGTCTTGAGCTCCCAAGTTTGCCAGCAAGCCTAAGTGTTTGACATTCCATCAGCAGTGCTACAGAAAGGAAATTGCCTCAGGATGAAGCAAAAGAGAGGAAGCAATGAATGATTTAAACACTGAACAACCTGTGTAATTCCAAAGTGCTGGATGCAGTAAGCAGCCATGTTTGTGAGCTGCCTGCCTGCCAGACACCCCACCTTAGAGCAGGGGAAGAGGGTGGAGAGGACAGTCAGATCGTGTTTTGAGTGTGTTACCTTGTTTTTCTTACCATGCTGTTTTGCCTCCTTCAGCACTAGCCAAGTGCTGCTGGTGATCTCCTTGTGTCTGGTCAGTCCGGTCAGAAAGGCTGCACGTCCCCACTGCTAGGGGCTGGCAGCTTCTTTCAGGGCAGGCTGCTCTAGGGCTGCCCAGTGCCATGGAAGTGTGCTATGCCCCAGCCTCTCTGGAGTGAAGAAAGGGGGATTGATAACTTCTGCTCCTCCAGGCTGGAGCCCCAGCCTTGCCTTGTGGCCAAGGTGTTTCATCTTGGCCCCCAGGAGAGAGGCATAAAAAGGCTGCTTCCTACTGCATAGCCTATTGACCCTTCAGTGTTGGGTCAAAGGTTGGACTGGATGGTCTTTGAGGTCTCTTCTAACCAGATGTATTCTGTGATTCTGTGATTCTGCTGAGGTGCCCAGAGCAGGAGCAGTGGAACTCTGGACTGCTTAGTTGTCTTTTACCAGCTCCTGTCCTGCTTGAAGCAGCTGTGGCCCAAGGTACTGGGCATGCTGGAGGGTGTCTCCTCCTCTCCCAGGACAGCTGAAAGCAGCCTATGGATCCTGACTGTCCCCGTCCTGGTAGATCCCACTGACCAGTATTTGTTGCAGTCATCTATCTACCTCTATAGCTTTGCTGCAGATTACAAACCATGATCAAAAGGAACACTTTTCTGTTGCTGTTTAGAACACCAGGTTATTTCCCTTACTTTGTGTTTATTCCCTCTGAGGCTATTTCTGCTTCATGAAAGAACTACATTCCATTTGGAGTCTTTATAGCTCTTTCATAGCTTTGCAAACACTTTGAAGGTCCAAATCAATTATGTCATGGACATTAATTTGTCCATTATTCTGCTGACATGCTTGAAAGTCTAATAGGTCTTCACTGTCTTTTGTTGTGGAAGGAGACAATTATTACAATTAGTATGTGTTCCTAAAATTGTTATATGGTTTATAATTCCATCTTTAACTCATGATCTAACCATTTTTTTATATTGAACATTGGTATAGTTACTACTACTACTAGAGGGTAGGAACAGGCTGTTACCACAAATTAATGCCAAGCAAGTGCATTGTGGGGAAGGATGGTGGTACCAGTGGAGGGGCTTTCATGTGGACAGGCAGATTTTATCTGTGGAAGACTCTCAGTAGCTGAAAAGGACTTTTTACCATGTCAGTCCTCCTGCAGAGTCTTAAGAAGATAACTCTGCCAGTGACATTTTTGAGTGTGTGTATATTTTCCAAGCAGGGTTTTAGTTAACACAGTCCTTACCTCCTAGGCTGGAAAATTCTTCTTTATCACTCCATAGTTAAAGATACTATCTAAGTGTTAAATTAGTTATGAAAATGAATATTGATTTGTGTTCTTAATGTAATAGAAGCAGAGAATTAAATGGAAAAGAAATAGATCTGACCTTCAGATGCTGGAGTTGCAGTTTATTTAAAGTAAAACTGCTTTAGTTTTAGTTTAAAAGAGTTACAGATAAGCAGATCAGAGACTAAGCCATTTCAAACATTTTACATAAGTAAAAAGGTTTTCATAAACTTTAGGCATTGATTCTTTCTAGTTCAGGCATATTTCTGGTAAGGTTACACACATCAATGTGCAAAAATTTTGTTTGCTTTTTGCTTCTCTCTCCTAACTAAGGTTCTCAGAGGAGACAAAAAAGTCCGTATTGTACCTTTTTTTTCCCTCAGTAGACAGTGGCAGAGCTCTGTGTTTTCTTGTGCCTCAGGTGTCAAAGAGCTGTTTCTGGTGATTGTGTATTTTAAACTGAGGTGAATTCAGTATATAACTAACTGAAACATCTTTGGGACTGAAATTCTTGATAGGATTAGTGTCCCTATTCAGTTATTCCAGTGACTTCCTGAGAGATGATGGAACACCACCTTCTATAGCAGCATCTATAGCTGTGGTGCTGGTAGCTAAAAGCCTTAGCACTGTGTCCTGTCTCACGGTAGCACAGGCTGCCAGTGCCCCACTCACAAAAAATACAACCTAGGTAGCCTCAGGGTCCCTGAGACCTTTCTGTCACTATAACCACCAGTATTTCCTCTTGCCAGAAGTTTTATTGTGTGGCCTGCCCTAGGTGATCCTGCTGTGGCAGGGGGGTTGGACTAGGTGATCTCCAGAGGTTCCTTCCAATCACTGCCATTCTGTGATTCTATTTGAGTCCTCCTTGCAGAAGCTGTGCTTTATAGGCTGCCACTGGTGCCACTCTAATGGTATGGCAGGTGGGTTTGAGGTAAAGCCCCTGCTCTTACACATTAGTGATTTGGCAGGTAGGAAACACTTCCAGTTTAGCAGCTCTTGGTGATGTGTTAAGATGAACGTTAACCGGAGCTGTCTCTCACAGCCAGACAGCTTTAGCTGTCATGCCCTGCCAGCCCTCCTAAGCTGAGCAAGAGAGCCCCTTTCTCCTGCAGGCTGTGGGATGTCTCACTATGGACACCAGGCTTATCTGGTTTTCTAGGCACATTTTCCCCACCTGAGGATTTACCTCTAATCAGAAATTGAGGAGGCTTCACGAAGTACAGCCTCCAGTGTGCGGATTAGAAAATACTGCAGTCTGTACATCAGGTATTTGTTGCTGTTTACCACTTAATGACCTTATTAAACTTTGTAATTGTCAGACTAAGAAGTAATATTCTGTATTTTTTTTTCCCCCTCAAGGGTATGGTGTATTAGTGGAACTGGTGGAGTTAATGGTTGGACTTGATCTTAGAGATCTTTTCCACCTGATGGTTCTGTGATTCTCAAGATCAGTGTATCAGACTCCTGGAATTCAGGTGATGTGTCTCAGGTGAGCTGAAGCTCCTTTGCAGCACTGAAGAGGACTCTAAATTGATGTAATAGATGTTTCTAACACCCAGTTATGTTGACACAGAAGCATGAAGTACCTTTGATGGAAATGAGCCTCGACTAACTTTTTTACGTCTTTGTTTCAGTCTCAGGTAAAATTTGTATCTGTGAAGAAGAGAAGGGAAGGCATTTCACTTTCTGGTATAGTAAGTTTTTAGCAACTGCATAGAAATTAAAACTAAATGGGCTCGAGTTGAGAGTGATTGGGTAAATTACATCTTCCGAAAGCTAGAGGGCATAGGAGACACAGAAAGTCTCTGGAACAAGTCGGTTATCAAAAGGTGTGAGTCAGTCATTCGGAGTCGCTGATCTCGTTCTCTTTCTGAACCGAAGTGACTGAAAAGCAGAAACGCCTTTAGGGATTTTTATCATTTTTCCAGATAGTCTAAATCAGTTGTTTGTAGAGCTGTTCATCTAAACGAAGATGTTACGGTATGCTTCCCAGTTTTAATCCAGGATACTTCATTGTTGTGTTCTGCAGGAGCTCCTAGCATTAACCGTTAAAACAAGAGAGCTACTAACACTTATTTTAAAGGAAAAAGTGGAAGGTAAGTTCATGGGCATAAGAGCATTGCTATCAAGTGGAATAACCATAGACTTTAGAGTCTCATTTGTCTAGCTGGTCTGGTCAAAATATTTTGCAACTTTTCTTTGTCCTCCACAGAGTTTTTCTGAGACAGCAAAATCCTGATGCGTTTTTGGTTACAGTTTGTGTCTCTGCTTGTATAATACCTGTGAGAGAGGGATGTTGTCAGACTGCAGTATAGATAAAGGCTTATTTTGTTTGCATTTAAAATTAAAGTTCACAGGCCTTACCGTAAGTGTGTAACAGAACAGAGCATCCTGAGCTGCTCTTTGGAAGATCTCCCCACATTCCAGGATGTTTTGCTTTCAATTCAAAGTAATCTGATGAAAGAACCACAGTCTGTGAAGCAGACTCAAACAGAAACTCAAAGGGACTGTAAGTTTGTGGGACTCCAGCATCAGAGAAAAGATTCCCTCCAGCCTTTTCCACAGGCATTTTCCACAGGTTTTCTGCTTGCAGCCAGATGGGTGCTGAACCATGGAGTGATATTCCAGTAATCAAGACAGGACTAGCGGAGTAATGAAGCTCCACTGAATTATTCATTGGGTCCTGAGTGATACAGAGAGGGTTACTATAGTGAACAGCCCTGAAGATGAGAGCAGTGCACAGCACGGCCCTGCCTGGGCAGCACACCTGGCCTGCTTTCCCAGGTAGGCAGCTGGAAAAATGAGCACCTTGTGTAAATGAACCCTAAGAGCCGTGTCTGGTAGCCATCCATTACTCCTCTAGAAATAGTCAATCTAATTCCAAAAAAGCCAGTGAAGTGCGTGCTCCAGTGCCATGGACATAAAATTAAAAGCATGTTCAAGTGCTTTGCTAAAAAGCAATGGATTTCTAGACATTTTTACAGAGAAGCACATCTTCACACTTGTTGGCTCAAATCTGATGATGCCTTCTAATGAATGCTACAGATAAATATAGGGACACAGAATATGTCAGCACAGAGCTCATTCCAAAACCTGATGTGTACCAATAACTTAATTTTTGCCCAGCTGGACTTTGGGCTGTCCTGGCATCCTCCCTTGTTAAACACCTTGTTTTGGGCCACAGTGTGGGTAAGGGTTGGAAGGGCATGCAGAAAACTGGCCTTCTCCTCAGAGCTGTTGGTGAAGCTTAGGCTGGCTGAGAAGTGAAAAGCTGCTTTTGCACTAACAGAAATAGGATTCTCCATTGCTTGCACAAAACACTTTGCATTATTAAATTGCTGGAACAAATACACAAAGAAGACAGAAGAGGAGAAAGCAAGCTATTGTTTTCTAGTCAGAAGATTAAGAGGAAACTAAAGTTGCAATGATGCAAGGACTTGGGTGTGTGCCCTTTGATAGGCCAACAGCCCCATGACCATGGCAGTGAGACAGAACCAGTCACAGAATCACAGAATCAACCAGGTTGGAAGAGACCTCCAAGATCATCAGGTCCAACCAATCACCCAACCCTATCCAAGGAAAAGCAGATTGAGAACACGTGTAAATGAGAATATATAAAAAAAAGTAAACCAGAAGGAGGTAAAACCAGAAAGGGCTAAAATCCAAACCTTACATTCCAAGTGGGAAGATTATTATGTTTTTTCTGACTATAAACTGTACAGAGCAAGGAATGTGGCCTAATCTTAACAGTCTGGGATGGAATAAAAACACCCAGGCTCAGCAGAAAGGATAATTTTTGTTGTACGAATGCCACCAGATCTGGTAGCCAGGGACAAATGTAGGCATGTTGGTTGTACCATGAGGAGTGCTAAGGGGTGCTGGTGTCGGTGCCAGAATGTACTGACCACTCTGAGTGCTTACAGTGAGAACAATTAATACCAGATTCCTGAGAAGGTGGTGGAATTTGCTAGGCACCCAAAAAACAACCAGACCATTTTCAGGTCCTGATTACTTCCTAATGAACTGCTTGACCCCAAGGGCCTATGGCAGCCATGAAAGTCTGCATTTGGGAAGCCTTATAGAATAGTTCCATTCAAATACAGACATAATTACACCTCTCCTCACAATATTACATCTCAAATATCCTCCCAGTAATCAGAATCATTGCCGTGTGTGAGGAGTGAAGAGCTCCTTTATGCTTACAGCAGAAAGCATCTGAATTGTTATGAGCTAAAGAAGGTTTATAATAGGAAAGGGTAATAGAAAAGGCCTTGAGGCATCATTGCAGTCACAAAAAAGGCATGAGTAAATCTGAGTCTGAGGGTGACAATACTGTCCCTTTACTAGAAAATGCTCCTATGAAGTGAGTTGGAGAGAGAACAGGAATACTCTGCCTCCCCCACAGAAAATCACAGCTACAGCAAAGTTGCCTATTTCAGTTTGTTCCCATGGTTTTAATCTTCTAATTTGCTCTAATTATTCCTGCTTGAGGCTGATTTATGTTAGGCAACTTTACTTTAAAAAAAAAAAAATTCCACTAACAGAACAATGCTCATGCTCAGGGGGAGGACAAGGGGGAAGTGATGTATTTAGATGCAGTCATTTGGCCAGGCTTTCCATGAAAATACATTTGATGCTGTCTGTGATGACTGACCTTTCCTTATTTGCAATAGGTCCTCAGTTTTCTCTTTCCCCATGGTGAAGATCAGAAATGTTGACCTCATAAGGGATTTCTTCCAGTCTGTTTCCCAGAGTGTTTTTTGGTACTGATAGGTAGTTTATTTAACAACTGCATGTTTTTAACATGAGCAGGATGTAATGCAACAGCAAGCCCATGAGAAGTTTTAACCATCTGTACTGTGTTATGCTGCAACATTCAGAGCACTGCTTTCCAGAACTGAGTATGAGTTTTTATCAATCATACTCAGTATTCTCACACTGGGATGGTCACTAAGCAGGCAGGAGTAGGACTTGCCTGACAGCTGTGGAACTAGGAAACTCTGTAAAATCTTGACATTTCATAGATCTTCAGTTCTTACTGAAAGATCAGCCTCCAAGATGAGGAAATAGCTCCTCTTTTACAGAAAGTGCCAGTCACTCAGATGTGGAGTCTGGCAGAAGGAAGCAGGGGAGCCAGAATGGGTGTAATATGGGACATGTTAAGGAACTGAGGCTAGGAAGTATAATAAGCTTCATGGAAATGGATAGGAAAACAACCCTTGCTAGTTCTGCTGCTCATGCAGAGGTACAGACCTGGCAGCTTCTCTTCCTTGGGTTGGCTGTGCATTCACAGCACAGACATGGCTCATCTGGGCAGGTGACCATCTCTTCAAATCAAAACCAACCAGTAGTGGTGACTTGGTCATGAGAAAGAGACAGATAAAACAAGTAGCTGAGCTAGAAGAGGAGCTTGAAGTTATAACCAACTGGCTCCAAAGGTGTTGCTTTGCATTGCAGAAGGTGACTCATGTGTCTGTTGTCACCTACACACAGAAAGATATGCAAGCAGTGAGTAAATTGTCCTTAAAATGGAGGAAGAATTAGGAACAAGCTAGCTGCAGCAACTGCAAGAAGCTTTGCTGAAACAGCCTGCCAACTCTGAGGACTGTAACCATACAGTCTGCTTGGACTGAAAACCTGTAATTTTCCAGATTAACAGCTGCAGAGATAAGGTTTAGTTCTAAGTGAGGGTTGCTAACTGAAAAAAAAAGAAAAGTATTGTTGAACAGATATTGATTTGTCTAATTATATGCAGGATTTATTTCAAGTGGAGGCTAGTCTGCTTTAAAAGAATTGCAGTGGGTGTGTCTGAGTGCATTTACTGCTGGCAGCACAGCATTGCCACATGTGGTACCAGTTAGCTGTGTTTAAAAAGTTTCAGAAGGAATGCATTTCTTGATCCTGATCCATTTCTTTGCTAAAATACAGGTGATTCCAGGTTATATCTATGGTGCTACCAAAGCAGCATTTGACATGATGAGGGAAATTTTATAAGCTTCATGGTTCTTAGTATTTCTGTGGATAACAAGAAGAATGGGCCAAACACTGAGGACTTTGTTTGATGGTTACTGTGAGGAAGGCATAGCAAAGCAGGTGAGCTGTAGCTGTAGCTCCATGGGAGCCATCCAGAGGTGTTTTCTTCAGCCCCCTTGGTCTCCATGAGCCATGGGGACTATGGGAATTTAATTTCTTATGAACCCACTAATGAAGAGTGGTGGATGACAATCTCCTGCAGGAATTTTTTCCCAGTTTTCATTAACCTCTGTATAGATACTATTTTAATTAAAATAATCTTGACAGCACCTATGAAAAAGCTGTGGGGGTTGCAACAGCAATTAAATGTGTTGTCAGAAATGATAAGCAGCCTGGTATCACAGGAAGGAAATTAACACTCTGACCAATAATGGAACAGTAATCTTAATCCAGGCCTTTTTACCTCTCAGGAACTGCTTAAAATGGATGGATTTTGGAGACCAGGCAATTTTAGAATAAGACAGTTAAGCAATAGGTGCTATAAAGTATCTCCATTTTAAAAGTCAGTGTCATACTGGAGGAATAGTGGCTGATAGCCAGGCAGCAAGAAATGTGATGCTAATTAGACATTAATAATGGTGTATGTGCAAAGCATGGATTATTTTCCTAAATTTTGGATAGCGGAATGATATCAACCTTGGTTTCTAGATTATGTCACTCTCAGTCTTCTATTACTTGGGAGCTGTACTGAGTACATAAATACAGAGGCATTTTGGTAAATGACAGAGTGGCTGACCCATAGTGTTAGTTCATCCTGAAGGTACTGTTCATCCCTTACAGGGATTCACACTGTGCTTGGACAGGCACAATTGCAATGGACCCAGGCTGGAAGGTGCAGTCCTTTCCCTAGCTGCACCAGGCTCAAGAGGTTCAGATGGAGCTGTGGTGGGTGCAAGCATTAGGCCAATAATCCCAGCACACAGACTGCTAAGAAAAGCTGTCTGAGAAGGAGCAATCTGTAAAAGCAGCCACAGTTTTGCTGAGGGTGGCAGGCGCTTGAACTTTTCTCTGTTAAAAAAGGATATTGTTTGTTCCTCACAGCCCTCCCACTTACTGTTAGTTGATTCATGTCTTCTGGTGCATTTGGATGATGGCCTTGACCTGGGGGATGATGACATCCAGGACCAGCTTACCTCATGGACTAATTTATATGAGAGCTTTTTTACACTGAAGGAGTAGCTTGGGAGGTGGCTAGCAGGCAGTGGTGACTAGAGAAGCCCTAAGACTGACCAGCAGGATAAGGTATTATTTTGGTGGGCATGACCAGGTGACAGGGGCCTGCAGCTACAACAAGGACTAAAAGGATGTGTCAGTGCATAATGGAAAAGGGCAGCAATGGAGGACATCAAAGGGGGATTGATAGGAGCAGTGTAATAAAAAAGCGTGAAAGGGGCAATGGGTAAGGAAGTTGGAGCAGAGAGAAGACAGCACAGACAAAAGTTCAGATGATGGCAGGGTTTTGGGGAATTGAACTAAAAGCTTCCCTTGTGAGGAAAGTCTCCTATCTGGAGAGCTCAAGAGATCAGTAAAGATGTACAATGAGTTTCAGTGTCAGCTTCCAGACTGGATGTACACAGGAAATGACCGTGTTTTCTCATTGATATACTAAGAGCAAAGGTTGAATGCAACAAAAGTGAAACATACCATTTCCAAGGTACTTGCATACTTTACAAAGCTAGGAGTTCTGTTATGTCAGCAACAGGCAAAATGTGAAGTACTTCTAAAGAAACACCTGGGTGGAAAAACCCCAGAAACATCCTAGATGTAACATGGGTGGTAAAACAAATGTTAACTTTCCATGTAATAGTATTATTATTTTTTTTAAACTAAAATTATTTAATTAAAGAAGATAAGCCTGCATTTGTTGAAAATGTGTTGTCCCATTCCTGACAACAATGCTGTTTAAAAAATATTTGTTTACAACTTTCTTCCAGTAAACCACATCTGGATTTTTAACTTCCTTGAAAGTTTTTCTTGTGCTTCGATACCAGACTGTATTGTAATGGAACTGTTAGTTATCTCCAGATTTATCCAGTTCCTCCTTTGTGGACAGTCTTGCATTTTAAAAGGGTCTTTAATTATATTCCTCTACTAGCTGACCACTACAAAAATTGAAATCCTCCCCACAAATCTGTAAAAATGTTTCCACTTGCACTGGGAGACAAAAATAGAATAATTCCATGTCTTTTTGGACGGATGCCTAGTTGAAACTATGCAGGGTTTGACTGACAAGAGGATGTAGTCTTTGCTGAGAGCACTTTCTTTAAGGTCCTTTTTAGTCTTCGGGAACATTTAAGTAGATGAATGAAGAGAGGATTTGTGCTACTTTCCCTTCATTTTTTTGTTAACTTTGCCTGCTTTTCTGTAACTTTTGTCTTCTGCACCAAAATCTTTTCAGCTCATCTGGCTTACTGAAAATATGATCACAAGCTGGTAAGTAGTAACCTCAGGAGTTCTGATTTGAAATGGCACTCTATTCTTTTGTGCACAGCTGTGGTAGAAGTATAAAACCCCTTTGTGCATCTAGGCAAAAGTAGAATTATTTAAATGCTCAATATTTGCCAGGGTTATAACTGTGAAGCATAGTCTTTCAGTGGGGAATAAGTACAGTTACACACTGCTCAGCCTGCAAATGCAGTGGAGAGACTTTACTTGAGCAAGTTGAGAATCAGTTTGCCTCTGAGTGAGCTCTCCTCACGGTGCTGCATGGCACGTTATCCAGTTCCTGGGGAGAGTGAATGGGAGCTTAAAAGCACAACAGGTAATGGGCTGCTTCAGCTGAAAAAAGCAGAAAGAGCATATTTGTTAATATATACAGAAAGAAAGAGAGAGCCAGTGGTAATTATTATTGGGTGGTGATATTTGTCCATAGTCTTCTGAGCTGTCTGTGAGATTAAATTCATACTGAAGCTCTGTAAGTGCACCGAGTGTGTAAAATGTGATGCTTAGGCAGCTGAGCAACTTTTCTGTCAATGCATTTGGGACTGGAACTTTTATATGCTTTTAATGTGAAAAGGGAGGTGAATGTGTAAGTGATAATAGCTTTTCAGAATGCTATCTTCTGCTGTTCAAGACTTGTATTTCTGTATCTTAGGATATGTTTTTGTGTTGCTGCTTTATTTTGAACTGTGTCTTCATTTTATGCATGTAGTCCTATCTCTGAAGACTGTGGAAAGTGAAAATAGCTCAGCCTTTAGGCACTTAGTTCTGTATTTCTAAAACTTGCATGCACTGATGCAAATATTTCCTCTTGGAAAGGGAAAGCTATTACTGGAGTAGATACTTTTTCTCAGCTGCACATGTGGCAGTTCCTACAGACAGACTGAAAAAAAAGCTGTAATGTTATATCTGTGCTCTTTGTTTAAAGTGGTTTACATCCAGATGGGGCGTGGAAGTGTGTTGGCAGTGTAAAGTCAGTTGTACCAGGTTCCTCCTAAAACAGGACCATTTTCATCACAACCTTTTTATTCACTGCTTTTCCTTTCTCTCCTCTCTTTAACTGAATGAAATATGTGTCTTAAGGCTGATAGCTGCTAGAATAATAGAAAATCTGTTTTTTTTTTCATAATACAAATGCATCTGGCAAAACCCCCCATATCTGGGCTTTCATATTCTAAAGTTTTATGTGTACAGAAAATGTGCATGATGAGTCTCACTGGAATTAGATGGCACAGGAGTATAATATTAATTTAAAAAAATGTTTGCAGCTTCATGTTGCAGGACTCCAGTTTGGTTTTAATTTGTTTGCTGAAAATCTCACCACAAAAGCTTTATACTGTGTTGGAGGTTGAAATTGTGCTGCACCTGTAGGATGGGACAAGACCAAAATACCTTATGGCTTTTGTAGGTCTACATGACTGTGTGTAGGGAAGAAGACTGTAAAATAGATGATACATTTTTAACACTTTCCTCACTATTTTTTTTCCTCTTCTTTGGTAAAGTGGAAATCAAAATGTATCTTTGCTTCTTTTATACACACTTGTACTTTTTGAGATGGCTCCATGAGTGTTGTATGAGGTGAAATGTGTAATAAAGCATTAAGGGAAGTGGGGTTAAGACATACAATGTCTAATAAAGGATATTAGTATTTATTGCCAGTCGTCTTTTGGCCTATGTAAATTATTTTTCTGAAGGGCACTGACATTGCTCTTGCTCCCTTTACAACCATCGTTCTGTGTTCAGATGTTTGGTTGTTTTTTTTTTTTTCCCCATTCACATTTTTTTTTTTTTTTTTAATGCCAAATACCTAATGTGTCATTTCTGGCAGAAAGTTCTGGTGATGAAAAAGGAAATAAAATGAGCTTGAAACAAATTCCTGGAGAGGCACAAGCGGGATGGCAAAACCACAGAAAGGTTGTGGTGTGCTTTTTTTTTACCTGCAGGAGTCATGTCCCAGTCTTCACACTGGCTTAATGAACACAGAAGGAAGCACATATTTTTCTTGGGTCTGCAAAGCAAATGTGGTCTCTGAGTGCAAGGTTTACTCCCAGTGTAATCAGCTAGAGTAGCAAGAGCGATCGTGTGCCAACTTTCTTTTGCCTCCAGTGTACCTGGCCCAATTAAGTCCATTCTTCATTCTTCAGTCATCTCCCCAGGTGCCTATCTGGTTGTAATAGGCCATCAAATGGGTGGCACTGGTCCACATGAAAATGCCTTGTGGTGTAGGGGGTCTTGCAGCTCTTTGTAGGGGTCCTTGGGAGTCTCAGAGGTGGCAGTGCCTAGCTCTGGAAAGTGACCAGACTGTTCAATAGAACAAATTACTTGCCTGATGCAATTCAGGAGTTGAAAAATTGTTCTCAAACATGCTTATTTTTGGACCTCCATGCCTGGTTAGATCCAGTGACAACAATCTGGTTTCTGTGGTCCTAACTGCTCTCTCACAAGGGACTGCACATGCTCATTTGTGATACTAGAAGGCCAACTCATCAAAATTGCAATCAGTCAGTTCCCAGGCAAACTATTTGGTCAGACCTAACAGGCACCAATGAAAAGCTATTTCTAGAAAAATGGTGCTGGTTTTACATACTCACATTCCCAGCCTGTATACCCTGGCAGAGCCCTGAGGTAGTCAGTGGAGACACATTAATTCGTCTCTGGCCAGGATAGGCCCTTGTAATTTTAATTAAATGGTATCTACATGAAGGAAGAATAAAATCTGTGTCCTTGTATCATACAATTGTGCTTGGAGAATGCTGAGATTAAAACCAGAGATGCTGGCACCCATCAGGCTTAATTTAGAGACCTTTCCCTGCTAACTCAAATGCACTTGATTGATTTCAAGAAATGTTAGGGAAACCCAAAATGATTGTGGGTCAGTGATAGCCAGGAACTGCTTGCTCTATTTTTTTGGGGGGTTCTTGATCAGGAAGGAGTTAAAACCAGTGCTGGAAGGGTGCTGAAATATTCAGAGTAAGACTTCAGAGGGAGCTGTGCTGGCCAAGGTTCAGCTTAGCACTTTCAGCTGCTCCTCAGCTCTTTAAAATGTGAGAGATTGAACAAACATGCTGGTCATGGAGCTCATGAAGCATGGCTCACACCAAAGTCCTTTGGTATTTGCCCAGCTGAAGAATCCACACATTTTGGAAGTCAAACCAGCTTGCCCTGGAGTTGGGACACAGCATGAGGTGGCTGCTAGCCATCCTACATCACCTGTGCCAGGCTGTGGAACCACCCAGGCTGGGTGCATGTGTGAGCACCTACAAACTTTGATGGGATTAGGTACACTGGGTGGGACACAGATACACTGCCCTTCTCGGGGCATTGGAGTCAGGGTCAGTAAAACTGTGTTGCTTTGTTTTCACTGCTGTAATCTTAGCAGACTAAACATGAAAAGGAACAAAAATCAGACCATCTGGGCAGCACAGGCTCCATTTCCCCTTCGGGGTTTGTCACAGAAGATGGTGCACTTTGCCTGAGGCAGGACTTTTTATGCTGGGGCTCAAAGCCCCTTTCTTTCCAGAGCCATGCACTAGACCTACAGCCTCTGTCACCAGCTCTGAATCTCCCTTAGAGGGAATGCAAACTTCTCTCTCCAGATGTTGCTTTGGGCAGCAGCTGCCAAGGTCCAGGTGCTGCAGAGTGCCTGTGGCCTGGGCTGGACCTGGGGAGGCAAAAGCAGGAGTGCTAAACAAACCTTGGCAAAAATGGATCATCTCTTGGCTAAACTCTTAATTCCTCTAGGGTGCTGAAGGTCTGCTGAGGGCAGCCAGATGAGTCCTTCAGCACTCTGCAGCCAGCTGTGCACGCCTGGCAGGGAGGTAAAGCTCATTGAGACAGCACAGCTGTATTTGTCTTATTACTGGCTTTAAAAAGGGGATCATCCTCTGTTAATTAGCCTTCTCACATACCTAAAAGTGATCTATGATTCCTAAGTATGAATATTACCTGTATTGCCTTTCATAAATCAGTTATTGACACAACACAAACTACTTTCCCAGAGTCCTCACTGCAGGCTCTTGAGAGCTGCATTGGGCTGTGCCTGCAGCACATGAAGCTGGTGTCCAGGGATAAAAAACTGAAATTCAACAAGTGTCTTAGAAGCATTTCTGTAGAACAGAGCATTTTCAGATGCTGTGTTTCCAACCAAGCAGGGCTGCATTAGGAGCAGCATTTTTGTTAGCTAATTTCTATCCTTAAGAGGAAGCTGCTTCCTTCCTCTCTTCATTTAATTCCTTTGCTGCTTTGACCTTCACCTGCATGACTCGCTCACTGAAATCCTCTCAGGAGGATCAGTGTCAGCTCTAATAAGCTGGCTGTCACTTTACACCAAACAGAAAGTAAATGTTTCATTTGTTAAATGGGCCAGTGAAATACATTGCCTTGTTCTACCATCTTCATCTTTCTTCTAGGGGAAAGTGTTTTTACTTTCATGTGACTGAAAATGCACAAAGTGGATGTAAAACTGCAGACTTAAGTGTCTTGAATGAAGAGTGTTATGTAAGACTTTTCTTTATTTATCAGCTGTGTTGAAATATGAGCAGTGTTACAGCACAGGGTCTGGTCACAATGAATTTTCTTGTGTTTCCAGTAAGAAGATAAGGGGCATGGTGTGTAAGAAATGCACTGGGAATTGCTTTGCTTTAGCAAGCTGCACAGGAAGGCATGAGGAAAGTAAGATTATTGCACTGAGCTTTTAGCTGCTGATGCAGGGCACAACACTGCTTCTTGTTGGGACATCTGCCATTGACTTGACTGTGAGCACGACAGATTTTTTTTTCTCTGTCAGAGCTTCTGTTGTGCTTATTTATTGCTCCCCTTCCACTGCCTTTTTGTGCTAACAAGAACAGCCTGGGCTTCTCTAGCAGCTTGCATAGGTGTGCTACATTTGCATCAATGAGCTTGGAAGCTATTTGAGAACAGGTGTGTTTTTGTTTTTGGTTTTTTTTTTTTTTTTTGAGAAGTTGAGGTTTGGATTCAGCAACTTCTGGAGCTCTGGTTTTGAGTGGTATTTGACAAATGTGAAATCTGTGCATGTCACTGACCAACCACTGCAGCAGAGAGCAATTTGAGACCAGAAAAGAAGGTGACAGCATCAGTTCATGAGAGGAAGGCCATGGCTTTTTCCTATGGACCTGGAGGTTGTGTGAGTATGGTTGCTTCTATGGATTTGACTCTGTGGTGGTTTCTTTTTAAGCTGGAATCAAACCTGTATGTGGAACTAGATGGTGATGGTGCACCTTCACCCCCTGGCTCTGTGGTGAAACTGTATAAAATCAATCTCCTCATGTAAAATAAGGTCCCTTGGTGATGGTTTTGGGGGCACTGGCTGCTCTCTCAGGGCAGCTGTGAATTTTCTTGGCCAATGTTGTTGGGAAGTGTCTCCACCACAGTGCAGTGATACCCCATGGTATCTCTCTTCCCCATGGGCAATCTTCCATGAGCTCTGCAAACCTGAGGCATTGCTGTACCACAGGAGCCTTTGCTAACAGAGGCTAAGGGACAGCAAGTTGTGTTAGTGCATGTTACAGGAGGCTACTCCAGCTTTTTCCTTCACCACACTGGCTCCAGAAGTGGGGATGGAAACTTGTCTCTTGTTTCTCTGGGCATTTAGTTTGTCCTTGTCTCATGATCTGCATAAACTCAAGGCCAAAATCTTTCGTTGTTAGCATTCTAATTTATGCTTTAAACTAAGTGTTTGCAGTGACTGAAATGGATATCAGAGAGAATGATTTAAAAGTTATTTAAATCCCTTGGTCTGCAATACACTGTCCATCAGTCAGGCTGAGCTTTGAAACTGCTTATGTGTGACAGATGTATGTCTATCTTCTATGAAAGTGTCTCTCAGTGCAGCAGAAAAGGCCAAGAAAACTTCAAATGCAGAACCCTATGCTTGGCCCTGTTCTTCAGTCAGCATCCTTAATGGCAAAGAAGTGGTTCTTGTTTCATTGCTTGAGTTTTCTAAGGTTTGTGTTGAAGTTTCTCTAAGATGTGTCCAATGGATGTGTTTACAGGCTGTGAGCTCCCTACACTGGTGAATCTGATATTTAGCAGTGGGGTGGGGTTTTTCCATGTCAAACTTCCACATCCAGGGAAATACCTACAAAAAAGGGCTACCTTCATGTGCTTTGGAAGGTGAGGTAACTTGATTTTGTTGTTCTTCTGGATCAATTAGGCACAGGTGTGCATGTTCCCTAGGTTTTGGTGGAGTGTTTTGGGTTTGTTTTTGTTTTTTTTTTTTTTTTAAAAGGAGCTTGGCTCATAATTACCATGTGAATGGAGAATGTGTTCCTAACTATGTGTTTAGATTAGCACAGCAAATACCTTTGAGACCTTGTTTCAAACAGATGCTGTAAATTTCTTAGGAAACATTTTGGAGTTAGTGTTCTTTTCCTGAGTGTACAAATCTGTCCTCTCCCTCACTTCCTTTCTCTAAGCCTCCCAAAATATACTTTGCCTTTTGGCTTTCTAAAATGCCCTCAAGCCTCTACTCTCTGTCAATCCAAAACAGTGTACAGCTTCCCATTGAGCCCTTCAGAATAGCTGTACATGGTTCAGTTCTCGTGAAAGTTATGATTTATACAATTATTTTCATAATATCCTGCAGGACCCAATGCATGTTGCAGGAAGGTCAACAATGAAATAGGACTGGGTGCTACAAACAGGTCCAAAATGATGTAACAGTAAATTGTAGTGCTGGTAAGTGTCTGGTTGGTGCTGAAGGGCAGCAATGTGACAAAAATAGAGTCTTTGTTTTGGTCTGAGTGTCATGGTAATTGTTTTGTATGGATGTGAAAGCAGAGAGGATATGTTGTAAATTGCCAGAATTACTATGAAGCCCTTTGCTAACCTGGTAGCATTGCTTGTTCATAATAAAGTACAAAAATGGCAAAGCAATTTGGTGATAGTTGTGAATATGTCACTGCTACATTTTGGTTTAAACAAAAAATAGGACAAATATGCAAAGAGGGGAGGATGGATGTCACTCCTTCTTCAAGATGATTGTTTAACTTTCCAATGCTTCTCAATCCTTCACACTCTCTTCATTATGATGGGTGGAAATTAAACCACCATCTTAATTTTGATAACAAGCCAGATGAGTTTCAATGAAGATTGACAAAAACCATGTTGGTTGTTACACTGGAGGGTATCATTACAGCACAATTCCCTGTCCAAAACAGAGTCAAAGGTGAAAGGATGCTCGCTGGGTGCTAAGGGCTGTGTACTTCGTTACTATACTGATACACAAAAGAAAAGAGATTACATTCTTTACAAAGAAGCTTAATTCAGTTGTCTCTAGGAAATCCTTTTAAGACACAAGAGGAAAACTAAAAGCCCTGTGCTAGAGCAGGGCTTCAGACTCCTATAAATCCCTTTCTAAAAACAATCCTGCTCAAACTGCATAAGGTAAACACTCCTTTTGTCTCTTCAGTTGTAGCTTTTAATGGGACTGGCAGGTGCCTGTAGTGCTCAAGAGCAGTGCCAGAGCTCATGGACTAGTGCCCTATTGTTCCCTCTCTCATCAAAAACACTTGTGTGCAGAAAAATGGCCTTGTGACAGGATGTGATGCAGACAATATTGTTTGCTTTAAGAATATTCTTTTTCTTCACTTAGTTTCTTGGAAGTTTCCATGGATAAATGTGCCATCTAAAGAAGGTACTTATAAAATGTGTATCTGCCTGGAGTGAAATTGTTTTCAGAAACACCTGGTGACGGATTTTGGCGCTATTTCTGTGGAGAGGCTGAAAATTGTGCCTAAAGGACAGAGGAGAGTAGTTTGGGATTAATCAGGTGCCACGTACCTTTAGCTCTCCTTTATGGTTTTCGCTTTTCAGATCCTGGTTGGCAGCTCTTGCACCTAATGGTACATCAAATGAGATAATTTCAGCTTTTCTCTAGAATCTTGCAGTTTTTTGGGACATGACTAAGAAGATGGAATTCCTCATATCAGTCTAACTACTCCTTTCTGTTTTCAGCAGAATTTTAGTTGCTGTTGTCAAAACCTGAGCTCAAGAAGCTATGTCAAAAAATAATGGTAAATAAAACTTACAAACAAACCCAAACTATTGTCTAGAACTAAGAATCTCTATCTCATTTGCTGAAGGCAGATTGCAGCTTAATGGGCTTTGAAAATAGAAACATTCAATTAATCGTATCGCTTCCTATGGAAAAGAAATGAGGCAATCCTTATTGTGGGAGTAAAAATGTTCCTTTAGAATATTGGTTTGCACCATTCTTGCTTCAAGTACCATTTATGTAATCTCCTGCTACAAGGCCTGTATAACAGCTAGCACACTGGGTACGGAAAAGGCTCAAAATTCCTGGTTCCTTTTGAAAGCAAATACAGTGTGTCAGGAAGGAGAGAAGAAGGAGGAAAAAGATTAAGGAGCTAGCACTCTTTTTTTTTTGAATAATAAGAAAAGTGAACTAGCCAGGGGAAAAAAGTTCTTATAAAAGGATAATATGTAAAGGGTTTGTCACACTGCCTCAAGTTTTCTTTGTTAAAAATGTAGTCATGGTGTTCAGAGCTTTTTTCAATTTAAAATACTTTCTGGGTTCTTTTTTTTAATCTCCTGCCCCCTCCCAAGCCTAGGCACCTCCGAAGGAAATTGAAGGAATGGGCACAGGGGTAATTGGTTTGAAGAAAATGAGATGAGAAAGAGAGAATAATGTTGCTGAAGAGGGAATAATGCTGCTCAGATGAGGGAACTGACCCCTCTTGGTGCTGTAAATATGTTCTTTTGGCTTTCAGATTGTATTAAGTCAATTGCTTTATTAGTTATTACATACACTAAATTAAGTAACTATAATTCTAGATTTTCGGAGAAATAATGAAGTGTGACTTTATGTGCCAAATCAATCTGTTCATTACTTGTTATGGATTTGGTTCCATAAACAAAGTGCCCATCAGTGGAGATGAGATCATATCTGAAATGCCAGACGAACTCTGTAACAGCTTTGTGAGCAATGCCTGCTTCCCTTTAACCTGGTTGATCCTTTTGAGAAGAAAACTTTGTCTTGGTGCCTGTTCTTCTCCTCCCTCCTTACTTTCTCAGTGCCATCTGTCCAGCGAAAGCACAAAGGGCGCAGACCGCAGTCTTTGCAGGGAGGAAACCTGTAGTTTGGCTCAATCTCTGGCTCACTGAGGCTGAGCTGCTTCATGATTTCCAGTAAAAACAAAAAAGTACATTTGTGACAGAGGCTTCTTATTTTTATGTTGATTGCTGTGGAGTTTAATTGCCTCAAACTGAGGCCAGCCTTTGTTCTGTCTTGTGGTTAAGTGAATCTAGCATTTCTGATAGCTTGCAATTACTGTGCAAACTACCAGTTTTCCATTTCAAAAGTTACCATTTCTCTGTGCTCACTACATTATCTAAGATACCACAATTATGCACATCTTCAGAAAGAGAAAATGTCTGTGGCACATCTCATACTGTGCTGTGGTGAGTGTAGGGAAATGTGTTTTGGGGGGGTTCTGTGACAATTGTTCTTATGGAGCTAAGACAGTTTGGTTCTTTGCACGTGCCCCATGGCCTTTCCTAAGGAGAATTTAAATCAGCTCTTCATTTTATAAATGATTTATACATCTCTAGGCAGGTAAATATGAAGTGAATAGTAGCAAATATAAGTTAGTGAATAATCCAAGTCTTGTGTAGTCATAGGCATGCATGAGAACAGGATCCAGGAGTCAAGAACGACCAATATCTTTTTCTAACTGGGCAATAGTCTCAAATGCTGAAATTAAAACAGCTGTACAGGGAGACTACTTTCGACAGGAACTGCTAAACCAGCATCCTGGTGGTGGCAGACCTGGGAAAACTGTGCTGTCTTGGTGTTTGTTTGATTTGATTTGCTCTTTGGCTTCCTGGAATTTGTAGAGTTGCAACTCAAATATGTGGTACCTAAAAGCAAAGCAAGAGTAAATCCTTACCTTGCCTTTTCGTCACAGGTTTGCTATTTATTTTCAGGCAATACGCAACCTGCATATGACACACTGCAGGTGGGAAGGCAGGGGTTTGGTCACTGTTTGATCTCCAATACAATGGATTCCTGAAGATTTCAGTTTTATGGAAGGTGAGGGATATTTACAGATGGATTTGGGTGTGTAAGATCTACTGCAAAAATAGATGCAATTTTGACATGACCTTACACAAGAGGCATATAAATTCTTCTCCCTTTTGCCAGTGAATTAAGTAGGGATGTTGAGAAGTTATGTCAAGCTCGCTTTTGCCAAGAGCTGTGCGTGAGAACTGCAGCACAGCTTTTAAGTTTGGCAGCTTTCTGCTCTGGTAGTGCTAATCTGTCAAGCTAATCATTTTTAATAAGAGGTGAACTTTGTGTAGGGATGTTGATTGATAGGTCATCGTGCAAATATAGTACAAATATAGTATAGTTTGCTACTTTGTGGGGTTTTTTAGTGTTAAGAGATGTAACACCATCAAATACTTTGATAGCTCCACATACTGGGATGATCAAAGACTTCAGCTTTTCTTTTTGTTCTTTCATGACAGATACTTTCATGGCTTTGGGACAGCTGATAAATGCTTGCTTCATTCTGCACGAGGAGTGGAATCAGCTGTGTTTATTGTTGTAGTGTTGATTTGGAGAAGAAGAGACTAAAAGCAGCAGGGAGATAAAATCCTGAATCCTGGCTGTGACCATTATTTGGCAGCCCATCTAATATAGGAAGTCTTGTCTTCTCCTCCAAGTCCTTCAGAGTTCAGGACTTAGGTTCAATCTTCTTTCCCATGTCTGTAATGTTTTCATGATCTATTTACATTTGCCTTGCTCTGTTCTGTGGCTTTGCTCATGCTTGTTCCTTGCCCCCATCCTGCAGCAGCAGCACTACCAAAGACCACACACAGTGTTTTATATGGCTTCTGCTGTAATAAATCAAAGAAGGCAGCCACCCATGTAGGACTTGTAAAAGCTGACTTTTTGTTTTGTCCCAGTCATGGTTTAAATAGTGCCTGAGTACTCTGTATGCCCATCTAATATTAATGAGAGAAAACCAGGGTACAGTTTAAAATTTATTATAAAATAACTTCTGCTTTCAAAGGTGGGAGAGATTCAAATGATTTAACTTGCAAATTCATTTATGCAGTTAATGGTATATGTTTACATGAAAAGTAGTTGAATTTGAAATGGCTTCCTAATATGTTTATAAAAATTCAGTGGATGACCAGTTAATAGATACATTATTGATAAAATGATGAAAACGTTATGTGGTAGAAATCTGTTAACTATGAATGGAAAGAGTTTACAGATATATCTACAGAACTTAATCTCTTTATTCTGTTGGGTGTTGAAAGCTCTCTCAGAGCTAGCTAAAGGGTTTTGTGCTTGATAAACTTAGCATGAGTTTGTCTGGCGTATGACTTTAGTAAGCTTGCTTGTCTGAGAAGGACAGTGTGATATCAGGGAGGCCAACAACCTCTAAGGTGTTACTAATAAGATCAATTATTGACTTTCTCTACAAGTGTGCAGAATACACAGAATGAACAAAGCTCCTGTCTACCTCCTACTCTCTGCTTATGAAGTCTGCTAAGGAAGAGGGAGAATTACTCTTAGCCAAAATAGCTTTGTTCTTGTAACCCTTTGGGTGGCTCTGATTCAAGGTAGCTGTGTGCAGCACCTCTTTGGACTGTCAGCACTATTTTGGGGTATTTCCCTCTAACATCATGCAAAGGCATCAGACCCGCTACACAAATACAATAAAATGTAAGCAAACAGTGAGAGAACTTTTGAGATGTTTATGGTTTGTCCACAATAGAATATTCCTCTGAAATATCAACAGTGTTGCTTCTTAAAGAATTACTTCAATGTACCTGTCTGAAAGCTGAGCAGCTGGCCAAACCAACACAAGCCAGCTCTGTTGACAGGAAACTGTCATAATTCAGTGCTGATCAATATTGGTATAACACAGTCCTAGTTTATGGCTTGAAGGAAAAGAGTATTGCTAGAAGAAAGCTTAAGATAGTGCTGCAAAAACAGGCCTGTAGCTGTAATTTATTGTAGTGCTATTGAAGAAGAGTCAAGTCTAGACTTTAAAGTGCCACTAGATATTGTAGGCAATATTATAATTAAATTAAATGCAAGGTATGGGTTTGGGGTTTTCTTAATGTTGCAGTATCAAAACTATATTCTCTGGTTCAGCAAACAGTTGGTGTTGAAAAGAAGTGCTTGTGCTGACAAGAAGTCAGTAGATTCTCTTAATGACTAAGAGTAGCAATAGTGGACCATTGTGTTTATTCTGGAGTGCCCTTATCACCCCTTGGGGATGTAAGTGTGGGATGAAGTTCTTTGAGAACTGCAGTGCCAGCTGCTACAGTGGAAACACTGTGCCCCATTTGAAGGGTCTGTACTTTCTAGTGACATATGAAAGAAGACTTTTCTTGCTGGATATTTAAATGAGGTGATTATTCCACTCTGGGATTTCATGTCTGAATATAAGTGCTTGTGCTGCTGTGTGCACTTGCAGGAAGTATTGGACTACTGCATTTAAAGCACTGTGACTGTAGCTCTGCAGCAAGTCCACCTTGCTTGCAAAGTGCCAGAGCTACTCTATGCATGATAGAACTACCCTTGGATTTTCAGCATGTTTCTAGTATGAAAGCTATGTAAGTCTGTACAGGATATTGCTTTGTCTCATTTTATCTCTTGAAAGAGGTTGCCAACTACAATATGTGTATATTTAATTTGCCTAAAAAAATGTGTTGGACAAATTTTCACATCTTCAAGTTATTCAATTTACCCTAATGGTCTTTAACTGAGAGTTATGTTCACACAGTAGAGGATAAAATAGACTGAAACATTTTCTCAGAGCTATTAAATTTTTGAACCTGATGAGTTCCTACCCAGTCCAGAAAATACAAGTTTCTGACAGTGACCTGTACACCTGTGAAATCTGGCAGCCAGGAGCTAGATTTGTTGAGGCTACTGGAGGATGAGGGAATTGTATAAAATAAGAAGTCATGAGAGGAATGTGGTTGTTTTTAATCTAGACTAATTTGAACACTGGATGACCAGCTTGTGTCTAAGTGATATCATGGCCAAAGGGTAAATGTGCTGAGGCAGCTCAGGGGCATCAGACTTCTGCATCTGCTCAGCAAGAGCATCTTGCTAGATAATACACTGCAGTTATTTCCTTCTTGGAGCTTGATGGGGAAACAACTACCTACAAATGCTGCAGATCTGTTCTTGACTTCTTTATGTAAACCACATTCCTCCAAAAACAAACAAACAAACACAAAAAGACCAAACCCAAACAAACCACCCTCAAAAGCTTCATAATGAAGCACTTGAAGAGCCTCATGCATGCACTCAGTGTGAGTATGGACCATGTAGCAGACTGAGAAACCTGCACTGAAAAACTGTTTCACTGCACTAAAAATGAAGGGGCAACCCAAGGCAGTTTTATTTTGGTACAGCTTGTTGACTAAATAGGCAGGAGAGAAGGCAAGGGAAGAATATGATTCTATGAATAGTGCTATGATGTTTTGTTTTTAAATTTAACTTGAACCTTTATTCCAACAAAACAGAAACTTTCTTTGTTTGACAAAGAAGGTGCTCAAATCTTAATGAGATATATTGGCCTTCAGCATATGCCTTGTGTCTTCCTGGCTAGACCTGCATTCTGCTGAATCAGGGTATAAATGACTCACTGGGCTGCATGAGAACCAGAGACGAAACTGGGCTGCTGCTCTAACCAGAAAACAGTCTGTCCAGAAAAATGTGCTACTTCCAAATGAACTATCAGGGGCAACTGCATCCAAATAGCCCTCAAGGTAGTTGTCCTGTGCAGCCATTCCTTTACAAAAATGTTTTGAGTCTAAACAGTTGAGTGGGGGTGGGGGAAAGGCATGCTCTTTTCCATATTGTTCTTACTGAACGTTTCTGTATCAGATTTCTCTTTACTTTCTTCAAGAGCTGTGTCAAAGGCCTGGAAACTACTTTTACTCTAAGCATTTTATGGACATACAACAGCCATGGTGAGGCAACCATCAGGTGGCCCATGCTGCAAACCATGGTGTATTTGGAGAGGTTAGAGGCAAGTGTTGAAGGGCAAGGTAACTAATTTCAGTCAAGACTCACAAGGATCTTAGCTGAGAAGTGCTGAGGTTGTTGCTCCTAATGTAGCAAAGCACTTAAGCAGCAAGTGCCAGGTTTTAAATGTGTTATTTTTAATTTTGGTTTCTATGAACATCCTTAAGTGCTTTGCTGGGTTGGAATCCTGTCAGGACAGAAATCCTGGATATCTTTGCACATTAAGCAGTGTTAAAGCAAGAATTTATTTAGATTTGCAGCTTTTCCTTAGATTATATAACATAGGCATGCTATTTCTTTTGGTTGCTCTTGCTTTTTTGTGCTTGAAACTTTTACTCTTTTAAAAAAAATAATATTCAATATTCTACATTCTCTTGCTATTAGATGTGTCAACATGTTTAAAGAACTTGAAAAACCCCAAACCTCACAAACTAAACCCAGCAGAAAATACTCTACTTCCAGAGCTCCGAGGCTACCCATAGAGAAAATACCAATCTTGTCAAATAAGTCAAGGTAGAGAAGGAATTATTTCTATTCTAGCCTGCAAACAAGAGGTGAGTTTGAGAGCTATATCTGCACTTAGCATGAAGCCAAAGATAAAGCACATCCAGGAACAGCTGTGCTTATGCTTTTCCTTTGAAACAAGATGTTCGGGTAAGAGCTCACCGCTAACACCAAACCATCGTAAATGATGTATTAGTTATACTAGAGAATAAGTGCTGTTGAGCATGATTCCTCTGCTTGTGTTTCATGATTGCATTACACACTCCTCTGTCTCTCCAGTGATGATGACTTTCTCTTGTAAAGTTTCCTCATGCTGTTTTTATATATTATTGAATAAGGAATGGGGAGACTGGATGGTGAACACTGCACGCAATGAATTTTTCAAAAGGTGTTAGAACAAACTAACTGAATTAAATGCTAATAACCGCTGAATGACTCTTCAGAATATAACAGCATATGTTCCTTCTGGCTGATGAGAAGAATGCTGAACCATGGCTGGGAGAGTGTCATGATCCAGGCAGCAGGAGCTAGACTGTACTCACCCAGTTTGTGCTGTTGTAGCTTGCTGGCTTCCTGCTTTTCTTCTAAACCAGGATTTTACACATTGATCGAGGATGTCCTTTGGCCTAAAGAGAGGGAGAATGCAGCAGTTCATCACCGCAGAAGGAATCTATTCAGGCAGAGGGATTTTGTTCCAGCTTTAGGTACTCTGTCTTCCTAGCTAATGAGTTTGCCTGAGATAGACAGACTTTAGCAGTTTCCAGTACTGAAAACTGGGCCAAGGAAGGATTTCAGAAAGAACTTTACTTAAAAAAAAAAAAAAACAAAACCAAAACCCCAACTTCTATTTTAACAATTAAGTGCTGCTCTTTTGGAAACCAGCACCCTTACTGCTGTTCCTCCAGTTGGATGTAGCCTTGTAATTCCAAAAGCATACCCAGTAAGTTGGCCCCCAAAATATGATACTAATTACCTCAAACTCACCATGCTCCTGACTATTATTCTGAGGTTGCATAGATTTTTCAGAAGGGCTGAACTGGCCCCTTCGTTTCTCTTCTACAAATTCCATTTCTGTAACGAAACAATCTCAGCTTTCATTCCTCGCTCCAACGGAAGTAAAAGGAACTGAGTCTGCTTTCAGCATTATGTCAACTCCTGGCCAAGGCTTCGGTTAAGTATCTATAATTCCAGTGGTATCTGAGCTGGTAGGTAGGTTAGTGTTCACAGGAACTGTAAAAGAAGTAGAGCCATGTGCCATTCATCCCCTTCCTGGTAAACCTGTTAATTCAATGAGAGTAAATGTCTCTTGGGTCTCTTTGACTTTAACTCTGCTAGTTTGTCTTTGCTGAGGTTACAGAAGAGGGAGCATGTGGCAGATGTGGCAACCTCTTGGGTAACATGTAGGTTTTGTTTTATCTTTTAGAAGAAATGTAGAGATCTGTATATAGGTATAGAGATGAGACATGCCCATGCAGGGCTAAGGCATTTACGACTCTGCCACTCTCCACTCTGCAAGCCTGCAGTGGGTAGGAGTGCACTCACAGTCCTACAGATAGCTTGGAAAACTGGCTTGTAGGATAAATGTCTGCTTGTTTATCAGTGTGGATTAAAAGTCAGAAAGGTAAATGCCATGTCTGGGTACTAAGCTGCGCTCCTATGCTGTGAAAAGCAAATTGAACTTTACATCTATATTGCTTTAATATGCTGGATTCTTTTGCTTGATTTGTAGTTTTGAAAGCTACTTTTTAAGCTCCAATGTGAGCACTTTTGTGTCACATAATCAGAAGGAACAGTTAATGCTTTTAAAGGGAAGTATTCTTACTCACTTTTTGGGTTATGTGATTACTTCTAAATTTCTTGGAGCTCAACATGCTTGTGACTGTTACAAGATGAGGTGAAAGCCTTCGGAAAAGCAAGGAAATATTTTTCTGCTTTGTGACATCTCTTCAAATTGGTTTGATTTAAAAAATATTCTGTATACACTCTGGCAACAACAGAAATGATTTTTGGTGCTAATAAATTCTTAATATTTGCAAAATTTTAATTATAAAACCTGAGGAGGACTTTCTGAATTGAGCAGTTTCAGCCTGTGCTGCAATCCTACAGAAAAGCAGTTTTCATTTCCACTTACTGGCCTATGCTGCAAGGTAAGACAAATGTATAGGGGAAAGTGTAGCCTTTACAACTGAGATTTCTATGTAAGAAAGTGGTATCCAGAGATGTTGTGTTTCCCAAGTGCTGGTTCATTACATTGCTTGTGCTGATTTCTAGCTCATTGCCTACTTCAGAACAGAGTACAAAAATGTTGGGGAAACTACAATAGCTGGAAATTCATATTGATAAACCTGGATCATAACAGAATATTCTTAGATTCTAGTTCTCCATGCAAGAGAAATGAGTCATATTTTCAGCTGGTCTAACCTGGCACTGCTCCATGATTGCCATCTCTTACTGGCATCCAAGCTGTCCTCCAGCAAAACAGGCTGTTGATTCACCATGAGCTATGTTCTTAAGAAATCTATATTAAAACATATTTTGTTTCAGAAAAATGAATGTTGAACTCTTATGCCAGATGTGTGCTTTGTGTCATCCTGGAATCTGTATATTTGATCCAGAACATGAGAGTTCATTAAATTTAGAAATGCCTTCCTCACTTGAAAAACTAATTCTTCAAATCTAATCTGATTCCTCAGGAGAGTTTTTTGTTCCTCAAGATCTGTTTAATGAAATTCTCCTTTGGAGAAAAAAAAAGAATACTTGGAAGCTTGTTCACTGGACTTGAATAACCTGCTGATTGTTATCTGTCTTGAGAAAACAGGTGGAGTACCACCAGCAGATGAAAATGGGTAGAGATATGTAAGAATTTTTCTGTTATCAGGAAGAAACCATTAGAATATATTGTAGGGAGCAATCTGTGAGACCTGCCTGGGTTATGTACTTTCCCAGGCATTGCAGATGGGAAAGCAAACCTGTTCAGAGTGTCAAGCACCAGAAGAATTAAAACTAGGTCAACATCTCAAAGGTCAGCATCTGAGTAGTTTGCAAATATCAGCTTTCTTCATATAATGGACCTATCAGGCATACATTGCATATAGGATTTAAATATGTCTTTTCTGCCCAAATATAAGGGATTTTGGAGGCACTGATTATACCACTAATGGAGTGACCTTTTGATATTTCATATTTTCCAACTCTTCTTTGTTACAGCCAGGTGAGACGTTGCAGGATAGGTGGCTGGTTGCTTTTTGAAGACAGTATTCATTGTGTGTCAAAAAAAATAATTCAGATATGTGATGGAGCAAGCAGCTGCAGTGGTTGATGTCAATCCCTGCCGCAGCAGTGGCAGACTGAAACCTGTGCTCTTCAGGTTCCTGAACTTATCTTTCTCATTATCAACTTAATACATTCATCTGTAAACTATTAGTGTAGGTAAAAGTCCACTCCTGGGAGACTGTAGTCACTAATACCAAGCTAGGAACTGGGGCTATGTTTTCTTTAAAAAGCAGAGCAGTCAATGCTAATCTTTATCTCAGAGCCTGAAGCATTTATATATATTGGGTTCTGGAACCGCTGCTTCAAAACTCAGTCTTGAAATGGCAAATTTACTTCTTGCATAGTTTTGGTTAGTTTCTAAGCTGTTTAGAACAGAAAGAAAATAGAAGAAGAAGATGGAAGAATACTCAGCCTGTGCTGGAGACTTTGATTTCCTTTGCTGCTTCTGTTAGCCACCATCATGTGCTACAGACTGCAGTGATAGAAACGCTTGGAGTTTCATATGGCGATGCTGTGGTGGCTGTGTCATACCCAAGTCAGTGCAGGTGAGCAAGGTCACTGTTCTTTCCAGGGCACTGTGCTCCCCAGGAAAGCAGAGCTAAATGCACCTAGGCAATTAGTAATAATGAAAATGTTGATCTGACTGCTTTGGTTCCTCCACACGCAATGCCTACATGAAATCCTGCCAGAGAAAATCTGAATAGTTGTGATAGCTGTACTGAAAAAATGAAAGGCAGAAAGTGAGCTTGAGACATTATCTCATAGTGACTTTTCCTTATTTGATCTGTTGTGTCTTAAGAAACATGCTTACCTTTGATTTTTCTTGGTCTGATTTCTGTTCCTTATGGTCTCTTCTTCCCCCTTTTTCATACTGTATGTGTGTTCTGCCAAATCTAGAATAACATGAAAATAAGAAAATATACTGTGTCTGTACTGAGGAAGTGGTTTCCTTAGAAATGGTAACCATATGAAAGTTGTAAATGCTGCTACCAAAACTATAGCTGAGTATACAGATGTGGGCTCTGGAAAGAAGGGAAATGAGATCTGTTTGCTAGCTACAGGGAAAAATCATGCTGCTGCCTAGGCATTTTGCCAAAGTGCAGCTGAAGTAAGATTACTTTAGGTGTGTGTTGTGTGGCAGATTTCCCCCCTCATGTTTCTTATATAAAATGCTTGTAGGAAATATGGCTATAAACAAAAGCAAGTCTGGTTTGATTTCATGTTTTCATGGACTCATAACTAAGCAGGCATATGCTTTGGTGGTTGGGTGTGGGACAGGACATCCAGGGCTGCCTCAGCTTTGTCGCCACACTGCTCAGCTCCTTGACACAGCTGCTGTGGTGTTTGGGCAGACACAAGCTGGATGCTGCTCTTGTTAGTCCCATTGCAGCACTAGTGAGGAGGTTTAACAGCTGCAAGAGGAGAAACTGCTGATAATGGAGCAGGAGGTGAAAACCTGAGACCGAAGAGTGGTGTTCCAAGCAGAACTCTTATCCTTTCTTCTTTCTCAAAGTGTCTATGCTAGGCAGCAAAGAGACCTTGCTAGGCCTGGGTTACAGCAGTAATGCAAACATGGTATGGGTTCTCATCTGGAGAAAATGTAGCTCTTCTGTGAACAAGAAGTAGATAAAAAGCTGGAATTGGTTTTCTCTGGAGATGTTAGCATGTGGCTATGCTGAGCAGCACTATTAGACACCAATGTATGCTCTGTGAGGTGCAGAGCTTTACCCTTGTCTTGTGTAGAAAGATTTGCTGTTGAAATTCTGCTGTCCTATCATAAGGTATAAACTTCGGTACTTTTATATCCACTTCATTTTTTTCTTCCTCCTGGAACCTGTACTTGGAAAAAAAATGAGTCAATAAGTAGATATCCTTTAAAGGAAAAAGCAGGAATGAATATTCAGCAGTCATAAAAATGCTATGGAGATTGCCATTTAATAGGGCTGAAATAAAAGGCAGAAGCTGATTAGAATTCCCGAAAATGGGATATTAATCTATTTATAGGAATTCGCATCTTCATAAGCCAGATCTTGTACAAACGTTTCTCAAAATGTCCTCAATTTTTAAGGACTTAAGGAGAAATGATTAAATGAAGGAAAAGAGGGGTTTTAAAAGACTCAAATGATGTTGATCTACAAAAGAAGAATGTAGCCAGCACAGATTGTCTGTCTGAAGGATGCATGAATAAAATATAACTTAGTGCTGCACCTAAAGTATGCTCTTGTCATTGCTGGACCATTGCCCCATGCCATGGACTTGCTGTCTCCAACAAAGACTCATGTACTAAGATAGAATCATAGGATGCCATGAAATTGCAATGCAAGTTTTTCATGGTGCATCTTTGCTTGATTTTCAGATCAGATTGCAGTCCTTTTTCACATCAAGTGCCTCCCTAGAGCAGATTTTCTTTCTTTTGTATCTATTTTCTTGCATCCTCAGTGTGTTTGCATGCCCTTGCTTCTCTCATTTCTGCCTCCTAAATATATGACTTAGGAGAGCATTCAAAAGACTTGTGAGAAAACGGTGACCTCTGGCTGCTGAGAAAGAAAATGTAAAAAAAAAATAAAAAAATTACTGGACTTCCACAGAGCTGTACTAAACAGATGCTGACACTGGGGAAGACCTGGACAGGTTCAGAGAATTGTTCTACCTTCTACTCAGTTCCATTAAAAATGCTGGGTTTTTTTGTTTTTGTTTAAACACCTATGAATTATGAAAGCAGGGAAAGAGGCCATATAGGGTGGCACACTCAAGATCTCATGTGGAAAAGCTGCTTCTTCATTTATCTAAGTATTACCATAGCTTGAAAACAATGTCAAGGGTTTGGGGCAGGGGGAGCCTCAAATTAAAACAAGACAGAGTCTGATGTTGTGTGAGCAGGGTTGGGCTAAATGACCACGGTGCCATTTTCTAGCCTGACCTGTAATGTCTCTTAATTGTAATCTGAATGAAAATGCAGTGCACCTGCATAAGGGGGAGGGAAATTGTACTGTATTTTGGCATAAGTTTATTGTGGTCTGCCTCTAAGCAAAGGATGTTTGGGTGCTTTGTGAATAATACTTGCAAATCAAGTCCATTTGAAGCGGTTAATGTATTTGTTCTGGAGACACTTGTGCACAACAGGGACAGGGCTCTTGCTCAGGACAGCAGAGATTTACCCATTTGGGTAGGACAGCCCAGCTGTGACACCTTGGGCTTCAACACTCCTCTCTCTACCATCTGAAAGGAGATGATGTCAAGACACTTATCCTAGGCCAAGTCATTCCTTCTAATAGTTGCTCCTGTATTTCCTTGGCAAGAGTATTAGCCATGCTCTCAGGCCAGCTTGGCCATGCTGCCATGCTGGTGTGAGTGTCCAGCTGAGCTGTGCTCTCACTGACTGCATGGGCAGCTAAAGCACCCATCACAGCCTGGCTTTGTGGAAGGAAGGAATTCTTTGTGAAGGGCTTAGGGAAGAACTGACTGCTTCTGTCTCCTCCAATGTCTCCTAACTTTTGCCACTCCTGCCTATTCTCAAGAACTGTTCAGACACACACACACACACATATATATATACACACACTATTTCATACACTCAGTATTTCATTTTCAGTACTACTCAGTGTAGCTATGATGTGTAGCAGCTTTACTGGCAATGTACCTTGAATGTTTTAGTTGCTCTGAGCTTTCCTCTTTGACCTTCTGGGCAATTTCAGAACTGGAAAATTACAAATGTTTATTATTTCATGTATTTTAGTGAACTGAATTATTAAAAAATGTGCACTGAAATTCACATTATGCTTGAGGGTGTTTTTTTTTTTTTTTAATAAGTTTGGACTTCCTGGGTGCTTTTGAGTGCCATGATAAATGTTTTCACTATGCTTCTTAATAGATGGAGGTTTGGCTTGCAATCTGGTTTAACTCAGTGCCTTTCAGGCAGGTAATTTTTCAGCTCAAATTGACTGTGGAATGTTTCAGAGGATCATCACATGCTTAAAGAATGCAAGTTGAGGCTGCTTCCTTGTGCACCAGAGGGAATAGCAGCAGATATAAGTGTTTAGTCTGAGAGCAGGAGGGTAGACAAGGAAGACATTGTATGAAGAGGTATAGGTCAAGCAGAGATAGCCACTGGAGACTGGAAGACAATAAAATCAATACAATTTCTTGCTAAGGTCTGGAATTGTTATTACTGTTACTTGTATTACTCTAGTCTCTAAAAGGTATTTTAAAGAGAGGAGATTTTTGAATTTCTGCAAGTAATAATGGAACAATCTTTACCTAGTAAAAATTGGTACAGCATCCATAACTTAGAGACACTGAGATCTTGCACTAAAATTTGCTTAACATATTTGGTTTGGGTACAGCTAGACATTAAGATAAGCCTTTCATAAGAGGGGGAGAGTAGCTAGCTAAATAAGTAATAAGCATCAAATTGCAGCAAGTAGGTTCTGAAGCCACTGAAATGCAGACCTTCCTTAGAAGGACTTCTGAACAACCTAGCCTGCACTTTTGGTATATAAGGCATCAAATGACAGTTGAAGTCATAATAGCCTAGTTGTGGTAAGCCAGTCTTCTGACTAAATTCATCATTACAAATGGCCTCTCTGGGATCTTTGCTCATGGAAATGAGTGAATGCATAGCAAGAGTAGAAAGGGTTTCCTTGTGCCAGCATCTTTAGAAGAGCTGCAGCAGTATGGGGGGAAAAAAAGCACAGTCCATTGAAACACATCCTGTGAATGCAGATGCTGGCTGCAGTTATATTTTCTCTAATGTGTTGCTTCGAGTCCCCCAGCAAACTTCACTTGCTGGCATGGGAGAGTGCAGCTCCCATTAAACTTAGTGGGAGCTGAGCTTGCTGAACTTGGCCCTCTGCCTGCAGAAAATTAAATGAATTGGCAGGTTAGCCAGAGGAAAGTGTTCTATTTGGGACCCTCAGCATTCATTCTGAGGCACTCTGGGCTCAGAGAAGAGAGAAATTCTCCAAAATCAGGGCTACCCAGGAGGGCTCAAACAAAATGCCTTTTCCTTCTTACCCTTTTTATTAGATGTCAGGAGTTCTGAGAACTGTGCAAAGTGTGGTTGATGGCAGGCTCAGGATGCAGTGTGGCTGCACCTGCACGTTGGACTTCTTGTTTGTAATCATAATAAGGACAACATCACCTTTATTTTGCCTTTTATGAGGCAAAGGTTTGCCAGGGGACATCGAAGTCTTGCCTTCAACCTTTTCAGGTGTGGTTGTCACACTAGCATATGTACAGTGGGGGCTGCAACATGTGCCTGTGCTCATGTATGAAAGCACACTCTTCAGTGCCTGGAGAAGAATACAAGAATGAGTGAAAAGATCTTCAATTCTGAGACTATTTTTGAGTTATTGCAGTGGGATTGTTCTCTTTCTGGGCTGTGTTTTAGCCCAAACCTGCACTTCTCTAGGTTGTCCTTTTCTTGATTTTTTTTTTTTTTTTCTCTTTCCCCCTTGAACTCCCTTGTAATTTGTGAGGGCAGCTGTGCTGTCCCCTCCTGGGATTTCATGAATTGAAAAATATCCCACTATCTAAATGTCTTGGGAGAATCAGTTCCGTTTCTGAAAGTGAAGCAAGCAGTTAGTAGAATAAATCCCATTACAAAGAAAGGGGATTCAGAATAGTTTCCCATTTTTCTTTTTTTTTTTTTAATTTTAATTTTTATTTTTAATGGAAATGTGGTCTGCTAGCAGGTGTTTTTGGTTTGGTGGGGTTTTGTTTGCTTGTTTTCTCCAAACCAAGAGAAATGTTATTTTGTGTGTTACTTGAAATCGTGTTTGGGATAAAGTTCTATAAAATGCTGGTTACTAGCTTCCCTTACACTGCATCACAACAGACTTCTGAAGCGAGCAGAATTTCATTATCTGGGGTTGCAATACTTCAGCATCTCTCAGAATGTTCACAATAAACATCTGACATGTATTGTGGAGTATGTTTATTCTCTTGCTGTGGATTAAACAATTGATTCTGAAAGATTAAAATGCCCCACCTGCCTTCTTGCACACTTCTGTTTTGCCGTGTCAAACAATATAAAATGAATACTGCACTTCCCTCTATCTAATTGAATAATTTACTGTAAATAGCTGTCATTTACTTTAGAGCAGTAGGGGATCATTAGCCAAATGGATGTGAGTAAGTCATGCCTTTAATGCGTTAGAGGGGCCTAAAATGGAATCATCTAAATGGGACCATCAATACAGCATGCTGAATTAAGTCAGAGGCACTTAAAGCTTTAAGTCCTCTTTCTTGTAAATTACATGCTCCCTCGGCAGAAAGGTAATCAAGAACTTGTATAAAATATGGCATCTTTGTTTCAAAGCTTTATTTTTAATGAATAAAATAGTACAATTTAGATGACATGATTGGTAGGTGTAACTGTGTTTTGGATTTCCCTCATTTTAATTACCTCCCTTCTTTACTGATTGAAGCATTCTTGCTTGCAAAGGCTCCTTGTGCTGACTAATATTGGCTCTGTTCCTTATATAAGATGAGCAGGTAATAAAATATCTTTTCTTGACTTTTATGGCTCCATGACCCGATAATTACTTGCAGAAGTTGGTATTTTGTATGTGTAATTTTAGAAAGGTCCCATTCAATCTTAAGTCCTAAATGTACAATATGTTTTTGGCTTATTTCACTGCTGGAGTCAATGGCAGGGCTGTTGGGTGCTTTAATATGTCTGTCTTCCTTAATGACCCCTCCTGGCCACTTCTAGTTCTTCCACTCAGTTATGCTGGAAAAGTTTGGTCTTCAGCTAAACTTTGGAGATATCCTAGGAGGAGGATGCAATACAGGTAGCAATTCCCTTGAGTGTGAGACTTGATTTTCAAATGACTTCAGTTAGTAGCAACTTCGGTGGTTTGTATTACCCATGAGAATGCTCCTTTTTGATGTTTACTGAGGTATATTCAACCTCAACCATTCTGTTCCTTTTTTTGACGTTTACTGAGATATATCCAGCCTCAACCATTCTGTCACTATGTGATAGCAGCCTCTGAGTCACAGTGACATAGTGGGAATGTTTGGAAAAAAAAAAAAAGAAAGAAAAAGCATTTCCCTTTGGAATTTTGACTTTGCTTTGTTTTATTCTTCTAACCTTTCAGAGATTCCAGGATGTTAAGGTTCATGACCTGTTTTTCCATGTTTAATCTCTACTGAATTTCCCCTCTTAGTCATCTCCTGTCAGTGGTCAACTATGTCACTTTCCTTTAAAAAAATCTGGGGTTTTTTTTTGTTTGTTTGTTTGTTTTGTGTGTGTGCACTAGGCATTCCACTCTTACATGTATGACCTCTTCAATTCTTGGAGTTAGATTTGGACAGATATTTGGAAATCAACTTGAGGTTCAAGGGCTGTGAATAAACCAAAAAGACTATTGCCCCCAGGTTATTGCACCAGAGATTATTAGGTACATTGTTATCCCAGAATATGGAGAGGTTAAGTGACTTGTTGTAACTTGCAGCAGGGAAGTGGGTAACAACCCTTGTTGTGGAAAGCAGGACAATTTTCTTATTTTCATTCCTTAGCTGTAACCACTGCCCTGTGTTTCCTGTAACTAATTATTTTTTTCCTCCCCTTCTTACTGAAATGGGTTTTTTAAAGGTAAATTCATCTTGTGCTTTGAAATTTTTCAGAATCTGCTTATGAACTGCTTTCACTTTTATTGGATGAGTCATGAGCCGAAAGCTCTGTCCTGTAGTTCCACCATGAGTAATGCTTAGCATTTCCTTGGGTTCTCTTTTAGAAGACTATTAAATTAAAAGAAGAATCTGTTTTTTGATATCTTAATGGACAATTATGTGGCTGGGTCTCAGAACTCATTTGCATTTACCACTGCAGTAATTTAAATTTTTTTCCTCCACTTTAAGGATGTCACTTTTTCCCTTGCATGTATAAGTTGCTGGTCACTGCTCTCGATCTTTAAATAACAGTATTTCAGTTTTTGGGACTGCTGAACAAGTATTGATTCTGCTTTTGGGGACAGTATTTCACTGAGGTCTATACTGACAGTAGCTACCAAAGCTGGCTCATGTACACAATCTTCAAGTTATCTGTGTGACATCCAAGTCATGATAATAAACACAGAACATTTGTGGCTTTGGAATCCTGTCCTTTCAGCTGAACACACACACTGAGAGAGGTCATGTGCTGGTCCCCTGCATCCCCTGTGCTGAGTCCTGTCCAGATAACATGTATCTAAAACAAACCTTGTTATGTGCAGTCACTGCGGCTGGTGGGACAGAAATATCTCCCTGATTACTGACAACAGTTCCTTCCTCCTCTTGGATGCCAAGGCACTGGAACATCAGCAGACAAGTATTGGCAATACTGAGCTGGGCATTTGACATGCCTGGTCTGCAAGTATTTACTGGGATAACGCAAGTTTAATTGGCACAGGCAATTCTTTGGATTCAAATGATGTAAATGTTGGATTGTTTGTAGCATCTCTAAGTTTAGACACCCTGAAAATAATGAAAGCAATATTTGCAGGTGGGATTTACACTCTGTCCCCATGGGGGATTAGGTACGTCCCTGTTTTCTTGATGAGACCTGTTACTGGCCTTGGCTGCATTGGCAATACTGGGAGAGGATGAGTAATCAAAGATAAGCAGTTTTCTCTGAGGTCAATTGTGAAAAATAGAGATGTAGGAAACTTAAATATTACATTATCCCTAAAGGCAGAAGATGGAAAATTTGCAGGTATTTTAGTAGTGAAATGAGCTCCCTGGAGAGACTGGGAGTTTACCTGGCTACTCCTGCAGATGGGAGATTAGTCTGCTCCACAGCCTACATGTCACAGGTAATGAAACAAACCTGAAGACTGAAGTTTTCAGTGCAATGGATCAGCTCTGTTACCTCTGCTATGTCTTTACGTATTTGCACCTGAAATATTCAATGATAGATTTCTGGGAATGGCAGTTCATGGAAAACTTTGGAACTTAAAAAGATTTTGTTGGTCTTGCCAGCCTCATATGCCTCGGGGGTTAGTAGTCACAGATTTGCATTGCAAAGGAGTGAATGGACTGTTTTCCACATGTGAATATAATGTGGATCTCTCCGTCTGACTTTCATTTAAGTATTAATGAGCAAGTGCTGTGGTATGGTCATAAATAACTGCAAGAGTGAAGCCTAAATTTTGGATAAAAAAGACAAGATCACAGTTATGTTTGTCCATGAGGTGGAAAAATGAAGTCTGGAATCTGAGGACTCCTAAGCTTCATGATTAGGAATTCATTGGATTTGGATGTTAAAGGCAAAAGCTTTGCTCTAGGATCTTTACATCCAACTAATTCTGGTGTATGTGTCTCTACTTGTGCCATTTCAAACTACTAGAATCTTTGTATAACAATGAGAAATATTTATTAAAACAGTAGCCCTCCTCTGCAACGTGACTTTTACTGTTTAAAAGGCAATTTTTCTCTTCTTTTGGTATCACCTTTTAGAAAATAATGAGAACAAATAATATAGCCATCCTGGAACAGACTGTGAAGTAGTTCATCATGTACTGAAAACTTCTGCGCCAGTTCCTTTGCATAATAGGTTACCGAACATCAGCTGAGGAGCAGGGTCGGTTACTGTAGTTCAGCTGATACTTGTCAAGTTACAGAATCAGAATCACAGAATTATTGAGGCTGGAAAAGATCTCTGACATCATCAGGTCCAGCCTATGGCTTGACACCAGGACATCAGCTAAACCACGCCACCAAGTGCCACATCCAATCTTTTCTTAAACTCCTCCAGTGATGGTGACTCCACCACCTCCCTGGGCAGTCCATCCCAGTGCCTAATCGGCCTTTCTGGGAGGAAGTGCTTCCTAATGCCTAACTGACACCTCCCCTGGCACAGCTTCATACCATGCCCTCTTGTCCTGTCACTAGTTGCTATGTGTCTGGGAGTTACCAAGGAGAAATAAGATTATAGGCCATACCCTGTATCCCTTCCAATTTTGCAGCTTTACTGAGTAAAAGAACTGTGACATGTAGATAGTCACTTTTTCAATCAAACTACACAGATCACTACTGAGCTACAGTATTTGTAGGAATGGTAACGTGTAAAATAGAGCTAGGTTTTGTATTAATATTTCTGTAAGCTGATGGAAGATGTTGTGTTAACTCTGCAGCATGGATGGATTTTAAACAAAAGACAAAACCCAACAGGCTTAGGATAAAGCTCTCTTGCTCTACGCTGATCTTTGTTTGTCCTCATACTGAGTGTAAGCAGCAAACTGAAGCATTTTCTTTCCTGTTTTTGCTGAATCCTTAGCTGTGATGGACCTGTTGAGAAAGGGACATCTACTTTTGTCTTCTCAGGATCAGTAATGTTATAAGCTCTTGGATGTAGCATAGTTCTTCATATGGACACCCATCAACATCCAAACTTGGCTTGCAGTGGGCAATGCCTTTCCTTATTTCTTCCTATTGTTCTGTTGCCTTTGCTTTCCTTCTTGGACCTTCCATACTAAAACTGTGAGGGGGCAGAAGGGAAACAAACAAAACACCCAAACCAAACAGAAAAACCTAACCCAGGAAGCACCACAGAAATGGTGTCATTGCATCAGGTAATACTATTTTATTTTTTTTTTTTTTTTTTTACTTGGTCTTCTGGACCTCTGCAGCCAGAGTTTCACCAAGAAATCTTGACACAAAGACTGAGATATCAGACGTTCACAAGTCACGGTGTGATCTCTGGTGCGCATCTCACCCAATGTCTGCAAAGTCCCCCTAAGCCTTTAGATTTGCTAGGGATTTCCAGACGTGTTCTGCTCATGTTACACCTGCCTCTCAGGCACTGAATATGGGAATGACCTTACAGAGCAGTTCTGTCTCTAGTCCTGCAGGGGATTCCCTATCTGAGTTGTGCTATAGCAGCTTTTTGGCTCCTTTGGCACTTTTGTGTGAAGGACAGAGGAAGACAAAAAATATTTAAGTATTGGATACTCTTTGGCAGTTGTTCAAAAATATGTAAGAGCAGTGTTTTCTCCTTAAAAAGAGAAAAACCCCACTGCTAATTTATTACTTGACCTTTATGTAGAATTATAATGACTAGGCAACAGAGTTCTGCTGACAGGCTATCTGAAAGTGTTAATTTAAGTTACTAAAAGAAAAAAAAAAACAAGTAATAAAGACAACATTCAAATGTTCTGGTAGGCACAAATGTTGTTCATGTTGTTAATTTTTTTTTTTGTGTACAGGTAATTTCACAAACATACTCTGGTTTTATCTTTTTCAGCTTGTAGGTAGAAGTTTGTGTTTGTCTACTGGATTTGTTGTCTCTGCCTATGAAAGACATACTTAAAGGTAGAGACTCCAATTAGCGTGAAGCCTAGTGAAGGAGAATCACTGTTCAGAGAGATGGGATCCTTGAAAGTATATAGCTCAACCACACTTGCTTTGCACCTTCCTTGTCATGTGTTAGCTCATTTTGTACTCTTGTGGCTAAACTGCAACTCCTGTTCTTGTATTCTGTCGGGATACCCTATTAGCAGGCAATAACCTTAACATCTCTTATTTCCTTTCTTTCATTTTAACTTTTGTTAGCTCTCTGATGTCCTTCTCTTTCTTTTAATTGATATGGGGACAGGGGAAAAAATGACAATAAACTTGGGTGATAGAAGAGGCAAGCTTATTAGTAATTCAAATAGAGAAATTGTTCAATGAGTAGAGAGAACTATTCTTGGCCTTCTGTGTTTGTGTTACCTTTCAGTAAATGTGTGTTGATCTGTATTGGTCTAAAGAGGGTTTTAAGATTTTTGGAGTTATGACCAAAAAAAAAAAAAAAGGAGCAATTAGATATTAACTCTGTAAGATGAAAAACTTAATGGCTGCTGGCAAATATTGTGAAAATACCACCACTGTTTACCATGTAATGCCTTGTGATACTTCCAGTAGAGAGTTGGCTAGTGTGGGCTGTGAACTGAATTAATAATATTGTTTTGCTCATCTCTGTTAAAATGTCAGGGTTTTTTTGTTTTTGTTTGTTTGTTTTGTTCTGTGGAGGGATATCAATGCAAGTAAAGATGTCTTTCAGACTGCCTAACTGGAACAGATATTAATTAGAAAATGAAATCCTTTCATTACAGAAAATGGATTGTATACAGAGATGTGCAAAGATATTACTGTCATTTTGTCTTGCAGCAGCTGAGTTTCTTGTGCAGGTCCTTATTCTTTTTCCCTTCATTAAAACTGCTAAATACAATGTTAGCATCTTCTCTGTGTACTTACTTACAATATCGAATGTGGGAACACTTGGTTTCAGTTTGCACTTGCCTTATGTTTAACTTTGGGTAAGTCCCTCTGTTTCCTGCCTGGATAGGGAATGATGGGATGATTTGCTTTTATGGCTTCATTTTAAACTCTTTTTGATTTTTTTTTTTTTCCCCTTTCCCCTAAATATTTGTAGAGGAAATAATGAATCTTAGCTGTAGTTTCCTTACGCTTGGAAGCCTCATGTTAACAAATAGAACAAATATCAGAACACCCTGATGTTCTGTAGGCATTTCTGCTGAGCAGCATAGTCCACATTTGTTTGGGCTTGTAGAAGGTAAGGTGCAAAAATCTATTTTACTTTGTGCTCTACACAAGGGCTAGCTGAACCAGCAGCCCTTTTGTTTCTGGGAAGACACAAGATCCCGCTTCCTGTTGAGGTGACAAAACCTATCCTTTAGATGGAAGTTGTTTGTATGTTGCTTGGATGTAGGAGGTAAATCAGACCAGTGTAGGGGAATTTAACTTTAAACAACACAAACTTCTAAGTCTGATAAAAATGTAGGGGGAGCCCCCAACTGTTTTTATTTCCAGAGTGATCTGGGAGGTTGAGGTGGTGCTGGTGCTGGTTTCCTTATGTTCCCACGTCATCATGGTGACTGTGGGGCCCCTCTTTGGCTGGGCTCTGAGGGTGCTGCCCAGGCAGTGCAGCTGGATCTGGCTGCTGCTGTTGGGCTCTTGCTCACCTCAGGCTACTGGAACTGTCTCTAACTGGTGGGTGGCACTTGGGGCTCCCCTCATAGGCAGTGTGGGGTCCTCAGAGCTGTGCCTGTTAGGCACTGAATTTACAGCTGATGTGTCCTTGGTCATTGCTTTATAGCTAGTCTTGGGGGAATGAAAAAGAGACCTCCTCCAGCTCCCCTGACAACAACAAAACAACCAACCAAAAAAAAGATCCCAAGCCCACGAAAAAGGAGGGGGGTGGTAGTTCTTCAGTCCAATGGCACCTGGATGTCTCCGAACAGAAGACCCTTGTACCGTGCAGGGGACATCTATGCAAGTGATGCCATGGCTGAAGTTGAGTCACTGTGAAGGGAGGTGGTCTTGCACACCAAAGCCAAACAGGCTTTGTCTATTTCTCTTCATAAATGCCTTTGAAACCAAGAAGAGTGACCAGGAACAGGGATGTCCCTATTATGACTTGTGCGGCTTGGTGTAGGTGATGGCAAATTGTCTGTTTTGGCTTATTTCAAGAAGGGGTGGGGAAAGCACTACACAGTCTGTCAGCTAGGGAAGCATCTCTCCAGAGGAGTTGTCCCACCTCAGCATTTCATGGTAGCAAGTTGCATTAATATTGCTCTGAGAACCAATAAACATTTTTACATGGTGATTACTCTGCGTCACATAAAAGATAAAATACAGCTCTGGACTGCACCAACTTGCCACCTATTATTCAGTTCCTGAACCCTCAAAAGCAAATTCTTTTCCAGTGAAACTGCCTCTAAAATGCTAATTGCTGGAAATGTGATGCTAATCAGTTTGCTCCCATAATACTGCCATCTACATGAATTGGTGTGCTTCTTCCAGAAGGGACGATTTGTGAAGTCTTTCACTGATAAGAATTTTTTTTTAAAAAAATGCCAACTAAGTGATTATTCCAGTGGCTTTTTGCCCAAAATAATTTTGAGGAAATGTTTAAATCTGTTATGCTCTTCCCTAGCTGTTGCTTTAAAATATTTTCATAATATAGCCCATGACAGTGTAAACTCTGTATTTCTAGAGATGTTATAGCTAAATGGGAACATTTGCTAAAGATACTGTAAAAAACACTCATGCCTTGGCATATGATGACAGATCTCATCCATTCCCAATCACTCTCATGGAGAAACCTAAATTTAACCTGGGTCTGTGCTTTTCTTTCCAGTGCAAGAGGATATTCTGTTTGTATTGCAGACCCTCTACTTAGTGTGTTTCCATATGATCCACTTGCTAAAATTTAGAAATGAAGTGAGAAATCCAACATCCTTTGCTGTAAAAGCAGGTGTTTTATTACTTTGGGCTTTTTTTTGGTATTGTGGTGATCATAAAGAAAAAATTGTGTATGTTCCAGGAAGGCATCCTGAAGGCTCTAAAACCAGGACATGAATGAAGGAATTAAAATCTGTTTGCAGGCAAATGGTTGGCTTCAGATCTTCTTTATCTTCCTTGCACGTGCTGCCTCCAGGTATAGCTGTGTGTACAGTAAGGCCAAGATAAGAGAAATCCAGAATACAAAAGTAGCACAGACTTCAGTTTGCAGGAATAGCTACATTATATATATATGTAGACACACACACTCCATACCCCTTTTTAATATACACATATACAGCATACTTTATAAATATGTAGTATAATAGAAATAATCTTTCAGGGAAAAAAAAACATAAAAAATATTGAAATCTCTATCTATTGTATATTTTTTTCTATTCAAGGCCAGGTTGGTTGAGGCTTTGAGCAACCTGATCTTGTGTCCCTACCCAACACCAGTGGTTAAGGTGTTTTCCAACCCAAACTACGATTCTGTGATATATAAAAATGAGTATTGTCAAAGACAACAATTTGTTTAAAATGAGATCCTCACTCACTCAGAGAGTAAAAGTGGGAAGAAATATGCATTAAAAATAAAATCTTGTGTGAGTGAAAGTAGTTTTATGCTTTAGATTGTACTTGAGGTGTAAGGAATAAACCACTCAGCAGTGCTTTCTCTTTGATTATTGGTTCTGCAAGAGCAGTTGCCATGAATGAACGCTGCAGGTAGGACCTGCTCCCCCCTCTCCCTCTTTTAGTCTTAATTTGGCATTCTAGGTGTGTGGTAGGTACATCTGTGTATGTGATCCCCTGCTAATACAACCCATTCTAATGCATCATTTGAAAGACTCTTCATTATTTCTTGCTCCTACTTTTATAGCTTCTTAGATTTGTGAAACCCAGCTTAAATCTGAGTTGGCCTTTACTGCTGTAATTAATTTATATCTATATAAGCTTGTTATAACACAAAATGACAAGATTCTGAGTCCTCAAATGGTTAGTATGAAAGACTTCTGGTGGACAGGATATGCTGCTGAAGGACAGAGTGTGTGTATTTACTTTCTGACCGATCACATAAATGCTGTCAGAATTCTGCTCTTAATTTGATTTGTGGCATTTCATTAACAGCTATTATGTGTATCAGGAAAATAATGATTCCCAGACTTGCAGAAATGTAAAATAAGGACAGGCACCATTTGGCAGAACAGAGATTGTACTTTACTGGAGATAGGAACCTTTCATACTAATCAAGTGGTAACTAGTCTGAAATGATTTTTAGCTAATGACTTCTTATTCTCAGGTTAACCACATTACGTGAAGGTAACATGCTCTTCTAATTCTGATTATTATTAATAATCAAAGGCTAGATGAGTGGATCTCTGTCTTTCAGGAAAAGAAATGATGCTCTTATTTCAAGATGTTCTTACTGTTGGAATGATGATGTTAAGGCTTAGAAATAGGGTGGCAAAAGTTCATGGATTTGTCTTTTGATTTAAGCCGTTACGGGGTGGACATGTGTGCAGCGAATGAGCTGAGATGTGAATTTAATTGTGTGCATTTCAGATCTTAATTATTCAGTACATCATTTTGTGAGGGAGGACAACTTTAAGGCCAACAGTAGCAGGAATAAATGAGTTCACTTTGAATATATGCTATTGATGTGCTACTTCTGGACACGAACGCGTTAACAATCCTGACTGCTAAAATCCTTTGATTTTCTAGCTTGTTAAACATAAGGTAACATGTTGAATGATGGAGAAGAAATTTAAACTAGGAGATTTTACAGGATGCAATTTGTTTTTTCTGGCAGAGATAACATCTTTTGTAGGACAGTAAAAAGTCACATTACACTGTAGAAGCTGCTCTGTGACACTAAACGGATGAGCAAGAGGTGGCTTCCAGCAGGGAGCTCCTGCAAGGCAGGAGGAGTCTGCTGTTGTGGAGCCAGTGGTTTAACAGCTCCCAGCTGTATTTCTGTCCTGCATTGCACTGGTTTCACAGGTGTTGCCAAGCCCAGTGTAAGTTAAGATGAGACTTCTCTTTTAATTTATGGGTGGGCTAGTTCAACATTTTTTTAAACTATTTTTAGTTGCCAGTTGCCAGCATCAGGCCACAGCTCTTGTATACAAGCAAGTTCTCTCTTTCTGGTGGTGTGCTCTGCTTGACACCACTTGTTTGTGAGCAATGCTTACACAATGTTTCAGGTGTGATGCTTTGTTTTCTTCTGGTGTAGTAGTGTTCTAAAAGAAGCTTTTGACTTACTGTCTTCAATGGGAAGGAAACATAGATTGTGGTCTGCTTGTCTACTTACTTTCCTTTAGTAAACACAAGGAAATAACATGTAAGCAATGCAAGTTGGTGCTTTTATGTAAAATCCTATAGAAGGTGTTTAAAAAAAAGTCTTATAAAAGCTCAACAATGACAATTTTATTATTTCAGCACAAGTACCATTTGGGCTTGTACAAAAATGACCAGTACTGTGTCTATAAGTGAGGTGTGATTTCTGTTGTTTTTTTTCGTTTGTTTTGGAGCCTAATTGGTCCTTGTGTTGTGTGTTTGGTGGTTTGTTGTTTGTTTATTTGTCTTTGTTGTTGTTGCTTGTTTGCTTTGGGTGGGTTTTTCTTTTTTTTTATTGGTTGGTTGGTTTTTTTTTTTTTTTTTTTTGTTTGTTTGTTTTTAGTTTACCTAAACAGCATCTCTGACCAGTGGCCACTTGACCCAGAAGAAAAATGTATGTATAATATGTATGCAATAAATGTGAGCACGTGTGTGTATGTATACAGCCACAACATATACACAAACCATAGACTATGCTCTTCTGAAATTTTAAGTCAGAGGGGGATCTTTTGAATGCCCACTAGGAGAAAGGTCTCTGACTTCAGGCACAGGTTGAGGTCTGTCGCTCTGCTTGCTGCCACACTGTCATGGCCATCTGTGAGGAAGCAGCAAGTGAGAAGGATTAAGAGGCATGTGGCATATGCTAACAGTTTGTGTATCCTTGAACGTGTGTGTTCATGTGCACACCACCTGTTTTAGCTGTGTATAGCTTTTGTGTGAAAGCTATTGATCTTCTTGGACCTCTGCAAAGAGACTCAGACAGCAGTTGCAATGGGGTTGTCTACCATTATCTGTACTCATGTTTCAGTTCCCCAGAGAAAATGCCCTGGAGAGGTTTTCATGACAGGTTGTTAGCATATGTGTTTCTGGCAGTAACTTCAGGTCTCTGTTCTTCTGTGCTTCTTGTCCTATATTTGCCAGAGTAAAGAACCTCTTGACCCTGAGTAGGTGGGTTTGTGCAGAAAGATAAAATGTTTGACACTCTGAAAGTTTCTTGCTTTGACTTGGGGTGATGCTTAGGAGGTTATAAGCAGCCATAGCAGGAGACTTTCCTTTTTGGAATGCTGCCTAGAACTCAGCAAAGTGTTGTGGCCTTTAATTAAAAGCAGCATCAACTAATTAGAAGGATCCATCAGTCCTGTCATAGTCTTTACTAGGAAGTACAGTTGTCTTAGTCTTACCCATAGAGGTAAACGAGAACACTGAAAACCTAACCTGTTTGACATTGAGCATCGTAATTACCCAGCTCTTGGAGAAAGCATTCTGAGCAGGACTGCAAGCCTGCACAGTGTCAGTCACTGGGTTTCCAACCTGTTTTGTCATGGGTTTAGATGGACTAGTGTCATACTTTGTTGTCCTGGTGGTACAGTTGATCCTCTGGCAGCCTGGCAGGTGCTTGAAGGGAGCATTTCCTCATGTTGAGATTAACTTGGATTTAAAGACTTGAACTAATATATAATCACAGGCTTCAGACAGACTGGTTAAGGCATTGGTGTGGCATTTTATTGTTCCTGAAGCATAAGTGACCTCTAAGTAGGAGTTGATCATGTTTTTAAAGGCTCTCGTCTGTAATAGAAATGTGTGTTTTGTGGGAAGATGGTGTATAAAAAACCTACATTTTTGTCAGGTTCCTAATATATAGGAAACAATGACATGCAATGGTCTGATTTATGGCCATGTCCATTATTTCACTGATCACAAGTAATGGAGTAGGAGCAGATGCTTTGATTTGTATGTGTAGAAATTGTCAGTAGGCTGAGCTAATGGTGGAGGAGCTTTTCTTTGCCAGAAGGCAGCTGTTGATTTTTGTGTTGGTAGCACAGGAAGATAAATCATGTGCCTAATGATAAGCAGGTGATACAGCTCATGCTCAGCCAAATGTTTTCTGCTGGCTAAAAGAATATTTGCGTGGTTCTTTGCATGATGAGATTTAGGGAAGGAAACCTGATCTTGAAAATTAAGATTTTATGCAGGTGTGTTCATCTTTGATTAAGGACATCTTCTCCAAATTAAAATAGTGATAATTGGCTATTTTCAGTAAATCTGATTAAGTGATAATTTGTATGTGGTAATCTTAAGTGTCTTTGACAAAGAGACAATAAATTTCTGCTAGTAAAAAAAATGAAGATAGCTGATTTATTCCAGTTGTTAGGGAAGTCTGTGAATCACATTCTAAATGCTTTAAAAAAATCACAACAAAACCAAATCAAGGCAAAAAACCAAACAGAAAGCAACACTAAAGTTGTTCTTTCAAATCTTAACCAGAAAAATACCTCCTAATATTTTTGGACTTGGGTATATGAATTTTCAGGCACAGTGTGTCAAATATGTGAAATCTTCTTAAACTGGAGAATTCAGTAACACTTTAACTGCCTATTTTTTATTTTTCTAAACTGACTATACTCCTGTATTTCAATACACTTATTCATTAGATGCATGGACTAAGAAGAGTAAATTTGTTATTTCCAGGAAAATTTAAGGAGTGAGGAGGAACACAGGGTGACACTGTTACCAAAGCAATGTGGTAATAGTGGACAGAACATGTGAATGCATTGCTTTGTTTGCAATACTTTTATGTACTCAACACAATGTTTGTGGGATCTTGGGGATAAAAACAAGGACATGCATTAGCAGTCATTAGAGATCACTTTGCTAGGAAAGATGCTGGGGACCACTCTGTGCCAATTAAGAGCAATTAGAAGTGGCAAAAATCTCAAATGCTGGCTGGCTCAGCTTGCAGAATGTAGCCAGTACCCACATGGCAGAATTTCACAAGTGGCTACATCAAAAGCATTCTGCCTCAGCTGGTGACACAAACAGCATTAATTTCCTGTGTAAAGTATTTTCTCTGAGAGTGAGATCTGTTGATCCCAGGTTTTTCTTCACATCTGAGGAAGCATAATTTCCCCACTCTTCCTGACTCTCTCTCCAAATTCATTCATCTCCTCCTTGTTCTTCTTGAATCATGGATGAATCTCTTCTTTCAGATATTTTGCATTAGTTTTCCTCTAGCCATGTGGGTGAGGGGGGAAGGATTTCCCTAACCCTCACCCCCTTTCTTTTTTCTTTCCTCAGAATAAATGCTTGCTGGCTTTTGTTAAGAATATATGCTGATTTATAGTGTGTGATGGACGTAGTTGAGAGAGAGACAGCACCTCTCCTATTTCTGAAAATGAGCTTCTCTTTCTCTTGTCTCTAGTACAATAGTGTTCAGATGCATCTCTCGGTCATCCAGTATAAAGGAAAAACCTCAAGGAGGAAGATGTGTACATGATTTCAAATCAGTATAAAAACAAAATCATTTAACATAGAAGGATACAATACCTCAGTAACTTGGACATCAAGGAAATTTATGTAAATGTAGTGCTAAATGATCCTGAAATCGTAGGAGCACACACTTCCTTTTTCTTGCAAAGTTTACCTCAATAATCTGAAGAATGGCAATCACATCAAATAGATTTTTTCTAGAAATCAACTTAATTCAAATGAGGCTAAATAATAACTCAATCTTAACTCAGAAATGTTCGACTCAGATGACTCTGACCTGTGCAGTAGTTCAGGAAGTTCAGGAATATGCAAACACTATGTTACTTTTATGCCATGAAATGTACTTACCAGCCCTGGCTATCTGTTGGACTTATGTGGTAGCCTGAGGGGAAGAAACCCTGTGAAGAGTTAACTCCACAGATCAGTAGGAGGATGCCATGTCACCCTGGACTGAAGAAGCCCTGGGTTTACTAACAGACTGTTTGTTTTCTTTCTAGATTCCAGTCTATGGAAAAGTGCACATAAAATAAAGATGGCTTTTAAGGGGGAGGACCACTTAGATTCCCTTCCATTACCTGTTCAGCGGTAAGTGCTGTGCTCTGTCATCCAGACTCAAGTGATTAAATGTCTCTAAGGCTGCAGCTACACTTTCCTGTGAGGATCTGAAGACTCTTAAACTCAGTTTTAGGCAATGTTCATACAAAATGTTGAGAATGAGTGTGCAAATCTGTGGTGATTTCTCAAGGCATTTTCAGCCTGGTACATCACAGTGGTGAAGATGCACTCATTGCTTTTAAATGGATGAACACATTTGCAATAGAGAGGTGACTGTATTTACTGGATCAGTTCTTCAAGATGGAAATCCCTGGAACTGGTACTCTGAAGACTGATGAAAACTATAAACTTTTTTTATCCTGGTTGACTTTCTCTAGGTGGAGTTATGGCAATGACAGGAAGGTTATAGTATAATCTAGGCACCTGTGGGTAAATCCTTTGCAGCATTTAATCTCAAAATCAATTCCTTGATTTGATATCCCAAAGCTGGAAAATTTACCGTATGGGAATTCTGTGGCAGAGGCAAAAATAGAAGTCAGGCTTCCTGTCTCCTAGTTCTTAACCAAAAGACAGCCCTTCCTCCTTTTGTAGCTTTCTTCCTTTTTTTTTTTTTTTGAGGCACTAAAGATCTGAGTCCTATGAAAAACAATATGAATGAGATCACACCTGCATATTTATAGCCTTGCATTGCTCTTCAAAATCTACAGGTGTTCTGGTAACTTCTCTAGATGTTCTCCTTAGGTATCTTGTTATTAGGCTCTCTGTGATTAAGAATATCTGTCAGCTCACAAGAAATCTGAACTTCTTCCAGTATGGCTTTTGGATATTTTTACTCTAGTTTGAGTTTGTCTTAAGGTTGTTGTTTTTGGCACTTTTTTGTTTTGTTTTGGTTGGTTGGTTGTTTTTTGGTGTGTGTGTGTGTTTTTCTTGCAGTGCTGGGTTTGTATTTGTGTTGTAGGTAATGTGAAAGCTGCAGATTTGTTCACTGGGCAGCAGGTCAGGCAAGGGGCTTCTGCTGCTCTGGTGAGACATCACCTGGAGCAGTGTGTTCAGTACAGGAAAGACATGGATCTGTTGGAGGGCCATGAAGATGATGATTACTGTGCGTTGATCTTGCCCTGCTGATTTGAATCCTACATTCCCTATAATCAGCTTTATGTGGGTGATGTCAGGAACTTGTATTTTGTGGCTCTTTTAAAGGATTCAGAGGAAGACTGTAAGAAATTCTAGAGAAAAATTGCATGTTATCTGTAACACAGGAGCTCCAGGTGAAGATTTTCAGAGTTCGAAGTTCAGTGTGCTTACCTGACTCTATGGTTCACTGCTCAATGAATTTTTGAAAAGCATTCATGAATGGAATGCTTGCTGGGGAACTGAAAATGTTTTATGAAAAACCTCTTTTGCAGTAAGCTGTATGAACAGAGGTATGCTGCCAATAATGCCATAAAGATACCTTCTGGTGATAAGGAATAAATTTAGTTATTGTGTAGCTCCAGACACTAACGCTTCATTTAATGACCTTGTGTTCTTTTCATTTCACTTATTTACCCTATAACAATTCAACAAAGAATTTTATGGCTTCAGAAAGGGAGCTTATCTTGCTATGAAGTGTTTCTAGTTTTAGTGATTTATATTCCACTTGTAACCAAATTGAAAGCCAGGCTGTTTGTGGGTAGTTTGATGCTGGTAGTTAAAACTTTGTGCATCCATGCGGTCCTTCTCAGAAGGATTTTCAGGTATGCTGGTTGGCTAGATCTGAAGGATGACGTTTGTAAAACAACAGCTATGGGTTTGCCATTGTTTGGTGGCATTCATGAGGAATATGAACTCGACAGATTTTTATTTTTATTTGAATCCTTCTTCCTATATTCAAGAGGTTAATATGTAGGTCAGCAGTTTAGTTTGCAGGAAGTAAAAATTATTGCATTTCACTTATATTTTATTGATTTGGGGAGTGGGCAAGTTTGCCAGAATGCAAGATTTTCCCTAACCTTTTTATTCTGATATTTTTATCACTGTAAGTTGTATAACATGCTGTAGAAAGATATTATATTACTTCCCAGAGATATGCTGTAAAATATTTTAAGTTCAGCTGCAGAAGTCACAAAAGAATTTTGGCTTTTAACCTGAAGCAAATCTGAGTTTGTCCATTATAATAATTGTGAAGTTATGGTGAGTTTAAAATGTGAACAAATTGATGAATTTTAACAATGTGTTCACCTGGCCTCACTAGACCTTTTTTCATTAAAGCTGGTATTTCATATTTGTGGCTTGCTGTTAGCTGGGACCTTTTTAAAATGATCAAGCATCATCTTTCATCCTTAAAGACAGTTGGGAATTTATCCTGAATCCCTCTTGTCAGGGTCAGTAGCGTATTTCATAGCTTGTGGGACACAAGCACTGTGAAGTGGGCAAGCTAGTGCTGGTATAGCCTTTATCACAGAAGAAATCTGACTGATTATTTTCAGAATGCATGTTTTTGAAGCCTGAAAATCTATAGACAAGACTTTTCTCTGTGCACTGGAGATGCAGCAGATGCAATCTGCCCAATGAGTATCTTGTGTTTGGGACCTGGTATCCCTTTCTGGAAGGACCCTCCAGTTAATGTCTTTGAAATAACAGTGGCACAACTTGCCTGAATGTTAGGTTGCTTTATCTCCCTGACACACTATTACATGACATGTTTGTGACATTAGATTAGTCACCTTTAGACACTGTACCTAGATCTTCCAGCTGTTGTTTTATGGCTCTGACTCCATGGTTTGTGCTTCTTTGCAATTTTCCCCTTGTACTAGCAAGATCTTTTCAAAGCAATTGTATTTTGCTTGCAGTTGGTTATGTTCACTTGTGTTCAAATCTTCATCATGTGTTTCTGTAGCACATTTTAGGAGAGAGGCTGATCAGGTTTGCAAATACTCTACCACTGCTGTTGGATGTCTATGCTCTGTTTTCAGGAAACAGCCTGGCTTAAGGTTTCAGTGCTTAAGGCTTTATCTTCTACGTGGGAGTCTTCCTTCTCGTTTGTGAATCTAACAATATGAACAATGCATGAATTGATGCAAATGCTTTCATTCCTTTTAGTCTGTCAAATGTTTCTATTGCAGTTTGACTCTTGTCTGCTTTGTGAAGTCTGCTAGTAACTGTAGTTTGATTCTTGGGAGTTTGGGATATATTTGCTGTACTATGAGAAGCTTGTGAAATTTTTTAATTGTGAAATGTGTTGTCATCTTTATCTCAGAATTTTATTTCAATACTGTCTGCTTATTATTATAATGATTTACACTTCATATCTGTTTTAGCAGTCTTCTCTTTTATAGAATCATAGAATTGTTTTAGTTGGAGAAGACCTCTAAGATTGAGTCCAACTGGTCACCTAACATCACCCATGACTGTTAAACCGTGTCCTGAAGTGCCACATCTACATATTTTTTGAACATCTCCAAGGATGGTGACTCCACCACCTCCCTGAGCAGCTGTTTCAATGCCTTACCATCCTTTCAGTAAAGAGTTTTTTCCTAATATACAACCTAAACCTCCTCTGGCACAATTCCAGGACATTTCCTTTCATTCTGTCACTTGATACTAGGGAGAAAAGATTGTAATTCACCTCACTACAACCTCCTTTTGGGTAGTTGTAGAGAGCAATCGCATCTCCCCCGAGCCTCCTCTTCTCCAGGCTGAACAACCCCAGCTTCCTCAGGCACTCATCAGATTTGTCCTCTAGACCCTGCATCAGCTTTGATTCTGAGCCTTATACATCATTCCTCCTGATTCTGCCTCGATTATACTGCTAATTAATCTTCTTGGCCCTAGGCAAATCACTATACCTTTCTGTGTCTTTCCTTCCTCCCTCTCAGCTGGGGAAACACAATGGAAGCTCTTATTAGTCCATCTCCACAAACTGCTATTTTAATGATACTTATGAGGTCCCAACATACCGAGTGCTATATAAGTCTTGGGCCTGGTATGTGTGCATCATCCTCTTGCACTGTGGAGGTTGATAATGTTTTATACTACCCAGCAGCTGCTCTCAGCAGCTGCAAAGCTGTACTTCACAAACTAGCTTGTTCCCTCCATATGATATATTTTACCATCATTTTCAGAGTGATGTTGCCTTGCAAGTGAGTTCATTAAACTCTCTTTACAGCTATGGCTATAGGAGAGGATGATGATTAATTACCCTAAGCCTGTTATTTCTGAGGTATTTTCCCACAATCTGATTTTTAAAAATAAATCTCTTCGTTAAGGATATTTTAGTGATCTTGCTATGACTCATCTTCTCAGCTATTTATTAGAAATACCAGTACCATATTGTGTTAAATACAATATTTGTCACCTCAGTTCACATTCCCTGGGAATTTCTTCCTTATTTAATTGCCTGACCTCTCTTAATCTGATTCACTGCTGCCTGGGGATGGTGGGAGGATCGTGTAATCAGTTGTTCAGTAACCTGTAATGAGCAAATTTAAGAAAGCTAGCAGAACAATGCTACAACTTTGTAAATGGTTTTTCCCCTTTTTTCCCTTTTTGACAAACAGTAGAGTGATCTTAAGAAATGTGCTGTTCTGACCTCATTTCTAGTCTCATTATATTTCCTAGTGTCTGTTAGTGGTTGGATTTCTGAGCTGATATTAACCCTAAGGGATTTGGAGTGAAATGCATGTAGGAGTTAAGCTGAAATGTGGCTGCTAGCAGTGGCAGTTCATTCTCTTTGCTCTTCACAGTATTTTAGAGAATGCAATGAAGTTGTGTACATACATATATACACACACATGTATGTATTTTACTTAGAACAATATGCCTAAAGGACTGTAGATAATCAACCTTCTACTTGTTTTTCTAGAAACAAAACAAACCCAAACCTGTGACATGTATAGACTTATGCTTCAGGTATTTGAATTTTGTACCTTTCCTTCTATGAATACTTTGAGGTTCTTCCAGGGGTACAATGGGAATATAGAAAACATCTACATCAAGAACATAGTATTCTTTTCAAATAAAGTTAATGGAAATATTTTTCCATTGTCTTAAATAGCAGCAGGACTGAGCTCAGAATAAATATTAAACAAGGGGAAAGCTGAGAAAATATCATAGAAACAGGAGGCCTAGTGATTATTAGAAGCATCCAGTCTGCAGCAGTCAAGAGTCCTTTATGCACAGGTGTTTATACTGTATTTCCTATCTTTAAAATATCATTTTGAATGCTCAAACTTCCAGATTTGTATGCTAGTATTGTTTAACATTTTCTTTGTCCAGTGCACCCAGTGGGAAGTCAGGATGGATAAATACGGCAGAGCAGTTGCTCTACAAAACTCTCTTCCCTTTTTCTTTTGATAGAAACACTCTCAACAGTGTTTGAGCCACAAAGCTACTTTTCCCACTTCATTTAAAAGCAAATAAACTTTTCTGAAGCCTGTCAACACTTCCTGTGGCACAGTCGTGAATGTGGAGGGGTAAGGGTTGTGTTTATGTTGTGAGAATGAATCAGGAAGCAAACAGATTTGAGCACTCTTGATTCTGCTGGGTAGAGTCTAACCCCATATTGCTCTTGGCTAATGTACCAGGAAAAACCTGGAAAGAAATCAGTGTGTTATTGCCAGGGGAAAATAAGTTATTTTTTTTTCCTTTCAGCGTTTTGTTCTGTTCTGAAGGGCTGGAATTGCACTGAACGTTCTCAGCTGGGTAAGAGGCTGAGCTCAGTAATTTAGAAAAAGTATCTTTTTTGTTGATAAATAATGAAGATAGTCCAACTGAGTAAACTGCTACCCAGATGCCCTGGTGTAAGAGAGGAGTATGAGAACAATTGTATTTCCAAGTGTGCACTAGACTTGGATTGTTCTACTGTAGTTCTGGTTGCTGCACATGTAAGGTCTTCAGTAAATGCTCAAATAGACACCTTGATATCAATGTACACACAGCTCCAATTGATCACACAACCAAAAAAAAAAAAAAATTGGACTTTCAATTTAAATCACTGCTGTAATGAGAATAGGACACCAATCTAGAATATACGATCAGTTATACTTTTTTCCCAATCAGGCTTTTTGTTCAGGAAACCGATTTAAAATGTATGAATGGTGCCTGAATTCACTAGCTGTGCTGAATAAAAGTGAAGAAGGCAAAAAATGCTTACTTTCTGTAATTTCTAAGGAGTAGACATTAAATATAGTCATAGTACCCTGACTGAACAAAGACTTAATATTCAGTGTAGAAAGGAACACTAACAATCTAGTTTTGACTGTCAAGCGCATGGAAAGAAACAAACATCTCAGGGAGAAGCAAATACAACTGAATTTACAAAAGGCAGAAAAAAGACTATTTCAACTGTTGAATCTGCTAGCAAAGTTTTGTAGGCTCCAAGTGAAAAGTAGCAAAGCATAATTCTTATATCTGAAGAGTGAGAGTGGGTGGAATAAAAAAATAACTGGAAAGGAAAAGGAAGCGAGAAACTTAGGAAAAACTCTAGTAAAGAGAAGCTAAGGATCTGGGATTAAATTAGAAATAGGATGCCAAAACATGAACCTGCCAAATGTGTTGTACTGAATAAGCTGCTGTTTTTCCCAGACAAGGTAACTGTTTTCCTTATTTTCCCTTTTAACAGAGTAAAGACAGTGAAGGTTACACATGCAGTAATTTGGTAGTAAATGCAGAAAACAGTGGCTGTCAGGCAAAGGTCAAAATGGGAAAGGATAATGCAGGGGTTATTTTTGAAAGCAGAGAATTAGAACTAGACTTCAAGCACTGAAGAAAAAAGGATGAGTAGCTGAAATCTCAAGGTTATTACATTCAGGGGCTAATAACAAGAAAGTCTGCAATAATCTGTTTCTTTCAATGGTAAAAAAGTTGGGAGAAGGACTTCCATATACTCATTGATAATGAGATGAATGTGACTGCATTTACCAGTAAGATGTGGTGATGAAGGTGAGCAAGATCAGCTCCAAACCATATGAAGTGAGATCATTCTGGTCAACATAAGGCTGTATCACTGTGCAAGTTAAAGGGAAACTTCATTTGTCACCAAGCATGATATCAAGTCTTTCAGGAAAAAAATGAATTTTGCAGCAGTTATGGATCTACCAGACTCTTTAGGGCAGGGGGAGTGGAAAGCAACTTGTTTCATGAAAGAAAACTAAAGAATTTTGCTTGTTATATCTTGCAAAGCGGAACGTGAAAGGATATGTTTTCTTCTAGAAATAATGCATTGAAAGATAACTGCTTATTTAAAAGGAAAGTTGAAATGAGAATGAACTGACACTTAAGAAATTTAAACCAGAAACAGGAGATTTCTAACCATTGGAGCAGTGCAGTTCTAGAGGAGCCTCTTAATGGAACACTTTTAAGCCTACAATAAATTATTTGATGAGTTGACTTTTAAGCCATTTGTGAACAAATGATCTGATCTGTTTTTTCTAGTATCAGAAGAATGGATTTGATCATGTAAGGTTTAATTTTCACTCCTGACTTCTACAGAAATATCTAAGCATTTGTTTAAGTACCAAATTAGTTTGATTAGAAACTGCTTTCTTATTTGAATGATGCTACTTAAGGTATTTTTACCAACTCATTCCAGTATTTTTAACACTCTGTTACTCGTTCTCATCTTTTAAACTTGCCTATTGAAGTGCTAATGTTCCAATGCGAATCTTGGAAAAGCCAACCCTGGGCTATCCTTTTCTTACCCCTTTTTTTGAACAGTTTTACCTACAGCTCTGTTGTGCAATAGGTGTGACGGGGTCCACAGATTTCTGTAGTCTTCTGAGTGGTGCTGATCTCATAACTCCCTGTAAAATGGTTGTTGCTTCCTTCATTAAGTAATCCTGGTTTTACCTAATCAGTAGGGCTAGGACCTTAAATGAGTAAATAGTAAAAGGTGAAAAGCTAATGGTAGTGCTCATAATGCATGTCATAACTCCTTTGAAAAAGCACAGAGCAGTGCTGTTTGTTATTAAACTACAAATTAAGGCAAATTTGGAAGACAAAAAGAAAAAACTCAATGAGGCACTGGCACCTGTTTTCATGGACTCTCCTATTATATGTCTCCAAAACAGACCCTGCTGGTGATCGTGTCTGAACATTTCCATGGTCTGTGGCCCCAGATAATTTCCACTGCTGTTTTTCTCCTTCTCTTTTATTTTTCCCTCCCTGCTAGATGTTCACAAGAACTTCTCTTACAGCGTGTTGCTTTTATAAGGCTACAAGGAATATCATCCTCTGCACTTACAGGTGTAGCGTGAGCATCAGGAAGCAGTGTACTAGGGTGAACTCTCATGGTTAATATCCTGCACACATCTCCCATAGTTGGCCTTGTTGACTTCTGTGTCCCACAAAGTAGGAAACACGCTTAGCTGTTTATGGGAGTGAGCACTTTTTTGTACTCAGTAATTAGATATTTAAAGGTATGCTGATGGCAACACCTCTTCAAATTTGTCAACATTTCAGTTATCAAGATAGACTTAAAGTCCTGAAAGAACATTTCTATGGCTTCTGAGCAGTTCTGCTTTATGATGTTCCCTCAGGCTAGGCTGTTCTCCTTCCACTGGGCTAATTGGACAAAGTAATGGATTTTGTCACTGTGTACAAAGCTAAGGTCCCTAAGCTCTGGCGTCTCAGTTTTCAGAAAAACTGCAATTATTTCATGGTTTTGCAAGGCTCTGCTTTTGTCTGTGCATTGTAGAATAGTTTCTTATTTCAGGACCTAACCTCAGATGGAGGGAATGCCTCCTTCATCCAGCTCATCAAAGAGCAACTTGCCTGAGGAATGCTTACTCACTGCAGAACAAATGATCAACTAACATGCTGAACAAAAGAACCAATATTCTTCACAAAGCCTGCTCAGCTTACAATTTTATTTATTTATTTTAACTTCTATCTCACACTGATATTTTGCAAATATAATTAAAAATAAACAGGAACTGATCCAAGTAGAATTCATTTGGTGTGGGTTTTGTTTTTTTAATTATATTGTGTTTTTTATATGCAGAGCATAGGCCAGTATAGCTGAAAGGAGCTTGCAGAGGAAAGCAGAGTTTAGTTGATGATCAGTGTCCTATTGTAAATTGATTCTGTTAATCGTTGAGAGAGACTGAGAGCCCTGGGGCTATTTAGTCTTGAGAAGAGAAGACTGAGAGGGGATCTGATCAATGTCTACAAATATCTGAGGGGTGGGTGTCAAGTGGAGGGGGCCAGGCTCTTTTTGGTGGCTCACAGTGATAAGACAAGGAACAACGAGTTCAAACTGGAACATAGAAGATTTCACCTCAACAGTGAGGGTGATGGAGCACTGGAACAGGCTGCCCAGGGGGGTTGTGGAGTCTCCTTCTCTGGAGACTTTCAAAACCCACCTGGACACATTCCTATGTGGACTACCCTAAGTGATCCTGCACTGGCAGGGGGGTTGGACCTAATGATCTCCTGAAGTCCCTTCCAACCCCTGATAGACTGTGATACTGTGAAGGATGGAGACACTCTTACACATAGGCTTAAAAAGGCCAGTGTCAAAAAACAAACCAAAGAAACAAACAAAAACCCCACCCCCAACCAAACAAAAAGTGCTCTATCCCAGAGTTCTACTTGCAGGACTTGTCAAGTACACCTTCATTTCTAGTTTTACCAGTGGAGATTAAAAAAGATGTAAACATGTCTGGAACTCACATCAACACATTTGGATCTAAGAGGAGTAGATTTGTACTGGCTGTTCCTCACCCCCCTTTCAACATGATTGGGCTATCAAGAAGCAAGGCCAGTAGGAGAGCACTTTTTCCCATCTACCATATTGTCTGAATTGTAGTGTGGCTAAAATTGTCTGCTTCTAAGTCTGGATTCTTCCCACTGGATCAAATCCCATCAAGTCTGATCTGAATCCATAACAGTTTACCAAGTTTGAATACGCCAGTACCACAGGGTTCACCAAGATGATTGGTTTTGGAAATTTTAATTGGCTTACTAGCTTACAATGACACTACAAATGCAACAGTATTCATTGTAAGTGTGTGAATTACTAATACTATACAAATATAAATTCAACAGGCATACTTGGTGATCATGGTGACAAGATTAGCATGTGGGTTGTTCAGCTTTGCCTGGGCAAGTAGCAGCCTTATGCTGTCACTAACTTGTTGACAGCAGGATTTATTCATTTATCTCCTTTCTGTCAGGAAATTTTATTTTCTATTACTGCTGTCTTGCTGTGAACTCAGTGGCTTACGTGCTTGTTGAGACAGCTACAGTTTTAGCAACTTAATGTATGGGGCACAAAGTAAAAATCCAGAAAACCAGTTTGAACTAGTCCTTTTGCCTTCTGACTTGGCTCTACTTCAACTCTAACATAAAGAAAATTAATGTATGATAGGGTTATCCTAGATTTTAGATAAGCTAATCAGCAAGCTGAATTGGTCTGGAATTTTTATATTCAATCTTCCTTATGTTCTGCAGTGTGCCAGTAATTCTGAGATGGCATAGTGTTTCCAGACATTTGGAGAGAGACAACTTGCAGTGAGGATTTCTCAGAAAAACATAAAGATCTGAGAAGCACATTGGGGCAGCACTTAACACTGAACGATTGACGTGGCCTTTTAAATAGGTGTGATGAAGCCACAGTCAATTTACATGCCATACCTTACACATTACAAGTGTTTATAATGTTTTTACTTCTCTTGTAGTCGTTTAAATATTGGTCAGATGCAGCAGCCTGACCACAAATGCTTAGTTCTAAGTTTCACAGGCTGGTGATAAATAAAGCCCTGTCTCTATGGCTTCTCACTAAATCCTTCCACTGAGAGCTGACTTCCATTGTATTGATGTAGAAACTAGCCCTGGGTATATTGGGTACCTATGAATAATTTTGAAAAGATGAAATTAGAAAAAAATTAGAGATGATTTATGGTTAAAGAGAGGCTTAAATCCATTCAAGAAGTTGTTTGTTGCCAATTAATTACCTACTATTAATTAGAATAATAAATTTCAGCCCAATTGTAAGACTTGGCAATGACTTTCTTCATAGGTTTATCTGGAAGCTGTACTAAATCCTCTCTTTAGGACTGGTGATAAATCTGTCATAATAGGTGAAAATGGATAAATAGGCTAAGAAGCCTTGAAAAGCTAATGTGATTGAGCAGAAGTCTTTACACTTTATAAATATGACCACTGGAATTATTTGTGTGAACTGAGACTTGACCACGATGTTATAAAACATGAATCTTTTGCACTTAGTGAAACTGGGTACTCAAGTGGAGGTAAAACTCTTTTTCATGATAACATTTACAATTTAAAAAAGAAGTACATGTGCTGCCAGTAAAATATTGTAGGTGTAAGTTTTAAACAAGTGATTTACTTACTCATTCTTCTCTTTTGTATTCGTGTAGTACCACCACTAGTTCGAGCAATCCTTTAGATGACAGTCCATCTTGTCTATCCTTAAGATCTTGTGATTTGTTTGGTAATGACCTGACTAGATGACAGAAAGCAACAACAAAGAGAAATGCTGGTAACAGAACTCTGAATATGATGTGTCTCTTTTTAGAGAATGAAAATTGGAAGGTTTGCTTTTTTTAACGTGGGTCTTTCTGCAGGATGAAATTCGCCTTGCAGCATGGAGGTATTTGAAACCCACCCAGAGGCATTCCTCTGTAATCTGCTCTAGATGAGCCTGCTCTGGCAGGGGGGTTGGACTAGAAGATCTTTTGAGGTCCCTTCCAACCCCTAACATTCTGTATTGTATGGTGCAGAAATGTCTGCATGAAACAAGGCCTGAGCATCTTTTGAAGCAATGTACTTTGAATCTGCTGTTGCTCTGAATTGGTCTCAGCTAGTGGCACCAAATGATTTTTGTCAAAACAGCACAATTTTTAAAAGATTTGCTTTTGGCCAGCACAGTGGAATTCAGAGTGTTCAGATTGTTAGTTACTCAAATTCAGAGGCATGCTCTTGAAAACTTCATCAAATATTTTACAACCTCAATTAAAACAGAATGACTTTGAAGAAATGCTGGAGACTTTCTATTGAATTTTTATTTTGCACTGAATTATTTTTACTGCTATTTTTGCATGAAATGCTGCTTTTACAATGTAGAGCCTAGATAAATTGCTTTTTTGTCAATATGCCATGACATACTAAATTCAGCCATTCTGACTGGTGGGGAACTACTATCAATATACATCAGGATCTCTCCTATTGTTGCTTGGTTAAACAACTGGAGAAAGTCACACCACTAAGGTCACTTGTGGTTGAACCAGTCTTGTTTAATGTATTTAACAAACTGAAAAATAGTTTAATAGCAGGACAACAATGCTTCCTGCTGATGCAAAACTGTTCAGGCCAGTTTGAAACAATGTGAAATGCCAAGTCTCATAATACTGAGTCTCAGAAATGTAAAATGCCAGAAGAAATTATATGTTAATGAACATAATGTAGTGCATGTGAGGAGGGGAACTGAAGAACAGTCATTTTCATCACACATATAGAATGACAAACTCTAAATTAGGTATTATCATTCAGGCAAAAGATTCTGAAATCAAAATAAGTAGGTTTCCTGGAAGGTGAAGATGAAACAGCTCTCTGAAAAACACTTAAGCAAAAGAGAAAGTAAATTTTGTGAGCTCTTGGAAAATAGGGACAGTGCAGGAAATGTAATTCAGGTGTATAAATCTGTAATTTACTTAAAGCTTGGATACTGTATTCTGTTCTTGCCATCACATCTTAGAACAGAAAAAAAAAATGGAAAAGGCTTTTGAAAAGGTGGGGAGAGTAAAAGGTGGATGATCAAAGGAGTGGAATCTCTCCTGTGTGGTGACAGACTAGATAGGGACTGTTTCTCTAACTTGGAAGTGAGATAGCTGAAAGAAGATATGATAGAACAAATGAAAGAATGAATGGTACAAAGAGGGTGAATGCAGAACTCAGCATACAAGAACTAAAGAGCTTCTGTTAATATCTCCAGGCAGCAAGTTTAAGTCAAACAAGAAACACTTTTTTTCCAAAAAATAACCAATACAAGACACTGCCAGTAGATGTTGTAAAGGCCAAAAGTTTAACTGAGTTCAAAAAAGGATTAATGGCTACTGTTGTTTCATGAATTGTAAAAACATCCTGCTCAGACACAACTTCTGGCTTAGGAAGTTGCTAAACCACTAATTGCCAGAAGATGGGAAGGAGGGGTTGCTCAGCTCTTGCCATGCCTCTTATGATCTTTCCTTATGCATCTCCTAATGGCCATGTTAGGAGCAGGATAATGGGCTAGACAGATTTATTTTTTTTTTCCCTTGGTTTGTGTGTGTGGTTTTTTGTTTGTGTGGGTTGGTTGTTTGTTTTTTTTTTTCCTTTTTTTTCCTTCTGACTCATTATGGCTGTTTTTATTTTGTAGGCGCAGATTTTTATTTTTTATTTTTTTTAGTAATGGGGAGACAAAATGGAAATTTTCAGCTTGTTTTTGGAGTTCAGTAAACGCTGTTTGGAATATGATTCTTAATAAGTAACTAGGAACAATCACACTCTTTGCTTTCCTCACTTTAAGAGACATAAAAATAGTCTACAAATTAATCTCTAAATACAGGAAGATGTAGATGAAGGTGATTCATTTGTGTGTTTCACCGGAGGACTCATGATGTGTATTTTAGAGGATAATGTGTTGGAAAAACTGACACAACATGGTGAGCTTTCTGTGGTTCTGTCTGAAAGGAGGTGAATGGTGTTGCTTTTGCTGCTCCTGAAAATTAAGGAATGTTGTTTCAGTCATAGGAAATCTTAAATTCTACAGCTGTACTTGTGGCAGTCGATAGGAACAGAGGCAAAAAAGGAGAATTTCTTTAACATAAATCCTTATCTTTTTTTTGGGTACTACTCTATCATCCTTTTTTCTCCTCAGAATGAAGATAAGTTTTTGGAATTAGAGGAAATATGATTTTTTTTTTTCTTCTGTCTAACCTCCTTTTTTTTTTTTTTTATTTGAATTTGTAATTTAGGAGGGATTTTTTTTTTTTTTGGTACTTACTAAACAGATTTCAGCAACTATCACAGTGCACTTCAGAAATGAAAAATACATTACTCTGTGTTATGAGTTTATCCTGAACTGCACATGAACTGTGCACATCCTTATAAATCACGTCTCAAACTTCTAAAGTTGTTATTTTTGTTTATTAGGAAACCTGGCTTCAGATCCAAGAAGGCAATAAAGGGACTATACACAGCAGGCAGAACGCAAGCCACAATCAATACTGAAATTCAATTACACAATATTCAAAGCTGAATGGGGAAAAAAAAAGATCTTAAATAGCAGTAGCCTGTTAAGTTTAAAATTAAAAGTAGTTTCATCATATATGGTGAAAAGGGGGATTGGATCAATAAAAATCACCTCTTGTATCTTCTTTGCTGTTGATTTATATGAAATTATACTTGAGGTGAGCCTCCTTTTCATATGACCATTAATAGATTTTGATCACTTGTGGAATATTCCTTCAGTGGTCTGGAAGGAGATCTCTTGAGATGAGCTGATGTATAAATGGAAGCACAAGATTGTCCTTAGCTTGGCTACTGTCATTGCAGATTTAGTTCTAACAGCAATGCTTTAGATAAAAGCACAGTGCATTGCTGCTGTGATGCTCAGCTGTGGAAATTCAGCAGCTGGATTAAAAGAATGGAGGATATAATGCAACCTTCAGTTCTTTCCTGTATAGCATCATACAGAACTGCAGCATGTATTCAGAAGGTAGAGAACAATCTACTACATGGTCAGACTAGCTGAAGGATACTAACAGAAGCTTGGGAAAAATAATTAAGCCCAGTCTCTCTTGCTTCCACTTAATTTAATTCTTGCCTTACCTTTCATATATATTTTGTCAGAATCTTTTAGTATCAATCCATCTTTTACTAGAGTAAGATATACTAATATTTTGGAAGTATTTGATGTTAAGAGGACATGCCAAAAATTAAGACTAAGTCTTCAAATTACAAAAACTGTCAGAAAAAAAAAGAAAAAAGATTTTGTTTACTGTAAATCAGTAATCTGAAATTCTTGCTAGGTACAGTGCCCCTTTTGGAAATGTGTTGTGTATATAAATATTTACATTTGCTGGCCATGCCTGGGTTTATACTATTTTAGACATACAAAAAGGAAAATCTCCTGGGAGCCTGCATTTTGTGCAGATGGTCTGGGAAAATGCAGGAGGTAGCAATGGACTGGGCAGGCCTCAGAGAAAAGGGAGCAAACTTCCAGGATCACAAAGTGATCAGGATGCTGCCACTAAGGAATTCCCTGATAGAGATGAAACAAAAGCAGGAGCTATAGCCTGTCTGCAAAAACAATGTAGATGAGGGTGAATGCAATTGCACAGATTTTGCTCTGATCTAACATCCCCGACTTGACCTTCATGTTAGATGCAGTGTTAATAGTACCAGTTATGGTAATATAACTTGGCTCTGTAGGTACGCATGGTTGAGGTGAGGATTAGGGGCTTTTAATTAGGATCTGGGCTCCTCACTATAAGGAAAAATACCTAGGCATCTCTACCTCAGGGCTCTGGGGAACAGAACTGCTCAGTAGTGCTGCTGCTGTTTCTGCTACCGCATTTTAGTGGTTTGGCTGTGCCAGGGTGGGTGGAGAGATGCTGCAAGGTAAATTTTTTTTTTTTCCTATTAAGTGTTTAATAGGCAGAGTGTCTAGAAAAAGCTGATAGTACAGTCTCATAAATAAGCAAACACACCCATAGCTTTGCTCCTTCATCATATTAAACCATGAACGTGCAGGAAACATATTCTCCCCAAAAGTGCACTTTAAATTTCTCCTATTTATTTATCTCTAATCTCTGCTTATTTTTCACAAATAATTCTATAAGAAGTATGTGGTATAAGATGATTAGAAACCCAAAAGCTGTGTTTGGAATGGAAAGTTAAGCATGTCACTCTGTTACCACAAGCAAACCATTTGTTCAATTAGTTGCCTTTTGTCAATCAACTGCAACATGGTAGGTGAATGCAGCTATGATATTGCTGCTGGTTATTGTAAAGGTGTTTTGCTTTACCTCATTCTTCCAGGTGGTTATTGTGAAGGTGTTTTACTTTACCTCCTTCTTCCTTCGTTCTCTGCCTTCTAGCATGCACTTAATTCAGATGGACTCCGTTCAGCGATGGATGGAAGACCTGAAGCTGATGACAGACTGTGAGTGTATGTGTATTCTCCAGTCAAAGCCCATCAGCATTGAGAAGGATGAACAAAATGAACTTCTCCTTTCCTCACAGTATAACACATGTGATAACTTGCAGCTGTTATTAAAAAGAGCATGGATCATAAGCACGGAGTTGACTAGGATTGCTCAAAAGCTGGAGAAGAATCGATGGCAGAGAGTCCACAGCATGACAGTAAGAGTCAACTGCCATGTGCGTTCAATGATAAATGAATACAATACCTTTTCCAGGAATCCTTCAGAAGAAATGCACCAGGTAGAATGCCTTACATGTTGTCATGTTTGTCTTTTTTCATTTTTTTTTTTATTGCTATAAATAATGTTTGCTTTAAAACATCTGGAAGAAATCCTTTTTTATCAATGCTGCTCCCTTGTTTTGAGGCTTTCTCATTCTTTTTTCAGCAATGGAATCATCCTTGACTCATTTTGGATCCTTGTTTTATCATAGGCCTGATTTAGTTAGTAGTGTTGACAAATTATATGACAAAAGTTTTGGTTTTGAGGACTACTGGGTTAAACTAACTAAAAGAAATGTCTATATGGAGTAGTATGTTTCCAGAGGTTTTTCAGCTAATTGTTGTAAACAAGAACCTTTTAACAAGCACTTGTGTGTATGGTTATTGCTTTCAACCCACTCTCTATTTCTCTCTTTGCAGTATGAAAAGCTTTTAATAGACAAGTGCTCAGAATTTACGGCATTCACAGAAAGGTAATCTAAATTTGCTAGTTGAAATAGTATTTTTTTCTGGTTTATTATGTTGTAGATTTTCTAAGAGGTATTAATGTACTAACACCCTGAAATATTTAAACTAGTCCTGATAGGGTCTCTATATGTTAGCCTCTGGTGCATAAAGTGAATTGCTTTTATCTAAACTGCATCCTAATTGAGGATGGGAACTGCTGTTGCACAAAGAGCCTGGCGTAGCCACAAAGCTGCATGCAAGTGGATTTTTCAGGGCTTTTAGACATCATGGAAAGAAGTTTGGCTTTAATGATAGCAGTGACTAAGTTCTCTTCAGGTTCTGTGAAGCCAGCTGGTGTGAAAACTCAAGTTGTGAAACTGTCATGGTATGTGTTCCTGTATGAGCATCTCCATGTGCTGGTGAACCAAACAGAAATACACATTCCTTTGAATTGCACTTGTAGCTCCGTGCACTCCAGAATGCTGAGACTGGAAAATAAGAATCTCTTCATAATTCCTCTCATGATATTTCCCCTGTCTAACAGAAATAATCTTGTTTTCTCCAGCACAGTTCATTCAGTCTTTTCCTATTTATGTTAAACACTGTGCAAGTCGTTTTGTTCAGGGAAAAAGGCACCATCTAATTATCAGGAAAGAACTTTGCTTGAGCACTACTGCTTTTTGTCAAACCCGCCCAGATCAGACTTCACTTTTGTAGTCTACCATGAGACACACTGATTTAATGAGATCTCTGATCTCATAGTGCCTCTCCCTCCTTGTCTGTTTGACAGGTAAAGCTGAAAAGGGGACACACTGTGTGGGTGGAGGCACTGATCAATTAAACTATATCTTCCCATACAGTGGCCTGCCTGGATGGAATATGTTTTAACAATTCAAGAGAATGCGTTTCTGTGAGAAAGTAATAGTTACTTCAACTGAATTGTATGAAATTTTCCATCTTTATCTCATTTCTTTAGTTACAGCCAAATATCACTGATTACAGAGTAGTTAGACTAACGGCTTTATGCTTGCTGTATGTTATCTTTTTGCATAGCAGGCTAAATTTTACTTCTGAGTATGCTGTTCAAATGCAAATGGACTTTACTCATCTGGGGACACGTACATATGGGATTCCTATCTTGCTATCTTTAAACTATGGAAAAGAAGGTAAATAAACTGAAGTCACTGAAAACCTTTCTTTGGCCATGAGGGATGGATGGATATATGCAGCTGCAGTTAGAATGCAGACATCCTAGAGTGACTGTAACTATTAGTAGGAGTGGAAAATGGCAGAGTTATCCTGGTATGAGCACAGCAATCTGCAGCAAAACTTGGCCTGCTGTCTGAAGTAAAATGTTCACTGTTATCTTTGTATGCCTACTATGTGCAGACAAAGCTTCAATTAAGGTCTGGTATGATGCTGCCAGCACAATGGCAGTGTCATCACGAACAGCTGAATTCCCATTATATCCCTATTATTACACAGAGGTCAGCTGTGACAATCAGCTTGATAAAGCAGGAGTTGTCTGGTGCATCTTTCACCTTCACCCTTATCCTTTTTTTTTTTCCCAGGTGCATACAAACTGAAGATGAACAGATACTGAAGTCCATGAAATCTTGTATTAATGAAACACTCACTACAGTTGCTCACTATTTTGGCCAATTGATAGAGCTGGTTTTAACACATGAAGCACAGGTTAGTTTATAGTTTTAAACTAGTTTCCAAGTCACTGATTCTTGAGGGAGACCATCCATTAAGAGAAGGATTAGAATTATAGCTCTCAATCTTCAGCTAATTTATGATCAATGATTCAAATATCTTGCTTAGAAATTTAGGTGTTTGTATTCTCAAATAATTTTAAATCTCAAACAAAATGATCTTGTAGCTCACTCTTCACTGTTATTTAGTTTTTTTTCTGATATATCTTCTTCATTGTGAGGCATCTAATTTATGAACAGCGTCTTGTTAACAAGACCTTTGGTCATGTTTTGTTTTCCTTTCACACAGACACTGTATTTCTTTAGAAAGCTTGAAAAAAGTCTCTCCTGCAGTATTCCTTCTAAATCAGGTGGAAGTCTTCTATCCCCTCGTGATGCAGCTTCTACACCGAGATGCAATTAGTTGCCTTCTGCAAATGTTAGTTCAGTTCCCGGCCAAACCCAATAACAATCTACTAAATAGCTCAAGAATTCTTTATTGTGTGTTCTCACACACATACCTGTTCTTTTACCCAGTGATATTTACATGCAAATATGATTAATTCTTGGTTACATCTGTTCCAGTGCAATAACAAACATGGTACAGTGTTATCAGTTTGACTTCTGCCCATGGCTTTTTTCCCTTTCGCTCAGTGAGAAGCAAGCTGATGTGAACTAAATGAACTAGTCTTTATCCTCAATCTTGTCTTTAAATCTAACACTAATGTTTTTCATTGAAAGTAAATGATGTTTATTTTCTCCTTGCCCCACAGAACCTGCTGAGACAGATTGAATTGTCAGACAGTATGTACATCACTGAGCTGGCCATTAATAGTTTATTCAGCCTTACCCAGGAAGGTGCTCATCTGTGCCGTATCATAGCTAAGGTAAGGGGATATATGGATTAATCCAAAGGAAGCAAGTTACACAGATGAGTTATTTTACTTAATTTAGTAGTGGTTGTGAGTTTTGAAATATACAGTACAAGACAAAATTCTGTATCTCAGGACACAACCTTGGTTAAAAAATATCAAAATCTGCTCTGAGAAACTAGTTTCCTATTTTGTAAGCTTTACTTTGCAGAATTGACCACAACTATCCTATTAAACCCTTTTTTTTTTTTTTTTTTTTTGAAGCTGTAAACCTCCAAATCTTTAATTTCATAAAGCTCAATGCCTGTGCAAACAACCACAGTAGGATGATAATCTCCAACAGTCTTCTGGGCATTGATTCAACTAGAGCTGTCTTTTTGCCACTTCTTTCAGCATCTGGGGCTGAAGTATCTCTCCTGGCAATACTTTTTAAGTACCAAACACATAAGTGAAGATAAACTTTACAACTGGCCATGCATGTGGTTGACTATGCAGACAAACAGCAAGATGTCTTCAGATGTGTATAAACAGGAGGTTAGAGATATTACTACAGAGGAAATTTTAGAAATACTTTGCATCCATTATGTTCCTTTTACACAGGACCATCACTACAATTATTTCTGGCAGTGTGTATTCTTGTTTTCCATGTAGTTGATGCTAACTTTTCATGTAAGTGACTCATTCTGCAAGGATCAATGATACTGGTAATCCCTGCAGAATTTGCACCTTTGATCTTGATCTTGAATCTTGAAAAAGTGAGAATGGCAGGGCATTGTGTGAGGTCAAGGATAGGATAATTACAATCACAGTGTAGATAGATATAAGAAAATCTCCTTTCTCAAGCTTCTGCTCGTGGAGAGGTGTGCCAGTCCCTTGTCCTGCTCAGAGATGAGGTTAAACAGCAACATTTAATTAAGTTTACTTCTGCTCTGCCTTTAGATGGATGTTTGCACCATAAAAGGTGTACTGCTCTGTTCTGAAGGCTGTGAATGTGGTAGACTCAGAAACATGCAGTGGATCCTGGTGATATCCTGAGAGGTTTAATTCTTTCGAAATTGGTATTTGAGCTCCACTCAGTGGTATCCAAAAACAATGTTAAAATGTTGAGTATTGAGGAAGTGCTGAACTAACAAATCAAGGAAAATTGGTCTTGTGCTTTTGGTCATTGTGTGAATTCTGTATCAGTTTAATTTAGCAAAAGTGAAGTCTGACTTTCCATAAACCATTACATTTAATTTATTGGTAAACTCAGGGTGTGTCACATGTTTACAAGTGAGGAAATGCATCCCCTTATGCAGAGAGCCCTAAGTGGCATTTGGTTGCCAAATTAAAGTGGTGATTGCATCACCTGTCCTGCATGTCTGTTTCCTCTGTGTACTGTGAAATACATTTGTCCCAACTCACCCTCACCCTTCACCCTCTGTACTGCCTGTTATCTGCATCAAGTGAGCAAAGTGGCAGAGGAATCATAACAGACCAAAATTTTGAGTTCACCCACTTGAGTAGTTAACTATGACTGTAAGTGCAGAGAAGGATTTGAAAATGGATTCCAGTTTTACCAAGATCACAAAACCTCCCACAAATACAGAAGCTCCCTTGAGAGCTATGATATTTGGTAAAAATTAACCAGAACAGTAAAATATTTAGGGTGAAAGCAGAAATCAACAAATTTATTCATGTAATCTAGAAGCTTTATTCTCCAATACATGTGTGATCTTGTGGAACGCTGTTGTCAGGTTTTTTTCCCTGTCCCAAGATATAAATTACAACGCTAAAGCACCCCAGAATCTTGGACATGCAAAGAAAGAACTATGATCATATCAAAAAGCTACAATTTATAGGGACCAGTTTCTCACTTCACATTTTGGTAAGGGCTTCAGTATTCTCCCCCCTTCTCTATCCTTCTCTAATATCTTACCGAACTTTGAAAAGGCTTTGGAATGCTAACTCCCTATGCTGGTGTCACCTATAATTTTATTCCACCTGGAGGCATTCTTCAACTTTTTATTTCAGCTTGTAACTTTATAATCTGCTGTGAAAGAGTCATGTTGCTGACTCACCCTGGCAGCCAGCTAGTCCTTCTCGCCAGCTGTCAGAAGTATAAAGTCGGAGATCTCTAACACCGATGAGTAGTAGCAAGGGATAAAAATAGGGAGAAAGCCTTCGTAATAAAAATCTTTAACTTCTAAGTTAATAGAAGAGCCAACACTTATTTTTGAACCATAATATGTACTGTTCATCTACAAGCAGCTACACTGGTGGCAGAATAATGGAAACTTTACCAGTTTGGTGATTTTAAAAGAAAAAAGATAACATGTGGAAAGGAAGAACCAAGCGAAGTGTTTGTTGCAACTACCAGGGAAAATTTTAGTCAGGTCTCTGCTTGCAGATCAGTTTCCTACCTTTGGAGCCACATGTTGCTAAAATACTCTTTTGTCAAGTCTTATGGTACATACTTGGCCATCAAACATGACTAATCTGCTGTATCATTGTCTCGAGTTGCACTGCAGAGATGTATTCACAAAAGTATTTTTTACTACATTCTATTTATTAGATTTTAATCCTGGGACCTTTCATATTACAAATTATAAATTACTCTTGGTTATTAAAAGCTGACCTTCCTGTTCCAATAGAATGAAGAGATGATAAAACCAGAAATTTGAGTAGACTTGAGCAACTGTCAAAAGTTAGCATTATTTGAAGTAGACTGGTTCTAAATTGATTTGATTTTTGTAACCACCAAAAGAACGACTAAAAATCAGCTTGAGAGTCACAATGCTTAGACACATTGGGGGCTTTCGGAAAAGTGCAGGTGAATCCCCAATACAAGCAAAGCTCTGTACTGTTTCTTTGACTGAATGGTACTTGTTTACCCATCTAACCAATTTATGTATACCCCTGTCAGACGGAATAGTTTCATCATCACTGCAGAAGATTTAGGGCATAAATCTTGAAGAAAGTAAGTAGATCCCAAGGAATGCTGAAATAACAGTAAGGCAAGTGTTTCTGGCAAGCCACAGAATCAGGCTCAGTATTTCCTACTGCCATGAGTTGAATTGAATCTGCTGCTGATATTCAATGCCATGCTGCCCTCACGTCAGCTTCAAAATAAAAGTGCTGGCTGGAGCAAAGTGTCATGGGGCTTGAAATTCAGATTGTAACAGGAGAAGCTTCCTGTTCTGGTTGCTTCTTCCAGTTTCTGGGGTTTGGGGTGTTGGTCTTTTCTACTTGGCAGGCTGTGGGTCAGGGAGTGGGGGGAGGTTGCTGGCTTGTGCTGCTGCTTGTACATTTTGCTGCACTTTGCTGCAAACAGGCTAAGGCAATTGTGCATGGGATTATCCCACCTCCAGTAAAACTCTATCTCAACCCAAAGTTGTCTTTTTTGGTATTACTTTCACTCCTGTCTGTGTTAGGGGAAGAGGGGCTTGTGAGAGTGGGTTGTGTTAACCCAGGAGACCTACCTATTCCATATTTCATCTACAGCTTTCTAGATTCATTACTTGTGATCAGTGTTTTACTGCTTGGTAATGCCACACAGGGCATAAAATAAAGTCTACAGCTCCTGACAAATGCAGTGATAAATCACTTCCTGTCCATCACAGGCAAGTAGAAGGGCACCCATTTGTCATACAGAAAGCTTGAAGCCAATGTGCCAACACCGCCTGAGCTTTGTAAGTGTTGTCCACCAACTTCTGCTTATTGTGACTAAAGCAGAGGCTCAGCTCCTCTCTGATTCCAGTGAACTGTGGGGACTTTCAAAATGATGATAAAATAAATAAAATCCCCGGTTACCTTAGGTTTGGGGCAATGCTAATGTTTTTTTCTGTATTTTTTTCATAGATAATTGAATTACTGCTTGGGTGAAATACATCTTTTTTTGTGGAAGGACAAATGACTGAAACTTTTTTGTTAGTGTATTGCCTCTTTTCTACTTTAGTGGCTCAGAAACGTCTCTCTTCAGTAGGCTTATATATAGCACTACTAGATACAAAATAACTCATACAGATATATGTGCACTTCTTACAATACCAGAAATGGATTTTACCGTTGGCAGACCTCTGTAAGCCTACTGGTTTTACTGGTCTCACAAAAATTACATGGGCATGTGCAAAGGCATAACATAAAACTTCTATCTTGAAGTTATATGGAGTGCTAGTTTTGTCTGATTCTAATTTTCTTATCAATTAGTGTGCATATTTTTGTTAGACTGAAGAGATACCTTTGCTTGCTCTATTATTCTCTACTCTATTCCAGCAGAACTTCTACGAAAATGTAGAATTCTGAAAAGGAGTCAAGTCTGAATTCTAGTTCAGAGGCTTTATGTCAGTACAACCTCCTGAGCTTTCAAATAACACAAATGGCTGAGGACAAAAAGACTATTTCTGTGAATCTGAAAAATAGTTTTATGCAGAGGCTATTGAAACAGGCTTCAAAAAGGATGTATATTACACTTGGTTCATAATTCCAATTATTTGCAATTTTCTGATGTAATCTAAATACTTTAGTCAGGTCTTTCATCTGATATCAATGTTTTCAATGCATTACTCTTCATTCTATGTCTACTCTTACATAATATATGGCATCTGTAGGTCTATTTGATAGCATAGCATTTTGAAATGGACAATCCAAAAAACACAAAAGTACATGTGTTGTCTGTATTTGTGTCTTCCCATTTATATGTGGACTTTGCAAGCATGTTTACAAGCTGTGTTAGAAGAAATTGAGGTTAGTTACTCTAAGGATGTGTGTATATTCAATCCTTTGTCATTATTGCCGTATGTATAAACATGCAAATTTTATGTATTAGAGAGTGATGCTATTGTACCTGTACAGAACTTGACACTTATTTCCACATTATTTTCAGTAGCTCTTCAATCACATAATTTTCTCTTCATATTCTAGCATTAAGTAAATACTATCTGGGGCTCAGAAATGTTGAGGAATGGGAAATACATGCCAACAAAAATCTGTTTTAATCTAACACCATAGGTTGAACTATCACTTAAATGTCACTCCAATTGCTACCTATTGATAATTCTTTGTAATTTTCGCATGAATGTCAAGTTTAATTTAAATTGTGCTTGTAATTGCTAAAAGTCAATCACTTAAGCACACCTCCCACAGAGGCTATATTACTTTTTCATCACTTAGTATATAAGCATTAATCAACTTGAGTTCTCTGTGTGAGCTTAACATCCTCTTTGTTGGTGTTGTGATGATAGCTAATTTGGATAAATTACTAAAGGAATCTACTTCCCTACCCCGTTTCAGTTAAATAGTAGGGAAATATTCAGTGCTGCTTTTCCTGATTTCTTTCTTTTCTTTTTTTTTTTTTTTTCCCCCTGCAGGAAGGAGGTGTAGTTGCTCTCTTTAAGATCTGTCGCCAGGATTGTTTCAGGTGCCTTTATCCCCAGACACTGAGAACACTGGCATCTATTTGCTGCGTAGAGGAGGGCATGCACCAACTGGAAAAGGTAGGCACTTCAGTGCTCTTTACTGATCAACTTGATCTAATGGGAGGTGTCCCTGCCCATGGCAGGGGGGTTAGAACTAGATGATCCTTAAGGTCCCTTCCAATCCTAACAATTTTACGAATCTATGATTCTATGACTGCATTGTAACCCAGAGAAGTCCTGTTTTTAATCTCTTCTAGCAGTGGATAACTTGGTGATGTTAACATTGTTCTCCATAGTAAGCTCACTTTTTGTGTGACAAATACATCTTCAGTCTTCTCAAAAATTAGTCCCACCAAAAACATTATCCTATTCAGTTGCTTGCAAAAATAAGCTAAGTGGAGATAATTTTCATAAACCAAGTCAATACGTTAGTGACTACGTCAAGAAACTAGGGAAATTTTAATCTCCAGACCTTCTGAAGTGTTCTCCATTATTTCAAATAATCCTTAAGACAGAAAGCTTTATACCTCTGAATCCTTTCCTGACACTCAGATAGGGCACCTGTTTGTGGTATTGCAGCAAGGTGTGAGAGTTGTAATTGCACAGGAAGAGCTGGGACAAATAGAGCAGCTAGATGACAGAAAAATGTGCATGCTAGTCAGCAGCAGGTCTCATGAGAGCCAATTTAAACTGGGATCACAAACATTATCCAGATAAAATTAGAGCAACTGCTTAGGCTTCATTCCTTTCTCACTTTCACTACATACTGCTGTGTTTTGGAAAATGAACAATTCTGGTCACTAAATCATGATCTCATCCTTTGTGTTTCATAAAACAGTCATCTTCCACAGCTGAGTAATGGCCTCTTCAAGTTAATGATAAATGATTTCACTGCCACTTTACATTGACGTATCTTTTAATTTACTGCCCAGAATTCAAGCAAACTGTGACAGAACATCTGCAGCAAAAAGCAAGTATCTGAGCTTACAGTAAATGAAGATTACTTAAATTTTTTTTGACATAATGCTGGTTCAGACTGACACCAGAATCAGTCTAAAAGGATCTTTCATTATGTCCACTGTAGTAGCGGAATTAATAGAGTCAGAAATAGAAAAGATTGATTCAGTTCACCTGGTCCTATTCCTGGCACTGTCAACATGCATTCAATATGGCCCATATCAAACCTGGCAAAACAGGAGTCCTAGAAAAAGTGATAACTCTCAAGCTCATATGCCTTTCATCTACTTTAATGTCGGTCACAAGTGAAATTGCTCAAGGTAAACTTTGTCACAATCAGGACTGGAGTAGAGTAGCAGCACCTCTGCTTTCAACAGTTAATTTTTCATCTGCATCTTGGCAAAACTGAAGTCTGCAACACAAAGGGCTGGACATTAATCCTCCTAACCTGATTGAACAGAAAAGATTTTATAACAGGAGGATTTGGTTATCACTTTGTCAACTTTGTCTAAAATTGTGTTGCTGAGGACCTGTATGTTATGTGGGTCCAGTACATGTCTGGGTTTTTGGTGAAGGAGAACGGGGTATCTCCTATATCAAAAGACATTTTCTCTGCAAGGAGGTTAATGTCCCTCCAAGTGCTAATGGAGGTTAAACACACAGGCTGGTACAACGATATGTCATCTGTAACTAATCTGTCAGCTGTGTCAATACATAGAGTTGAGGAAAGATAGGAAGTTTTACTACTCTTTGTACTCTTGTCACCCTTCTTGTATGCCTGTGTAGAAACAAGAATGTATTTTGACCGAAGGGAATCAGTGGGAAGCACATGGATCGGATGATGAGTATTTTGATGTGAACAGCACTCTGTTTTTTCATATCATACTCTTTAAATAACAAGGATTTTTCTTTAAAAACGTGAACTATTCTTGCAAAGAACAAAAGTCAGGGCTAACAATATTAGAATTCCTATTGTTACAGAAGTTACCACAGCACTTATCTGGCAGAAGGGGAGGCTTCTATTACTCAACTGAGTACCTGGGTGGTGATGAAGCATTTCATTTTCTCTAATGTGAACATCATTATGCCACCTAGTGCATTAAAACATCAGTACAATTTGAATTTGATTTTAAATGACAGAAACTTCATTTGAAAAAAAAAAACCCTCAGAATTTGACCTCCAAACACTTCAGGCATACAAAATGAACACCCCAACACCCCCCACCTCCATTTTTCAATTAGATTTCACAAGCATTAAAGTGTTTAAAAGATCACTTTAAAGAAAGCAGCAAGAGCTATCATTTCTAATGGAATATTTGTCTGAAAGGTGAACTAAAAGGGGTGGTATGCTTTCTGCAGTAATTGCAGTGCTTAATTGCTAAAAACATTAGGAGTATTGTTTATTTATCCAGTGTTCTTTGATCTTGCTAATTCAGTAGCAAAGCAAGAAGGTAACACAAACCATGTCAATGGTTATTTAGAAAATAAGCAAGGAAGTCAGCACTTCACAGGAGGCAATCCAAGTAGAGAGTATTCCAATATTTTCTTGGGTTTTAAGACACCTGAATATTAGGCTTTCTTTATAATTACTGCAAATTTAATGTGATTGGTGTTATACTGGGTTTAAACTATTTCTCTTGAGGGAGCTTCTGAATTGCAATGTGGAAATATTGTTCTCATTTACTAATGAAAGGAAAACAACAGTCAGCTTCTTATTTCTACAGATGTAGAAAGTTATTTTAAGCAAAAATATTTTCCTCAATTATATATGTATACATATATACATATGTATATATATGTAAAGGTATTAAAGGCAATAAAAAAAGGGGGGGGTGTGTGTCTTTAAATACGTCTGCACTACCCTCTCACCATCACACTTATGGATTCATAGATTCATAGAATGGTTTGAGTTGGAAGGGACCTTAAAAATCATCTAGTTCCAGCCTTCCTGCCATGAGCAGAGATACTTTCCACTAGACCAGGTTGCTCAAGGCAAGAGCTGGACATGCAAAAGCCATTGTTACTTTCTTATTATCTTGATAAATAAACTGATCTTTGCTATAATTGCAATGACCTAGTAGTTGTCGCAGTGTCTAGCTTTTACTCTTTTAGATTAATCTAGTTGGCTGTATCTACAGTCATGCCAAATCAGTTGGTTAAAATGCTGGTTTTAAATAGTTACTATTTCACTTCCAAGTATTTTACTGACTTTGGAAAAGGTGCTGTTATTTGCTATACATTGAACTACAGAGCTAATGGGAACAAATCATTCGGGCATTTAATTCGTTGAGGGTTCTAGAGTGTAGAATATCTGAACCTTCATCAACGTGCTTTGACAACTTAATTCACCACAAGGGTTCACAAGTGGGAAGGACTGTTGAAGGCACAAAGCTGGGATAGATTAATGTGTCTATTTCAGGAAACTTAAGGTAAAAAAAAAAAAAAAGGTGATCTTGATTCTCTGATAATGTACATCCTGCAGATTACATTACAAATAACTGTACTTCAAATACTTTTTCTTTTTTCTTTTTTTTTTTTTTTTTGGTTAGGACACATGTAAAAATCTAACAGATACTGTCTTCAACAGGAAGCAAACTTGCCTGGCAAAAGGGTTTATATTTGAATACCATCATACATCTTTAGCACACTGTTTGCCTAAAGCAGTTCTTCAGCCTTTTCTCTTCCTGTGTCTGCATTAGGTCCTTGTTTTGCAGATCTCCTGGAACAGTGTCTCCTGTACACATGCTGACATGTAGCCTCGTTAAAGTTTAAAGACTGTGTCAGCTTCTCTGCTTCAGGTCTGTTCATATAATGCTTGTTGATGACTGGTGCTAGAAGGCATAATTTTCCAATTTTTGCCTCACACTGAAGCTCAGTTGTGTGTTTTTTTTTTTCCCCTGAGGCAAACTTACTGCTGCAATAAAAGATCCGCAGAGTTAGTTCAGAAATAAACAGCCAACAGGTCATGCAATGTATTGCAAGCTCACAATAATGTGAAACATTATTCCATTAAGAAGCTGCAGCTCAGCTGGTCTCAACTATGACAAAAACATAGTGTTTTATACAAATAATCATTCAAGCAGCTGCCTAAATATTAACACTGTGCAGTGCCTACAGTGTTTGCCTACATTAAAGTACTCCAGAAAGCAAGACACCTGGAATCAACTCAGAAGATATTCCAGAGAGACCGGTGACAACATTTGTTACTTTCATTAATAAAACCTTCTTTTTAAGAGATGACACAGCTTTCATCACTGTGCTTTAAGGAAAAATTGCCTAGATATAGATTATAAATTGCTTTGAATCCTTCATTTAAAGCACATTATATCAAATGACAAACCTCAAGAAAAAGAAACTGGAGAAGGGGGAGGCGAGTACAAAGTGTACCACTGTTGTGGTTGGGAAACTATTAATTCCATGGAGGCTTCTTAACCATGAGTGATGTAAAATCTATTGTTCGCTGTGAACTCAGACCGATTTTCAACTACTGTGGTCATATACACAACTATAATTTTTACTTAATGGGAATGTAGTCTGGTTACATGTGTGTATATATATATATATATATACACACCCCCAGAGTAAAAGCATATGTATATACTTTTATACATACATATATATATATATGTATAAAAGAGCAAAGTATTCTAAACAGCCTCAGTCAAAATCAGGCAGTAGTTGCTTTGGGTGATGTATCTGCATCTCCCTGAATCTCAGCTGCTAAAACCATGAAGGTTCATGTAGCTGTAGGGTAGGACAGAGACAGTTATGGAGAGGTTTTTGGTTATGAGAGCTTGGACGACCTGGTGTGAGGGTACAGTCACTGTTTCTAAAATCTGAACACAAAGTTAGCTGGGAGCCCATGGATTTCATTGTCACAGCATGTGCATGTTCCACAACCATGAATGTTTTAATTTTGTAGTACCTTCTATATGATGGAAAATTGTAACTTGCAAGAAATCAGGCCAGGTATTAACAGCAAAACACAGGAATTTCAGAAGTCATTAGAAGGTGGTAAGTTATTAAGAAGCCCTTCTCTTGTCTCTTTCCTTTCTGAGCTTTTCATGGTTCATGCGGACAAACACATTTCCAATACTGTTTTTTGAAGAGGAATATCATTCTTATTTGTCCCCCAAAGGTAGTGCTTGTTTACAGGAAAAATATTTGAAGCTTCATGGTTGGAAGAGACTGGAAACTTTTTCTGTGTGCTTAAAACCATAGAGCATTGGTTTGTGTGCTAAAAGCAGATGAGATGATTTAGATGGAAAGAGTTCAAGTGATGTGTTCCTTTTATAACCCTTTGGCTGTAGAGTCAGCTCCTGATTTGCATAATGCACTTTCTTCCACCCAAGAACATTGTTTTGGCTTATTTTTCATGGCCACTTGTAGTCAGGCTTTCATGTCATATTATGAAGTTGTGAACTGTAGCAAGAATGGATAAAGAGATTTCTGTTGCTCTGAATTTTGAGAGAGTAGGATAACCTCTTAAAGACTAATTTGGGCAACTTATGACAGTCAGTGCATAGCACATAGAAACTTGATCTCATTGACAACTGAAACTGGGAACTGTCTCACTGTTGTCAGTGGGTAATTGTGTAGCTAGCTCAGAGGAGAATGAAGAGCTACAATGAGACAGAAATGCAAGTGAAAAGTGAACCCTAAGGGACAGTGGGGGAAGGCAACTATTTCCAAAAGCTTCTTTTCACATAGTCTTTTTGGCTAACCAGGGAAATCTATTTCAGTAGCTGTTTATGGTACAATTAGATAATGTAAAGTTTTAGGCTTGCAGCTCTTTAATTTACTGGACAGTTATTCTCAGTAAAGCTGTTTAATTAATTGGCAGTGAAAAATGTGCTGGGTTTGGCAAATTACATTTCTGTCAAAGCCCCTGCAAGATTCATTAAATCACATCTGAATGTAGGAATTGCCCTTCCTCAGCTGTTGGCTTCATATATGAGGTGGTGTCTCAAGGTTTACCTCCCGATTACACAGCTATGTATACCTAAGTAGTAAATGCAGCTTCTTTCAGCACAATCCCAGGCTAGTGTAGAAAGGCTTCTTAGGTCATGCAGAATCTGATGTGACAGGCTGTGGTTCTAGGGGAAAATGCTTTGGAATTCATAGCAGGGTCATGTTTCTGAAAAACAGTGTGAAAAATTTGAAAAACAAACACCACAAAAAAAAAGCATCCCCCCTCCCCCCCTGCTTTATTATGCAGAAGGAAAAGAAAGGGTTTTTTAAAATGAACTTATTTAAGAGACAGAGAATAAAGACAGACATGTTAGTTCAGGATTATGGTACGCTGCCAGACCTCTGTGGAAAAGAAGCATCACAAACTGCTTTGGCTGGGGTCACTGCCATTGCTCCGGTTCTGTTAAAATGACTAATTAAGTTAGTGGTTGTGTTCTTATAGTCCTGATGGTCTAAGGAGATATGTATCAGTTGCTCTAACAAAAAAAAAAAAAAAAAGTCACCTCTCCTTACAAACCATGCTTCACTTGAATAATATCAGAGATTTTAGAAGAGGGAGAAAGAAGCCAGTAAGCATGGCATGAAAGATAAACATTTTGATAACAGTGAAGTAGGACAGTGTGAGACTTAGCTAAGGAGTTGGTGCATAGCACACAGGTTCTGTTTTTTATCAGCAGATTCTCACTTAGATGTCAGGACTGGCACAGGCTCTACAAATGTATACATGTGCACTCAGCCTTAAGCATGTGAGTAATTTCATTGAAAACCAAGAGCACCACTGCCTGTTAAAAATGTCAGCAGAGATGTGCATCTATTGATTTGTTCATGATTGAGGTTTTGGACTCAAGCAAATTTCGCCGAGTAAATATTAATTTGGCAATCCCCGAACACATAGTGCTGTGGAACAAAGGAAAACTTTCAGAGTCAGATCAGATAGGTACAGGACCTTTCTGATAAATCTCATCTGTCTTTCCCATTGAGGTGCTATGAATTAATATCAAGTTATAAATTTGTGTTAGAGAGGTGTGAGCTGTATTCTAACCCAACAACGAACACTTCTTGCGTTTAGTGTGCGTCCTTTAATGACATCCCACAGATTTAGGCTTTACTTCCTTTTGTCCTGTACTTCAAGTGGCATACTGCTTAAGCATGGATCTGTGATAACATATTCACATGTAAAAAATTCATAGCTGCTCTCTTTTATTTGGGTGTTGTCATGTTTCAGTAAGACCCAGTCAGGAGAAGGCATAGCAGAGGCATTCAGGTATTATCAGTTTGGATTTGCTGAGGTTAAGTCTTGCCACTGCTCTACTGTATTTTTATTTTTTCAAGACTCCAGAGCAGTGTTCAGAGCTGACAGAATTAGGTGTACTTTGGCATTCGGCTTCCCTGTATGATGCAGTCATATAGGAGGAGACAAACTCTCTTCTCATCTATCCCTCAGCTTCTGTCTTTTTATACACCTCTTTGTAGCTTAGGGGCAGAAGAAAGTTCTCAGATTTTCCTTCTTGTTTTTAAAAAGATAAGTTCCATTGAAATAATAGTTCTTGAAAGCTGAAAAGTCTTCAGACTATGCCAGGTTACTGAGGTGAACACTTCAATGTACAAGATCAGATTGGAGCAGTGCCTGTAGATTGCCATCCCTCCAACTTCATTTTGAGAATTTGAGCTGGTGCCAGGTTACCACTCTGCACTTGTTTGGCTCCCATATAATTTACACATGGTTTTTGCAGTCAGTAATGTTGGTATTTTATGCTATCTATTGATTTTACGTTTCACTAAGTATTTTATTTAAAGCACTCCAAATAGCTCTAGATTTATGTTTCAGAAGTCAGGATGTTAAGAGAATTTTATAAATGAAAAATAATTTGGAAATCACCAGATGATGATTTTTCTGTAATGATTTAAAAATGTTGCTTAAAGCAATGACAATAATCAGGGGAGCAAATGATCCATGAATAATGTCTGAAGGAACAGAAGCCAACACATCGAATGACAGGTGGGTTTTCCCTACCTAATAATAATAATAATAATCTATCAAGCAAATTTAATTTTAAGATGAAAGAAGAAGCTTACTCAGCTCCTAAACTGAAGGCAGAGATAAATGAGAATCAATTGAAGCATTTAAAAAGAGTGCAAAGAGAGAGCTATTTTGGATCTCAAATATTCCTCTTGTGCCTGATAGAGGCAGAAAAGAAACTGGAAAGACATGGCCTTACAAAAAGACACATTGGACAAGCAGCTTTCATAATTCTTCTCGCTCAGCAGGGGACTGTAGCATTGCATATCTGCATTTGTATCCTCATGTAGACACACTTACTGAATGGACCTATGTCCCATGCATTAAATAGCATAGCTGTAGCCACATTAAGTGTGAGGAGAGAGAGAGGGGTGAAAACACTTACTGAGACAGGCACATCAAAATCTCTGCTGAAATTAGATATGTCAGTCTGACTGCCCCATCCTGCTGCAGACTTCATGACTCAGTATGTATGGTTGATGATTTTTGTGACTCATTAGAAAAGTCTGGAGAGTTTACTACCCAGAGCCTCCATTTCTTGTTTGCCTAATCTTTTAGCTTGCCTAAACCCCCATGGATTTCAGAGACCTCTGCAGGAAGAAAAGCATGCCTACAGAGATATGGATTTACACTTTGGAGCCTGTAAATTCAGTAATGGCATTATTTCCTGTTCTAAGTCTTCTACCACATTTATTTTCCTGTCTGAATTAATGACGATTCTTGGAATTTTCTAGTGCTCTGTATGGTTTCCTGTATATCTCTTCTTGCTTTTGTAACACTGTCTTTCAATTTTTTTTTTAAATATATTTAATTTTGAAGGACTGAACTTTCACAAATGCAGATTACTAAACAGCAAAAGGAGAAAATCTTTTTGTCATTCATCTCACTGCAGCTATGGGATTCCTCACCAATGTAAAATTACACTTCCAGAAGTACTGAATGACCAGTGGGGTGTGCCAGTTGGAAACAGAGAGCTCTGTATGTTCCATCTGTTGAGTTTTTGATTCATCTATCAATGAGCTGATCTGAATTCTACCAGTGGATAACATGATGGAGGCTGCTAGGCAAAGTGACGGGCTTAGTTTGATCTGGTAATGAATATTGGTCATCTATTGGAACGAGAATTGGAACCTGAGAACACTTCAGAAAACTTTCTCATCACAAAAGTGTCCATTTTCTGAGTTAGCTTCTCAGTTTGATGACTTCCTTGGGCTTGTTTTTCAGTAGTGGTTCAAACTATCAAAATATGTAAACCTCAGTTTATGCTTAGCTGAGACCTTGGCTCTTTTCCAGAACCGCTTTTGTAATTCTAGTAGTCCCACGAGTGTTACTACCCTCCCTTGGGTTCAACATGGGGTTAACAAGCTTCTTGCATCACAGCACTTATCAGTGTTCACACTTAGGCAGTGAGGCTGTAAGAGTTCTGCTGTGCCACAGGGTTCAGCACAGGTGTAAGCTGAGAATCTTATCTAGCTGCAGGTACTAAGGAATCTTTGCAAATCAGGTCATAGCAGTGTCCCCAAGATACACAAGCTCTAGATACTGTTACTGAGAGGGAAATCCACCATTTTGTATTCTGCAAAATCTTATTTTGTACAGATACAGTTGCTTAGTTCTTATTTTTCACACGTTTGCTAACAGTATGGTCAAAGCCTCTTTTCCTTCTCTTCAGTACCCACCATTGCAACACGCTGAGAAACTGCCTTACAAAATGGAAAAAGTAGGTACAGGAAACCTTAATTATGGTAGTAGCTTCAACCAGTTCTATTACTGGGCACTATTAACCTTTCAGTAGATTTGCTTGGGTTTAATTAATACTTACAAGTTTAATTTTCTCACCCAAATAGCATTAAATAAACACAGAACTGTTGCAGGTTTTTCCAGTCAGTATTCCAACTGTTGTGTGAGGGCAAATGCTAACCCTTAACTGAAGCTGAGTTTTCTCCCAGACCTAGCTGAAAAAAAAAAAAACAAAAAACAAAAAACAAACCCCAAAACAAAAAAAAACCAACAACCAACCAACCAACCAAACCCCAAAACCCAAAACAAACACACAAAAACCCCATCAAACCCTAGTGTAAGCTAATTGGACAAATTATCTGAAACTCAGTGCCATTTCCTTGTGATGTCCCTTTAAAGTTTGGTCTGGAAGTACTGAATCACTCAGGTAAAGTATCCTCTGTGTGCTCCTAACAGAAACAAAGGAAGTTAATTGTGTAAGTTTTTTACCTTCTGTTTGTAATGAGCTAAAAGCTGCCCTGCAGCTTAGCTGAAACTCACCCATGATATGTATAAGCCTCCCCATATTTCCTTAAAAAGTGAAGGTTAAATAATAATGAATGGCAGGTGATGTAGAAGCATGTTTCTGTGACAGAATATACATCTTTTTTTCTTAGACTTCTTTGCAGGATACTGGTTAGACCTGGCACTCTGCCTGATTTATACTAAAATTTTAATGTTTCCTAATGTCTACAAAAATATTCAAAGAGCTGTTGGAAAAAACAATCTCATCCATTTAAGATAATGATCCTGTTTTTGAAAAACTAAACATCCAACAGCATTCCTCATAGACTTACTGTATCTTCTTTTGTCAGAGAGTATAGCTCTTTCACTGACTGTTCCTTCCCTTGCCAATGCTGTCTAGAGACTTTCTTCTTCAGAGGGCTTTCAGTTTGTTCCTTTGCAGTCCCCTGGAATGGATGAGCAAGATTTTGTATAGATCAAGGACATACTCCTATGCAAAATCAGTCTCAATTTTCAGAGACACTTTGCATGTCTTCGAATGGTGGGTTTCTGCCTCCAGCTTGTGTTTTGATAGGTAAAGTCGACAGACTACTCAGGGCTGATAATAACTTGGGCTGAAACTTGAGCTGAGTGTTTAGTGTCAGTCTTTAATCTGGAATCCTGAAAACTCTTAGGTTATTGTGCATAGTTGATTTTGACTCCTCCCACCTTTAGACTTCAAGCAAAAGTTTGATTTTATAAGGATCTTAGGCTGAGATGAGGTCTTGGTCCTACAGGATCAGCATGGGAAATTAAGAAGGTAGAAGGAAGAAATTTGGTACTTAGCAGGTTGTGGATATCCACTGATGATCACACAGAAATTTGTTTTTTTGAATTGATGTGATACTTAATTGCCATTACATTACAAGTTGTCTGATAATGTAGTTCCAATGTTACTGCCATCCTTCTGATGTGCACATGGTTTCAGAACACTCAGGAAGAGAGTGGAGTGTTGTCAAGGTCACCAGTGTATTTGTGGTTAGTTTTACTCTTGTGATAGCTAAGATGTTATCAAAGCACTTTAGATAGAGACAGGCTCAGGGAATGGTTTGGTTGGAAGGGACTTCTAAAGGTCATCTGGTTCAACCTCCCTGCAGTGAGCAGCAGCATTACCAACTAGATCAGGTTACTTAGAGCCATGTGGTTACTGTCTCATCAAAGGGGATAGGTCAAAATAGGGTACTAAGCTGATTATCAGTCATCATGGAGGAACAGGTTCACTCAGGGGGTTAAAAGGCTTATTAAGGTATGAAATTAGGAAAGAATCTAAGTAGTACTCTGCTTGAGACTTTTATTGGTAGTGATCCACGAGGAATTGAATCCTTCTTGTTTTTCTGTCTCAAAGATGATTATCATAAGGCATTTTAGGCACAGAACTGAGCAACAACTCTCTGAATACGGTTTACAAACTTCACAAGAATGAAGTGCAAGTTTAAAGTAGTTTTTGCCGATGTGCTGTCCTGTGCAGCATTGAGTTATGCAATAGTGGCACCCAGTGGAGGCTGCAATTACAGCAAAGTTTCCCTGGCTGCTGGGTAAGGCTTGCCCAAATTTAGTTTAGTGCTGCAGGAGCTGATTCGGGAAGGCAGGTCTATGAGGATGAAAGCTGTGCACAACTTAGAAGCATTCTCCTAAATCAAGAACCCATACCTGTCAATTGGCTTTTAATTTGAAAAATCTTAGGCTGTTTCTGCATTTATCTATTCACAACAAGCTCTGGATAGTGTGAGGGCCTTTTCTCACAGGGTAGACCCTCTGCTTTAGCTACATTAATTCAAAAACCTTAAGCAATATCTAACGCAAGAGCATCATAGAAAAGTGAAGGAAAACTGCCCTGAAAGTTACTTGAATAGCAACAGCCTCAAAAGCTTGGAGAGACATTGGAGCAGCACAAGTGCACGGGGCAAGGGACAACAAGTGGCAAGCACGGCTCCTGATTCAGTCACAGGCTGGGCTTAGATGCAACAGTCTGAGCAGGGTGTAAGGTGTGAGACAGGAGTGAGAACAGGAGGAATATGTGTCATATAGATGAGAAGGAAGTCTCTAGGGAGTATAGTTTAACGTTCTAAATTTTGGCAATACCAACAGCAGTGTCACCAAAAATAAATGGACAGCTTAAAGGATGTAACAAGTTACTTTCCTGCTTACTTAGAGGAGGATTTTTGAGGAATTGTGTTGTGGAACTGACAGGGTTTGACTTTTCCAGCCCATGGCACTTCTGGGTCAGATTCCTTTGAGAAGTGCACCCTACACCTTTACTGTTCTGACTTTGCCATCTAAGTTGTATTGAAAGTGGTACTGCTGTTACTCTGAGGAAAAATTCTGTGTGCTCTTGCCCTTTCTTTTCAAGGTCCTTTAAAAATGAAATAATGCACTTGCATTTAATTTTTGGTGCAGTTTTAACACGTTTCTGCTAGAAGGATTTCTGTCTCATATGAGCTAGTCAAAATGAAGACTTGCCACAAAATATACGAAGAAGTTAAGGCACCTAGGACCTAGGGCATTGGAGACGGCATTAGGACTGAGAAGTCCAATTAATCAATTGAAGACTTCCATCCTGAAAAAGGACAGGTAATTGAGACATACTCATGTAATTACAATTGATTTTTCTCACAGGAAAAAAAAAAAAGGACAGAAAGTATGGCAATCGCTGAAAGTGGTAATGGCAAAGGAAGTAATTTCATGTAGAGATGATGCTGGCTTTTTTTTTTTCCCTTTTCCTCAGTTTAAAAGAACATTCCAAGTGCTGACTTCTTCAAATCCTAAAAAGAAGTCAGTCAGGGTAAGTCTATACCAATAAATGGTATGTCAGAGTTGCAGGATAGAGAAAATAACAGAGAGAGGAAAGATATGTATATATGAACTCTAATATTTAGTACTTGCTAGTTAGGCAGCTTCTGTTGTAACATCTCTTGTGAGTATTCTGAGAGTAAGATACTGGCTCATAGGTTAGGAAGACTATTAGAAAATCTGTCAGTGACTTGATGACAGAATCAGAACAGTATTTGGGACGTTCCTCAAGAGCAGCTTATTTGCCCAGATTCTTGCAGCATGTGGAGGTTTCATCTTTGTCATAATCCTTACACACCTGCCTCCCCCATCCTGATAACATCCTGGGCTATCGAAGCCAGAATCTGCTCACTAGGTAAACTCAGTTTCAGTGAGTTCTGACACAGTTTTCTGATGTGAGATCAGTTTATGAAGATAAGCCTTACTTACCAATATGCTTTTGAATGCAGATTGGAACTGCCCCTGTATCAGTGTGCTATGTTGTATCTGTCTACCTTTGTTGGAAAAATAATCTCTTTTGAAAGTGTAACCAAATTTGTTGTTTCTTTTCTCCTCCAATGCAACTTTCAAATGCTAGCTTAACTTTAAATATATATGTTTGTTATCCTCGATAGGGATTCTTATTTGATTCCTGGTGATGCAACAAACAACTCTGGGTAGAAGAAAAATAAAAATTCAGCTTCTAAAATATTTCTTTTTCCTCAGCCTCTTAGCATTTTTCTTATTTCTTCAAATATAGATACTATATTGATTCTATGTTAGACCAAAGAGTAGTACTGGAAGGTGCTAATGGAGGGAAAAACTCCTGAGATCATGTTACCTGCTGGCTCATAGGACACCTTTGACTGCTCATAAAGATTCCATGCAAGCAGCAGATCTCGAACTGGAATTTCTTATGCTTAAAGCAATTCTGAAATTATTTTATTACCACTGCAGTCATAGGAATAAATCAGTGTTTGCAGGAGACCCAAGGAGATTTTCCTAACTGTCAGGAGAGAAATCTTAGGACCAAATAGCTTAAGTCTGCTGCAGCCAGTAAAGTTCCATCAATTTTCACCAGATGAAAACTGTTACTTTTTTACTTTTCTGAAATTCTTGTTTGAGTAAGGGTAGCAATTTCCTCTGTTATTACAACACAAATGGACTCTTATTGAGTCGCTCACTAAAAGTTTTATAGCTAAAGTGCTGTGAGTGTTTTCATTATAAATGGCTATCATAAAGTGCTGTAACTTGCTTGTAAAACTTCTCTGCCAATAAAACCCTGGCACATACAAGGTTGGTTCTGGAGCTAATTTATTTAAATTAATTTATTAAAATAATTGAGCAGCCATTGTGAGGTAACGACTGTAGCAAACAATTATATTAATGCTTGGTGCCTCAGTGGTTTTCTTAAAAGCAACAAAAAGTTGTAGAAAGAACAGTATGAGTGAAACACCGAGTAACTTTTAGCAATTATGTGAATTTAGACATAAAGACATTCTTTTGACTGAGTTGCTGTATATATTTAGTACTTTCTATTATAGTATGTTGCATTTAATTAGCACATATGTGATTCAAGTACTGTAGAGGCATTTCAGAGACTAATTATTTAGGTTAAACTGACTGAAACCATTGAAATTAAAAGGATTTGCAGGAAAATTATTTGGGTGAGGATCTGTTTCTGAATGCATTCGCAGCATCTCATGTTTAAAGCAACAGTAAGAAAGCAATGTCCTGTGCTATCTCCATTGCTCTTTCCCTCTACCTTTCTAATGTGACTCTCTACTTCCTGCTGTGGTGGTTTCATTTTCACACCTGAGTGTAGAGTTATGTTTGTTTCTAACTTCATGGTATAATGACCTGTTCCAGAATTTTAACCTCATGAGAGTAAAAGTTCTATGTGAAATCACAATAATAATAGGTCCTTTTATTAGCTCTTAAGCATACTCTTGTTAAAATTTGAATGTATTGACTTAAATAGATCCAGAATTCTGCCAGAAAGATTATCAGATAATTTTCTTGAGAGAAAAAAGACTCTATGACAAGCCAGATTAGCTGATAATGACTGATTCTCTGGCTGTGACCTCTGTGCTGCTCTTTTTTTGGATAGAGGCACTTTTTATCATTATTGCAGGAGACGAAGAGAGTCCTCTAAAAATGTGCTGTGCATGGGATTTTTTATTTTTTTTTGTCTCTTGTGAAGAGGTACACTAACAGATACTTCTCGAAAATAAAATCTATGGTGTCACACTAAAACCTAAATAATACAAAGTAATCAAACTTGTTGAAAGAGTGATCTTGTTTTTTAAGTGCCAGACACCAGGTGTTTGAGAATATGCCCTCATGCAGTGAAGTGTCTGTGACATTATTTATTTAAAACTAGATGATTGGAGCATGTTTTTTTTTTTCAGTGATCACATCTCATTTTCCTGTGCATAACCCTGGAGCCCCTGTTTGTTTACAGGAATAGTTGAGTGGGGTTTTTTACTTTTACTTTTTTTTCTCTTTTTTTTCTTCTTCTTTTTTTTTTTTTTTTTTTTTTCCCTCAGACTATGATCCCCCAGGGTACATAAAAATGAGGGCTATGTGAAAAGTACTAGTGTATGGTCCTTCCCTAATTCAGTTTTCAGGTCCCAGTATCTTGTTCAGCATTCTTATATAACATATGACAGTTCCTCTCATCGTGTGGCTGAGTCCATTTTTTGTCTGTATGGCTTTATTTAATGAAATTCAGACCCCAAAGTATAATATATAAAGCCTTATACATTATTTAAAAGAAACAAGCATAGACTTTCTGGAATTTGTAATGCAGATATTGAGAAAATCCTACAAATAGAGATCAGTTCCTACAGCTTAAAACCATGCCAGTATATCCAGCCCTCTGAAATGTAGGAGAGACTGTTGGCCACATCTTGCTCTGCAGTTTTTTTGTCCTGTAGCATGGCTGCAAGATTGCTACTTAGGCATCGCCACATTTAATGCATCCTTTGTGCTGATACAGGCAGCTGTCTCCTTTTTTAACTTTGAGAGAAGAGGGTTTGGGTTTTTTGTGGCATATAATTACATTCCTCACAAAGATCAGATAATCTTCATACTGCCCCTTGATGGCTAAAACGAAGGAAGAACAAATTCCTCTTCATTGGTTTGATTATGTTCCAAAGGAGGGAATTTTTAAAGGGAAGATTTAGTTTAAGTTGCCACGAACCAAAGCTTAGAGACAGCTTAGATACAAAGGTTACAACCAGGAGTTTTAAAGCTACAAAGTTGGGAACCATTCAACCTTTATTCAGCCCCATGATATTCTGCAGTGTATACAATATAGCTTATAAGTTAGGTCCCATGGCCACTGTTGTACAGCAGTAGGTATAAAAATCATTGGAGTCTGGTTCACTGGTCACTGCTGCTGCCATGGAATTGCTCCAGTAGCTTTGATTACTTGGAATAGTATCTGTGGGCATTTTAATGGCATCACTCTATTAATATATCATCTCATTTGAAAAATAGCTGACCAAATCTTCATCTGGTATAAATCAGCACAGCTCTCAGTTAAGGGAGCTAAGGCAGTTTATATCTGCAGAGGAGCTGTTCAAATAGGAAAGATCATCACATGCGAGAGAGAATAATTTTATCCTTTTCCCTACCTTTATTTCAACAAAAATTAAATAAGACTTCTTCTACAGGTGTAGAATAAGTTATGGAAGTTGACACAAGATATACTTCAACCTTGATGATCAAGAATTCATTTAATGAGTAACAAGTGATCAAAATGGATTTATGGATCCATTTTCAATGAAGTTGCAGAACAGTGAATTGACTTTGTGTTTTATAGGATAGTCTAGGGAGTGAAACACATTGTGTGCAAAGAATGATAAGTGGAGGATTCAAATATTTTCTGAATATGGTAATGTTTTATTTCTTCCTTCCTTCCCTCTCTGTCACACTCTTCCTCATCCTATAAATGTTAATATGTTTGGGCTTTCACCCAGCTGTGCATTTTCTAGTTAGTCTGCTAGTGTTTGCATCTTCACCTATATAGTTAACCAGTCCTAGCTTCAAGTTGGAAGTGCTAATACACAGCATGTGTGAAAGCATGAAACAAATACAACTCTGTCAGTCCTTGACTCCCTGCAGCCTCTGCTTTTGAAATTCTCCTCTACCCTTCTGAGAAGGTTGAGACAGTGTTTAAGAGGTGATCCACTTTTGGTTTTGTTTCCACATTTGTTGTCTTATATTCGAATCTCAACGTCTCCCTTACAATCCTCCTTTAAAACTGCTGTAGGACCTGCTGTTTTGCCCTACCAGAAGCATCCAGTTGTACGTTGAAAGTGCTATTCACAGATTTGATAGTGGGAAATTTGCTAACAGCCTGTAAGGCATTCCAGACTCAGCAATATGACCCAGGAGATGAATTTGAGAATGAAAAAAAAAACCAAACCCACAACAAAACCCAACCCCTGCTCTCCACTACCCTCCCCCAAAAAAAACCAACAACAAACAAACAAACAAAAAAACACCCAAAAAAAACCCCCACCACCAAACCAAACCAAACCAAAACCCCCACCAAAACCCTAAAAGCCTTTGGGAAAATTTACTAATGTAAAGATCATCTGAGTGTTGAGAGGGGACAAACAGGAATTTTGGGGAAAGTCGTAGTATGCGTAAAGGCTTTTAGCAGCATTTAATACAAATGAAGATGGGCTGAAAAGAAGGAAATAGGTTCATCACGTGGCATGGAAAGTCTGCCTTGAACCTCCTTGTGCGAAGTAAAAAGTCAAAGATTTGTTATGTCTAATATTTCAGATCGTGAAGTCATTAAAGTAATTCATCCCAAATTGTGTCTTAGTATCCTTAAAAAATACCTAGTTTTATTTAATACTTCTAGTAGGAAGAGCAGGTGTCCTGAAGAAAGAAGAGAGCTGTCCCAGAACTCATTCATTTCTGTTGTGGAGAAAAATTATTTTCCTTTCAGAAGGCTTGATCTATGAAGTGAAGTGGTCATGGATTTATTTTGCCACTTGGATTAAGTTTCTGTAACAGGGCTGTGTTCGTAAGGATGGAAGTTCCTGGCATTTTCCCAGTTATCAATATTGAAATATTGGTGATCGAGCATTTACTGAATGCTATTCCTCAAATGCAGGGTCTCCACAGCATTTTGTTGCATTCATGGAATTCATTTGTTTGCATTATCTGGCTAACTGGTTCTTTTGTATTGCCAAGGTGATGAACAGATTTGACATTTAGCTGATTACTTCACCAAAATTAAACAGAAAACAGGGCAGTGATCCAAAGTTCCTTTCAGTGTGAAAACTAATTATAAAAATGCTTTGAGCAGCAATTTCTTTTTGGATGTTAAAGTGCTTTTATTAGATTGTTCCCCTGTCATTTTGAAATTTATTGCTAGACACTTATAAATGGGGTTGCCTGCTGAAGTAGAATGATTTTAGTTTAGTTCCCACGTTTAAGAATGGAGACTTAAGTGTGTAGGGCAAATTTTAGGCTGAATTTGTTAGTATTTCACATGATATTGAATAGAAAGGAAAGAAACTACCTAGTGCTGGTTTCAGGGATCCAAAATACATATTTTACCTTTTTTTTTTTTTTTTTAATGAATAAAAACATATATGTACTTCTATTTACAATTCAACAATTCCCAATTTCTAAAAGTAATTACTTAGCATATATATAAAAAAAAATCAAATATGTAATTTAAAAGTTGGGTACAGTCTTGTATTGTGAGAAGCTTCTCTTTTATGATGTAGATACAATCAGTGGTGATGGGAAAATCTAGCCAGGTGCTTGTACCCATCTTTCATAAGCCATTGCTTGCCCTCCAATAGCATAAAACTACTCTAAAGCCATTTTGTCGAGGTCACTGAGTAAGAGTTGGCCAAGTGAATTTTAACCAGTCACTTTAGAGCTGGAGATTGCTGTATTCTGTTACAAATCTAAGAAATTTCTTGAGAAGTGTTTTTGGAATGCCTCAAAATAGATTTCACTTTTTACACTGACTGTTGTTATTAGCATCCTTCGGCCCCCAGACAAGGTGTGATCTGGGGAGGTTTCAAGGTGACAGAGTTGGGGGGTTTTGCATACGATATTGTCTAGCACACTTTGGCTACTAAATCATCTTGTGAGGACATATATTAATTCTTGACACTGAGATCTATTAATATACCTTGAAGCCAAGTGAATTATGTGAATCTGCTGTTTCAAGCTGTAGAATTCTGCCATAACTAAGAGGAAATATTTTGCTGTAGTTAGATTAATGTTGAAAGCTTGTCAAGAAAAAGTTTAATGTTGAAAATTTATTCTTCCTCTTCTTGCCAGTACTTGAGCTTCTGTACTAAATCCCATTTGTAATCTGAGGGAAAATAGAGATGTAATTTCTTTTGTATTTATCTTTGTTATTAGAGTTCCAATGATATAGTCTATTGCCTATTAAAAAGTACATCCCAATGAATAATCTTCCAGAGGGTAATTTTTGCTCCCATCAGTCTGAGGACTTGAAAAATATAGAAACTGTCAGTACTTACCAAATAATTTAATTCATCCCCACTGCAGGATAAGCAATTAAGATAACTCAGCATTTTGTATTAATGAATAAAAACCGTGAATAAGAGATTTGCTTAATACCCTTTGTGGAGATAATGGATAGGACTTCACATGCATGTTCTGAGGCAGCTTTGAATAGACAGAGAATGCAGTGTGAACAGACCTGGAAAACAGTCTTGGTGAGTGCACGACACAAATGTGGGTTTGGTTTTTCTTGACTGTTGAAGTCTATTTCATTGCAACTGCACATTTTTTCAGAACTTCAAATAAATAAGGCCAGTTTTTTTAAAAGTTACCCAGTGAAGTCTGTAAAAGCTCTGATCGTTTGTAAACTGTCCTTGCATCAGTTTTATGCTCATATTTTAATAATGAAATAATGTGGATTTGACATGAACACGTCCACGTTTAAATACATAAATCTTTATGCTCTGTCCCCTCTAAGCACATCGACCTACCTGCCTGACAACACAAATTATTCAGGGTGTGTTAAAGAGGGGAAGAAAGATAGTCCTGTTAATCTGAAAGTTCATAAGTTGTCTGAGTCTGCAGAGAACCTTCCTTTGCTGGGTTTGGTTGTTAGCCGCTGACACATTTCTGCAGTTTAAGCAGAAGTCTTTCGATGTGCCAAAGGGTCTTCCATAACCCAGAGCAAGGTGTGCACCTATGATGTATCTGTATAAACTGTAAGGAGTGAGTTTAGAACACTTCAGATGTGCTAAAAGCATAAAAGCTATGCACATGTTACTGATTCCGCCCCCCGGGCGTTTCTCTTACAAGTAGGGAAGGGATATACAGACTTAGCTCTGATGTGGCACCTGTGTAAGCTCATCAGGTGCAGTTTGATCAGGGTTTCTCCTTAATAGTATTTTTTTGATTCTGCATTGGCTTTGAGGCAAGTTCACAAAAACCAAACAAAAAGTCCCACCGAGAAACATCAGACACAAAAATCTGAAGAGCTTGCTTTATGCTCAGGCTTGAGTCTCACAGTGAGACACACTCAGAGAAGAGCTCAGGTGAGGGTGTGGCATAGTAGCAGTTAGCATTTACTTGCCAGAGCTTGGTTTGAATTGATGCCTAGCTTCAGACATTTGTCAGAAAAGGCTTGTTGGTTTGGCCAAAAAATGAGTTCAGCCGAAATATTAAGGAAGAAGGAAATGTAAGACACTTTGCTGGCCAACAAACTTCCATGCTGAACTCACTACTATTTGCTAGATTGAAACTTCTGATGTTGTAAATACCACCAAGTTTAAGTCTTTTTTTTTTTTTTTTTTTTTTGAGAATAAACTGACTTGTTTTACCACAGACAAGAGAAGAGAACTGTAAAACCCATATCTGGTTGCAGACATATTTTCTGGAGTATTTCCAACTCACACCTGTTGTTTTTCCATAGGTTGATGGGATACTGTGCCTGGCTGACATTCTTACTGATAACAGCCACTCTGAAGCTACTCATGCAGAAGCAGCAGCAGTTATTGCACAGATCACATCTCCACATCTCACATTCACTCAGCATCTCAGCAGCTTTCTGGAAAATATGGAAGAAATTGTCACAGCACTTGTCAGTAAGTTCTTTATGGGACTTCTGAGTCTTTCCAGTTAAAAGAACTGCTTCGGTTAGGACTCTCTTTTGTTAGAAATACTCCCTAAATAATGTTTGCCATTTCTCTCCTTAACAGATACATGAAATCAGTTATTTATAATTCTGAATCAGAGCAATCTGCAGTTACAAAAGAATTTTTATTCCAGTTGATATTTAAACAGAGTTTATGCATACTTGTCAAAATAATATCTGTGGGAAATTGTACTGTAAGACCCACAGAAAAGACTCAACAAAGTATCCTCTTGTCCTATGTAAAAAAGCAGTTTCTAACAGTTGCTAATATTTATGCCTGTTGTATTTTCGAAACTTGCTAGAGCTCCAGCTCAAAACTGCACCTAAATTCATATAATACTTTAGAAGAAAAGTACAGTGTGGTATAATCCATGGGTATTGTGATGAGAAAAAAACCAAATCTTTCTTGTCTAGGCTTCTGATCCATGGTAAAATGAGCCAAAAGTGGCAGCAAGGTTTTCCTTAAGATGGGTTAGTAAAGATACTTCAGAAAATTAAGATGGTATTTCTCATTACTTTCTCAAGAGAGGAACCTCTTATTTCTGGCACTGTGCTCCATCCCTCTCAAATACCAGAAGCTCTCATTGGGGTTGTTTAGCCTGGAGAAAATGAGGCTGAGGGGGAGACTTTATTGCTCTCTACAACTTCCTGAAAGGAGATTGCAGCAAAGTGGATGCTGGTCTCTTCTCCCAAGTAGCAAGTGATAGGACAAGAGAAAATGTCCTCAAGTTGTGCCAAGGGAAGTTTAGATTGGGCATGAGAAAGGGCTGTCAAGCCCTGGAACACGGTGTCCAGGGCAGTGGTTGAGTCACCATCCCTGGAGTAATTTTAAAGATGTGTAGATGTGTCACTTAGGGAGTCACTTAGGCACATGGTTTGATGGTGGACTTGGCTATACTAGGATAACAGTTGGACTTGATTTTAAAGGTCATTTCCAACCTAAACAATTATATGAAACTATATAATTGACAAAGCAAAGATTTTCTTTTGTTTTGGTTTTCATGTTGAGCATTATGTGCTTGGTCTTAGATGCTAGGATGACTAACACAAGTTGCTGTAAATATTGCTTTGAAATTCCTAAGCATGATTTTTGTAATAAAAGCTTATTTTCTTGCATTCCTAGAACTGTGCAAAGAAGCGTCATCTGGTGAAGTTTTCCTGCTGGCTTCAGCAGCTCTTGCCAATATTACTTTCTTTGATACAATGGCCTGTGAAATATTGCTTCAGTTAAATGCAATGAAGATTCTTCTAGCAGCATGCTCAGACAAACACATAGTGGATACTCCATATTCCCGAGATCAGGTGAGTGGTTTCTCAGCAAGATGCTGTCTGAGCACATTTGTGTAAAAGTCAACACATTTCAACTCTGATTTGACATAGTCAAACCTAAGCTGTTTTCATGTTGTCTGTTCTTGCTTTTTTTCAATATATGGCTCTTTATCTGCTTCTATTTCTTTTTATGTCGAATATTCTGAAATACCACAGCTTTTAATGTGATTTAAAAAAAAAAACAAAACAACACCCCAAAACCTAAACCAAACCCAACAAACAAACAACCCCCACCCCAAACCAACAAACCACCAAACAAACAAAACCCCCACACCAACAAAAACCCAAACCCCAACCCCTCAATAAAAACAACAATCAAAGTTCCATATTTCTAAGACACTAGAATTATTTGTTTTTTTCCCTGTATCAAGGTGGCCAAACAGTGAGAGAGGACCAGAGAAGCTATGTAACCTCAGTCTTTGGAGGTATTCAGAACTTCACTGGACAGAGCTTTGAGGCAAATAAGATATATACGGAGTATATATGGAGACTGCAGCCTAAATATACAGTTGTCAGTTCAAAGCTGAATTAGCTCCAAAAGCTGATGAATAAGGATCTGATCCTCAGCCCATTGACGTCGGAGGGCTTTGAATCAATTCCTAACTGCGTGGTAGATGGTTTGCAAACTTTACTGCCAAATATTGCTGATGTACTTTTGGATTTCCTTTTTTTTCCTTTTTTTTTTTTTTTTTTTTTGTGTCAGTTTTTAAAGTAAAGAGACACAGAAAATTAATGGTCTGTGCTAATGCACAGATTAAGGCAGAGAGAATTCTTTTGTTCCTCTCAGGTACTGCCATGCAATGAGATGCTGCAGAGGCACTGCTTATTTGGCATCTTAGTGATGAATTTTACCTCAGCAGAGTAAAAAGTATGATGAGGCTTGAGGGTTTCAGTAGTTATTATTAAGGATTGGTGTTTGCTGGTCAGCTCTGTTAACCACCTTCTTTTTATGAGACATTGTGAATATAAGTAAAAGTCCATACCTTGAGTCTCACAAGTCCATCCCATTTCTGTCTCTGAAGTAGCCAAAAGATGATTTATGCTAGACGTGGGATCTGCACTGCTGTATAAACCCTTCAACAAGAGCCAGGCCATA